>NC_047092.1:98287060-98912060 GCF_902459505.1 Geotrypetes seraphini | reverse complement strand
TATTGCGTAGATAACAAATCCCAATAAAACTTGAAACTTAATAGTGATGTCATCTGCGTAGATATATGATTTTAGTTTCAGTTTCAAGTTTCAAGTTTCAAGTTTATTAAAATTTGATGGTTCGCCTATTAAGACTAAGCGAATTACATAATAAAAGCATTATAGTATAGAATAGAACAAGTTATTTTACATTAACAATTTTCGAGGTGCTACGACGAATTGACAATACAGACGAACTATGAAACGTAAGGAAAGAACATTAGGGGATAATAGTTACAAATTGTGGTTTCCTCAAGGGAAGAAAGGGGGATGATGTGGGGAGGAACAAACGAGTAGGTTGGGGAAGATGTGTGTGAAAGTATTGATTGTTTACATGTACTCCAAAGAGTTGTACTAAAGGTTAAATGAGGATTTGAAGAGATAAGTTTTTAAATTAGTTTTAAATAAATTGAGGTCTTTGATGTTTCTGATGTATAGGGGGAGGGTATTCCAGATAAGAGGAGCCATAACTGAGAAGATGTCATGGCGTCTGGTTCCTATTATTTTCAATGAGGGAACCATTAACAGACCCTGAGTGTTGGACCGAAGTGAACGTTTTGAAGTATGAGGGATTAAGAGCCGATCTATAAACTGTGGCTCATTAGTATCTAATGTTTTAAATACCAATAATGCTATTTTATATGTTGTGCGTTGATTAATGGGCAACCAGTGAGATTCTATGAAATAGGGAGTTACGTGATCGTATTTTTTTCCATGGTGGATTATTTTGATGGCGATGTTTTGTATTATTTGTAATCGTCTTTGATCCTTTTGAGTGATGTTCATGAGAAGTGAATTACAATAATCGAGTCTGGATATTATAAGGGAGTGTATTAAAATATTTAGAGATTTTGGTTCCAGATATTTTGACATTGAACGGATTAAACGTAGACGATAGAAACAACTTTTGACTGTATTGTTGATGTGTTCTTGGTAAGAGAATTTGTCGTCGATTATTACTCCTAATATCTTAAGGGATGTGACGAGTTCGATTACTGTGTTATCAATTGAGAAAGGCATAGATAGAGTTATGCCCTGTTTGAACGGAAAGAACAACGCATTTGTTTTCACTATGTTTAGCGCAAGTTTATTCAGAGTGAGCCAGTTTTTGATTTTTTCTAATTTTTGATTGAAGTTTCAGGTTGGATAGCATATGTCCCAGCGAGGCCATGTAGACAACGAATAGAGAGGGGGAAAGAGGGGAGCCCTGAGGAACTCAGCAGGGATTGTGCCAGGGTTGGGAAAAGGTCCCGTTGAAGTGTACTTGGTAAGAGCGTTTTTTTAGAAATCCTGTGAACCAGTTTAGGACCTGACCGGAGATGCCGATGGAGTCAAGGCATCTGAGTAAAATGTCATGGTCAACTAGGTCAAAGGCACTGCTCAGGTCGAACTGGAGTATCAAGCACTTTTTCCCAGTGAGAAAAAGTGGAGGATGTGATTAGTCAGAGAGGCTATGACAATTTCAGTGCTATGATTTGGACAGAAGCCAGACTGGGAATCATGGAGAATGTTGAACTTTTCAAGGTAGTTCATGAGATCGTGATTGACTAGGCCTTCTATAATTTTTTGGAATAGCGGTATGTTGGCAATGGGTCTGTAATTGGAAGCCGAGGAGGTAGAATCCTTGGGGTTTTTGATAATCGGGGATACAAGGATGTGGCCGAGTTCTTTCGGGAAGAGGCCGGTGGACAAGCAGAAGGATATCCAGTTGAGGAGTTCAATTTTGAATGAGGGAGGGGCAGATTTCATGATGGAGGGGGGACAGCTATCTAGTAGGCAGTTTGAATTTGCATATTTGGAGTAGAGCTTGTGGTATAGGTTCCAGTCTGGGCATTCGAAGTGGCTCCAGGTCATGTCTGCTATTGAACTATCAGTTCCTAGGGTTGGTTGGTTGATTGTAGGGTCTGTGCTGGGGATTATGAGAGACGATTTCAGAGTGTGAATTTTATTGGTGAAATAGTCGGCTAGGGTAGTGGAGGAGGGTGGGAGGTCTGAGTTGGAGCGTTTGAGTTGGTCAATATCGAATAGTGAGTTGACTATTTTGAAAAGTTCTTTGCTATTCAGTGAGGGAGTGTTGATTAATTGGGAATAGTGTTTAGAGCGCTTTTCTTTGATAGTTCTTTTATATTCATTGACTTTTAGTCGCCAGTTGAGTCTGGCATTATCTGTCTTGGTTTTGCACCATGTTCTTTCTAATTTGCGTACTTCTCGTTTTAAAGTTAGAAGGTCAGTATCGAACCAGCTGTCTGAGGAACGGAGAGTTTTTTTGCGAAGTTTCAGTGGCGCGATTTCATTTAGAGTCTGATTGCTGAAATTATTCCAGTCAAGTATGAAATTAGGTTCTAGGTTGGGGCTGGAAGGTGGGCTATAGTGAGACCAGAAGTCTGTTGGGTTTAGTTGGCCTCTTGACCAGAACATCTTTTTAGGGTTGGTCCTAGTTTTCCTTTCAGGTAGTTTTTTAATCCAAATAAAATTGAAGTTAGAAAGAAGGTGGTCCGACCATGGCGTATTAGCCCATGTTTCTCCTGTGAGGCATAAGCTGGGGGTGGTAGGGACATTGGAGAGAAAGGTGATCAAGTCGAGGTGGTGACCTTTCCTATGTGTGGAAGTCGGGGGGGGGGGGGGGCTTAGAGAAACCTAGCGTGGTGAGGAAGGAGAAGAGGTCAGCTACATTGGAATTCTCTTCCTGTTCGAGGTGTAAGTTAACATCACTGGCAAGGAGATTGTGGGTGCCAGTTACCAAATTTGTAAGAAGGAATTCATAGAAGTCATCTTTTGCTTTGTTCCATTTGTTGGGGGGTATATAGAAAATAGTGACGATTAGGTTGTCTTTACAGTCAAATTTGGATACTTTGCATGTGAGAATTTCCAGGTCATTGGTTAGTTTGGAGTCTAGGACTTGGAATTCGAAGTGATCTCTTAGAATTATTGCTAGGCCGCCTCCTCTTTTTGAGTTTCTAGATAGGGGGATGATTTTGTAACCTGAGGGAAGGATTTACCTAATAATTGCATCCTGATCGGAAATTAACCAAGTTTCAGTTAGGAGAAGGATATCTAGGTGGGTTTCTTCTAGCCAGTCTTTGATAAGTTGGGATTTATTCCTGACGGAGCAGATGTTCAGGTATGCCCCAGAGAAGATGGATTGTTCTAGAGGGGGAGGGGGCTCAGTATGTTGTAGGTTCTTTAGGGATCAGATTCTTTTGGGTCTTGGCCTGGAGGAATGGCGAGAGGTGTTAACAACGGAGATTGGGAAAGGGCCAGTTTCTGTACAGTTATGAAGGAGATGATAGGGGCAGAGAGATTTGTCTGGCCCTGATATTCTAGTCCATGTTGGGTAAGTTGGGATGGGTTCGAAGGCTAAGGTATTTGAAATCCAACTTCTAGAGCCTAGTAGGTAGAGGAAGAGACAGGTTAGGAGCTTTTGTGTAGGGTTGTTCATGTTGGAGCTGGGGAGAGGGGGAGGGGTGGAGAAGAGGTTACGTGGAAGAGCAAAAGAAGAGACTAAGTGGTAGTTTAAGAACTGGTAGAGACTGGGCTGTCTGTAAAGACAGACTTCACACAAAGCTGACTTAGTTTTATGTAAAGTCAGACTGTACAGACAGACTTAGGTTGGTTAGGCATGTGTATTCTTGTCAGTTTGGTAATGAGTCTTGGGATGGGCGTATGTGTTTATAAGGTAAGCAGGCTTTGCATAAACAGAATTAGCATATACAGACTTAGGTGCTTATAAGGTGAGGCAGTCTTAGGGTAACTAAGCATGCAAATATTTAGGTAGACTAGTTGTGCAAGAGCTTAGGGCATAAAGGAACTTAGATCATGCAGGCACTTGGAGCTATCGAATAGTTAAACATGCAAGTACTTATCAGTTTGGTGCACTGCTCGGGTGTTTCGATAAGGAACGTGCTGCTTTGCCGCTTCTCTTTCAAGAGTTGGGCTCCCCGCTGGATCGGGTGAGGGGCAGGGCAGAGCAGGTCTCAGGCACCCTTGGTGCGGGAAGGAGGCTTCCCGTGCTGCTTCTCTTCTAAATGAAGAGCTCCCTGCTGGATCGGGTGAGGGGCAGGGCAGAGCAGGTCTCAGGCACCCTTGGTGCGGGAAGGAGGCTTCCCGTGCTGCTTCTCTTCTAAATGAAGAGCTCCCCGCTGGATCGGGTGAGGGGCAGGGCAGAGCAGGTCCCAGGCACTCTCGGTGTGGGAAGGAGGCCTCCCGTTGCCGCTTTTCTCTCATAAGGCCGAGCTCCCCGCTGGATCGGGGGAGGGGCAGGGCAGAGCAGGTCTCTGGCTCCCTGCTAGTTTCGGTGCGGGAAGGAGGCTTCCCGTGCTGCTTCTCCTCTAAATGAAGAGCTCCCTGCTGGATCAGGTGAGGGGCAGGGCACAGCAGGTCTCAGGCACCCTCGGTGCGGGAAGGAGGCTTCCCGTTGCTGCTTTTCTTTCAAAAGGTTGAGCTCCCCGCTGGATCGGGGGAAGGGCAGGGCAGAGCAGGTCTCTGGCTCCCTGCTAGTTTCGGTGCGGGAAGGAGGCTTCCCGTGCTGCTTCTCATCTTTGACTTTGTGGGCTGTGACTCAACTTTGAAGATGCAGTCCAGCCTGGGCATAGCAGAAAGATATACAAGCAGCCATCCAGTTGGAGATAGTATGCTTAGAAATTGGATGTCCCAACTTGTTTGGATCGAAGGAGACAAAAAGTTGAGGAGCAGTTTTGTGTGGTTTGGTGTGTTCCAAGTAGAAGGCCAAAGCATGTTTACAGTCCAGAGTATGAAGAGCTGATTCTCCAGGGTGAGAATGAGGCTTTGGAAAAAACACTGGAAGAACAATGAACTGGTTGAGTTGAAATTCTGAAACCACTTTAGGTAAGAATTTAGGGATGAGTACAAAGGACCACCTTGTCATGATGGAAAACAGTGAAAGGTTGGATCAGCAACTAAAGCTTGCAGCTCACTGACTCTTCGAGCAGATGTGAGGGCAATAAGAAACACCACTTTCCAAGTGAGATATTTCAGATGAGCCATAGACATTGGTTCAAATGGAGGCTTCATCAATTGAGCAAGAACCACATTGAGATCCCAAACCAGTGGAGGTGGTTTGAGAGGAGGCTTGACATTAAAAAGTCCTTTCATAAATTTGGAAACCACTGGATGAGCAGAGAGGGGTTTCCCTTCAATAGGAAAGCAGCAATTGCACTGAGATGGACTTGGATAGATGTAGACTTGAGGTCAGAGGTGGATAAGTGCAAAAGATAATCCAGAACAAAAGATAAGGAGGAATGCTGAGGCTCCTTATCATGAGAGATGCACCACGTAGAACATCTAGTCCATTTTTGGTGGTAGCATTGTCTAGTGATAGGCTTTCTGGAAGCCTCTAAAATGTCTTTTACAGGTTGAGAAAACCGAAGAGGAGTTATCTTGAGACGTACCAAGCTGTCAGGTGCAGAGACTGCAGGTTGGGATGAAGTAAGCAGAGACAGAAAAACTGGTAGAAGGTATGGCTTCTTCCTGCTGAGTTGAAGTAGAAGGGAGTACCAAGGTTGTCTCGGCCACTAAGGAGCTATCAGAATCATGGTGGCATGATCGTTCTTCAACTTGACAAGAGTTTTGAGAATGAAAAGGAATGCATACAGGAAGAGATTTGTCCATTACAGTAGAAAAGCATCTGCCTTGAGGCAAAGTGGAGAATATATCCTGGAGCAGAACTGAGGCAGTTTGTGGTTGTGGGGAGAAGCAAAGAGATCTATCTGAGGAGTTCCCCACTGAGAAAAAATGTGATGAAGAGGCGAGGAATTGAGTGTCCATTCGTGAGGTTGCAGAAGACGACTCAATTTGTCTGCCAAATAGTTTTTCACCTCTTGGATGTAAATAGCTTTCAGGAAGGTGTTGTGGAGGATTGCCCAGTCCCAAACCTTCAGAGTTTCTTGACAAAGGGAGCGAGATCCCGTTCCTCACTGCTTGTTGACATAGTACATGGCGACTTGGTTGTCCTTCCGGATGAGGACTACCTGGTCGTGAAGAAGATGTTGAAAAGCTATGAGAGCATTGAAGATCACTCTGAGTTCCAACAGATTGATATGACACTGACGATCTGTGCTGGACCAGTGGCCTTGAATAGAAAGACCGTTGAGGTGAGCCCCCAAGCGTAGGTCGAAGAATCTATTGTGAGGACCTTCTGATGAGGGGGTATCTGAAACAGTAAACCTCTGGAGAGATTTGAAGAGAGCATCCACCAGCGGAGAGACTGTCTCAACGAAGGAGTGACTGTAATGTGTTGAGACAGTGGTTCACAAGCCTGCGTCCACTGAGATGCCAGGATCCACTGAGGAATTCAGAGGTGAAGTCTGGAAAAAGGAGTGACGTGTATTGTGGAGGCCATGCTACCTAGTAGCACCAACATGTGTCTTGCTGAGAGTGAAGAGCGGGAAGACACTTTGTGACAGAGCTGAAGAAGAGCATCCAGACGTTGTTTGGAAAAGTTGATTTAGAATCCCAAGCTTTGTAGGAACCACATAGTCCGTTGAGTCGCTACAATAAACCTTTGAGATGTTGAATCTTTGATGAGCCAGTCGTCTAGGTAGGGAAACACCTGAAAACCATGGTTCCTTAGAGCTGCTGCTACCACTACAAAGCACTTGGTGAACACTCTGGGAGATGATGCCAGGCCAAAGGGTAGCACTATGTATTGAAAATGCAGATTCCCCACTTGAAATCTGAGATACTGACGGGAGGCTGGGTAAATGGGGATGTGATTGTAAGCCTCGTTGAGATCTAGAGCAGTGGTTCCCAACTAGAGAGTTGCACGGGGACAGAAATCCCACCCACCCTGCCCGTCCCCACCAGGATCCTCTCCGTCCCCACCCGTCCCCGTCAGGATCCTCTCCGTCCCCACCCAAACCCGCAAGGAATTACCTCCATCCCCATCCGTCCCCATAAAAAGCAGCAATTACTTCTGACAGGATCATCAATTCCACAGTTTCTTTTGTGTTTGCGCTGCTGTTTTCCTTGTGGAATCTCTTTGGTGGAACCCTTTTTTTGTTTTCTGTTCAGGTAATTAACTTATAAACCCCCTCTTTTACTAAGGCTGATGTGTCCATTATATTATATGGACGAACCCTGCTTCCAAAGCTTTCCAGCCCCGTGGTAGTCCCATTGGCCAGAAGGGGTTCCCCATGGGAGTCCCGTGGGTTAGGGGGAATTTCCGTGGGACCCCTGCGGGACCCATGGGATTCCCGCGATCCCCGTTCAGACCTCTATTCCCAACCCTGTCCTGGAGGACTAGCAGCCAGTCAGGTTTTCAGTATAGCCGTAATGAATATGCAAGGGGCAGATTTGCATGCCTGTCACCTCCATTATATGGAAATCTCTCTCATGCATATTCATTAGGGTTATCCCAAAAACCCGACTGGCTGGTGGTCCTCCAGGACAGGGTTGGGAAACAATGATCTAGAGAACATAACCAATCGTTCTGATCTAGAAGGGGATAAAGGGACGCCAGGGACAGCATACAAAATTTTTCTTTGACTAAAAATTTGTTGAGAGCCCTGAGATCCAGAATGGGTTGCAGATCGCCCATCTTCTTTGGAACTAGGAAGTAACGGGAGTAAAACCCCTGCTCTGCTGTTCCAAAGGAACTTCCTCGATGCCCCGGAGATGAAGCAGAGCTTGAACTTCCTGAAGGGCGGTCTGGGTTAGATTGGAAGGATATTCTCTTGGAGGAAGCTCTGGTGGAATCTGAGAGAAATGAAGAGAGTATCCTTCCCTGATTATTGACAGCACCCAGAGGTCGGATGTAATGGTCTCCCATCGGTGGTAAAAATGATGGAGATGACCTCCTTTGGGAGGAAGGGAGGACAGATGGAGGTTATGCTCTGTTTGAGACAGTCAAAAAGGCTGCACAGCCTTAAGTGCAGCAGAAGGCTGATGTTTCTTTTGCTTCTGCTGCTCTTGTTTCTTGGGGGTGCTCGATTATAAGAAGCCACCCTTGGAGGATAATGCCTCTGAAAGGATTTTTCGGTGAAACAGGTCCTATTGGGTCAGGACTGATATATTAAGATAAGTGACTTACTGTCAGTTTTTCTTCAGTGGTTTAATGCAGATTGATGAAGACAGTGCCTTATTTTTGTCTGTGACTTAGTTTCAAGTTTCAAGTTTATTATTTCTCTTGATTAATCGCTTAATCGGAATTCTAAGCAATTAACATTTTAAAATACATTCAATGAGAGACAAACAATACAAACTTAAATAATAACATCGGGTAATTACTTGATAAAAGTTCTCATTACATAGGGTAAGAAAGGGTTTTGAAATACAATTAATTAAAGAAAAGCAAAACATAGGAAAAACACAATAGGGAAACATAATACATTAAAACATAAAGTAATAAAATCACTGGTCTTAAAATTATTGAATTAAATATTAAAAGCATCGTTAAAAAGAAATGTTTTTAAATTTTCCTAAATCCTGCTCCATTCTTAAATAAATTGGAAGAGTGTTCCATGTCTGTGGAGCGGTTACTGAAAAGATAAACTGTCGTCTGGTATTAATAATCTTCAAAGAAGGAATGGTTAATAAATTATGCTCATTAGATCTTAAGGTCCTGCTTGGATGATACGGTATCAATAACTTGTATATGAATGCTGGGGTCTTGTAAAATAGCGACTTAAAGATAAGTAAACAAAGTTTGTATGTTATCCGATGGATAACTGGAAGCCAATGTGTGTTTTTTAAAAGGGGTGTAACGTGATCAAATTTTCTGGATTTAGTAATAAGTTTTATGGAAACATTTTGAATAATTTGTAGGCTTTTGAGTTCTGTTAGTGATATACCTTTAAAGAGAGCATTACAGTAATCTAATTTAGAAATCACTAAAGAGTGAATGAGAATGTTTAATGATTTCGGACATAAAAATTTTGAAATAGATCAAATCCTGCGTAGTCTGTAAAAGGTAGTTTTAACAGTATTACTGATATGATCATGGAAGTTCAGTTTGGTGTCAAAAATCACCCCTAAGATTTTTATTTTATTGACTATTTGTAGGGGAACACTTTTTATAGTGAGAGGTGCAATGAGAGTAGAATTTTCTTTCCATGGGAAGAGCATTACATTTGTTTTTTTGATGTTAAGAGCGAGTTTATTTATATTTAGCCATTGATGAACCTGGTCGAGTTTCTCACTGATCTCTCGGATATCAGATATTTTATTGGGATCTATTGGATGCAGGAGCTGAATATCATCTGCATTTGCAAAAACTTGAAAACCCACGGATTGACATAGAGTAATTAAAGGAGCAAGAAAAATGTTAAATAATAACGGAGAGAGAATAGACCCTTGAGGAACCCCATAAGTTGTTGTTGATGATTTAGATGTTAAGTCTTTAAAGAGGACGGCGGAAGTGCGTTCTGTTAAATAGGATATAAACCATGAAAGAACTTGATCAGTGACACCGATGGATTGAAGTCTGTCTATAAGAAGTTGATGGTCAATCGTGTCAAAGGCCGCAGAGAGATCAAGTGAGTTGGCCACCAGCGGGAGTCGGCGAACCAGCGCGGTCCCGAGGAGAGGACAGCGTGGGAGCTCTGCTCCGCCCCTCTCCCTGGCCGCGAGGAAACAGTTAAAACCAGCTTCAACTTTTTGAGGGCCCTCTTTTGGCCACCAGCGGGAGTCGGCGAACCAGCGCGGTCCCGAGGAGAGGACAGCGTGGGAGCTCTGCTCCGCCCCTCTCCCTGGCCGCGAGGAAACAGTTTAAAAGCTTGAAGCCCCAACGGCGCACGGCCGTTCGGCGCTCCGACGAAGGCGCGCGACTAAGGCGCATGCGCCTTAGCATGCACCTTAGCACGCGCCTTTGCGAAGCACCTGTGAGAGGCACCCGCATAGGGGCCTCCGACACCAGCACCCAGAGCCATCCAAGACAAACCACAACCCAACCGCCCGAAGTGACGACCCAAGACTTTACTGCATGATACTTTATTATTCTGTAATCTACCACTTTCTATGGTCTGATACTAAATAGATAACTTATTGTAAGGTAAGATATCATACTGCTTTATTTGACTATAATTTACCACTTCCTACTGTAGGTTACTGTACTATTCTGTAATTTACCACTTTCTACTGTCATATACTATACAGATAACTTACTGTAAGGTAAGACATTATTGCTCTATTTGATTGTAACGTTCTACTAGCCTGCGAAGTCTGCCCCCACCCAACTATCCCACAACTCTTGGCATTAAGCCAGACCAACCGAGCAAAAAGCCAAGAGAAACACCGCTCCAAACAGTCACGGTGCCACGACCACCGATATATAGCCCACAACGCCCCCCAGACAAACTCCCAAGACACAACCACCGCAGCCCCAGTTCCACACCATGGCACGTCCAAGTTCACACCAATGCACAGCACTACTCCTACTCTACCTGCTCACCTCTAGATACTGCAATGCAGACCACTCTAACACAGCTCCCATCCCCATACACATCACCCTTCACCGACCAGTTAAACCTAAACCCCCTATTTACACGCTCCACACCACACAAGACCACCCAATCTCCCATCCTCCCCCAACCCACACTCACCCCCACAAACCAACCAAGCCTCGCCCCAACAAAACAAGATCACTAAAAAAACTCACCTACTCCCACGTTTCACCAATCGACCACACCAACCACCAGCTCCTAAACGGCGCCTACCTAAATATCAGATCAATGCGAAACAAATCGATACTAATCAGAGATTGGCTGACGGAAACCAACCCCGACTTTATCCTTCTCACGGAAACCTGGTTGCAATCAGAGAAAGATATCATTATTAAAGATTGCCTACCTCCAGGATTCAAGATTCTCTCACTAGCTAGAACATGGGGAAGAGGAGGAGGACTAGCTATAATCTACCAAGATCAGCTAAACTGTACCATGCTCAACACAACCTCCTCACCAAACGCAGAAATTCTAACCATCTCCCTAACCTCAAAATCATTACCCGCCTCTCTTACTATCACGCTATTTTACATCCCTCCAAAAAAATGGTCCCTAACCAAAGAGGACTTCGCGGAATCCCTACTAACTAACTCTTTAACAAGCCCTTACAATCTACTATGCGGGGACATTAACATCCATCTTGAGCAAACGGACCAACCAGAAATCGCAGACTTTTGGTCTCTGCTCACCCAACTAGGCTTTACCAAACAACCACCTATCAAAACCCACCAAAAAGGTCACCAACTAGACCTAGTAACTTTCTCTTCCAAGGAACAGGCCTCCCCCACATTTTACTGGAAACAAGACAGTTGGTCAGACTCTCTCTGGTCAGATCACCATCTATGCACCTTCTCAATAGTTTGCCAACTTAAACCCCCCAAAAACAGCAAAACTAGAAAAATAAAAACACACACTACCAGAGGAAAGATTGACCCAGTGGAATTCTGGTCCCGCTTTGAAACAAACACCAAGCAAACTGAAGAAATGGAAAACCTCATGACCTCCTGGATTGAGAACAGTACTAACATACTAAACGAAATTGCCCCCATCAAGACTCGCAGAACAAGAACTACAAATCACGAAGGCTGGTTTGACTCAGATCTGCTGCTAGCAAAGATAGAACTCAGAAAAGCAGAAAGAGCATGGCAGAAATCAGGAACCCAAGAACACAGACTAACCTGGAGACATAAACTAAAAGATTACAAAAACCTCATTAACGAAAAAAGAAAAAAATTTTACTCCCACAAAATAGGTAACACTAAGACCAACAGCAGTAACCTATTTAAATTGGTTAATGACCTTTACAACATCGATTCCTTCACAAATATACATGAAGAAGCCACTCTCACTGCCAACTCCCTTGCAGACTTCTTCAACAACAAGATCCAAAGACTAAGATCAACTTTACCTACCAGGACCAATTCCCTCGAACAGTTCCCCATCCTCCCAGACTCTAATACACCTTACTCAGACCCGGGCATAATTAAACCAGACCCAGGAGCCAGAACAAACCTGAGCTGGAAACAACTCTCAACAATTGACTGGAAAACCTTTAATACCTACTATAATAAATACAAGCACTCCTTCTGCAAATTGGACACATGCCCACCAAACATCATGAAAGTAGCCCCGAGCCGCTTCAAAGCAAACATGATGACATGGGTTAACTCCCTATTATCCGCAGGAATCTTCTCACCAGAGCAAGGTCACATCATGATTACCCCCATTCTAAAAAACGCAAAAGAATCACCAAACTCCCCATCCAACTACAGACCGATCGCAAGCATCCCCATATTCACCAAAATAGCAGAAGGGGTAGTAAAGGCAGAACTCTCCACATACCTAGAAAAATTCAACATCCTAAACGACTATCAATCTGGATTCCGCTCGGAACACAGCACCGAAACCATCTTAGCCACCCTTCTTGACCATCTCCACACGCTCTTTAGTCAGGGCTCTAGTGCATTGATTATACAACTAGACTTAAGCAGTGCCTTCGACCTGGTCGATCACACCATTCTCCTTGAATGTCTGTCACACATTGGTATTTCTGATCAGGTCCTCAACTGGTTTCAGGGGTTCCTAAAAAATAGATTCTACAAAGTACACCGGAACAACGCTTTCTCATACAGCTGGGAAAACACTTGCGGGGTTCCGCAGGGCTCCCCTCTATCCCCCACCCTGTTCAATATCTACCTAGCCTCCCTAGGTAACCTACTACACACCCTCAAGCTCAAATTTTTCATCTATGCAGATGATATCACTTTAGTCATCCCTTTTACCAGCTTCTCACCCGAAACACTCGATCACATTACAAATATCCTCAACCAGATTGAGCTCTGGATGCTAGCATTCAGGCTGAAACTAAATTCCGAAAAAAACAAAATTTTTTCTGGCCTCTCCCAACGACAAAATCAAGGACATCACAATCCAACTGAAAGGAAGACCTTTCCCCCTTGAAAACACCGTAAAAATCCTGGGTGTTATGCTGGACAGACACTTATCCTTAGAAACTCACACCGACCTCAGCGTCAGGAAATGCTTCGCGGTACTCTGGAAACTCCGCACCATAAAAAAATACTTCAATCACTCCTCATTCCGCCTTCTAGTGCAATCTGCCATTCTCAGCATTCTAGACTACTGTAATATTATTTACCTGAACTCCACGAAGAAAACTACCAGGAGACTAAAAGTGATCCAAAACACCGCCGTTCGCCTCATCTTTGGCCTAAAGAAATGGGAACATATCACCCCTTTCTACCACCAACTTCACTGGCTGCCTTTCGAATCCAGAGTGCTCTTCAAATTCGCATGCTTCTGCTATAAATTGGTTAATGGCCTCTCGCCAAGATACATCAATCCCCTCTTTAACCTTTACTGCTCCAACAAGAAATCCCGCAGAATTCAACTGTTCGCCTACCCCTCGCAAAAGCTCTGTCATCTTAAAAGATTCCTAGACAAAACCATTGCCTTCCAAGCAGCCAAGATGAACCCATGGATCGCCCAAATGATTCTAGAGGCTCCCACTTACCTCGACTTCAGAAAAACACTCAAAACTTATCTATTCAACAAACAAGCCCCGTAACGCCTCCTCTCCGGAAATACCTGGCCACACGCTCGACCCTTTCCTCCCACTTTATTGATCGCTGTCTTCCAGCTCCCCTACCCTCCTCCTTCTTCATCAGCCAAGTTCGGCTAAAGTTGTTGTAAATCCAATAAATGGTGGTAAATCGGCCAGTTCGGCCCTGCCCCCCCCCCCTCTATTGATCGCTTTCCTCCTTCTCTCCTTCCCACTTCCGCTTCTTCAGCCATGTTCTGCTGAAGGTGTTGTAAATCCAATACATTGTTTGTAAATCGGCATGTCAATGCGGATCCTAATGTAATTGTTGTGAACCGCCTAGAACTCAATGGGCATGGCGGTATATAAGAATAAAATTATTATTATTATTATTATAATAAGGTCGTTTGATGATGATCTAAGAAGTATTGAATGGATGTGGTCATACCTATCAATGCTAGTTCAGTACTATGATGCTCTCTAAAACCAGTTTGATTGGGGTGTAGAACATTAGTTTTTTCCACAAAATCTGAAATTTGATTGAAAACTATCTTTTCTGTCAACTTTGCTAGAAATGGAATATTGGCTATTGGTCTATAGTTAGTTGGATCATTATAACTAGCATTTTTATCTTTGATGATAGGACAAATGATCGATTTTTTCCATGCCAATGGAACTATGCTTTGGTTCAGACTCTCAGTAATTAATGTATAAATAAATGGTCCAAAAATATGAAAGTACTGCTTTAAAATAAAAGGAGGAATTGGATCAGCTTTCAAACCCTTAATATTAACGGATTTAAAAATGGACTCAATGTATTTTAGACTTGGTAGTTTAAATTTTGAACATCTTGAAATTAAAGAATCCAAATTAGTCTGGTCATGATCATTTGTTACTTGTTGGTTAATTATAAAAGTTTTTCGAGATTATCTTTGTTTGTATTGGGACAATATCATCTAAGAGTGATGTTATAGCCAGTGAAATGATCCGCAAGTTCTTGAGCAGTGAGAATGTTACCAATTTCATTTGGTTTTTCTTTACAGTTTGAAATTGTTATTCTGTTTAATATTGTATATAGTACCGATGAGTTTTTGGCTTTAAATATTTTATCAGAATAGTATTGCATTTTTGTTTGGTTTATTTTTGTTTTATAGTATATAGATTGCTCTTTAAATAATTGCAGATTAGTTTGGGTTTTATCTTTTCTCCATTTACGTTCTGCAGATCTTACCTGTTGTTTAATGAGAGAAAGTTCAGGCGAAAACCAAGGATTTTGGATTTTGCGTGCGGAGATTATCTTTGTTTGTATTGGGACAATATCATCTAAGAGTGATGTTATAGCCATATTCCATAAATTAGTTAAATCCTCTAAAGAATTAGTATTGAATTTAGTAAAATCTAAGTTAAATGAAGAGAGGATTAAATCAGCAGAGATTTTATTGTAATTTATAAAGTTAATTGTTTGTTGTTTTTTATGATTTGGACTATGAGAAGAAATATAAGTTAGCGAAATTAGAAAATGTCATAGGCATTGATGATTTAATTCTGGCGTCAATTCATTTACAGAACTGAAGTCTTTGAGTCTGTTTATAAGAGAGCTTACAATAAGAATAGTTCAAATAATTTTATTTATTTATTTTTGAGTTTGCACACAGATATTTATAACATTTAGACACATTCTTGAAAGAATAACAAAAATTTTAAAAAGTCATAACAACATCAGAGAGTGGTTTTTTGGGTCAGTGATTGAAATCAGGAACCGATAAGACTCAGAATAAGTTTGCTTATATGTCGGTTTCTGAGCTGGTTTCTGAGCCCCTTTTCCATTCTTACTCTCAAAATATTTTTAATAGCTAGCAGTAGCTTTATTAAGGAATCCGATTAAGATAGATCTTTGGTTTATAAAGGGGATTCTATTTCCATCCCTTCTAGTCTTTGAATCTTTAAGTCTGTCCCCATACACCTTATGACAAAGACCAGCACCATTTTAGTAGCCTGACTCCATGTATTTTATATCTTTTTGAATGTGCGACCTCCAGAATTCTAAACAATATTCTAAATGAGGTCTCACCAAAGTCTTATACAAAGGTATCAATACCTCCTTTTTCCTACTTGCTATACCTCTTCCTATGCACCCTAGCATCCTTCTAGTTTTGCCGTCACCTTTTCAACCACATACAATCACACCCAAGTCCCGCTCTTCTGGTGTGCACATAAGTTCTTCACGCTCTAAACTATACCGTTCCCTCTGGTTTTTGCAGCTCAAATGCATGACCTTGCATTTCTTAGCATTAAATTTTAGCTGTCAAATTTCATACTATTTTTCAAGCTTCTTCATGTTATTCACATCATCCGGGGTGTATTCTCTATTGCAGATTTTGGTATCATCCGCAAAGAGGCAAATCTTACATGACAGCCCTTCAGCAATATCGTTTATAAAAATGTTAAAAAGAACAGGCCCAAGAATAGAACCTTGAGTTACACTACTGGTAACATCCCTTTCCTCAGAGCGATATCCATTGATCACTACCCCTCTGTTACCTTCCACTCAACCAGTTTTTGACCCAGCCTATCACTTTGGGACCTATCCCGAGGGCACTCGGTTTATTTATTAGATGTCTGTATGGAACACTGTCAAAGGCTTTGCTAAAATCTAAATACACTACATCTAGCACACTCCCTCTATCCAATTCTCTGGTCACCCAAAGAAATTGATCAAATTTTTCTGACAAGACCTACCTCTAATGAATCCATGTTGCCTCCAGTCCTGTAATCTACAGAATTCCAAAAACTTCACCATTATCTGTTTTAAAAGTGTTTCCATTAATTTGCTTACCACAGAAATCAGACGTACCGGCCTATAATTCCCTACTTCTTCCTTACTTCTACTTTTGTGGAGAAGGACCACATCAGCCCTTCTCCAGTTCTCCGGTACCACTTCCAACTCTAGAGACTCATTAAAAATGTCAGTCAGTGGAGCCACCAGAACTTCCCTAAGTTCCTTCAGCACCCTTGGATTTACACCATCCAGCCCCATCACTTTGTCTACCTTTATTCTAACTAGCTCCTCACGAACACAATCCTTTGGAAATTGATCAGGGTCTACCACTCCTCCATCCCTCTCCACATGTTTTCTGCGGTCCCAGTCCCGGCGCTTCGGCCACAAACACAGAACAGAAATATTTGTTGAGCAAGTCAGCCTTTTCTTTATCAGCTTCTACATATTTGTCCGCTTCATAGGTGAAGTCTGACAATGCCACTTTTGTACTTCTTCCTATTACTAAAAAAAAATGTCTTCTCTCCCCGTTTTACCGTGTCAGCTATTTTTTCTTCTATTTACATCTTTGCTTTCCTGACTACACAACTAGAAATCCACAGGCAGTGACTGACCTGGAAGCCTTCCCACTGAGGTCAGAGAGAACCTCTCTCCAATGTCATAGAGATCATCTGACGCCAGAAGGAAGGCTTCTGTGTCAGTCACTGCCCACAGATTTCTGAAGAAGTGCACCTGGAAGAAAGGAGAAAGAAGAGAAGGAGTAGGCCTACACTGATTGTCTTAGAGCTGGCAAGGTGGACCATCTTAGAGCTTGCAAGGAGGAGGAGGAAGAGAAGGTGAAGAGGTACATACCCATGGGAGGGGAGCACAAACTTGGGACACACAGAAGGAAGGGATCATGAACTTGAAAGAAAGGAGGGCGGAGACACAAACTTGGGAATGAGGGAGGGAGAGAGATGCTGAGGTGGGGAGGGAATGGAAAGGGAGAATTGTTCGGCATGGGTGTGTGAATAAGAGGGAGGAAAGGAAGAAATAGGTGAATTGTTAGACATGGTAGTAGGAGAGAAGTGAGGTACAGATACATGGAGAAGACAAAGATGAGAAGGAAAAATGTGGTGGAGAGGGAACACTGGGACAGATGGAAAGGGATGTAAGAAAGGAATGTTGGATATGTAGTGGAAGCAATGGATGGAGATATGTGGCATGGTGTTGGTAAGAGGTGCTATAAGGAGAAATGTTGGGTATGGGGCTGGTCCAGGCAAGGACAATGGATGTTGCACATGGTCCAGGGAATGAGAGATGGATAAATGTTGTGTGTTGCAGTAGAATTGATAAGAGAGATACATCCTGGGACAAAGACAGAAACAGTGATGGTGTCCCGTGAGAGAGAGAGAGATATGTTACACATGGTGGTGGGGGATAGAGGGAAAGAAATGCTGTGTAGGGGTGGAGAGTGGAAAGAGTGTGCTTTGTGTAGTTTAATTTAGTAGTTACCATTATGTATTGGTAAGATTATAATGTGTGTATATGAAAAATCAATGGAAGAAATTGCATTACAATTAGTACTATGAGGGGTGTTCAATAATTTATGTACTTCAATAGGAAAGAAAAGTTTTTTAAAAATTTTGGTTTGGTTTTCAATATAGTCCCCCGATAGCTCCATACACTTCATCCACTTTTCCTACAACGACTAACTCCTTTGAAAATAATTCTTTTTGACCTTCAAACCAGGACGGCACAGCTTCCTTGACATCTTCATCACTTGAAAACTGCTGTCCACGGAGAGCTTTATTTAAAACTCAGAAAAGGAAATAATCCAAGGGAGCCAGGTCAGGACTGTAGGGTGGATAGTTCAGCCGCTGAAACCTACATTCTGGGATGGCAGCATGTGGTTGTCGTGACATGTGTACTGGTGCATTGTCGTGAAGAAGCAGCATGCCTGCTGTGAGTTTTCCTTGTCTTTTCTCCTTGACTGACTCCTAAAAAGCGATCATTGTCTTGGGAAAAATCTCCCCAGTTATGGTTGACTTACATGGCATGAACTTCAGAAGCAAAAATCCTTCATCATCCCAGAAGACAGTTCCCATGACTTTGCTTGCAGATTTTTCAGACTTGAACATTTTTGGGGTGGGAGATGACTTGTGCTTCCATTGCATTGACTCCATTTGGGACTCAGGATCTCTGTCATAGACCCAAGTCTCATCTCGTCACCAAACGATGAAAAAAAATTCACTTGGTCTTCATGGAGCATCTCCAAGTTCTCCTGAGAGCACTGGAGCCTCGTGGTCTTCTGACATGGCGCCAGCATTCTTGGACAACTTGCACTAATCTTGGACATGCCCAACTTCTCATTTTTCCAAACTGCACCTGTCGAGATGCCCATTTCTTCAATTATTCAGGAAACCTTAATTTGTCTATCTGACAAAATTAAATCCTCAATTTTCTTGCTCATTTCTGTGGAAATTGCTTCAAAGGACCATCTACCCCACTTAAACTGCTTGCAGACTCACCATAAACTGCAGTCATGCATTCATGGATTTCCTTTGGCTTTTTCCCTTTTTTTGTGAGAAATTTTATCATTGAAGGGTGCTCCAAATCTAGCAATTTCTTACTTGATTTGCACGAGGATTCTCCTGACATCCTTTCTCTTGGAATGTTAGACTCACACTGAGCCACAGTTGTGTATATCAGAACATGCACAGATTTGTTTCAACATGCTTGCTACTTTCGCTCATATTCAGGTAGATAAATTATTAAACGCCCCTCATATTATTATGGGAGCTTAGACAAGGTCAGTGGTAATTGGTAGGATGCCACAATTGGTATGACTTTTGATTATTTTAAAAATGTCTTTTCTAATGGTTCCTTCTCTAACACTGATATCAATGCGATAAATGGTTCTACAGTAATAGTTAAGGCAGAATGTGACAAAACTGATCTAGGGAAGGAATTTTTGCTTTCTGCATTTGGAACAACTGTGAGTGTTTTGAATGAAACAACTGGTTTCATTCCCTAGTTTGTTGTGATCACCCAACTATTTGGCATGATTGCTGCTCTCAACAGCAAACAGGCATTTTTTGAATGCAGAATTGAATTATTATTAGCTGGCCAGCAGGAACAAAGGAAAAATAAATATGTTGACCTTGAGAAGCACATCAAATGTATTGTTGAAAAATTTGCACAAAAACAACCTGTTCATTTTCTTCATGTCATGAATTACACATTTTTTCCCAGGAAAAAGAGCATAAGAACATAAGAATTGCCTCTCATTCTCCCTACCTCGGAGAGGGTGAACAACCTGTCCTTATCTACTAAGTCTATTCCCTTCAGTACCTTGAATTTTCAATCATTTCCCCTCTCAATCTCCTCTGTTCGAGGGAGAAAAGGCCCAGTTTCTCTAATCTTTCACTGTACGGCAACTCCTCCAGCCCATTAACCATCTTAGTCACTCTTCTCTGGATCCTTTCGAGTAGTACCGTGTCCTTCTTCATGTACGGCAACCAGTGCTGGATGCAGTACTCCAGGGCGCACCATGGCCCAGTACAGCGGCATGATAACCTTCTCCGATCTGTTCGTGATCCCCTTCTTTATCACTCCTAGCATTCTGTTCGCCCTTTTTGCCGCCGCCACACATTGCGTGGACAGCTTCATCAACTTGTCGATAACTCCCAAGTTTCTTTCCTGGGAGTTCTCTCCAAATACCGCACTGGACATCCTGTATTCATGCATGAGATTTTTGTTACCTAAATGCATCACTTTACACTTATCCATGTTGAACCTCATTTGCCATGTTGATGCCCATTCCTCAAGTCTGATTATGTCACGTTGCAGATCTTCGCAATCCTCCTGTATCTTCACTACTCTGGATAACTTTGTATCGCCACAAATTTAATCACCTCACTCGTCGTACCAATGTCTAGATCATTTATAAAGATGTTGAAGAGCACAGGTCCAAGCACCGAGCCCTGCGGCACCCCACTGGTGACACTCTTCCAGTCCAAGTATTGTCCACTCTCTGTTTTCTATGAACCAGCCAGTTTTTAATCCACGTGAGTATTTCACCCTCAATTCCATGGCTCGCAATTTTCAAAAATAGTCGTTCATGTGGAACCTTGTCAAACGCCTTCTGAAAATCCAGATATACAATGTCGACCAGGTCGCCCTTGTCTATCTGTCTGTTTAAGCCCTCAAAGAAGTGCAGCAAGTTCGTCAAACATGATCTGCCTTTGCTAAAATTGTGCTGAATGGTCCTCATCACCCCATGTCCATCATCAGCACATGTCCATCAAGGTGATCAATGATGCGGTCCTTTATCAGCGAATCTACCATCTTTCCCAGTACCGAGATCAGACTCAACGGTCTGCAGTTTCCCAGATCTCCCCTCGAACCTTTCTTGAAGATCGGCATAACATTCACCACCTTCCAGTCTTCTGGAATCTTTCCCGATTTGATCGACAGATTGGCTATTAGTTGAAGCAGTTTAGCTATGGTCCCTTTCAGTTCCTTGATAACCCTCAGATGGATACCATCCGGTCCCAGGGATTTAGCGCTCTTAAGCCTATCAATCTGCCTACACACCTCCTCTAGACTGACTGTCAATCCTGTCAGTTTTTCGTCTTCATTTCCAGCATATAGCCTGATGGGTTCCGGTATGCTGTGTACATCTTCTTTGGTAAATACAGACGCAAAAAATGTGTTCAGTTTGTCGGCGATTGCTTTGTCCTCCTTTTCGTTTGGGGAGGCAGGAGAGGGCAGCTGGAGCGTCGGCGAGTGAAGGAAATCACTCGCAGTATGCTACGACTGCCTCTTCCTGTACTAAAGTCGTGCCTCACCAATCAGAAACTGCATGTCAATGGAATAAATGGAAAAAATTGCATTACAATTAGTAAAGGGGATGGGATCTGGGGCAGAGCTTGAGTGGGCCTAGGAAGGTCTGTGGTTGGGGTACTCAGTTAATATTTGCTAGACTTAGGGGGTACTTAGCTTGAAGTAGTTGAGAAACACTGCTGTAGGCAATCAGCTGGCGCCAGTGCCTCTCCTTCTCTCCGGCAATCTACCTTGCTGGCACCCCCTACTGGCATTTCAGGGTCCATCTGGAGGGCCTCTGCACATGCGCAGACATTGATGTGATGATGTCACGCATATGCGTGATGTCATCACGGCAACATCAGCGCACTTCTGGGAGCCTTTAGTGTGCCCCGGCTCGAGAAAGTTTCAGAGACACTGCCTTAGAGGATTCCAAAAATTGAGAAACATTCAAAGTGTCAGGAGACACCGACTGATCGACTCCCCCTTCTTCAGCAACCAACTTGGAGCTCCTGGAGATATAATAAACATTATTAGGTGTGAATAAATCACCTGAGAATATTGAAGAATATCTCTCATATACATCTTCAGAAGCTCCAGTGGTGCCAAGTAATGGGAGATAGGAAAGTTTAAGAATTGAAGATTCATAGATCTCATTGAATTTTCCATCTTCTCCATTTGCAAGTGTAAAAGTGTGCTATCTTTAACGTTCAATTTTGCTGACACATGTAACATAGACACAGATGCATCTAATTTATCCACTCTGTTTCCCATTATTGCTTTTGCAGTAATTTCTGATGAAAATTGATAAAGCTTAGATACAGGATCTCTCTTAATTGTCAGTGTTCCACCTCTTTGAGAGTGCTTTCAACTCCTAACTCTTTTCACCTTGGGTTCTGCATTCCCAACCCTATATATTTCACGTCTGTCTGTCCAAGTAAGATTGTAAGCTCTTCCGAGCAGGGACTGTCTATAAACTAAACTAAACTAAAACTCAGTTTTATAGACCGAGTCATCAACCAAGAGGAGCTCAACTCAGTTTACAATAATATAAAACATGTATTATGCAAACAAAAAAGTTTTCAGAATGTCAGACTGTATGCCTTTCAGTGCTATATAAGTGATAAGTAGTAGTAGAGCTGCCTTCCAGTGCCTTGACACTGGCCTACTCATGGCTGTAAGAGCCTGCTTGTAAGCCCAGAGTTTCCTCTTCTTCATAATTTCTACACTTCAGTCTGGAAAAATATGTACCTCCCAATTTTCTTAAGTGCAGGTCCTTTGTTACCAAGCTACTCTCAAAATATAGTTCTTGAAAACGCAACAGCTTTACAATAAGTGCACAGGGAGGCATATTGTCACAGTGTCACCCCTGTGCTGGTAAAGGAAACCCTGCAGTACACAAAAACGGAGATGGCGGCATGGACTGGACTGTAGGTTATGCAATACCTGTCCCCAGAGTTAGGTCCAGAGCACTGCAGTTCCAGCAGAATCCTTTACCTACCAGTTCTAAAACTGATAAGTGAGTCAAAGCCTGTTCTAATCTCCCTAAAACGCTAACAAGGAAAGAGCATGGACCACCAGTCCCAGAATGTCCCAGGGTTGGAGCAAGGCAAACCAGGACTGGAGTGAGTAGACTAATTAGCCTAAGTGTTTTCCCTAAGCAACAAACAAAAGGGAAAAGGCAGGAACTACCAGTCCCAACATGCCCCAGGGTTGGAGCAAGGCACACCAGGGCTGGAATGGTTAGCTCAATCAGCTCAGATGCAAGCAGTTGAAATCAGCCCAAAACAAACCTGAGAGTGGGGAGCTCAGGTGAGGGGAATGCTAATCAATCCCAGGGAACTGAAAAGGGAGTGGTTAGGAGGAAGCATGGAGCTCGCCAAGGGAAGCTCATCCCAGCTCCCAACTACAGACTGAGGGATCCTGAAGGAAGTCTACTCCAGGACAGGGTTGGAAAGCAGCAAGCTCAGGTACAGTCCTCTAATTTTGATCCTGATTTTTGTTATGAGGATTGTAATGGAGCCAGAAGTTGGGGGAATCCCCAGAAACCTGCAGCAGGGAATTTGCAGAGTGTGGGAATGGGGTGAACCTAGAAGACATGGAGGTCAGCTAAATGCTGCTAGTGCTGGAATCGTGCTTGCTGAATAGAGAAATAAGTTTAGATTGTTTAATCTACTGAAAGTGATTGTACAACTGATTAAGACCCAGATATTGGTTTTGGTTTTGAACTGTGGTTTTCTTCTGTTTATAAATCTCAGGCTTGGGGACGAGTTTCTTTTCTTTTCAAGTTTTCCCCAAGCACTGCTAATTGGACACTGGGCACAACAGCTGAATCACAAGCCATTTATGTTTTGTTTTTCTCATTGTTCATGATTTACCTGATTTTTCCTACTGTGGGATAAAGCCAGAAGCAGCAGAAAGAAGGACTGTATGGAATTTTGTATGATATGTTTTTGTGCACCATTCTTGAAATCTTATAAAACTGTAATAAGTGCGGAACTTTGTAAACTAATAAAGCACACTTTCTTTAAACACCTGTGTGTTGGCTGCTTTTACTCCTCTCCACCTACTCTAGGCCTCGCCTTATCGCTCAGCCTAGGCCCATGTGCTCCAGGTGAGGCCCAATATTCAAATCTGGCTTTGGTTTCACTTCTCTATGTGCTCTCTCGATCTTCTACAGGACCTGTGCTGGAGTATTAGGGAAGCAATGCATTAGAAGTTTATAAATTAACTATATTGGTTGATCCCGCGCAGCTCCCTTTGTTATACTATATCCACAAATCTGATCTTTATCTATGATTTTCTTCCAATTTCATGGTCATACATATAATCCTTAAGTCTTGAACTGATGTTAGTTCCTTCAAACATAATATCTTATTAATTCATAATGGTACCATAAAATTAAAAAAAACACAAAGCACACTATACGCAGAGAAAATGTTAATTATCATTTATATCTGGGAGGTTTTCAAAGATGTCAAGGCAGATGACTTTAAAATATGCAATGTCACCTCAGTAACTATAGAAAAATAGACAAATATAGTGCAAAATATAGACACAGCAGATATAAATTCTAAAAACTGTCACATTGTGATCACTAAATTGAAAATAAAATCGTTTTTCCTATCTTTGCTTTCTGGTGATTTCATGAGTCTCTGATTGCATTTCCTGCTGACTGTGAATTCTTTCTATAATTTCTTTCTACACTCTGGCCCAACAATTGTCCCTTTCTATTCCCTCCCTCCATCCTTCCTCTTATGATATATACCATTCCAAGTTCCAGTCTTGTATATTGTTATAATCATCTATGTCCACCACTCCCTACCAATTAAACATCTTTTTAAATTTATTTGAATTATTGTTATATTAATCACATTAAATAATTGTAATTACTTTATTTATTGGATTCATTATTATTGTGAATACTAATTTTAAATACTTATAAATTATTAAAAAATAATAACCACGTTTGTGAAAACTAAATAGAATCTCATTTTAATACCTATTCAAGTTCCCATGCTGTAAATATTTAAAAATCTAAGGTGTAAAAGGTGCATATATATAAAATCTGAATAATTTTTTTTTTTTAAGTTCAAGAAATTTTATTGAGTTTGGTATATTAAGTACAATAAATGTTAACAAGGCAAGAAACATGCACGCTGCACCAATGCAATGAGTCACAAGAAATTATCTATATAATGTGATACAGCAGGCAGACCCATGCCTATAAATTTGATAACTGTTCCTTTATCATATCAACATTGACGGTGGCAGGTTCTACCATACAACAAGCTAAATGTTGCCTTTCTAATAAATATTAGTTATACAGTATACAATCTATTTTTACACTCTTTAATAAGGATTTAAGTATATGTATGGTTTAGAAATCTTTTCAGTTTTGCTCATAGTTATTAAATTCAATTAAATCAATTTATTTACCTATTTGGACTTCATATATATGCACTTTTGCACTTTAGACTTTTAAATTTATATATGCTGTCCTATTCACAGTTATCAAATTAAATTTAATTAATTAATTATTCAGGTTTTATATATATGCACCTTTTGCACCTTAGATTTTTAAATATTTACAGCATGGGAACTTGAATAGGTATTAAAATGAAATTCTATTTAGTTTTTTCACACACGTGGTTATTTTTTAATAATTTATAAGTATTTAAAATTAGTATTTACAATAATAGTGAATCCAATAAATCAAGTAATTACAATTATTTAATGTGATTAATATAACAGTAATTCAAATAAATTTAAAAAGATGTTTAATTGTTAGGGGGTGGTGGACATAGATGATTATAACAATATATAAGACTGGAACTTGGAATGGTATATATCATAAGAAGTTCCAAAGATTGAAGTCTGTATAATTTATGATATGTCTCCTGTCACTATTGTCAGGGTCTGTGCATGAGCGGGGATCGCACATTTGTGATCCCTGCTCGCAAATGGGGGCGTTCCTCCGATCGCCCCCATTTGAATACGACTGATTTGTGAATCAGTCAGACCTGCCCGAATCGGAAACGGATTGTTCCAATTCGGGCAGGTTAGTGAATCTAGCCATTAGAACTTTAAATAAGCTAGGAGAGCTGTTCCATTCCAGCATCATGCAAAGCCACCCAATAGAATGCCTAATGCAGCTTGATACAAGGAGACCTTAATTTGTAGTGGCAGACATCCCTGCATATTTGATATCATGCTGAGATGAAAGAAGTGAGCCTAACTCATTTCACTTTCCGAAGCTTCAGATCAAGTCAAATCACCATAACTATAACCTAAAAATGTAAGCCAGAAGGTGTAATCCAGAAAGTAGCAAAGCTAATGAAACAATGTGAAGGCAGAAAAAAAATTAAGGGCTCTTACTTGGATACGTCTTGCTAATGAGGCCATTCAGAGATCTGGGTGACCAGAGAATTGGGAAGAGGGAGTGCATTAGATGTGGTGTATTTAGATTTTAGCAAAGCCTTTGATAGTGTACCACATAGATGTCTAATAAATTAACTGAGTGCTCGTGGGATGGGCCCCACCCAAAGTGACGGGCTGGGTCAGGACCTGGTTAAGTGGAAGACGGCAGAGGGTAGTGGTCAATGAAAATCACTCTGAGGAAAGGGATGTTACCAATGGTGTACCTCAAGGTTCTGTTCGTTTTAACATTTTTATAAGCGATATTGCTGAAGGGTTGTCAGGTAAGATTTGCCTCTTTGAGGATGATACCAATATCTGCAATAGAGTAGACATCCCGGATGGTATGAACAGGGCCCAGTAGGGTAGGCCCAGTAGGCATGTGCCTTGGGCCCAAATATATCAGCGGAGCCCCATGGCCAGTGTTAGGTGGGGAACAAACAGGACAGGGGGCCTCCAACTGCCTGATCAGGTCAGCTTCCCTCCCTTCCATTCGCTCGCTGCCCCCTTGCCCACCGCCTGCAAGCAAACTAAACCAGGAAGTTACATCATTCCTGTTTCGGATGAGTAGGGAAGCCGGCGCATGCAGTATTAGAGCTTCCCCCCCTCCCCCTGCCTGGGTTCAGTTTGCTCTAACACTGTGCACACCAGCTTCCCTTCTCGTCCCTCCCCCTCATCACGTAACGAGAAGGGAAGCTGGCGCGCGCAGTGTTAGAGTGAACTGAACCCAGGCCGGGGGGGGGGGGGGGGCGCTTCTAACACTGTTTCATTCGATAAGGGAAACTGGCACGTGCAATGTTACAGCCCTGCAGCCTGGGTTCAGTTCGCTTGCGGGCGGTGGTCAAGAGGGTAGCGAGGGAATGGGAGGGAAGCTGACCTCACCTCACCAAGCAGTCGGGGGGGGGAGGGAAGAAATTTATTTATTTATTTATTTATTTATTATTCGATTTTTTTTTTTTTAGCCCATCCTCCCAAAAGAGCCCAGAACGGGTTACAATGAATATATTGGTGCATTAAAATTATAAGTAAGATAGGTACTTAGAAATTCCCTTACTGTCCCGAAGGCTCACAATCTAACTAAAGTACCAGGAAAATGACTATTAGAAGAGTAATAAAGAAAGGAAAATAGAGATAGAGGAGAAAAATAAGAAAATAAACATTCTAATAAGATTACAATGATCTAAAGGAATTTGAAAGGTTAAAAAGAGGGAAGATAGGAATAGATGCATCTTAGAAAACAGTATCTTAGAAAACAGAAGAATTTTATCCCCCTTCTTTATTATAATTTTTTGTATTTCTGTTCCCTGAACTTTAATTTTATATACTATGTCGGCTTCTATTTTTATATTGTATTGTTACTATAATTTGTTTTAGATTGTAAGATGCCCTGAAGGCTCCCCCTAGAATGGGATAGAAAATTTTAAATAAACTTGGAAACGTCTATAATATACAAAATGCTGTTAGTACTACTATTTATCATTTCTATAGCATTGCTAGACATATGCAGCGCTTAATGTAAAATAAAATCCCTGCTTAGTAGAGCTTACAATCTAATTAAAACAAACAGGACAATGAAAGATTAGGTTCCTACCTGGATAATCTTGTTTCTATCAATATACACAGGAGTCCGTACACTAGGTGATCAATCCACGCCTGCAAACCACCCGCAGAAGGGTGTCAATCACATCCCCCAGCTCCCCCCCCCCCGTCTACCAGTGGAGCACAGCTCCCTCTGCAGTTTATACCAAAGCAATCAAGCTCCACTGTAACAGGAGAAAAGAGAAGGAGGGGCACAGGGAACTTCCCTGCCAATAACATACATTTCTGTTCTGTATCAATGAACCAACCTGCTATGTGCAACTAGCACTAACACATAAGGAACTGCAAAGCTCAGTAACTCAGTACTTTATTAGTGAGGTAATCATACATGTTCATTCAACTGACAGGAGAAGAACTCCAGTTCCGGACCATAGAGTTATCTGAGGCAGAAAGCAGGCAAATTGCAGAATGCACAGAGCGAGCTATACAGACTCTGGTGTATATTAACAGAAACAAAACCATTCAGGTAAGAATCCAATTTCCCATTTTGTTACATATATACTGCTCCACCCAATTGGGGAGAAAGAAGGAAGGGGTGGGTGGGAGAAATGCTGCTCCACCCAATTGGGGAGAAAGAAGGAAGGGTTGGGTGGGAGAAATGCTGCTGCACCCAATTAGGGAGAAAGGGGGGCAAAGGAAGACCAGGGAAGGGAGAGGAGAAGAGAGATGCCAAGATCATGGGAGGAAGAGGAAGGAAAGGAGATACCAGACCATGCAAGGAGGGAGAGAAAAATAGGAGAGAAAATGCCAGATAATGGAGGGGGAGGGAGAGATAGAAGGAGAGCAGAAAGTTGCCAGGGCATGGGGACGATGAATGGAAACTAAGGCGACATATGCCAAACCAGAGGAAAAAGAAGGAGAGGAGATGCCAGAGCATGGAGGGGGAGGGAGAGATAGAAGAAAAGGAGAGAGCTGCCAGATCATGGGGTTGAGTGGAAAAGAAAGGAAATGAGGAGAGAGATGCCAGAGCATAGGGGAAGAGGTGGAGACAGAAATATGGAGAGGGGTGAAACTGAAATGAATCATGTACAAAGGAGAGAAGGTGAACAGGACAAACAGTTTATTGAAGGGACATAGAAAGAGGGAAGATGCAGAGCAGACACTGGATGGAAAGGGCAGAGAGGGCAGTGGATTGAAGGGGCGAGAGAGAGAGAGGGTGGACAGTAGATGGAAGGGGTAGAGAGTGGGGACAGATGCTGAATGGAAGGGGGTAAGAGAGGGGAGCAGACGCAGGAAGGAAGTGGGGAGGAGAAAGAAAAAAGGGCACATGCTGGATTGGGGGAAGAGTATAGAGTTAGATACTGAAACGGGTGAGGGAAAGAGGTGGCAAGCTATAGGTAGACACAATGAAAGAGGGAAATTGAGGACTGAATATTAAGAAAGAATAGGAAGAAGGAAGCAGAAAGAGAGATGCCAGAGCAAATGAAGGGGAGGAGACAGATACCAGACCTGGGAAGAGGAAAGGACGAAGGCGACAGATACCAGATCTGAGGGGAGGAGAGAGAGAGATACTAAAATCTGCTGGGAGGGAAGGAGAGATGGAAGGGAAGAAGACAGATGCCACACCATGGAGGGAGAGGAGAGAAGTAGATAGATGCCACACCAATTGGGGGAAGAGAGATGGAAGGGAGAGGCAGACAATATCTAGAAGAGGCATAGAAAGAGAGCAGATGCCATATGGAAGAGGCAGAGAGAGGAAGGAAGAGAATGATGGGAAGACGAGGAAAGCAAAAATCAGACAAAGGTAGAAAAAAATTTCTGTTTGTTTTATTTATTTATTTTTGCTTTAGGATAAAGTATTATTGTAGCTGTGTTGATAATCGTTTATTAATAGAGAGTGGAAATAAGGTGATCCTGTTTATTGAACTAATTGTAATATAGTGGAACCTTGGTTTACAAGCATAATTCATTCCAGAAGCATGCTTGTAAACCAAAATACTCGTATATCAAAGCGAGTTTCCCCATAGGAACTAAGGGAAACTCGCTTGATTTGTTCCCCCCCCGAGGCCAGCGGCGGTGCTCTACCCCCCCCCTCCTCGCTCATGAAGGCCCCCCGCGTGATCCGCCATCCCCCCCGCTCATGGCGCCATCCCTGCGATACGGTACCCCCCGCTCGCGTCGCACCCTCCCTGTGATCTGGCATCCCCCAACGCACAGGACATGCCAGTGTCGGTGCCAGAAGATCTGCCTTCTTCTTTGTGCTGGGCCTTGAGCATCTGCGCATGCTCAAGGCCTTCGGGTTCCCGTTCTCTCTGAGATTCTCAGAGATCCGAGAATCTCGGAGAGAACGGGAACCCGAAGGCCTTGAGCATGTGCAGATGCTCAAGGCTCAGCACAAAGAAGAAGGCAGATCTTCGGCCACCAGCACCCGCATGTCCTGTGCGTTGGTGCCGGTGCCAAATGGGGGTAAGGAATGTGATCGGGTTGGTGAGTGGGTGCCTGGGGGATGCCGTATCGCGGCGGGAGGAGGTGCGACGTGAGTGTGGGGGTGCCTGATCGGGGGGGGGGGGGGGGCCCTCGTAAATCGAGGCACGCTCGGTTTCCAAGGCGCCAATTTTTCGAATGTTTTGCTCGTCTTGCAAAACACTCGCAAACCAGTGCACTCGTAAACTGAGGTACCACTGTACATTTATTTTATTAATTCAGAGACCATAACTCTTTTTCTCAGGTCAGGACAGGGATACTGAGAAAGAGGTTTTAACCTCTGAAAGCTAACTTAGAAATTTATTAGTCCAATAAAATGATAGGCACTACATTTTCTTCCAGTCATGTCCCATGCCTCCTACCCAAATGCAAAATATAAATTGGTGGGCTTCCCAAAGCTCTGCCAGCTGAAGATATCTTCCTCTAGGAATGAAGGGGGGAGGATTTATCCAGAGATGCTTAGAGGTTGCATAGAAGAAAAACTGTACACTGGTATAGTAATCCTTGTTTGTTTTTAATTTTAAAAGAAATACAGTGGAAATAAAGAAGAAAATAGGTAAATAAATAGGGGAGGGGCAGTGGGCCCAGAGGACTTGTGTGCCTAGGGGCCCTCAACAAATTAATCCTGCCCTGGGTATAAGAAAGACCTAGCGAAGCTTAAATAATAGTCTGAAATTTGGCAGTTAAAATTTAATGCTAAGAAATATAAGGTCATGCATTTGGGCTGCAAAAATCCAAAGGAATGGAACAGTTTAGAGGGTGAAGAACTTATGTGCATGACAGAAGAGCAGGACTTGGGTGTAATGTGTATGTGATGATCTTAAGGTGGCCAAACAGGTTGAAAAGGTGACAGCAAAAGCTAGAAGAATGCTAGGGTACATAGGAAGAGGTATGGCCAGTAGGAAAAAAAGAAGTATTGATGCCCCTGCATAAGACTCTAGTGAGACCCCATTTAGAATATTGTGTATAATTCTGGAGAACGGACTTCAAATCATTCTTCAGGTACGTCAAGGGGAAGCAACCAGCAAGGGAAGAAGTGGGACCCTTGGATGATGGAGGCAGAAAGGGAGTGGTAAAAGAGGAAAAGGAGATAGCTGACAGGTTAAACGAGTTCTTCACGTCAGTTTTCATGAAGGAGGACATAACCAACATTCCGGAACCCGAGGAGATCGTAAAAGGAGACCAGGATGAAAATCTGATCCAACTAGAGGTGAGCAAGGCGGATGTCCTCAGGCAGATAGACAGGCTAAAGAGCGACAAATCGCCATGTCCGGACGGCATCCACCCAAGGGTACTCAAGGAACTAAGGAACGAAATAGCTGAGCCATTTCGGCAAATATGCAACCTATCCTTAAAAACTGGAGAGATTCCGTAAGACTGGAAAATAGCAAATGTCATGCCCATCTTCAAGAAGGGCTCAAGGGGAGACCCAGGAAACTACAGGCCGGTGAGCTTAACCTCGGTCCCGGGAAAGATGATGGAAGCACTGATTAAAGACAGCATCTGGGAACACATCAAAAACACTGGGCAGCTAAAGCCGAGCCAGCATGGCTTCTGCAAGAGCAGGTCATGCCTCACAAACTTACTATACTTCTTTGAGGGGGTAAACAGCCAGGTGGATAAAGGGGAATCTATAGACATCATTTACCTTGACTTCCAAAAAGCCTTCGAAAGACTGCTAAGGAAGCTATGGAACCACGGATGGATCAGAAACTGGCTGGCGGACAGGAAACAAAGGGTTGGAATAAAGAGCCATTACTCAGACTGGCAATGGGTCACGAGTGGAGTTCCGCAGGGGTCGGTGCTGGGGCCGCTCCTGTTCAATATATTTATTAACGACCTGGAGGCAGGAACAAAATGTGAGGTTATTAAATTTGCGGATGACACCAAACTATACAGCAGGGTTGAAAACACGGAGGACTGTGAAGATCTCCAAAAGGATCTGACAGCGCTGGAGGAGTGGGCCAAAAAGTGGCAAATGAGCTTCAACATAGGGAAATGCAAGATCATGCATGTAGGGAAAAAGAACCCGATGTTCACTTACAAAATGGGGGGGATCACCGCTAGGGGTGAGTAACCTTGAAAGAGACCTGGGAGTGATGGTAGACACATCATTGAAGGCGTCGGCGCAGTGCGCCACAGCCTCAAGGAAGGCAAACAAAATGTTGGGAATCATTAAGAAGGGTATCACGACCAGGACGAAGGAAGTCATCCTGCCACTGTATCGTGCAATGGTGCACCCGCACCTGGAGTACTGTGTCCAGTACTGGTCGCCGTACCTCAAGAAAGACATGGCGGTACTTGAGAGAGTCCAGAGAAGAGCGACTAAACTAATAAAGGGTATGGAGGACCTCTCATATACTGATAGACTGAAAAAGCTGGGGCTTTTCTCCCTGGAAAAGCGGAGACATGATAGAAACCTTCAAGATCATGAAGGGCATAGAAAGAGTAGACAGGGACAGATTTTTCAAATTATGAGGAACCACAAGCACAAGGGGGCACTCAGAGAAATTGAAAGGGGGAAGGTTTAGAACAAACACCAGGAAATTCTTTTTCACCCAGAGGGTGGTGGATACATGGAACGCGCTACCGGAGGATGTGATAAGCAGGAGCACGCTACAAGGCTTCAAAGAAGGTTTGGATAGGTACCTGGAAGACAAAGGGATTGAGGGGTACAGATAGGAGTAGAAGTAGGTTATAGGGATAGGATTAGAGGATTAGAAGCAGTTACAAAATTAGACAGGGACACTGTTCAGGCAATTAGGCCTGATGGGCCGCCGCGGGAGTGGACCGCTGGGCAAGATGGACCTCTGGTCTGCCTCAGCGGAAGCAACTTCTTATGTTCTTAAGATGGAGCCGGTCCAGAGGAAGGCTACTAAACTGATGTGTTGTCTTCGTAATTAGGCGTATGGGGATAGGCTTAATGATCTCAATATTGTCACGGGCATGGCAGCGCTGCGCCATCTGTAATGCTGGTGTGTCCTAAGCAGACTCAGAAAAGGACCTATATTTCTTGCCCAGAAGGTACCAGGGCATCCCAAACCTACAAGAATGACCGGGATGTGGGTAAAAGTAAAAACTCTCACATTAACAGGAGAGAAGTTAGCTGTCAAACCAGACATTGGTTGCAGTTTCCCAGGGAAAGGAAGAGAGAAACACCAGAGTCCCTAGAGATTAATGACCATACTAAATACACAGAGGAAGCAAGGAAGTACCTGTGAGGAAAAATAAGCCTTATCAGGATATGCCTCGCTACACAGAGTGGAGAGTAGAGAGAGACAGGAGAGAGGAACCCAAATCAAGCAGCAGGCTTGCCAGAGGGAAGAAGCTCCAGCCTTCAGGAGAAGGCAGACATAGAAATGCTGGATGCTGCTGAGAATAATGGGGAGTCCTCATTAGAACAGCTCCAGCCTATGGAAGTGACTCCCGAGTGGGCAAGTAATAACCAGAATGGGGTTGGAGGGGAAGTAGCCATGGAGGTGCTGTTGGCCAAGTAAAAAGGTTGGGAACTACAGAAACTGTAAATGTTTCTCTTTCAACTTTAAAAGTAAACTGGCTACTGTTTGTGTACTGTGAAGGCTTGTTGTGGCTGTCACCTAGAGTGGGGAATGGGATAGAAGCACTGATATCCCTGCAATACGGACTGAGGAGAAATGTTCCAGCTGTGTGATTATTGCTATTTCCATTAACCTGAATCATTATCTGATAAAGCCATTAAGGACTAGTGCTGTGCAGAAAGCCTAAGGAGTTAGGCAGTGAAGCTTTTGTTTTTGTTTATTTTGAATGATAAGAACTAAGCTTGTCCTATGAAGAGACCTGAGAGAGATTTGTAAAGCCCTGCTTTCAGCAGAGAGAAGGGAAAGACCTCTGCTAAACTGTTCCAGTTTGCCCTAGACAGAGACAAGGGTTTTTTCCCCCCACAAACTGATATGGCTGGGGCGAGAGCAGTAGTGGAGCGGGTCTACTGCATCGGGAGCCAGCACAAGGGGGATGCCCGACCTCATCCAGTGATCGCCCATTTTCTGAACGCGGTGGTTAAGGATCAGATCCTGGTCTCCTACAGGAAGGCAGACTTGTTGGCCTACAAGGGAGCCCCACTGCTGCTCTTCAATAATTACTCACCGGCGGTGGCTGCCAGCCGATGTGCTCTGGCCCCCTACTGTGCAGAGCTGAAGAACCGGGGCGTTCGCTTCACAGTGTTGTTTCCTGCAAAGGTCCATATTGTCACAAGCCTGATCCCAGTTCCGGCCTTGTGCCAATGAAAAACCTTAAACCGCCCGGTGAAATTAGTCAGGGCTGATCACTATGTGCCTGCAAGCCAGGAACTAGATCAGGAAGTGCAGGCTGTGTTTGAGCAGGGTTTAGCCCTTAGACCTGTGAAAATAGGTCTTATCCCTTTAAATCCACCATCTTGGAAAGGGCTGGCCAAACAGGGTAGAAGGCAGCCTCAGCAAAAGAAAGCCCTTCCCCCGAGTAGGGCTGGGCGTGGCACAGCAGCACTGGAACAGTTAGAAAGCTGGCTGTCCCGGAAAGGGAAGTAGTCAAGGGAAGTTCCCATGTGGAAGGAACCTCTACCAGCCCAGGAATCCATGGATGTGGCAATGATAAACCCAGAGGCAGAGGAGCAAACACAGGAGAACCAGATATTGGAAGACATGGAATGGAGTGCTCTGCCAGAAGCCATGGAAGTGAGCTGAGCTGACTGTGTGTTTGCCTTACAAAGTTATTTATTTTTATTTTTGGGTGTTGGCTGTCTGGCTGCTTGGACAATGTTTAAGGGCAGTTAGGCAACATTGGTAATGTACTTTTGAATGCAGTGAAAACCCTGAAGATTGGAAACAGGTTTTGCCAGACATCCATGTAGTGAGTTTTGTGGGTTATATTTTTTGTTCTTTGACTTGCCAAGAAGCTGAATTGGAAAGCCAGTAACCTTCCGCTTCTTAATGCTTGGAGAGAAGGGAGAAGACATAGAAACATAGAATATGACGGCAGAAAAGGGCCGACAGCCCAACAAGTCTGCCCAATCATGAACCCTTCCACCCTAGAGAAACTATCCTCTATCATACCTCTGTAGTGACCCCACAAGTTTATCCCATCGTCTCTTGAAGTTGAGCGTGCTACTAGCCTCGACTACCTGACGTGGACGACCATTCCATCTATCAATCACCCTCTCGGTAAAGAAGTATTTCCTGGTGTCCCCATGAAATTTTCCTCCTCTAAGTTTTAGCGGATGTCCTCTTGTCACTGTGGGACCCGTAAGAGTAAAGATTTCCTCCTCCTCCTTGATGCGGCCCGTTATGTACTTGAAAGTTTCTATCATGTCCCCCCTTTCTCTGCGCTCCTCGAGCGAGTATAAGCGCAGACTGCTCAGACGATCTTCATATGAAAGATCTTTAAGTCCTGAGACCATCCTGCAATATTGTACAATGCAGAGTTTGGTGTTTGGACTAAAGACTGCCTGGGACTAAATTGTACTTTGTACTGTTACTGTTACTACAAAGTAGGACTTACCTGGGACATGAGCTGAACAGTTGGGAGTCAACCAGACCAGGCTGGTGAGTGCAACATTATTTTGTTTCAATTATTTTTGCTGTTACTTTTGAATTTTTGCTTTACCCGCATTTTGATTTTTGCCCTGACTGGATGATTAATAAATCTTATTGCTTTTGATACTTACCTGTGCGAAGCCATTCTGTCCATTGTGCACACCACAGAAACTTCCTCCCAATTGGGGAAGCACGCCAGAACTATTTTGTGGCGGTGTGTCAGTCCCTGTCTTACCTTAACGGCCATACTACAATATCCAGGCACCATCTGGCCCATGCTTTTGTGACACTCTGACTGAGCTTAAATCCTACACGGAAAGTCTGAGGGGAGAGGGGGCTACCTAGGCCCTGTTCTGTGGAGGCCTGCAGAGGTGCTGCTGCTCTGGCCTGGGGTGGCCTTCCTGATGAACACCACGTGTTATGGCTCTTTACCATACTTTTTGCTATACACGCTCTTCTCCCATGCTGACCACTACTCTGTTGGAGATGCCCTTCTGTGGGACATGAGAGGGGCATCTCAGTTTTTGTCCCTTTCTGAACTTGAGGATGCCCATCTGTACACCTCATAGAGGGTCTACTTAAGCCTGTGGGAGTGGCTATCAGCTTATCCTGGGTTCCTGACATGCGTCCTCTACTCGGTCTGGCACCTGGATGACAGAGGGTCCGGAATCCCTTGCTGGACTGTATCTTTGCTCTCTGTGTGGAGTGGAGTGTGGCTGCCTTGTGTCTGCAGGGAGCTGATGGGCCTACCTGATAGGAGTCTTGCTGGGGAGCGGTTGGAGGTGCAATCTGCTGGACCATGGTGTAGCTGGGAGACTGTATTGAACTGTTTTATCATATTTTCCTGTGGTTTTTGCCATTGTGTCTTGCCATTTTGGGCTGCGGGGTTTATTACTTTCTGCATTTTCTCTGGGGGAGGGGGGAGCTAGGCTTACGGGGGATGTTATTTTATCTGATGGTTTTTGGGGTGGGCAGGGAGTTGGGTGGGGGGTAGCATTCTGGGACTGTCTGAGGGGAGGGCGTTCGGAGGGTTGAGGGGTGTGATGTTTGGTGGTGGGTGATGATTGATGTGGGGGGTGTAGGATCTCAAATGTGGTGGAGGTTTGGATGGCTGGATGGTTAGTGTGGAGGGGGCTTGGGGGTGGGGTGGGCGGGTGCCCCTCGGCGACTGTTTCTGTTCCTTTTCTTGAGGGCTCGGCTGAGAGGCCCGCTGGGGAAGCCTTATGCTGTGTGTCTTTCTACTACTTATTCGCTGCAATTCTCATGACTATGGCTAATTTGACTTATATTGCCCTGAATGCTGCTGGCCTTCATTCCCCAATCAAACATAAGGTGCTGTCCTTTTTTGAAGCGGGAAAAGGTGTCAGTCGCATTCCTACAGGAAACACATCTTACCACTAGTGAACACAAGAAGTTGGTGCGGGATTGGATGGGTGAGGCCATGCACTCCTCCTATAACTCTAGACAAAGGGGAGTTGCTATTCTTATCAACAAGGCTGTAGTGGCAGTCCCACATAGGATTATTACTGACCCTCAGGGTAGGTATGTCTTCTGGGCTGGCACCCTCCAGGATCAACCAGTAGTTCTGTACAATATCTATGGCCTGAATGTATACTCCCACTCCTTTTTCTCTGGGATCTTAGCTCATCTCTTAGCCTTACCTAATTACAAACTCATAGTTGCTGGGGATTTTAATATTACCAGCAATCCTTCTGCAGATTACAAACCCCCGGATGGTGAGGAGCACAATGAGTAAAGTCCAGAGCACATGGCAGAGCGGAGAGCGGAGGAAGCAGAGAGGGAGTTAGCAGGGAGAGGAGCGGAAAAAGCAGAGAGAGAGGAGCGTAGAAAGCAGAGAGGGAGGCAGACAGGATACGGAGAGGGAAAGAGGCAAGGGATAACTCCACCTAACCCCTGACGTCACCAGCACACCACAGCCGAACTCCCCCATAAAAGGGGAGGAGCCAACGGCTAGGAGTCCATTGGAGCCAGTGCAAAGGCCAGCCGAAGGGAGTCAGGAGGAGCTGAGCCTAGTCCGGAGCACGTGGCAGAGCAGAGGAAGCAGAGAGGGAGTTAGCAGGGAGAAGAGCGGAGAAAGAAGAGAGAGGAGCAGAGAGCGGAGGAAGCAGAGAGGGAGTTAGCTGGGAGAGGAGCGGAGAAAGCAGAGAGAGGAGCGGAGAAAGCGGAGAGGGAGAGTGGAAGAGACGAGAGATAACTCCGCCTGCCCCCCCCGATGTCACCAGCACACCACAGCCGAACTCTCCCATAAAAGGGGAGGAGCCAACGGCATTCAGCGAAGGCGCTTGCCTTAGCGAGAGTGCCTTTGCGAAGGGCCTCAAGGAAGGCCGAATCTTTATTACAAGGACTCCAGAAAAGCAGCAAGGTAAGGACACAACACACTCGAGGCGGAGTGCAACCACCAGGCACATACAATTAACTAACTAGCAGGCGGACCTAAGCAAACACCCAAGCAGGAGAAAAAAAACCAAACTCGAGAACGGCAGTGAGAACTAGGAGCATCAAGACTACAATCAAGACCGGTGTTCCAGTCACCGAAGATATCCAGAGGATGGCCACGGTCTCCGTGCAGACGGAGGATGACCCAGGACGGAGGACAGAGGTCTCTGTGCAGACCGAAGCTATTCCCCAGCAGAAGACTTCAGTCTCCATACAGACAGAAGAGGTCGACTAGCAACAGCTAGACAGAGACATCCTGCAGGAAGAGGAGAAGCATCTGGGAAGATGAGGCCTTCATCGATGGAGTCATCCAGGAGCTGTCCCAAGTCACCAAGCATGCGCAAGACAAGACCATCTTCGAGACACCCAGACCGACCAAACCTACAGCTTTGAAACCAACGGGTTGGGGGTACGAGAAGAGGCTAGAGACGCTGACTCCTGGCAGCTGGTTACCTCCTCTACAGGCAAACACATAAAACTTTCCTCTTCTTTTTCTTGCAAACAGGGCAGCTTTACATCGACCCCACAGATCACCTTGAGGAACAGGTTCCAGCTTCTACAGGAAGGACCTACCAATGAAATACAGGAAGATGTCAAGCAGATGGCTCCGGTTCCGGGGGCTCTCCTCCTATAACTCTAGACAAAGGGGAGTTGCTATTCTTATCAACAAGGCTGTAGTGGCAGTCCCACATAGGATTATTACTGACCCTCAGATGTGGTGGCAATATCTGAAACCTGATTCACAGATTCCCATGGGTGGGATATGGCTATACCAGGATATAACTTACTCCGTCGAGACAGAGAGGGCAAAACAGGAGGAGGGGTAGCACTATACACTAAAGAGGACATCAAAGTTACCAGAATCACAGATGTCAAGTCCACCGGGGATCCCTCTGGGTGAACCTGGCCAGGGGAAATGACAAATGCCTGTATCTTGGTGTTGTATGCAGACCTCCAAGACAACAGGAAGACATAGACATAGAATTAATCGAAGACATCAAAACCATCACTCTGCGTGGAGACAGGTACTGTTGGGGGACTTCAATTTGCCTGATGCAGACTGGAACAAACTTTCCACTATGACCAGCAGCAGCAGAAGGCTACTAACCTCCATAAGGGGAGCACATCTCAAACAGATGGCATTGGAGCACACTAGAGATCAGGCGATACTGGACCTAGTACTCACCAATGGAGATAGTGTCACAGAGGTTTCGGTAGGTGATACATGGTATGGTTTCATTAGATCAAACATATCCACAAAGGTCCTCAACTTTAAGGGCACTAACTTCGAAAGCATGGGAGATTTCGTCTATGGGGTGCTGCAAAACCAGGCTGCAACAGATAATGTAGAGGTAATGTGGTCAGCTCTGAAATCTACCCTACACGAAGCAACCAAACTCTATATAAAAACAGTGAGTAAACGGCGGAAGAACAATAAACCTTAGTGGTTCTCTGCGGAGATCTTGGACCTCGTGAAGAAGAAGAAAAGAGCATTTGTTTCCTGCAAACAATCAGAAAGACTAGAAGCTAAAGAAGACTATCTGGCAAAGTCTAGAGCTGTCAAAATAGCAGTCAGAGATGCCAAACTCCGGATGGAAGAGAATCTAGCAAAGAACATTAAAAAAGGGGATAAATCCTTCTTAAGGTATATTAGTGACAGAAAAAGAAACACAGATGGGATAGTGCACCTTAGGAAACCAGACGGGAATTATGTAGAATCCGATAAAGCCGAACTACTAAATGAATATTTCTGCTCAGTCTTTACCTGCGAGGTGCCGGGATCCGGTCCACAGCTGCAGACAAGGGAAAGCTCAGATGACCCATTTAGAAATTTTGAGTTTACGACCAGCAGCGTCTACCATGAACTATCAAGGCTCAAAGTGAACAAAGCCATGGGACCGGATAAACTACATCCCAGAGTGCTTAGGGAGTTGAGAGATGTCCTGGTGGAGCCGTTATCTGCGCTCTTCAATCTTTCCCTAAGTACAGGACACCATAACCTCACTAGACATCAACAAACGCAACTACCCCATACAGCCCACCATTAAAATACTGGGTGTAATTCTGGACCAATGCCTCACCATGAAAGACCAGGTGGACTCCCTAATCAAAAAGGGTTTTTTCACATTCTGGAAACTTAAATCCATTAAAGCATACTTTGATAACTCTGCATTCAGAATCCTGGTACAATCCCTCGTACTGAGTCAACTCGACTACTGTAACATCGCCTATTTAGCAATCCCCAAAAGAATATGCGATGCTTACAATTAATGCAAAACACTGCGGTCAGACTAATCTTCGGTCTAATGAAGTTCGATCACGTGACGCTATACTTCAAACAGCTACACTGGCTGCCGATGGAAGCTCGTGTAAAGTTTAAGTTCGCCTGCTTTTGCTTTAAAGTTCTCTACGGTCTAACCCCTAAATACATCATTGACCTCTTCTCCTTCTCAGCCAACAGACACAAGAGAAGCTCCCACTTGCACTTCGTTTCTCCCCCGATTAGAGGTTGCAAACTAAAAAAACACCATGAGCATCTTCTCTCACATCAAGCAGCTCTATGGGGCAAAAACCTAGAACAACTCCTGTTGCCCACCACTTACGAGGTATTCAGGAAACACTTCAAAACTCACCTATTCCTGAAATACCTAGACAGCTGACCCACTCCTCTCTTTCTCCTCTCTAACGGTGTTCCTACCCTTTCTCCCTATTGTTCCCACATCCCTTAAATTATCTCAACTTGTACTTGTACCCATCCTGGCCCACCCATCCTGGTACTAATCTTTTGTAAACCGCATAGAACTTAACGGTACTGCGGTATATAAACTGTTATTTATTATTATTACAGGAAGAGTCCCATTGGATTGGAAAACAGCACCAAAAAAAGGGTTGCAGAATGGAGGCTAAACTTATGGAAACATTAATCAAACGCAAATTAGATACGATCCTGAATGATGAGAATCTACGTGCCAATCCAATCTAATCAGTTTCTTTGACTGGGTAACGAAAAAGCTAGATATTGGGGAGTCCCTGGACGTCGTGTACTTGGACTTCAGTAAGCCTTTTGATAGTGTCACACACCGTAGGTTATTGAGCAAGATGAGTTTGTTGGAATTAGGAGAAACATTGACTGCATGGGTTAAAGACTGGCTCAGAGGTAGATTTCAGAGGGTGGTAGTAAATGGTACTCTCTCCGAAATGTCGGAAGTGATCAGTGGAGTGCCGCAGGGCTCAGTCTTGGGTCCGATCCTATTTAATATCTTTGTAAGGGACCTGGCTCAGGAGTTTCGAGGTAAAATTACATTATTTGTTGATGACGTTAAACTATGCAACATAGTGGGCAAAAGCACAGTGCTCAACAGTATTGTGCAGGACCTACTCTTACTTGAACATTGGTCCACAACTTGGAAACTAAGTTTTAATGCCAAAAAGTGTAAGGTCATGTACCTTGGCAGCAGAAATCCACGCAGAACTTACACCCTAAATGGTGAGACCTTAGCAAGAACTGCAGCAGAGCAGGACTTAGGAGTGATCATTAGTGAAGATATGAAGACTGCCAATCAAGCGGAGAAAGCTTCATCCAAGGCTAGACAAATGCTGGGTTGTATCCAAAGAAGTTTTGTCAGCCGGAAGCCCAAAGTTGTAATGCCGTTGTACAGGTCCATGGTGAGACCTCATCTGAAATATTGTGTACAATTCTGGAGGCCACACTATCAAAAGGATGTGCTGAGAGTTGAGTCGGTTCAGCGAATGACCACCAGGATGGTCTCAGGACTCAAGGATCTCCCATATGAGGAATGTCTGGGTAAGTTGCAGCTATACTCACTCGAGGAACACAGAAGAGAGGGGTGACATGATTGAGACATTCAAATATGTTACGGGCCGTATTGAGGTAGAAGAAGATATCTTTTTCCTTAACGGACCTATGGCAACAAGAGGGCATCCATTGAAAATCAGGGGTGGGAGATTTCATAGCGACAATAGGAAGTATTTCTTCACCGAAAGGGTGGTTGATTGTTGGAATGATCTTCCACTGCAGGTAATTGAGGCCAGGAACGTGCTAGATTTTAAGAAATAGTGGGATAGGTATGTGTGATCACTTCAAGGAAGAACTTAGGGGGGTGGGTCATTAGAGTGGGCAGACTTGTTGGGCCGGTGTCCCTTTTCTGCCGTCATATTCTGTTTGTATTGCTATGAAATTCCTGATGGGTGAACTTGGGCTGGTGGATGCATGGCATGTCTATCATCCGGGCCGAGGTGGACTTCACTTTTTATTCCGAGTGCATCAACACATTCTAGGTTGGACTATATCTTGCTGCCATCCCGGTCTATTGGTAGAGTGGTGCGATGCATATCGTTGACGTCCCCTTTAGTGATCATGCCGCCGTTACTCTCACACTGAAATGCAGGGACATACCCAAGACCGCATCTTGTGTCTTAATCCCACCCTCTATTTGGACCAACACTTTCACACTTAGCTCATTGAGGAATGGTCCACTTACTGCACTACCAAAATGGGCGGTGAGGTTTCTGACACCATTTTCTGGGAGGCGGCGAAGGCGTATCTCCGGGGTAGAATTATCGCTTACACGGTCAAGCAGAGAAGGCAGAGGGATGTGGAATTGGTAGCTCTTATCCAGCAATTGTGTCTTAGTAAGGGGGTCCTTGTTGCACAACCTTCAGAAGAATCCTGCGCCACGAATCTTGGTCTACAAAAACAGATAGATGCCCTACTGACTGTGCGGGCCATGACCCATATTTATGTTTATAAGTTTCAGTTATATAAAGGTGGGCAAATTATTGGCCAACTTGGTATGGCCATTTCGCAAGGCTACTCGGGTTTCACATGGAGGAGATGTCGATACAAGATCAGTTTGTTCGATTTTATACGGAACTTTACGGCCCGGGTCCCTATTATTTGGCCGCTGGAGATTCCTTTTTCTGTGACCTTGACCTACCACAAGTGTCGACTGCTCATTTGCATCTTTTAAACTCACCCATTTCTTGTGAAGAAGTTCATGCTGCCAAGGGGAAGTTGAAGCTGGCAAAGGCCCCTGGCCCCGATGGTATGGGACCTGAGTTTTACAAAATCCTGAAACCTTAGATTAGGCCTGCTTTGGTGGCAAGGAGAAGGAAAGGCGCTTCTGGAGCCTCGAGGCGCCTGGAGACTCCCCTTCAGATGTCTAAGGAGGATTTTTTGCGGCGCCTGAATCAAGAGGCAGCAGCTGCATCGGGGAGTCACCCGCTGGAATCGCCGGGAAGGAGTGAGGTCGCGGCAAGTTTCCCTGGGCTAGAGTCGACTCTGAGCCCCGACCCCTCAGCCGCAGCGTGCTAGCTCTCCACGGGAGAGTAGTCAGCCCGAGGAGGCAGACTTCGTTTCCCGGGAGGCTGAAGTGAGTGAAGCACTGGAGGAAGACGAGACTGCGGTGAGAACAACGAGGGGACCTGAAATGGAGCAAGGTTCCCAGAGGGAGAAGACTGCCATTGCTGTGGAAGCTGGGACAATGCAAGCAAGTATATTCTCTGTTCCTAAACCCATGAATGTTACTCTAGACTCTATTTGGGACTTGGTAATAACTCTGGGACAAACATTGTCACCACAAATTAAAGAACTAGAAGAGAAATATTTACAACAAAGAAATGAAATAAATGGACTTAAACAGGAAAATATATCGATGAAAAATAATGTGGAAAAAATAGATAAAAAGATAAGTGAAGTAACTCAAATTCAAACGACACTGATTAAGGACAATCTTAACCTTAGGAGAAAGGTGGAAATGATGGAAAATAATATGTGGTTGAATAACCTTAGATTTTTGAACTTCCCAAAGATTCCTTCTTTATCAGCAAAATAAGTTTTGAAAAAGTACTTTTGTGAGGTTCTTAATGTTCCCAATGATGCTTTTCCTCCTTTTTCCAAAATATATTATTTGCCATCAAAAAATTTGGAAGAACAACATCCACTAGAACAACAAGGTCAGGGTGAACAAATGGACATAACATTATTATTGGAATCTTCAATGAAGGAGGTAGCTATTCCAGCTACCCTATTGGCTATGGTGGTTTTATCACCAGATAAAAATTGGATATTACAGCTTTATTTTAAGAATAGACATAAAGAATTTCTTGGATATAAAGTTCAAATATTTCCGGATGTGACAAGGGAATCTCAGAAACGAAGGAAGGAATTTTTGCTTCTTAAGCCTGGGGTCGCTGCAATGGGGGCATCATTTCTTTTACGATATCCTTGCAAATGCATTGTAAAGTATAAATCTTGCAATTATATTTTCTTTGAACCCTCTCAGCTGACAGGATTTCTCTCCAGGAGGGGCCTTGAAGGGGATTAAGAAAATCTTAATGTATAATTTACTCTTGATCCACTCTCATCTGACCGCCTAATTTGTAATTTGAATTTATTCTTTTTCCTTTTAATAGTTTCTCACTCAGGAACATCTTGGATCTCAATTTGGGACTTTAATTTTGATTAAGTAAATAGCAATTTTGTCATATAGATGTTACTTCAATTGTTTATATTATGTTGACTCAATCATATTCTGTACAAGGAGTTTATTCTTGATAATATGCTCAAAATATAAATAAAGGAAAAAAAAAAAAAAAAAGGCCTGCTTTGGTGGCTATGTATGCTGACATGCAATCCACTGGTCACATTCTCCCTGAACAGAGCCATGCCCGTGTGGTAGTTTTTTCGAAACCAGGGCATGATTCTGAGTTGGTGGGCTCTTACCGACCAATCTCGTTGTTAAATCAAGATATGAAGATCCTCACAGCGATTCTTGCAGGCCGGCTGGCACAGATAGTTCCCTCTCTGGTTCATGTTAATCAGGTAGGTTTTGTCCCTGGGCGTTTTGCCTCTTCCAACATCCTGCGGGCCTTCGTAGCACTTTGAGAGGGTAAGGGCAGGGCGGGTAATGACCTCTAGGCCAGTTTGGATGCCGAGAAGGCCTTTGACAAGGTGACCTGGTCTTACCTCTTTTGGGTAGTGCAACAATTTGGCATTCGGGGATCGTTCTATCAATGGATTGTCAACCTCTATACTGCACCAACGGCCCAATTGCTTATCAATAAATGTTGCAACAGGGTACGAGGCAGGGCTGCCCCTTTTCTCCCCTCCTGTTTGTTTTGTCTTTGAAACCTTTGGCTCAGAAGATTAGAACTATCCCGGACATTATGGGCATCTGTGTAGGATCAGAAGAATGTAAAATCACACTATTTATGGATGACATGTTTTTGTTTGTGAGTAATGCGCAGGAGACTATCCCTCACTTGACCGCCCTTATTGGGGACTTTGGTGCTTTTTCGGGTCTTTGTATCAACTTTGGTAAATCTGAGGCTTTGCCTGTCTCCTCCAAGTGTGCATCGCACGATACCCCAGATTTCCTGTTTCGTTGGGCAGGGGGGTACTCAAGTAGCTGGGAATTTTTCTTAGTGCCGACTGGCCTAGTGTCTACCGCCATAATATTTCTGATAAACTGAGGTCTTTGAAAGAATACTGTGAACGCTGGGTGGGGGGGGGGGGACTTGCCCTTATCTTTGTCTGGTAGAGTTGCTCTTGTGAAAATGGTTTTGCTCCCCAAACTCCTTTACCCCCCTACAGATGATTCCACTCTGGCTTCGTGGGGCAGATGAACGCTCGTATCGGTCCTTTATTGGCTCCTTCATCTGGCATCGTAGGGGAGCGCACATGGTTGGTGGAAACTAATGTAGAGTCAGGGGGGGTGGGCTAGCTTTGCATGATCTTCGCTTATACAATGTCGCTGCTCTTTTGTGGTGACTACATGAGCTCTTTATTGCTGAACCCCGATTTGCTCCTGTTGGACTTTTTGATTCTTGCACAGCTCCATATGCAGCTTTGGCGTGCCCACAGTGGCACTGTTCCCGTCTCGGACTATATTCAATTTGGTTCACCCCCTTGCCTTCCACTTTGGTGGAGGCATAGGATTGGTAAGGGACAGAGCAATTGGGCCTTCCAGATGCTTAGTCAGAGCCCTAATATTCTACCGGCCCACCCATCCTGTAAAATAGTTGGGAGCAGGAGGGGTGCCCGGTCCCTCCTGCTCCTTGGGCAAGGCTCCCCAACATCTTTGGGAGCAAGAGGGGTGCCCAGACCCTCCTCCTGCTCCTACACCGCTCCAAAATCTTTGGGAGCAGGAGGAAACTCTGATGCCTACTGCCGCCCAATAGCGGCCTTAGACCCCGCCCCGGCGCATCATCTTATGCACGTGGAGAGGCCTAAGGCACTGATTGGCTGAGGTGCCTCAGGCTCCTCCCTTTGGAGGATTGGCCAAAAAAAAGAGCGGTTCCTTGCCCTGAACAGCTGAGTGGCAGGAAGCTTTGGAGCTTCTCATAGCAATAAATTAGACAGGAGACGCTAGGATTACGATGAACCTTCATGTAAATTATTTGCATGCAAATTTTTAGTGCATCAATAGCTCTTTTAAAATCAGCCAAAAATTGGATCAGAGTGGACCCGATCCTGTTTAGTGCATCTAGCTCTGTCTGAGAAATGTCCTGGAACAACATTGTTTAATAACTGTGCTAAGATTATTTAATTTACCTGAATCTTCAGCCTTGCCAGAACTAGGACAGGAAAATGTCATCATCGAAGCAGAGGATATGGGTTTAATTCCTGCTGAAGTTAAAGTCTGTGACTTGCTGGCCAATACCTGCAGCTCTGGTCCAGAAGATTTTGGTAAAGGAATCGCTGCAGTAGATGAACTAGAGCCCACACCTTCAGCTGGCTTCAAGAATGAAAGGAAAATATGTTAGACTATATTAAATGAGGCATTTTCTTCAAATATATCTATTGCTCTTTATTTATTTCCATGCAACTTTAAACAAAATTTCTGACTTAGGGGAAGTATCAATGCTGACATTTTTAAAAATTACTACTACTGTATTTGAGAATTTTTTGGATTTAGCTCACATCATTCTCATTAGTTCAAGGCAAATTCATTTCATATACACTTGGGCTTAAAATCTAGGGGGCCTTTCTACTAAAGGGTGCTAAGCCCTTTATGCAGTTAGCATGTGAGAACAGGTTACTGCAAAATGTCTTAAGAATGTTTTGCAGCATTTTGCCCGTTTGCTTGTGCTAACCTGCACATTATTCATTTTTCTAATTAATTTTGGGAAGGGGGCATGATGTGAGTAGGGAATAGGTATGTTTGCATTAGTCAGTACATTGTGATTAGCATACGCTAAATGGTTAATGCAGGAGCACTTAGCCTAGATTCTTTAAAAAATATGTTAAAAACATGCTAGGCTATCACAGCCGTTCTGGTAACAAATTTAAAAAAGTGAGTCATTCTCCCCAAAACTCTCATATAAATGAGGTTGGCAGAGAGTAGCGAAGACTTGCTAAATTTGCATGCACCCATCGCTGGAGATAGCAATGGGCACATGTGCAGAAAAAAATACAAAAAGAAACAAAATGGCAGGAGAGATGTTCAATCTCTCCCACTGCCAACCAACCCCCCCCCCCCCCGCAGCAGGGGAAATGTCCACTCTGTACCACTGCCAAGTGACCCCCCCCCAGCAGCAGGAAAGATGCCCATTCTTTCCCGCTGCCACACAACACTCCCCTTGCAGCAGGAGAGATGTCCACTCTCTCCCGTTACCAAGCGAAACCCCCCCTAGCAGTGGGAGAGATGTGGCAGCTGGACAGAATGGGTCAGGGCGGGTATTGTGTGGCAGTGGGGGAGAATGGGCATCTCTCCAGCTGCTGGAAGGGAGGGGAGGGGGGGGGTCGCTTCTTAAAACAGCTTTTCTAGCAGTTTCTGACACTGCCATGCCGGGGTTTTAAACAGTGTTGTAACTGTATTGGCACCCCTGGACCAGTCGCTGATTTTTTTAAAAATATATTTTTGTTGAAAATTTTCTTTAAAATACAAAAATCCAATATTAAACAAATTCTAAGCCCTAATTGGGCTATTTGAACCAACATGATATCAAAAAATTATTTATCAAAATAAACAATCTCATATTATCCCCTCATTCCCTCCCCCCTCCCTTCCCTCTCCCCATCCCTTAACCCCAAATCCTCTTCCCTACTCATTGGTCTCTAAATCGTCTTTCTAGTATAACCATATTATTAAGACAACTGTTACGTTTTCATTTTGTTATCTTTACATATAGATAAAAATTTCAATAATCTTGACTGGAAACCTGTAAAATCAGATCCAGTTTTATCCATTAGTCATTTGTGGAGTCATAATGACCATGATGTTTACCTGTTAATTGTTCCAATGCTTTCAATGCAATAAGTTTCATACGCCAATCTTGTGTATTAGGGCCTATTGACTGTTTCCACTTTAAGGCAATCACACATTTAGCTGCAGCATAGCATAGGCATTTAATTTGTCTCTGCCAATTATGTCCCTTGTTGTTATAGAGACCTAGTAAACAAGCTTTTGGATCTAAATGTATAGAAGAGCCCAAGCCTTTAGACATATATTTGATAACAGAAGACCAAAAACATTGTATAAGATTACAAGACTACCAAATATGATAATATGTTCCTTTAGCAGCCATGCATCTGTTGCAACCTGAGGGTACATAGCACAGATTCAATCAGGAGTATAGTATCGAGTGAGAACTTTATATGCATTTTCCTTAATCAACACACATCTACAAGATTTAGATACCTCCATAAATATTATTTTCCATTCAGATTTGGTTAATTGAAGCCCTATATCAGCTTCCCAAGATATCATAAATTTGTGTCTACTAAATTTGATATTATTAAAAAAATCTATAGAACACTGTGATTGATCTTTGTGTTATTTGGAACTCCAAGTACAGTTTTTCTAAGTTCTCAGATTCCATTTGGTTATTCCCCAACCACTCTTGATTTTGAATGAAATGTTTTTACCTGTAAATATGGGAATATATCTCTTGAGGATAATTGATAAGTTTTCTGTAATTCTGCGAAGGGTATTAAATTTCCCCATTATCAATAAACTGCCCAAACCTTATTAACCCCTGATGCTCCCATCTTATAAACACTACCTTTTCTCTACCTGTTTGAAAGGCTGCTTCAAATCTAATGGCTGAAGAAGAAAAGGTTACATTATTTCCACAAAAAGATCTTTGTATCTTATACCAAAGCTCCAACAAATGGGTGACAAATGTAATAAGGTTTTCAAATGGAATGCCCAAATTAAATGACACAAAGGGAAGTTCGGAAAGCTAGCTTGCTGTTTTAATACTCCTGGTTTTTCAGGAAAGTATTCCCAATCAAATATTTGTTTAATTTTAGCTGCCCAATAATACCAAGTTATATTAGGCAATCCTCTCCCCCCCCTCAGGTCCCTACCATATTAGGCAATATTGGGGATCCCTTGCCCCACACAAATCTAGATAACTCTCGTTGAAATAGCTCGAGTCTTTTGGAATCAATAAAGGTAAGGCTTGAAAAAGAAAAAGCATACGGGGTAATACATTCATTTTAAGAACTGCGATCTTTCCCCACCATGATAGCCATAGTGTGCTCCATTTGCTTAAATCATGTCTAATATTATTCCATAAAATGTCATAGTTACTTGAATATAACAATGACAAATCTCTAGTAATTTTAACACCAAGATATCTTATTTGGGTGGGGGCCCATTTAAATGGAAAGCTTTTGTGAGGTTCTTCCTCTACTGAAGGGGAGATTATGATTCCCATAATTTCTGATTTATTATAATTGATTTTAAATCTCGCCACTTTACTATAAGTTGTAATTCTGTCATAATCTCTGGTAGGGTCTGCTAGAACAAGATATCATCAGCAAAAAGTGCTATTTTATGATGTAAAGAACCATATTGAAAACCCTGTATCTCTACGTTATCTCATATACATTGAACAAAAGGTTCTATTGAAACGGCAAACAGTAGAAGTGAGAATGGGCAGCCTTGCCTGGCCCTCCTCTGAATTTCAAACAAACTAGAATAACCACCATTTACCTGGACTCGTGCAACTGTGGAGTCATACAATTTATGAATCCAGATAAATAATCCCATCCCTATTCATACCTTATGCAACACCTGCCACAGAAAACCCCAGTGGACCCTATCAAATGCCTTCTCTGCGTCAGTTAATAATAGCAAAAAAGGAATATCTGACTCCCGAGCACCCCGCATTATATCCAAAGTCCTAGAGATATTGTCCCCTACCTGACGCTTCATAACAAACCTAGATTGATCAACATGTATTAATTTGGGGAGGGCTACAGAGAGTCTGTCAGCTATCACTTTGGCTATTAACTTTACATCTACATTCAAAAGAGAAATAGGACGATATGAGGAACAAACGAACATAAGACACGGCAGCCCTTAGGTCAAAAACCAGTGCCCTATTTGAGTCTAGCCTTACTTATCCAACCTTTTCTTGAATCCCTGAAGGGTGTTTTCCCCTATATCAGCCTCCAGTAGATTTCTACCACTCTCTGGGTGGAGAAGAACTCCCTTACATTTCAGTATAACAGAGATACCCACTTCCCTCATGCTTGGTAGCAATAAATTTTCCCCCAACAATCCATTACCAACCTGAACTAACAAAGGGCCCACCAAATTAACAAAAAATGTATAAAAACAAGGAGAAAAGCCATCTAGGCTGGGAGAACTATTCAACTGTAAAGTTTTTATAGCCTTTAGAATTTCCTGCATTGTTATAGGGAGGTCTAATTTAATTTTTTCTTCCTTGGTAAGCTTTGGCAATTGGAGGGGCGTGGCTTGGCAGCTTACCATGGTGGATGCGTAATCGCTTCACTCCTCAATCTCGGGTATCCTTCGAGTATATAATTAAGTTGCGGTTTCCTTTTTTGAGGCAAAAACTAGTAGAAATCCTAAAGAGGAAGGAGTTTTATGTGAATGGATGTCTTCAACTCAGCAAACAAAGCTGGAAACAGCATTTGTAGGTGGAAACGGAGAGATTAAAGGCGGACCCGCTGACTCCCTTCAGAGTTCCACTTCAAGAGAGGGTGTTTCTGAAAGCACAGACCTAATAGTAGAGCTCAGAGACATCATACTGGAAGTAAGAGGAGGTGGCTAATCTGGCTAAACAAATGGAGGTGGTTAATTCTCATGTAGCACAGATTGATTCAAGGGTGGAGAAAACGGAGGTGGCTTTACAGCAGTGCCAGAAGGATTGCCATATAGTACAAGGTTTGGTGAGACAAATTGAAGATTTTGAAAATCGGTCCAGATGGAATAATTTAAGAGTACTGGGTCTATCAGAGGGTTTGGAGGGGAAAGACGCGGTCGCCTTTTTGGAGGGAATAATTCCAAAATTGGTCCCCTTAAGCCCTAGATTTCTGTTGGAAATAGAGTACGCTCCTAAAATTCCAGTAAAGTCAAATGGAAGGGGGAGCCCATAACCGTTGATATTCAGAGTGTTGCGGCTAAAGTGAATAGGGAAATAAAATACAAGGACTCCAAAATATTTATTGTCCCTGATTTCGCTAATGCTACGGCCAATAAGCGCAAGCAATTTTTACAAATTAGACCTAGGCTAAGAGAATTAGGGGCTAAATATGGCTTCTTATACCCAGCTATAATGAGGGTCACACTGGATAATAAAACAACTCAGTTTGAAGAGCCAGAAAAATTGCTGGGATTTCTGGAGCAGCAGAGGGAACCAATGACTGTATAAATCTTAAGATTAACAGGTTCAGATATATTTAGTGAGAACAATATATCAGAGGCTGGAATGTTGGGAACTGAAAGAAAACAACGAAAAGACAGTAAGAAAGGAAAAAAAAACTGCTGGTCATTTCTGTCTAAGGAATATCCAGGGTATATGAGTTATAAACTAGATGTAAGCACTAAAGATATTTGTACTGAGCGAAAAATTAGCCTTCGATGGTTGAAGATCTAAGGTTTGCTGTTTTATACTGCCAAAAAACCCCAGGATATCAGTGGGTTTATTTAGAAAGATAATGATCTAAGGGTGAAGCTGTGACAGAGAAAACTTGATGTCTGGCAAGGATTATATATGGATATCCGGAAGCACAACACAGGATACTTAAAGAATAATAAATTCATTTGTTTTGCAAGTTCTGGAAAGCAGAATATTTGGATTTAGGACTTCTTGATAGAATTAATTGGAGGAATTTCAGCAGCTGCACAGAACTGATAGTATGACATACTGAACTGATTCAATATGTGAAATAGTGCAGTTCATTTAAAGTGTCCTTCTTCGTGCTAAATGCAATATGCAAAGACAATTCAATAAGGTTTCTGGCATATTATTCAACTTGGATCTCATTCTGACAGGTTTTTTTTGAGCCTGTTATTATTATTTTTTTTATTTTTATTCAATTTTCTATACCGTTCTCCCAGGGGAGCTTAGAACGGTTTACATGAACTTATTCAGGTACGCAAGCATTTTTCCCTTTCTGTCCTGGTGGGCTCACAATCCTGGGGCAATAGGGGTATTAAGCGACTTGCCCAGGGTCACAAGGGTGGGTTTGAACCTGCAACCTCAGGGTGCTGAAGCTGTAGCTTTAACCACTGTGCTACGCTCTCCTCCTTAGAGACGCAGCAGACGCGAGGCAATGACAGTGGTATATATGTTGAAGTAATTTTCACTAGAGGAAGTACAGCAATGATTTTATATAATACTTGGCACAGATTTTCATCTGAATAGTTCTTTAGGGTTGTTACTTAGTTAATAATTAAAAACTTGATATAAAATAAGTTTTACAGATATGAAATGTTTCTATAATGAGATGATCTGTGTTTTGGTTTTGGAATTCATCATTGAATGTATGAATTATTGCTAAATACCATTTTAATTCTTATTAGTGATTAGTTATTTAGTTGTTTATTCTATATTTGTTAGTAGTTAAGTTTAATTAATTGATTTAATTTAATTTAATTAAGTAATTAAAGTTCCATGGGATTTGGGGTTATTTCTTTTATAATATTTACATAATTTTATAGACAACAGAGGATTTAGGGGTATATAAGGGTGATTGCCATGATTTAGGGCTCCTTTTACAAAGGTGCACTAGCGTTTTTAGCGCATGCACTGGATTAGCAAATTACCGCCTGCTTAAAAGGAAGTGGTAGTAGCTAGCGCTCGTGCTATTCCGCGCTACGGCCCTAACGCACCTTTGTAAAAGGAGCCATTAATTTAATTTATAGGAGTTTTTAAATGGATAGATGCTAGAGGGATATATAAATTAATTCATGGTTGATCTTTCAGGAATGGGGTATTTATTAATTATATAATTAATAAGTTCTTCTAAAGATTGTATTTCTTAAAGGCAAAATTGTTACAGTGTATCTATATACATAATTTTCTTATTATAATTTATTTCAAAGGTTATGTGAGGATGTTATGGTATAATATAATGGAAAATTATTAATACATGGGCACCTGGGCGGAGATTTAGATTATAAGTGTGCATGGACACTTCCAAGCAGTCAGATTGTGTAAAGGGGAGGGTGTGGGGGGATGGGTTATTTTCTTATGGAGTGTTGGGCATGTGTTGTATATTTAATATTTAGACATGAAGAATTTTGGGAATATCTTTTAAGATACCAGTTTATTGAAATGTATAATTAATTTTAAACTCTTTTCTTTAAATGTTAATGGGCTTAATTGTCCTATTAAAAGAAAGAAAACTCTTAACTTCTTAAAGAAACAGGATGCTGCTATTTATTATATTCAGGAAACTCATCTATCCGCAATTGAATCATTGAAATTAGAGGGAAGGTGGGTAAAACATTGTTTTAATGCTCCTACTGTGGGTAAGAAGGCTGGTGTGGCTATTTTAGTACATAGGAAATGTTCTGCAAGGTTTAATTTAATTTCTGCTGATCTCAGGGAGAAGGATCCATGTGAACATGAGCTTTGGGAAATATACTTTGGACCCGTTTCAAGACTTCAAGTTTACGCCCAGTAGCGTCTACTGCGAACTTTCAAGACTCAAAGTGAACAAAGCCATGGGACCAGACAACCTACACCCCAGGGTGCTCAGAGAGTTGAGTGAAGTCCTGGCGGAACCATTGTCTGTACTCTTCAATCTCTCCCTAAGCACGGGAAGAGTCCCCTTGGACTGGAAAACAGCTAACGTTATTCCACTCCACAAAAAGGGCTGCAGGACAGAGACGGCAAATTACAGACCGGTGAGTCTCACATCCATAGTATGCAAGCTTATGGAAACACTGATCAAACAGAAACTTGATACAATACTGGATAAAGAAAATCTACATGATCCCCATCAGCATGGATTTACCAAGGGCAGGTCCTGCCAATCAAATCTGATTAGCTTCTTCGACTGGGTAACAAGACAACTGGATGCCGGGGAGTCCCTGGACGTAGTGTATTTGGACTTCAGCAAAGCTTTTGATAGCGTCCCACACCGCAGGTTATTGAACAAGTTGAAATCGCTGGGATTAGGAGAAACACTAGCTGCATGGGTTAAAGATTGGCTGAGCGGTAGAATTCAGAGGGTGATGGTAAATGGTACCCCATCCAGAACATCGGATGTGACCAGTGGAGTGCCACAAGGCTCGGTCTTAGGTCCAATCCTATTCAACATATTCATAAGTGATATGACCCAAGGGCTCAGAGGAAAAATATCATTGTTCGCCGATGACGCCAAACTGTGCAACATAGTAGGTAAAAGCACTATGCCTGACAGTATGACGCAGGACCTACTACTATTAGAACAATGGTCATCGACTTGGCAGCTCAACTTCAATGCTAAAAAATGCAAAGTGATGCACCTGGGTAAAAGAAATCTGTGCAGGACTTACACGTTAAATGGTGAGACCTTAGTTAGGACCACGGAAGAACGGGATTTAGGAGTAATCATTAGTGATGACATGAAAGCTGCCAATCAAGTGGAAAAGGCTTCCTCCAAGGCAAGGCAAATGATGGGTTGTATCCGTAGAGGTTTTATCAGCAGGATGCCAGAGGTCATAATGCCACTGTACAGGTCCATGGTGAGACCTCATTTGGAATATTGTGTTCAATTCTGGAGACCACATTACCAGAAAGATGTGCTGAGAGTTGAGTCAGTTCAGCGGATGGCCACCAGGATGGTCTCGGGGCTCAAGGATCTTCCGTATGAAGTAAGGCTGAATAAATTGCAGCTGTACTCACTTGAAGAACGAAGAGAGAGAGGAGACATGATTGAGACATTTAAATATATCACGGGTCGTATCGAGGTGGAAGAGGATATCTTTCGTCTTATGGGACCTTCGTCCACCAGAGGGCATCCGCTGAAAATCAGGGGAGGGAAATTTAATGGGGACTCCACGCAGTGTTCCCTCTAAGGATTGATGAGGTGTGTGCAAAAAAAAATATGCATGAGCGACAAATTACATACTCCACAAATTTATGAGCAGGCGCAGAGGACGCATTTTTAAACAAATGTAGTTTATCCTTGTACTCCTTATGTAATTTTAATCATCTATGGATATGTTTGTATGTTTATTGTTCAAATGGTTTTATTTATTTCCCAAAATTTATTTTTGTTATACACATTGAAAATATTTGATATTGCGTTTAAATCAAAATCTCAATAAACTTGAAACTTGAAACGAGTGCCCATGAGATTGTGGGAGGGTTAAATACTCAAAACTTAGAAGAATAACAATTTACTTAAAGTTTTTGCTTCGCCAGCTTTCTGGTATCTTTACATAATGCAGTGGTGTACCTAGCATATGTAACACCCGGGGCCCATCATTTTTTGGCACCCCCCCCCCCATCTGTACGAAAAACGTGATTTTTAGTAACAAGCCACACGTCACACATGAGTACCTAGGAAAAGGCAGCATCTTACATATTGCAGTGAACAGTACATCAATACACCCATTGTAAAACTAAACAAGCCAGACCAGCACAGATCAATCCTACACCGTCAATCCTAACAGAAAACCATGTCTTTCGAACACACAGAACACAGAAAACACCTTCGCCTAGTAAGGAATATGTAATCACAAACTAACCCCTCCCTCTTTTACAAAACTGTAGTGTGGATTTTAGCTACGGAGGTAACAGCTCTGATGCTCATAAAATTCTGAGCATCAGAGCTGCTACCACCAAGGCTGGTGCTAAAAACGCTTCAGTTTTGTAAAAGGGGGGATAAAATAAAAATACATAGACAAAGGTTAAATTGAACCAGCAAGAAGCTGGACTCTGCATACAATGCTTCACAGAAACAGTGACACATGTCTCCTAAAGCAATAAATAAATAGAAATTTTTTTCTACCTTTGTCTTCTGTGGTTTCTCCTTTCCTCATCTTCTTGTAACTCTCTTCCTTCCATCCACTGTCTGCCGTCTCTCTTCCCCTATATGGCATCTTCTCTCCTTCTATGCCCCTTCCAGAAACTGTATGCCTCCCCCTTCCATCTCTCCTTTCACCCCATTGGTCTGGCATCTCTCTCCTCGCCTTCCCTCTCCCACACCTCTCCTCATAGTCTGGTATCTCCCCTTCCCTGATTCTCTGGCATCTCTCTCCTTTCCTTTTCTTCCATCTTTCGCTCCCCCTCCATGCTCTCACATCTCCCCCTTCCTTTTCCCTTAGACTGGCATACCTTCCTCCTACGCTCCAAGCCCTGGCATCTCCTTTAATTCCCTCCCTCATCTTCCTTCTCCCTCCAGCTGGGTACCGCAACACTCTTCCCTGCAGCTCTGCACTTCCCCACAATTGCCATGCTTCGGTTCCTCTTCTTCCTTCCTTCCTCCCCCCCCCCCCCCGCGGGACCCTGCGGCACCATCAACTCTTACTCCCTCTAATGTCGGCCCTGCAGCTCCAGACTTCCTCGCACCTTCTCCCCTCCCCCTTTGGATCGCTATTATTTTAAATGTTATAGCCGCGGAGCTGTATCCATCAGTGGAGATGTCTAACCTCGGCCTGCCCCGGAACTCTTACTGCAGCAGCCGCCCGTCTAGGCAGGAACAGGAAGTCACTGTTGCAGTAAGAGTTCCGGGGCAGGCCGAGGTTAGACATCTCCACTGATGGATACAGCTCCGCGGCTATAACATTTAAAATAATAGCGATCCAAAGGGGGAGGGGAGAAGGTGCGAGGAAGTCTGGAGCTGCAGGGCCGACATTAGAGGGAGTAAGAGTTGATGGTGCCGCAGGGTCCCGGGGGGGGGGGAGGAAGGAAGGAAGAAGAGGAACCGAAGCATGGCAATTGTGGGGAAGTGCAATCCCCCCAATGCGTCCCCTTACCTTACCTCCCCTTACCTTTGCGACGCGTGTGTGCGCTGTGAAGAGAAACTTGTGCGCTGCGATGTAATATTTTGTGCGCCAGCGCAGGCCAGCGCAGCTTAGCGGGAACACTGGACTCCAGAAAGTATTTCTTCACTGAGAGGGTGGTCGATCATTGGAATGAACTCCCACGGCAGGTGATTGAGGCCAACAGCGTGGCAGATTTCAAAAATAAATGGGATATTCATGTGGGATCTCTAATGAGGTAAGGGCAGGAGGTTGGGGGAAGGGTCACTGGAGTGGGCAGACTTGATGGGCTTTGGCCCTTTTCTGCCGTCATTTTTCTATGTTTCTATTTAATGTATATGCTCCTAATTTGAATCAAATGGAATTTTTTTTTTAAACTTCAACAGTTGATTCTACCTCTGGCTGTTTCTAATTTGACTTCAATGCTGTTATGGATTCAGTGTTAAATATAACAAAACCTAGTAGGATATTAAAATCATTAAGTTTGGATAACTTGGTTAAATCCTGTGGATTGAAGGATATATTGAGGGATCTTCATTTTAATGCTCGGGAATTTTCCTTTTGCTCCCATGTTCATAAATCATTTTCACAAATAGATTATATTTTTGTTTCGGATAAGTTAGTTCAGCAGGTTACAAGAGCCACCATTGGTCCAATTATTTTGTCAGATCATGGTGGAGTTTGGATTGATTTTAAAATGGTTGAACAAGATTTTAGTGGGCCTGTTTGGAAATTCAATAATACATTGCTTGCAGATACAAACTTTATTGAGGAATTTCAACTAAAAATGAATGAATATTTTCGAATTAATGCCTCAGAGGAAATCTCCTTAGAAACACTATGGGATGCTTTTAAAGCTAACATGAGAGGGCAAATTATCACATTTTCAGTTCATTTAAGGAAAAAAACCTTAAATTAGAATTCTCTAATTTGGAACAAAAGATTAAGGATTTGGAGTTGCAATTGGTTTCGAAATGGAAGCAGTCTACTTTATAGGCTCTCTTAAAAATTAAATATAAATACAATGAGATTTCCTCTCAAATGGCTAGGAAAGAGTTGTTTTCTCAACAGGCTCTGTATTATGGAAACTCAAATAAAGTGGGAAGAACATTAGCTAATTATTTTAAAGTATAAAAAGAAGAGTAAAAATTGTGGCTATCACAGATGAGAATGGGGTAACTTAATCTCAGACTGGTAATATCTTAAAACAGTTTTTGAATTATTATAAGGCTCTATATTCTTCTGAATTTTATTCAATAAGGAACTTGATGGTTTCGAATTTTTACAATTAACCAAGGGACCCAAAATTCCTGAGCATATAAAGGGATCTCTGGAAGTGCTTATCTCATTGAAAGAATTACAAACAACATTCGGAGATGTCGTGTCCAGATTCAGCAGCTCTTTGGTCCCATGGAGCCATCTACGGAAAATGCCTCGACCTCGGTGGTGGCCTCATTGGCCAAGTCCTCGACCTACAGCAAGTCGCCCTAACTGGTGAAGGCCTCGCCTGCTGCACCTCCTAAAGCCTCGTCCTCAGGCAAGTCTGCTCTTCCCTCCACAGATACGCTAGCTAAGAAGCCTCCAGCTGAGTCTCAGACAGTCCAGGCAACGAGTGCAGTCATGCCGGCCTCTACGAGATGTGCCGGCCTCTATGAGACCTCCTACGAAGCATGTCTCTAAAAACAGGGAATACTCATCTTCGAGGTCACCCTCTGTGGAGTGCACTGCTGCACCTTCTAGACCAGAGTCACTAGTCTCGGTGCCTGTCTTCAAGGACCTGCTGCAAGCCATTTTAACCAGGCAGCTCTCACCTCTGTGTTTGCTAAGCTTGCCTCTGCCTCAGCCCTGCTTTCTGCAAGCCAGTCTGAGCATTCTGTCGAGGCACAAGGAGCTAAACCCTTTAGCTCTTGATCTTTGTCCTCCAGTGACTCCTTGCCTCATCCTTCCAGATCCAGGTCTCCAGCTACTCAACCTGCTCAAGAGGTGATGCACAAGCCTCAATCCAGGTCTCATTCGAGGCATATCTCTTCATCGAGGCACCTGCCTCCAAGGAAGGATAAGGAGTCTTCTATACCTCGTTCTTTGAGGCCCATGGAGACTCCCTCCAAAACCGGGCATAGGTCTTGAATCACGAAGCCTTTAATGCCTCGTTCTTCTCCACTTCGATGCTCGTCCAGGTCCCGGACTCCTCTGTTGAGGCATGCTATGAGGGATCCTCGTTCTCTGGTTTCTATGAGGCATGAGTCGAGGCATTAAGTCCCTCACACTCCTAGGACCTCTCCATTACGTCCTGTAAAATGTAAGCACTCTATGACTCCACCTATATCACACAGTGGAGCTTCTTCTGTGACTCTTAGATTGGATACAGACATCCCTTCTCAGTACTCCAGGGAGGCTTCTCAGTCTTATTCTGCAGCACCTCACTCTCGCTCTGCTTCTCCTCCTGAGGGTTCCTCATCTTCGCAATCCACATCATTTTCCAATTTAATATTTGACATGAGTAAGACTCTTCAAATTGATGTACAATCTGAGCCTAAGTTTACTCCTGAGTATTTGGCTGAAATGGAATTGCCCCATCTGCCAAAGGACACTATGAGACTTCCCATAAATCCTGTTTTGAAGCAAACTTTCCTGAGAAATCTTGAGACTCCTTATTCTATTCCAGCTATACCCTCCAAAATGGAATCTCGTTACTGCACGATTCATTGTAAAGGGTTTGAGAAGCCGCAATTGTCTCACCAATCTTTGGTGGTAGAATCATCTCTCAAAAAGTCTAATCTCACCAAAGTCTATGTGCAGTCCCTCCAGGAAGAGAGGGATGGACCATAGATATATTTGGACGCCGTCTGTATCAAAATTCCATGATGGCAAACAGGATTTTGAACTACAACTTCATATTTACCTCTTATCTGAAGTACTGCATAAAGACCATGCCCTACTTCTGCTCAGACTTACCTGAGCAGTGGTTCCCTGAGTTTCAACAGCTCTACCATATTCTATCTCAAATATGTCTGTTTATGCTCCAAACGACTTATGATGCATTTCACCTTGAGTCACAGCTTTTTCTGTGGCAATGCGACGTATGGCTTGGTTACGGATTATGAACATGGATCCTAACCTTTAAGATTGCCTAGCCAATATACCATGTCAAGGTAATGAGCTGTTCGACGAATCCATTGAGGTTGCCACCAAGCGTCTGTCAGAGCATGAGCGGTCATTTGCCTCTTTGATTCGACCTAAGCCTAAGCCAACCGCTACTAAGCATTATAGGCCACCTCAACGCAGAATATATTTATTTGCTTTTCCCTCATTAAAATTATGTCATTACAAAAGTTTCTTTGAAAGAACCTTTTCTTTACAGGCAGGTAAACTAAACTCATGGCTTGCCCAAATTGTGCCTGATGTCTCTTCTTATCTTGACTTTAGAAAGCATATTAAAACTCAATTATTTAACAGGCCGCATTCTTAATATTATTATTATAATCTTTTATTCTTTTAAGATTGTTGTACCCTCTTTTTATTGCATGTATGTATTTTTCTTATATTATATGCATATAACTTGTTGATTTTAATGATTTGCATTGTTTGTATCTCAATTTAATTGTGAACCGCCTAGAACTTTCTGGGTATGGCGGTATAAAAAATAACATTATTATTATTATTCACAGAAATCTACTCCGGCTTATTCCAGGGCTCCACCCAGGAAACAGCCAAAGAAGCAACGTCACGTGATGCAGCCTGCCTGAGAGGACACGTGCTGGTAGAGCTCCCTCAGATCCCCTGTTATATCGGCTTTTAAGTCCTGCTTTCCTCCCCCGTCGAACGGCTGGGCTCCATAGTGCGGGTGAGCACCGAGTTCTGCTGCAGTTGTGGTGTCTCCTTAGGGTCCCGCTGCTTGGTATGCCTGGAAAACTAGCCCATGCAGCTAAAGACAGGCCGGCTCTGACCCCGACCAAGATGGCGACGGAGATCGCAACTTTCACTGTCCCCGCAGGGGACTGGGTGCAGGAGATCACGCGGTCGGTGTCGGCCGCGTTGGCGGATCGCCTCAAACTCCAGTCGGGCGTGGAGGAAATGCACGAGAAATTTGATTCTCATGTGCGTCGGATTGCCGACATGGAGCAGCGGATTTCTGGGCAGGAGGATGTGTGCAGCGGCCTGGATGCCCGAGTGCTCACGCTGCAAAAGGAGACAGAGGCCCTGAAAGCACAGATGGACGAGCAGGAGAACAGGAGCCGTTGGAACAATCTCAGGCTGGTGGGGCTTCCAGAGGCGGTCGCGGATGCGGAGCTGTATCACATCTTCTCTTCCTGGCTCCCGGAGCAGTTGAAGCTGCAGAAGAATGGTATGTCCTTTGCCTGTGAGCGTGCCCATCAGATTGGTTCCATGCAGCAATCTGAGAACCGGAGACCACGCACTGTCATTGCTAGATACATCAACTGGCGTGAGAAGGAGTCCATTCTGTGGGCATACCGTAAGGCCGGTTCCCTGGAATATAAGGGAGTGAAGATTCTTCTCTTCAATGACTATTCTATAAGAGTGGCAGCGCAGCGCAAGTTAATGTCACCATTCTGTTCGGTGCTGCATTCCAAAGGCATCCAATTCGCCCTTGCTTTTCCTGCTAAGCTGCGAGTTTGGAGGGATGGCAAATCATTTACCTTGCAGGATGCAGATGAGGCCCACTGCTTTGTGGACAAACTCTGAATCTGCCAGTCCTCTCCGGGCGTGGCTGGGCATGGGGTCTGGGGCCAGCTCTTATAGGCCCTATGGCATTCCATATTAACTCTGGCATTGAGCAGGGTGTTATCCAGAGTGTATTACTGGCATGACATTGAGATTCAAGGACAGAGCGTCTCCCCCTGCTATACCCTGCTGCAGCAGCCTTCTTGGTGGGGGTCGGGCGGGGGGGACTAGCCAGTCCTGGCCTCTGGTTTGTCCATTTTTAGGGGCTAATTTGGACTATTTTATTTTTTCTTTTGTGTCCTATTCCCGGGCCCTGTAAGGCTCTTTATAACTCTGCTGGACTCATGGGATTTTGTTTTGCCTTTTTCTGTAATCTCGTTTGGGGGGCACACTGTTCTTGTTGTTGATTTATTTTTTCACTTGATTGCTAGGGTGTGGAGGGGAGATGGGGGGGCTCCCTTGCGAGCGGGGTGGGAGGTGTGTCTATGGGAGGTGCAGGGCTGGGGAAGAGAGCTACCGCTGAGGATGGTCTTGGGGGGGGAGTGCGTGGGGGGCTTTTTGGGGTTGTCTGTTTGGGTTTGACTGGGGAGTGTGGCTGCTGGTGTGGGTGTGGTTGTATGGTGTGACTGGTCCTAGATGGGGGAGCGGCAATTTTCTCTTTTCTACCCAGGGACTTAGCTGGGAGGTCCCGATGGGGTGGTTGAAATTTATTACTGGTTCTTTCAATGAGTGTTGGCCTTTTGACAATGGCTGATTTAAAGGTGGTCACCCTTAACGTTGATGGCCTTCGGTCACCTATAAAGAGATCGAGAATACTGGCTTCCTTACGCAAATTGAGTGCTGACATAGCCTTTCTCCAGGAGACTCATATGTCCCAGTTGGAACATTCTAAATTACGTAGAAGCTGGGTGGGCGAGGTATACTCCTCTTCCTTTGGGGGTCAGCGGCGAGGGGTCGCGATCCTTCTTTACAAACATTTACCTTTTCAGTTTCACAAGCTGGTTCAAGATCGCGAGGGGAGATTTGTTATGGTCTTGGGGGAGCTTTGGGGTAAGAGGCTGATGCTCTGCAATATCTATGCTCCGAATGTATACACCCACAGCTTCTTCTCTACACTCCTCTCTAAATTGTCAGAATATACCGAGTACAACCTTATCTTGGGCGGAGACTTTAATATCACTGCTGATCCGAGTTTCGATTGTAAGCCACCCAGAATGACGCCTCGTGATCATGCCGCAAGGGGGGTTAACTTCCTGCTTAGCCACTTAGACATCGTGGATATCTGGCGCACCTTACATCCCTATGATCGGGACTTCACTTTCTTCTCTCATGCTCATACCACGTATGCCCAACTGGATTACCTTCTTCTAGATCGCCGGTTGTTTACTGCGGCTCTTCGAGCAGATATCTTGGAGTGTACCGTTTCGGATCATGCTTCTATGGTGGTGACTCTCTCTTTTTCTTCCAAGTTTAGGGGTAAGTACTGGCAGCTGTCTCCTCAATTGTATATGGACAAGGCATTTCGGGAATATCTTAGAGCGCGCTGGGTGGATTATCAATTGACTAATCAGACCAATGATGTGGGCCCCAGTACATACTGGTATGCCTCTAAAGCGGTGATGAGAGGGCATATCATAGCATACACGGCTCATAAGAGGAAAGAGCAGGACGGGAAGATATTGCAACTTACGAGTGAAATGCGTAATCTTAGGCAGCGCCATATTCAGTCGATGTCTGACTCCGACAAATGAGAACTTCAGCCTCTGAAGGAACAGATAGAGGGGCTGCTTAATGATCGGATGCGGACTTCTTTGTACTATCACAGATACCAAATGTATCGCTGGGGGAGCAAAGCTGGGAAACTCTTAGTTAATTTGGTGTGTCCACCTAAAAAGAAGCAAGTTATTACATCCATTAAGGATGCCCGGGGTACCGAGTACACCACAGCTCAGCAAATAGAGGAACAATTTGTTTCTTTTTACTCGAAGCTGTACGCAGCAAGTCCCTTGGATCGAGAGGCTTTGCTATCTTTTTTCTCTTATCTCTGGCTTCCGGGTCTTGAGCCCTCGCAGCTACAGGCCTTAAATGCTCCGCTTACGAAGGAGGAAATTTTGCGGGGTATCCGCTCCCTTACCTTGGCAAAGGCACCGGGCCCTGACGGTTTAGGTCCAGAATATTATAGAATTCTCCAGGATTTGGTGGCTCCGCCCTTGTGCGCCCTGTATAATGGAGTGTCTGCGGGCGATGCCGTGTTTCCCGATAACCTTGCTCATGTGGTTTTACTGCCGAAACCGGGCAAGGACCATGCATTGGTGAGTTCGTATCGGCCCATCTCTCTCTTAGACCAGGACATTAAGCTGTTGGCGGCTACCTTAGCGTGTAGGCTGAACTCCGTTTTGCCCGACCTTATTCACCATGACCTGGTGGGTTTTGTTCCAGGCCACTATGCTTCCATGAATTTGATGAAAGTGTTGGGAGCTATTCGGATTCATGCGGGGAGATGGGGCCATTCAGCTATCGCGGGATTGGACATGGAAAAGGCGTTTGACAGCATCTCCTGGGAATATCTCTTTTGGACTTTGCAGCAGTATGGATTTCGGGACTCCTTTCTGGCTTGGGTGAAGGCTTTGTATGTTGAACCGCAGGCTCGCTTATTAATCAATGGGTGTTTGACAGCTCGTTTTGGCCTTGAGCGGGGCACTCGGCAGGGCTGCCCACTGTCCCCTTTACTATTCTTGCTGGCCATGGAGCCCTTAGCCATCAAAATTAGAGGGTGTGACCATATCCGGGGGGTGAGAGTGGGAGGCCATGAGTGCAAAATCAGCTTGTTCGCGGATTATATCCTTTTGTATTTGGATCAGGCTCCCATTCATCTGGATCGGGCTCTTGCAGTGGTGAGGGCTTTTGGGGTGCTTTCTGGACTTCAAGTTAACTGCTCTAAGTCGGAACTTTTACTGCTGTCTGGGGGCCCACCGGAGCCATGGCACGCGCTCTTGGCTATTCCGCCCAAGGCGGCGCCTATGCGGTATCTGGGTGTCTTCTTAAGCACACAGTCTTCCGTCCTATATGCGGAAAATGTTCTGCGGCCTCTGGAGGAGATAGGCAAGCTTTGTCAGCGTTGGAAGGATTTGCTGTTGGGTCTGATGGGCAGGATAGCGCTAGTCAAAATGGTCATGCTTCCGAAACTGTTATACCCCTTGCAGACCATACCGATTTGGTTGCGTCGCAGAGAAGAACTCAAATTCAAGTCGATTATCTACAAGTTTATTTGGTGCTCCAAGGCTCCGCGAATTAGCATGGAGAAACTGATGTTGGATAAGTCTGATGGTGGGCTGAATGTCCCTGACATTCGTCTCTACAATGTGGCTGCGCTCCTGCGTTGGATACATTAAGGGTACTCGGGGTGTGAACGATACTCTCTGCCGGGATGGGTGGAGGGTTGGACTCACCCTTTTCAGTTCATGAATTTGCTCCACTCCCAATCCGATCCCTCTCACCGGTATAGAGTTCAACTGCAATTTATGTGGCCATTACGGCAGGCCTGGCGTTGGTGGAGGCGACGACAGGGGCTTAGCACCGCGGTGTCTCCCTTCCTTTGTTTCTTGGGTAACTCCAACTTTCAACCTGGCTGGGGGAATTCCGCTGGGCGTCTCGGGGTTGTATGGTCATGGCGCAGTTGCTTGAATTGGATCCCCAGACTTTTCCCTCTTTTACTCAGGTTCAGCGGACCTGGGACCTCCCCAATCACTTTTTGTTTTCCTATTTTCAGGTCCGCCATTACTGGGAGGCAGAACGTACCCACTGTCCTGGAGCGTGGTCGTTTGGGAGGCTCGACACTCAATTTCTCTCCACCCCGGATTCTATGAATAAGCTTTCACACTGGTATAAACTATTGAAGCTCTCGAGTCCCACTGATGGGATTTCCAGAGTGACAGAGGTCTGGCAGGGCGATCTGGGTGTATCTATTGATGAGCATCGATTTCAGGAGTGTTTTGCCACCCTGTTTGCTTTCACTAAATCTGTTGAGTACCAGGACACTCAATTTAAACTCCTGCACCGATATTACTTAACTCGACAGCGGGGAGCCAGTTTGGGACTCTGGGATGATGCCTCTTGTGTTAAATGCAAATGCCAGCCGGGTACGTACCTCCACTCTTTTTTGGATTGCTCTAAAATTACCCTCTGGAGGGAGGTGCTGCCCATGCTGGAAGCTATCCTTCAGCGGTCGGTGGAGTGGGACTATGGGGTCTTACTTCTAGGGTTGCAGGAGCCGCTTTGAACAGGGTTTGTCTGCCCCCCAGCGGCACTTCCTCTATAATGTATTCCTAGTGGTTAAGAAAGTAATTCTTTCTAGCTGGATTTCTGAGGCCCTTCCTCCCATTGCGCTGTGGCATGCCAAATTGTGGGACATGGCCACTTTTGAACGTCAATGGCATGTGGGCTCTTCCAACTATGATAAAAGATATTATGTGGCTTTGTGGGAAAGCTTGTTGCGCTCAGTCTCTGCTCCGGAGCCAGTGCCCCCGTGATGGACAGTTTTGGGTTTCTAGTCCCGAGGCAAGGATCCCCTTATGGGGGTTCTCGGGAGTCCTCTGCTCAAATGGGTGACCTTCTACTTCTCCTTCTACTTTCCTTCTGTAGGCCTTTTTCTTTATTTTTTGACAGCTCTTCTATCTTGGAGTGGGGGGGAGGGGGGACGCTTGCTTGCTTGGGGGGGGTGAGTGAGTATGGGGGTGTACCTGTTGCTGCTATGTGTGTGCTTGGTGTGCATGGATTTTTGAGTTGGGCTTGGGGAATGTCTACTTTGTTATTTTCGGGGGTAAGTAAAAATAGGTGGAGTTTGCACAGACTTCAGGTGGGAATTTTCCTTGTATTTCCTGTTTACGGATTCCTTCAGAATTCCTGATGTTTCTGGTTGGTTTTGAATTTGCCAGTTGTTTCAATATATATTGTGATATTTGCTTGTATGCTCTGGAGTTATTGCCGCCTGACTGTATGTGTTGCTTCACTGTTAATAAACATATGTTTAAAAATAAAAAAAGAAGCAACGTCATCAAAAACCCCAGACTCCTGCTGTAGCTAAGTCTACACAGCCTTTTTGACAATATAAATCTGAGCATAACATCAATCTTCATGCATAAGTCTTCTGTTCTCCCCATAGGAGGTCGCCTCCATCATTTTTACCAACAGTGGGAGCAGATTACGTCAGACCTCTGGGTTCTCACCATCATCAGAGAGGGTTACTTGTTCCAATTTCTTCAAATTCCACCAGATCTCCCTCCAAAACAGTTTCCTTCCAATGTGCCGCAACTTCCCCTTCTTCAGGAGGCTCAGACTCTTCTTCGCCTCCATGCCATTGAAGAGGTTCCCTTGGCCCAACGGGACATGGATTTTTATTCCCATTACTTTCTGGTGCCAAAGAAGACAGGGGATTTGCTACCTATCCTGGACCTCAAAGCTCTTAACAAATTTCTTGTCAAAGAAAAGTTTTGAATGCTCTCTCTTCTAACCCTGTATCCCCCTGATGGATCAAGAAGATTGGTTATGCTCCTTAGATCTCAAAGAGGCTATTGGAGATGAAGATTCCCCACCTGAAATCTTAGGAATCTGAGAGAGGCTGAATGTTTTGGAATATGAGTTATTCCAATTCATTCAGCCTCTCGCAGATTCCTAAGATTTCGGGTGGGGAATCTTCTCTCCAATACAGAGTCCTCCCTTTCAGACTAGCATCATCTCCCAGAGTCTTCACAAAATGTCTAGTGGTGGTAGCTGCAGCCCTGTGGATGCAGGGTCTTCAAGTCTTTCCATATCTGGATGACTGGCTCATCAAAGCCTTGTCGCAACAAGGGGTTATTGTAGTGACCCAAAGGGCTATTTCGTTTCTCCAAAGTCTTAGGTTCGAAATCATCTTTCCAAAGTCCCAGCTACACCCCTCCCAAACTCTACAGTTTATTGGAGCCATCCTGGACACTGTTCAACTCAGAGCATTCCTGCCTCATTCATCTTTGTCAACAAGTGTCTTCCCTCACGTCAATCTCGGCAAGACACGTGATGGTTCTTCTGTCACATGCCTCTATAGTTCACGTGACTCCTTTTGCCAGACTTCATCTCCGAATTCCTCAGTGTACCCTGGCATCTCAGTGGCAGCAATCTTGTGACCCACTCTCTCAACACATTACAGTGACTCCTTTGTTGAGATAGTCTCTCCACTAGTGCTGCCCGATTCAGGAAAAAATTTTTTATTTGATTCAGCCTATTGAATTGGTTTTTCGATTCGATTTTCCTGCCCAATTGGGTGAGTTTTTTTTTTTCTCCAAACATCCTGGTGGGTTTATTTTATAGCTTCTTCACCCCGTTTGGATTCTCCTAATCACACTGGCGCTGTGGTGTAAACAAAATAAAAAACAAAAAGGACTTTTCCTCTCTCTGTTAAATCCTAGCTCACGTTTGCAGTCTAACACCAGCTCTGGCAGGATACACATTTCAAATCTGACATATTGTAATCACAAAACAGAAAATAAAATTAGTTTTTCTACCTTTTGTTGTCTAGTCAGTATTCAAATCTTGTTGGTCCCAGGCTCTGGTTGTCTTCGGATAACTTGCTTGCCAGAGTCTCCTTCTTTCTCCGTGCTAACCATCCATCTGCCATGTCTGTCCTCCCCTTCCATTTCCCATCTCTCCTCCGGAGGTCTGGCATCTTTCCTTTTTTTTGTCTCCATCCACAGATTCATATTTTCTCAACTACCCTTTCATCCAGCATCTCTCCCTCCTTCCCCACCAACCCAGGGTCCACCATCTCTCCCTTTCTTTTCCCAACTAAACTCCTATCCAGTATCTCTATCTCCCCTCCACACCATCCCTTGTGTCCAACTTCTCTCCCTTTCTGTTCCTTCCCTCCATAAATCCCATTGTCCATCATCTCTCTCCCTCTACTCTATTTTTAGACCTGTTATTTCTTCCCCCCCAAAGTCCGGCATACACATAAGAACATAAGAACATAAGAAGTTGCCTCCGCTGAGGCAGACCCTAGGTCCATCCTGCTCAGCGGTCCGCTCCCGCGGCGGCCCATCAGGCCCATTTCCTGAGCAATGGTCTATACCTATCTATACCCCTCAATCCCTTTTTCTTCTAGGAATCTATCCAAACCTTCTTTGAAACCATTTAATGTTTTCTTGTCTACAACAGCCTCTGGAAGCGCGTTCCACGTATCCACCACCCTCTGAGTGAAAAAGAACTTCCTAGCGTTTGTTCTAAACCTGTCCCCTTTCAATTTCTCCGAGTGCCCCCTTGTACTTGTGGCGCCCCTTAATTTGAAAAATCTGTCCCTGTCTACTTTTTCTATGCCCTTCAGGATCTTGAAGGTTTCTATCATGTCTCCTCTAAGTCTTCGCTTCTCCAGGGAGAAAAGTCCCAACTGCTTCAATCTTTCGATATATGGAAGTTTTTCCATTCCCTTTATCAGTCTAGTTGCTCTTCTTTGTACTCCCTCAAGTACCGCCATGTCTTTCTTGAGGTACGGTGACCAGTACTGGACGCAGTACTCCAGGTGCGGCCGCACCATTGCACGATATAGCGGCATGATGACTTCTTTCGTCCTGGTTGTAATACCCTTCTTAATGATACCCAACATTCTGTTTGCTTTCCTTGAGGCCGTGGCGCATTGTGCTGATGCCTTCAGTGTTGCATCTACCATCACTCCCAGGTCTCTCTCCAGGTTGCTGACCCCTAGTGATGTTCCCCCCATTTTGTATGTGAACATCGGGTTCTTTTTCCCCACGTGCATGACCTTGCATTTCCCCACGTTGAAGCTCATCTGCCATTTTTCGGCCCACTTTTCCAGCTGTGTTAGATCCTTTTGAAGATCTTCGCAGTCTTCCCTGGTTTGAGCCCTGCTGCATAGTTTGGTGTCATCTGCAAATTTAATGACCTCACACTTGATTCCCGCCTCTAGGTCGTTTATGTAGATATTGAACAGGAGCGGTCCCAGCACCGACCCCTGCGGAACTCCGCTCGTGACCCCTTTCCAGTCTGAGTAGTGGCCCTTTACGCCAACCCTCTGCTTCCTGTTTGCCAGCCAGACCTTGATCCATCAGTGGACCTCCCCTTGTACCCCGTGGTTCCATATCTTTTTAAGCAGTCTCTCGTGTGGCACCTTGTCGAAGGCTTTTTGGAAGTCAAGGTAAATGATGTCTATAGATTCCCCTTTATCCACCTGACTGCTCACCCCCTCAAAGAAGTACAATAAGTTAGTGAGGCATGACCTACCCTTGCAGAAGCCGTGTTGACTCGGTTTTAGCTGCCCATTTTTTTCGATGTGCTCACAGATGCTGTCTTTGATCAGTGCCTCCATCATCTTTCCCGGGACTGAGGTCAGGCTTACCGGCCTGTAGTTTCCCGGGTCTCCTCTTGCGCCCTTCTTGAAGATGGGTGTGACATTTGCTATTTTCCAATCCTCTGGGATCTCACCGGTTTTTAAGGATAGGTTGCATATCTGTCGAAATGGCTCCGCTATTTCGTTTTTTAGCTCTCTTTGAACCCCCCCCTTCCCTCCCTCCCTCACTTCGTGTACTTCTACACCAGGTTACTCCTCCCCTGAAGGTCTATCCCCCCTGAAACCCTGTGCCACCATTCCTGAAGGCCTGTCCCCACCTTGAAGGCCTGTCTCCTCCCCTTGAAAGCTTGTTTCCCCCCTTGAAGGCCTGTCCCCACTTAAAGCCCTGCATCCCACCCCTGAAGGCCTGCCTGTCCCCCTTGAAGGCTTGTCCCACCCTCCACCCTGAAGGACTGCTCACCCTCCCCCCGGAAGGCCTGCGTGTTCCCCCTGGCCTTTCACTGGTGTCCGGCTTCCTCCCTAGCCTTCCTGCAACGTTTACCTTTGAGGAGCAGCCTGCAGGCAAGATCGCGGTGCTAGCGATCTTTGCAAACTGTTTCGGGTCGCGGGGATCCCATGGGGACGCCTCTGAGGGTCGCAGGGTTCCTGCGGGGTTGGATGCGAGGCTCATCTTCTCCCTACCTGCCCTGCCGCAGCATACAGCCGATCGGAACGGAAGTCTTCCACGATGTCAGCGCTGACGTCGGAGGGAGGGCTTAAGCAAAGCACAGCCGGCCAGGTCCCCTTACCTTTGTGGTGCTTCCTCCGACCGACCGACAACAGGCCCGGTCCGACAAACCTCCTTGCCCTGTAGCCGCAAATCAAAATTACTTTCTTACAGCAGTTCAATACTCCAACTGCTGTAAGAAGGTAATTTAGATTCGCAGCTACAGGGCAGGGAGGTTTGTCGGACCAGGCCTGTTCTGTTGTCAGTCGGGCGGGGAAGCGCCACAAAGGTAAGGGGCAGGGAGGGAGAAAAGGAGGATAGGTGGAGTGGAGAGGAAAAGACGCTTAAGGTAAAACTGAGGGGGGAGAAGGACGCTGAAAGCACTGGGGAAGACAAAGGGGTGGAGAAGGACGCTAAAAGGACATGGGGAAGATGGGGGGAGAAAGACGCTGAAAGGACATATGGAAGACAGAGGAGGGGAGAAGGACACTGAAAGCACATGGGGAAGACAGAGGGGGAAGAAGGGCGCTGACAGGACATGGGGAAGATGGGGGGATAAGGACGCTGAAAGGAAATGGGGAAGAGAGAAAGGGGGGTAAGACGCTGGCAGGGAAGAAGACAGATATGCCAGACTTTGGGGGGAGCGGAGGGAAGAAGATAGGTGCCAGACCAATTTGGAAGGGGGGAGAAAGGGAGAGGCACAGTAACAGAGCAAATGGAAGACACAGAGAGAAGAGAGATAGTGGATGGAAGAAACTGAATGAGAACATGAGGAAAGCAGAAACCAGGCAACAAAGGTAGGAAAAAAATTCTATTTCATTTTTTATTTTTTTTGCTTTAGGATAAAGTAGTATATTAGTTGTGTTGATAAAAAATTTATAAACATTAGAGGCTCTGGTAGAAACCCGTTTACAAAGTATGTATTCTTCCCAATTAATATTTCCAAATTAATAAAGTTTTTTACTTATTTGTAAATGGGTTTCTACCAGAGCCTTTAATTCAGTAGCATAATTAAATGAAATAACTATTTCTGTAGTTTATAGGGACGGGTGGGGACGGAGGGGATTCCTCGCGGGGACGGGTGGGGATGGAGGTGATTCCTCGCGGGGACGGGTGGGGACGGAGGGGATTCCTCGCGGGGACGGGTGGGACTTTGGCGGGGACGGGTGGGGATGGGTGGGATTTCTGTCCCTGTGCAACTCTCTAGTACACACCTGAAGTTCATCTCCCCATCGGCTAGAGGAACCGGTCCGCAGGAAATTTTTGCCGGTCCGCGCAGGGCCGGCAAGATCAACATGTGAAGCGTGCGCTGGGCCGGAGAGATCTTGGGGAGCCTCCGACAGTGGCTTTCTCCCCTCTCTGCAGCTCTCCTTTACTTCCCAGCACAGCGATTAACGAAGGCAGCCTCGGGGCTTTTGCTGAATCGCGGCTGCCTCTGATGATGCAACTTCCTCTTTCCTCAGATGCGGCGCGACCCAACAAAGGACCCGAGGCTGCCTTCGTGAATCGCTGCGCTGGGATGTAAGAAGAGCTGCTGGGAGGGGAGAAAACCACTATCAGAGTCTGGGAAGCTGCTGAGCAGGGGAACAAAGGGACAGCTGCTACTGGAGAGGGAGAAAGAGAGATGCTGCTGGGAGGAGAGGAGGGAAAGGAATCTGGGAAGCTGCTGGGGAAGGAAAAAAAGGGACAGCTGCTACTGGAGAGGAAGAAGGAGAGATGCTGCTGGGAGGGGAGGAGGGCAATGAATCTGGGAAGCTACTGGGCAAGGGAAAAAAGGGACAGCTGCTACTGGAGAGGGAGAAGGAGAGATGCTGCAGGGAGGGGAGGAGGGAAAGGAATCTGGGAAGCTGCTGGGCAAGGAAAAAAAGGATAGCTGCTACTGGAGAGGGAGAAGGAGAGATGCTGCTGGGAGGGGAGGAGGGAAAGGAATCTGGGAAGCTGCTGGGCAAGGAAAAAAAGGACAGCTGCTACTGAAGAGGGAGAAGGAGAGATGCTTCTGGGAGGGGAGGAGGGAAAGCAATCTGGGAAGCTGCTGGGCAAGGAAAAAAGGACAGCTGCTACTGGAGAGGGAGAAGGAGAGATGCTGCTGGGAGGGGAGGGAAGAGAATTACTGCTGGACAGGAGGAGGAGGGAAGGGAGAAGGAAAAAAGGAAGGAAACAGCTGGCAGAGAGATTAGAGGAGGGGAAGGGGAGACACAGGCATGAGAAAGTAGAGAGATTGATGATAGGAAGGGGTCAGCAGAAAAATAAGCAGAGAGGGACAACGATGATAGATCTGGTGTAGGAGAGATAAAAATGAAGAGAGCAGTGAAGCTGGAATGAATCATATAAAAAGGAGAGAGGGGGCACAAGCTGGATGGAAAGGGGAGAGGGGCATAGAAAGAAGACAGATACCATATGGAAGGGGGAGAGGACAGACAGTGAATGGAAGAGGCAGATGCTGGATTGAAGAGACAGAGAGGGCAGACGCTGGAAGGAAGAGAGTGAAAAGAAAATTGAAAGCAGAAACCAGAGACGACAAAAGGTAGAAAAAAATAATTTTATTTCTATTTTGTGATTAGAATATATCAGATTTAAAATATATATCCTGTTAGAGCTGGTGTTAGACATAACTGGGGACTGCAAAGCCCAGGCAGTGCTTCATTAGCTTCCAGCTGGCTTAGGGCGCTCTCTGACCAGGGGGCAGTTGCCCTAGTTGCACTCCCCTAAAACTATTCCTGTCATGTGTGACTGCAGTATTCTGTTAGCATGATATTTCTGTGTAGCATTCTGTAATAATTTGGCTTGTTCAGTTTTCTTGATAGTAGAGGGGATATATGTGAAGGGGAGGGGAGACAGGGGTTTTGTTGATCCTGCTCTGAATTATTTGTATTTATAAAATGACAATTGTACAGAATATTGTTTCTTTTTATACTTTAATAAAATACATTCAATATAAAATCATAACTGAGGTTTGTGCGGATGGGATCAGATGATTTGTGGGGACCGACTCGCGGATATGGGGCAGAAACGGGGTTTTTAAATTTTAGTCCTAGTAGTTTGCCGGTCCACAAAATAATTCTTTTTTTCTGCCGGTCCACGGGTGTAAAAAGGTTGAAGAACACTGTTCTATCTTATCAAGCAGCCTTATGGGGCAAAGACCTGGAAAAACTGATTATACAAGCAAATAACTATGGTGAATTCAGGAAACACCTAAAAACATACCTGTTCTTGAAGTACCTAGGTAATGAATCTGTACAATCTCTCCCATCTCAATCTCTACCATAAAAACTGACTCCTTAAACTATTAGCCACCAATCTCTAACTATGTATGTTCCACTCAATTTGTAGCATCTTTCTAATCATTGTAAACCGCATAGAACTTCATGACCCTGCGGTATATAAACTGTTATTATTATTATTTGAGATAAGGAGACCAGAATTGAATGCAATACTCCAGATGAGGTTGCACCATCCCAAACATTAAGAACATAAGAAATGCCCGCACCGGATCAGACTGTGGGTCTATCTATTCCGGTGGTCCGCACCGGCGGAAGCTCAGCTAGGTGTTCCCCGACGAGAACCTTGGTCACTCGTATCCCTCAATGTGTCTTGCAAGAAGATGTGCGTCCAACTTGCCCTTAAATCCTAGAATGGTAGTTTCCGCCACAACCTCTTCCGGGAGTGCATTCCAGGCGTCCACCACTCGCTGTGTGAAATAGTATTTTCTGACATTTGTCCTGGTCCTGTCTCCCTTCAGTTTCAGTCCATGACCTTTTGTCCGAGTTGTTTCTTGCTCTATTTTGTCGATTCCTTTTAGTATTTTAAAAGTCTCTATCAGATCCCCGCACATTCTTCTCTTCTCGAGGGTGAACAATCCCAGTTTTCCGAGGCGTTCATTGTAGCTCAAGTTCTCCATATTTTTAACTAGCTTTGTTGCTCTCCTCTGCACCCTCTCCAGTATTGCTATATCCTTCTTTAATTAGGGAGACCAGTGTTGGATACAGTATTCCAAGTGTGGTCTGACCATTGCTCTATAGAGCGGCATTATGACATCCTCTGATCTACTCGTGATATCCTTCTTTATCATGCCCAACATCCTGTTTGCCTTCTTAGCCACCGCTGCGCATTGAGCCGACGGTTTCAGGGTCCTGTCTATTAGCATCCCCAGGTCCTTTTCTTGCTCGCACTTATCCAATTTTACACCTAACATTTTATATTTGTGCTCCTTGTTTTTTATGCATCACTTTGCATTTCTCTATATTAAATTTCATCTGCCAGTTTTCTCCCCATCTTTCTAGTTGGTTCAAATCTCTCTGGAGCTCTTCGCTGTCCTTTTGTGACCTGATTGCCCGACCTAGATTGGTGTCATCTGCAAACTTGATGATTTTACTGGTCGTTAGAAACTAGTGATCCCTCCCAGTAATTGCCTTCATATCACAGGTCAACTTTAATTGGCAAGCTTGGGTGACAAAATACACCAATGCAGATGCTTTTAAACCTGAGGTCCCAGCCTCAAAGAGCTTATGAACAAAATCTAGCCTGCAGTTTGGGCATCCTTTAATACCATGCCACCTTCACTGGGAAGGGAGGTATGCTTGATAACCACTTTTGATGGAACAAATAGCTGGTTAAATTCAGCATCCATCGGCCATGGGTTTGGCCACCCAAAGTGGCCCCTACAGGACCTTCCAATTGTGAGCATTTTTGTAAGGTCTGTGCTTGTATGTGGTTCATAAGCAGACAACATCCAGCTTCTTCATCCTCTTGATCCTGAGAACCCCACAGAAATTCAATCCATTATTGTGAAACTCAGACAAATTCATCACTGGCTTGATATAAATCGGATGGAGCTTAACGTCAATAAGACTAACGTAATGCTCTTTCCTTGGAAAGAAGGACTTAAACTTCATTCTCCCATTACTTTAGTAGGCATCACTCTCCAAGCAGTTACTTCCATCAAGATAGTGAGGGTCATTTTTGATCAGAAACTATCTTTTCATGAACATATTAGCAGCATAGTCAAATCCACATTCTTCATACTACGACAAATCCATTCAGTTTCAAAATGGTTAGAACCCAATCTCTTAATATATTAATCTATTCATTACTCATTTCTAGAATTAACTACTGTAATGCCTTGTGCACAGGAATTTCCCTTAAATAAATTAGATGCTTACAACTTATTCAAAATGCCTTGATTAGACTCATACGGAAAGCAAAGAAATTTGACCATGTGTCTCACCACTCCTCAAGAAATCTCATTGGCTCCCGGTGGCACATCAAATAACATACAAGATATGTCTACTAAGCCTTAAATCAATTCTTTATAAAACTCCTGCCTTTATTGACCGAGTCTTAATACCCTATGCCCCCGCCCGATCACTTAGATCTAATGACCAACATCTGCTGGTTATTCCCTCTCTCAAATCCATTAATACTCGGAGGCAATATATTTTTTCAGTCACTCTGCAACTGTGGAATTCCCTCCCAATACACAAAAGGAAGAACATCTTATTGATAGGTTTAAAAGCAAGTTAAAATACTTTCTTTTTAAAGATGCTTTTGACTGGTAGTTTTTTAAAGTAAGATCATTCTTTTTAATTCCAGCTAGATATATATATATATATATATTTTTTTTTTTTTTTTTAATTTCTCTCACTATTGTTATATCCATACTCATCTCATTTACTATCATATATTGTATTTCCTCCTCCACTTCTCTTTCGGTTCTGTTTGGTGATTTGTCTATATTATTGACACTGTTTCCCCGAATTTGGTGATATATTAATTTTTTAGATTTGATCATCGCTTTGTATTAAAATTAAGCGATTCATCAAATTTTAAATAAAACTTGAGAACTTGGAACTTGATGGTGGAATCTCTATCTTTAATTCCTGGAGGGATTCCATGATCACCTCCAAAAGTACTGAAAGCTTAAACAGCCTGCACATAGTCGAGTCCTCTCTGAGATCAGGGCCTCCACCAGATCTGGATCCGGCCTCACTAGAAATGAAGCAGCTTCTCCTGCTATAGAGGATTCCGACTCGTAAAAGCATTGAAATAGAGCCCTCTTAATCCCAGTCTTCCTGAGACAGGACCTCTCCATCCTGCACATGGCCCTGTTGCTGGGGAATTGGGCTCTTGGGGGAGGGGGGAAACCCTAGCACCAGCATGACCACTTTCCCCAAGGATTCCATGCAGCCCTTATTAATCATATGATTCAAACATCATATTGATGAATTCAGGGGGAAACTCCTTTCCAGGACATCCAGACAGCTCCTATGGACACTCATGAGCTCCTTTCTGGGGTTTTGCAGCAGTATCACGGCTGCGCTTTGATGAGGACTAACTTGTATTGCTCCCCGGCTCAAACCTGGACATTTTCCCTGTCCCTCACACGGCACTAATACCCCCTGAGGGACTAGTGAAGGGTAAGCCAATGGCTCCACCTCCCTCACATGCCACGCATGTGGGACACAGATGATCCTCAAATGGCCATCCATCACAAATTTGGCATTAATTCAAGGTATCCTGGCCTAAGGAGTCCATCACACCTGTTTTAAAGCAAAATCAAGGTGTTTTGAGGCAGATAGAGATTTTTATTTTCAAACTGGGAAATACAAGAAGCCGCGGCTGCAGGAATTTTAGTACCAAAAACATCCCGGGGAGTTACACTGGGGTCCAAAAACTAGTGATTTGGAGGTTTTAGAGATGGAGGAACTTGACTCTGACCTGAGAACCCACTCCAATTTTGGTTTTCAGGCTGTCAGTCTGTTTCTCACTATACCATTCTGTGTGCTAGGAACTGCAAGTGCTGAAGCTGCAAATAGCTTACAGAGAGAACTTCTGCCTCAAAAAGCCTGGAATCCAGACTGCTTGTGTCATCTGCCTCTCGGTCCCAATGAATTGGCCGGACATCTCAACCCCACCCGACCTCACTCATGCAAACGGGGTGGGGGGGGGGAAAGCAGGTGGCCTCGGTCTTGGATAAACCACCATGGAGCCACTCAGTATGTGCTTAAGGATGAACCTAGGGGGAACCTTGCTCCCAAGGGATTGGTCCCTAAGCCCCCAAACTTTTACTGCAGGCTGTCCAAGTGGATGAACTGCAAAGCAGTCTGCCCTTTGAAAGCAAATCCTTGACCTCAGAGTCTGTACTCTTCTGCAGCCAGAGATGCCCCAAGATTGGGATCCTTTGCAGCACCAAAAAGCTCCACAAACAGCAAAAACCCAAATTTAATTGAAAAATAAACACGAGCAGAAAAGAAAGGCTCCCACCATTTTGCTTGTAGAGAGAGAGACAACAGAGGAATTGGAGGACAGCCCAGAGGGATGGGAGGCAGAGCAAAATAATGCTAATGAAGCTCTCTACAAGAATTTTCATGAGAAGGAATTGCCTACCCAAAGGTTCAGAAATAAAATGTTGGTCGCACTAGAACAGGTGTTGTAGATTACAAAATTAATTATGAATTCCCATGTTATAAAACTAGTGCTTTCTACCTGTTGCCTGAGTCCATTCGCAGAAAGCACTGCAGTAGTACTGCTGGCTGTAGTAATGACTCCTCCAGTCACTGTCAACATAGTGGGCCCAGCTTTGGCGAGCTGTGAGGTAGCAACCACAGACTTCTGTGTACCATCAGATACTTTCAGCACTGATGTCTCTCCACCTGTTGTCTAAAAAAAAAAATAAATAAATAAAAAATCTGTAGTTAAGAGTATGGTGAACACTGAACATTAAAGGAGAATAAAGTATTGGTATAGGCAGTCACTGGGACAGAAGTAAATGGAAATTGCTCCTGTCCCCTTTAGCTTGACCTAAACATTAAGAACATAAGAACATAAGAAACGCCTTTGCCGGATCAGACCTAGGTTCATCTAGTCCGGCGATCTGCACACGCGGAGGCCCAGTTAGGTGCTCCTTATTGGAGACCCGGATTTCCCGTATCCCCCGATATGATTTGCAAGAAGGTGTGCATCCAACTTGCGCTTGAAACCCAGAACAGTAGTTTCTGCCACAACCTCCACTGGGAGAGTATTCCAAGCACCCACCACTCGCTGTGTGAAACAGAACTTCCTGACATTTGTCCTGAACCTGCTGCCACTCAGTTTCAGGCTATGACCTCTTGTCCGTGTCACATGTGAAAATGTCAGTAATGCTGCTTCCTGGTCTATTTTGTCAAATCCTTTTAATATTTTAAAAGTCTCTATCAAATCTCCACGCAGTCTTCTCTTTTCGAGGGTGAACAGTCCCAGTTTTCTGAGGCGTTTTTTGTAGCTCAAATTCTCCATACCTCTGACAAGTTTCGTGGCTAGTCTCTGCACCCTCTCCAGCAGAGTTATATCCTTCTTAAGGTATGGAGACCAGTGTTGGACACAGTATTCTAAATGTGGTCTGACCATTGCAGAGTTTAGTTGGAAGGAAGGAAGGAGCTATTTTTCTATAATTAAGCCCTAGGTTGGGATTGGCCATGAAGGTAAGAAAGAATGACAAATTAGGTTCTTACCTTTGCTATTCTTCTTTCTTGCAAATCCTCACTTTATTCCGGGACCAGTAGGTTATTTCCCTCCTCCTGCCAGGGATCTGTAGGAAGTCTCAAAACCTTTGAAGCTTTTATCCCCTCCCCCTCACACCTTACCACTGAGCATGCTCCTGCTCCAGTCAGTCTTAAAGCAGCCAGGAACATCTGTAGAGGAAAAGAAAAAGAGAGAGGAACGGGGGAACTTCCCAACAAGCAAATCAATTCTGCTCATATAAACAAATGCAACAACAATGCAAACGAATAACAAGTTATGAAACATTGAAAACCTGAATGACAAAACAGTGCTAAAGGGAGACACAGCCTGCACTGACAGAGGGGGCACCCGAACTAGGGACCCCCCCCTAGATGAAGAGCTAAGCCCAGTTTGATGGCACTCCATAAAGGCTGGTCAGAAACCCAGCTTACCTGTACTTGTAAGGAAGAAAGACAATTGCAAATCAGCACATATAGGGTGGGTTCGCGGAATAAAGTGAGGATTTACAAGACAGAAGATTAGCAAAGGTAAGAACCTAATCTTTAGTTCTTGTACAATCCCACCTTATTCCGGGACAAGTGGGACGTAACAGAGCAGTCCCGAAAAGGCAGGGTGGGGCTGATGAGCCCAATGCCAACCCAGAAGAACCAACAGCAGTATAAGAACATAAGAATAGCCTTACTGGGTCAGACCAATGGTCCATCAAGCCCAGTAGCCCATTCTCAAGGTGGCCAATCCAGATCACACCACCAGTACCTGGCCAAAACACAAGGAGTAGCAACATCCATGCTACCGATCCAGGGCACGCAGTGGCTTCCCCCATGTCTTTCTTAATAACAGACTATGGACGTTTCCTCCAGGAACTTGTCCAAACCTTTCTTAAAACCAGCTATGCTATCCGCTCTTACCACAACCTCTGGCAACACATTCCAGAGCTTAACTATTCTTTGAGTGAAAAAAAAATTGACTCCTATTGGTTTTAAAAGTATTTCTCTGTAACTTCATCGAGTGTCACCTAATCTTTGTAATTTTTGACAGAGTGAAAAATCGATTCACTTGAACCCGTTCTATTCCACTCAGGATTTTGTAGACTTTAATCATATCTCCCCACAGCTGTCTCTTTTCTAAGCTGAAGAACCCTAACTGTTTTAGTCTTTCCTTGTATGAGAAGAGTTCTATCCCCTTTATCATCTTGGTCGCTCCTCTTCAAACCTTTTCTAGCATCATAAGAACATAAGCAGTGCCTCTGCTGGGTCAGACCAGAGATCCTTCATGCCCAGCAGTCCGCTCACGCAGCGGCCCATCAGGTCCAGACCTGTACGTAACCCTCTATCTATACCCTTTTCCTTCAGAAAGTTGTCCAATCTCTTCTTGAACTCCAATACCGTACCCTGTCCTATCACACCCTCTGGGAGCACATTCCAGGTGTCCACAAGAACTTCCTAGCATTGGTTCTGAATCTGTCCCCTTTTAATTTTTCTGAATGCCCTCTTGTTCTTGTGGTTTTCAAAAGTTTGAAGAATCTGTCCCTCTCCACTTTCTCTATGCCCTTCATGATCTTATAAGTCTCAATCATATCCCCTCTAAGTCTCTGCTTATTCAGGGAAAAGAGCCCCAGTTTCTCCAGTCTTTCAACATATGAAAGGTTTTCCATACCTTTAATCAAACGTGTCGCTTTCTTCTGAACCCTCTCGAGTATCGCCATATCCTTCTTTAGGTACGGCGATCAATATTGGACGCAGTACTCCAGATGCGGACGCACCATTGCCCGATACAACGGAAGGATAACTTATTTTGTTCTGGTTGTAATACCCTTCTTGATTATACCTAGCATTGTATTTGCTTTCTTAGCGGCCGCTGTGCATTGTGCCGACGGCTTCATTGTCTTGTCCACTAATACCCCAAAGTCCCTTTCTTGGGTACTCTCACTCAATAACTTGTAAGCTGTACCTCAGGTTTCTGTTTCCCATGTGCATTTCTCTACATTGAACTTCATCTGCCATTTCGTCGCCCACTCCCCTAGTTTGTTCAGGTCCCTTTGTAAATCTTCGCATTCCTCTTTAGTCCTAGCCCCATTAAATAGTTTGGTGTCATCTGCAAATTTATTATTTCGCACTTCGTCCCTGTTTCTAGATCATAAGAACATAAGAACATAAGAAGCGCCATCTCCGGATCAGACCTTCGGTCCATCAAGTCCGGCGATCCGCACACGCGGAGGCCCTGCCAGGTATACACCTGGCTTATTTTATAGATAACCATATCTTTATATGCCTCTCTCAAGGAGATATGAATCTAGTTTGCTTTTGAAGCCTAGGACTGTCGATTCCGCAATAATCTCCTCTGGGAGAGTATTCCAGATGTCAACCACTCTCTGTGTGAAGCAGAACTTCCTGATATTAGTCCTGAACTTGTCCCCCCTTAGCTTCATTTCATGTCCTCTTGTCCGTGTCAAATTGGACAATGTAAATAATCTCTGCTCTATTTTGTCGATTCCTTTCAGTATTTTGAAGGTCTCGATCATATCCCCACGCAGTCTCCTCTTCTCAAGGGAGAACAATCCCAGTGTTTTAAGTCGATCCTCATATTCCAGTTTCTCCATACCCTTCACCATTTATGAATGAATTGAATAGCAGCGGTCCAAGCACCGACCCCTGTGGAACACCACTTGTGACCCTCCTCCAGTCTAGTGGCCCTTCACTCCTACCCTCTGCTTCCTACCCGCCAACCAATCCCTGATCCATCTGTGTACATTTCCTTCCACCCCATGGTTCTTCAGTTTCCGAAGTAGGCGTTCATGGGGTACCTTGTCAAAGGCTTTTTGGAAGTCTAAGTATACAATGTCTATAGGATCCCCTTTGTCCATCCGTTTGTTAATTCCTTCAAAGAAGTGCAATAAGTTCGTTAGGCACAATCTTCTCCTGCAGAAGCCATATTGGCTTGTTATCATGAGTTTATTCCTTTGTAGATGCTCCTTGATGCTATCTTTTATCAGTGCTTCCTCCATTTTTCCTGGAACTGAGGTCAGACTTACCGGTCTGTAGTTCCCCAGGTCACCTCTGGATCCCTTTTTAAAGATGGGCGTAACATTGGCTATCTTCCAATCCTCTGGGATCACGCCTGTTCAAGTTTCAAGTTTATTAAAATATTTTTTAGACCGCTTATTCTGGTTTCTAAGCGGTTAACAATATAAAATTACATAAAAACAAATAATAAAATGCATAAGAACGTATAAAAACAGGGATTAATAGATAAAAGTCAAAGATGTACAGACTACACAACAATGGGATAGTAGGGAAGAACTACAATTGATATAGAAAAGGTGAGACATTGAAGGATAAGACAATAGGTTAGGTAAAAAGTAGCAGAAATTTAAATTTAAATTCAGCCCTTAAAAGGGCAATTATTATCCGAAAGCATCTTGGAATAGAAATGTTTTCAATTTAGTTTTAAATTGTTTTATATCAGATTCGTAGCACAGATGTTTCCAGGGATAGATTATAGACTTGCTGTAGTAGTTCCGCTATTTCCTCCTTTCCGTCACTATATCTTTCTTGAGATAAGGAGACCAAAATTGAACACAACACTCCAGATGAGGTCACACCATGGAGCGATACAGGGGCATTATAACATTCTTAGTCATGTTAACCATCCCTTTTTTAATAATTTCTAGCATCCTGTTTGTCTTTTTGACCGTCATCGCACATTCGGCGGAAGGTTTCATCGTATTGTCTAGAATGATACCCAGATCCTTTTCTTCAGCGCTAATTCCCAAGATGGACCCTAGCATCCGGTAACTGTGATTCAAGTTATTCTTCCCAATGTGCATCACTTTGCATTTGTCCACATTAAATTTCATCTGCCATTTGGATGCCAAGTCTTCCAATTTCCTATGGTCCACCTGCAATTTTTCACAATCTGCATGCATTTTAACAACTTTGAACAGTTTAGTGTCATCTGCAAATTTAATCACCTCACTCATCGTTCCAATTTCCAGAACATTTATAAACAAGTTAAATAGCACCGGACCCAGTACAGACCCCTGCGGCACTCCACTGTTTACTCTCCTTCATTGCGAAAAATGACCATTTAACCCTACCCTCTATTTTCTATCCTAATCCACAACTGAACTTTGCCACCTATCCCATGACACTTTAATTTTCTCAGGAGCCTCTCGTGAGGAACTTTATCAAAAGCTTTCTGAAAATCTAGATACACTATATCAACCGGATCACCATTATTCACATGTTTATTCATACCTTCAAAGAAGTCAAGCAAATTGGTGAGGCAAAATCTTCCTCGGCTGAACTCATGCTGACTCCATCTCATTAAATCATGTTTGTCTACGTGTTTCACAATTTTATTGTTTATAATCGTTTCTACCATTTTGCCCAGCACTGAAGATAGGTTTCCCAGTCTGTAATTTCCAGGATCTCCCCTGGAGCCCTTTTTAAAAATCGGCATAACATTGACCACCCTCCAATCTTCAGGTACTACAGACGATTTTAGCGACAGATTACAGATTACTAACAGCAGGTCAGCAATTTCATATTTGAGTTCTTTTAGTGCCCTGGGATATATACCATTCGGTCCAGGTGATTTATCACTTTTTAACTTGTTGATTTGGCTTAGTACATCTTTCAGATTCACCAAGATTTCTTTCAGTTCCTCCACATCATCACCCTTGAAAACCATTTCCGGTTCAGAAAGATCATCGAACGTAAAAACCTAATCTTCTATTCTGTTAAGTCCCTTCTGGATTTCATATGCTAAGTGACGTACCAAAGCAATGGTAGCAGCTATGGAGGGACAGAAGAGCCTGCCCTCAACACCGAGGTCCTAAAAAGGGCAGCAGAGCAAGTAAAAATATAAACCGAGGACCAAGTAGCTGCCCTGCAAATTTCATTTGGATGAATCACGAGAGACTACGCTCATGATGAAGCAAGACGTCTAGTCAAGTGAGCCTTAAGAGAAATTGGCAGCTGCTTGCCACGGGCGATGAAAGTTGCAGAAATGGCCTGGTGAATCCTTTGAGTGATTGAAGACTTGGACACCGGCTGACCACAGCGAGGTGCAGCAGTCAGGACAAAGAGGTGATCAGACAGCCGGAAATCTACATTGACGCTTTTGATAAATAAGATAATAAAAACGATGAAACTTTATTCAACACAGTGATTGTTCTGCAATGTTCAAAATACAGCCTTATTTTAGGCAGCTCTTATCCCTCCCCTAAATGTTTTCCCCTTATTTGTTCCTCTTTTTAAATTCAATTGTAGTTCTACCCTTTTACCCAAGCTTCAAGTTAGTCATTGTTTATGTCTGTCTCTTATATTATTATATGACCATTTTTAATTATGTAAATTGCTTAGAAATTTTTTAAGCACGTTTTTATCAAATTTTAAACAAAACTTGAAACTTAATTAGTCCTCTCCAGATAGTGAAGCAAGACTCTGATATCCAGCTTGAACAAGATCAGATCCTTTCATTCCGATTGTGTGGAATGAAACGCAGGCAAATGAACCTCCTGGTTGACATGGAAGGCGGAAACCACCTTTGGTAGAAAGGAAGGTACAGTAAGGAGAACAACTCCTGCATGGAGAAAGGGAGGCCACTGTTATTCCCTTCTCTAGGCCCACTGGAAGAAAAGCCAGGACCACCAAAAAGGGAGCCTTCAAAGGCTCCACCTGGTCTTTAGCACACCACTGTTGGAAAGCATTCCAGTCTTTGGCATAAGAAGCCATAGTAGAAGGTTTCTGTCACCACAAAAGTGTCAAGAGGACTACATCTGAAGAACCACGCTTCAGTAAAGCTGAGCACTCAAGAACCATGCTGGAAGACAAAAGCGCTGTGGATTCTCCATGGGCACCAGGCCCTGACCAAGAAGGTTATAGGGATAGGGAGCCTGAGCTTCCTGTCCCGCTGAAGACTAATGAGATTCGCAAACCATGAACAACGAGACCAGTCCAGAGCAACTTGAATCACAGTGCTGAGTTGCATCACTATTCGGCGGATGACCCAAACAACCGGAGGACATAGAGGGGCCACATACAGGAGCTTGTGAGGTGGCCAGGACTAAACAAAGGTGCCCAGACCCCCTAAGTTTTCGCACACTGTTCGATGACTGAACAAACACCTGACCCTCAAGTTCTTTACTGACACCATCAAGTTCATCTGGGGACCCCAGTGCTGTAAGATTAGATTGAGAGAGGGACCATTCTCCTGGGTCAAAGACTTGTCAACTGAGGAAGTCTGTCAACTCCTGCAACATGCGCAACTGAGAAAGGCAGATAACTCCACTCAGCGAAACAGTATGCGAGCCTCCTGGCCCCTTGGCCATGGCATTGTCTGAGAACACTTGCACTGCTGTTCCTTCCAGAGTAGGCTGAAGTAAGTAACGCCTTTCGAATTGCCTGAAGATCCAAATGACTGATTGATCAACACCACTGACGAGGAGACCACTGCCTCTGAATGGAGCAGTCCCCACAGTGATCCCCCCATCCCGACAGGCTGCGATCTGTCATAAGAGTTAACCATTCTAAGATTCAAAGAAACTTGCCCTGGGGTAAAGACTCGCCCTGAAGCCACCAGCACAAACTTTTGAATTCTGGTGCTGTCCAGGGGAGCAACATCTGAAAGGGATGGCATTGTGGAAACCATTGAAAGAGGAGGGACTCCTGTAGAGAGTGCATGTGTGCACTGGCCTAGGGGACAGCACCTATAGATAATGTCAGGGCATGGGAACTGGAAGGTTCAGGAGATCTCTGTTCTGCTGCTGAGGTTTCTGACTGCGTGGCTCAGGAAGAAACACACTACCCTGCCGGGTGCAGAAGAGAAGGCCCAGATACTCCAAGGTTTGAGACAGCGTCAACTGGTTCTGTTTGAAGTTGACAATCCAACACCAGCTCTGTAGCAGACAGACCACCGTCTCTACCATATGGGCACACTCATGTCAAGATGGAGCTCAGATCGACCAATCATTCAAAAAAGGATGGACCTGGATACCCTGCTTGTGGAGGAAAACCGTTATAAGAACCATCACCTTGGTGAAAGTGCAGGAAGCTATTGCGAGACCCAAGGGAAGAGCTGCAGACTGAAAATGCTGTTGCAGAACATGGAAACACATAAATCTATGATGCTCCAGAAATATTGGAATATGGAGGAAAGCCTCCATGTGATCCAAGGACACTATAACTCCCCAGGAGACAGCAGCAATGACTGTGCACAAGGTTTCCATTTGGAAATAAGGAATCCGCAGGAAGGGAGTGATCGTCTTGAGATCCAGAATGGGTCTCCAGTCCTCTGAGTTGTATTTTAGCATGATGAAGTTTAAAGAGTATCTGCCGAAGCGCGATTTGTGTTCAGGAACAGGTCCTAGTGTTCGGATGTCCAAGAGAAACTGCAAAGTAGCGCAGACTTTGACTACCGTATTTTCACATAGATAACGCACACCCGTGTAAAACGCGCACACGGGTATAGCGCGCGGAAAACACAAATTTATGTACAGAAATTTTTATATACCGCGCACACTCGTATACCGCGCATGCTGCCCGACTCTCCCGTCGCCGCCCGACTCTCCTTTCGCCCGCCCCGACTCTCCTCTCCCCCTTGAAGTCCTGTCCCCACCCTGAAAACCTGATGCCCCCCCCGATGTCCGATTCACCACAACGAAGGACCGCTCGCACCCCCACCCCGAAGGACCGCTCGCACGCACTCCCACCCACACCCTCACCCCTACCCTGAAGGACCGCTCGCACCTCCACAGCCTCCCGACCCCCCCATCATGTAGAAGCTCCTACCGGTGTCCTGCTGCTTTCTCTTGGCGGTACCGGCCCTTCCGTGAGCCCTGCGCCTGCCCTGCTTCCTCTTCCAGCAGTTCGCCCTTTCTCTAACGTCAAGCCCTCTTGCCCCGCCGACTCCCCGACACGATCGGGGCAAGAGGGAGCTAAAGACCTCTTGCCTCAGCCAACCGCGGCACCCCCGACACGATCGGGGCAAGAGGGAGCTCAAGCCCTCTTGCCCCCCCGACACGATCGGGGCAAAAGGGAGCCCAAGCCCTCTTGCCCCGCCGACTCCCCAACTCCCCGACAATATCGGGCCAGGAGGGAGCCCAAACCCTCCTGGCCACGGCGACCCCCTACCCCCACCCCGCACTACATTACGGGCAGGAGGGATCCCAGGCCCTCCTGCCCTCGACGCAAACCCCCCTCCCCCCAACGACCGCCCCCCCAAGAACCTCCGACCGCCCCCCCAGCCGACCCGCGACCCCCCTGGCCGACCCCCACGACACCCCCACCTCCCCTTCCCCGTACCTTTGTGTAGTTGGCCGGACAGACAGGAGCCAAACCCGCCTGTCCGGCAGGCAGCCAACGACGGAATGAGGCCGGATTGGCCCATCCGTCCCAAAGCTCCGCCTACTGGTGGGGCCTAAGGCGCCTGGGCCAATCAGAATAGGCCCGGGAGCCTTAGTCCCTCCTGGGGGCGGGGCCTTGGGTACATGGTCGGGTTGGGCCCATGTGCCTCAGGCCCCGCCCCCAGGAGGGACCTAAGGCTCCCGGGCCTATTCTGATTGGCCCAGGCGCCTTAGGCCCCACCAGTAGGCGGAGCTTTGGGATGGATGGGCCAATCCGGCCTCATTCCGTCGTTGGCTGCCTGCCGGACAGGCGGGTTTGGCTCCTGTCTGTCCGGCCAACTACACAAAGGTACGGGGAAGGGGGGTGGGGGTGTCGTGGGGGTCGGCCAGGGGGGGGTCGCGGGTCGGCTGTGGGGGCGGTCGGAGGTTCTTGGGGGGGCGGTCGTTGGGGGGAGGGGGGTTTGCGTCGAGGGCAGGAGGTCCTGGGATCCCTCCTGCCCGTAATGTAGTGCGGGGTGGAGGTAGGGGGTCGCCGTGGCCAGGTGGGTTTGGGCTCCCTCCTGGCCCGATATTGTCGGGGAGTTGGGGAGTCGGCGGGGCAAGAGGGCTTGGGCTCCCTTTTGCCCCGATCGTGTCGGGGGGGGGGGGCAAGAGGGCTTGAGCTCCCTCTTGCCCCGATCGTGTCGGGGGTGCCGCGGATAGCTGGGGCAAGAGGGCTTGAGCTCCCTCTTGTCCCGATCGTGTCGGGGGTGCCGCGGTTGGCTGGGGCAAGAGGGCGGGAGTGCGTGCGAGCGGTCCTTCAGGGTGGGGGTGCGGGTGGGAGTGCGTGCGAGCGGTCCTTCAGGGTGGGGATGCGGGAGCGGGTGGGAGTGCGTGCGAGCGGTCCTTCAGGGTGGGGATGCGGGTGCGGATGGGAGCGCGTACGAGCGGTCCTTCGGGGTGGGGGTGCGGGTGCGTGCGAGCGGTCCTTCGGGGTGGGGGTGCGAGCGGTCCTGCGGTGGGGGGGGGAATCGGACGTCGGGGAGGAACTATGTAAAAAAAATTTTGTACAACGCACTCACGCGTATACCGCGCAAGGTTATGCACGGTTTGTAAAAACACGTATAACGCGCGCGTTATATGTGTGAAAATACGGTACTTGTCTGGCCGACCTGCCAGCGAGTCCAGAAACAAGCCGGATGAAGGCAAACAAAAGAAATCTTGTGCCCCTCCCTAATATTGTCCAGCACCCATTTATCCGAGGACAGGCAAGGACTCCTAGTAAAACTTGAGCAAGGCAGTCCTTTGAAGGGCTGTTGAGAAGCAGTAGCCGTCTGGGATTTGGATGTCTGAGGACAGCTGGAATGGAAGAGTTTTCACTCTTCCAGGGGACTGTATCACTGGGAATATTTCTGGGAGGAAGAGCCAGAGGATCTCTGATGATGAAAATAGCGTGAGGGACAAAAATTACTACCGTCTCCTCCCAAAGTCTCATGAGACTTCTGCACAGGGAGATACTTAGAGAGGCAATCAGCAACACTGGCCCTGAAGTCATCCAGACCTACGCCAAAAAAAAGCTGACCCTTGAAAGGAAGTCTGCTTAAAGTGGCCTTGGAGTCACTGTCCTTAGTCAAAAGACAGAACCAAAGAGGCTGGCATGGAGACACCGAATAAACTGTAAGAACTCAAATGAGATCAGAAAGGGCATCAATCTGCCACTAGCTGGGGACAAACTTCCACTTCCACAGAGGGCACGTGCCACAAAGGAGGCTAGCACCGCCTGGAAACCTGAAGAAGCCACTTCAAAAAGGTTTGTTTGTTTTTAAATAAAGAAAACCACTACTGTGCAATACTGGGAGTCCTTAAACACTACTCCTCCAACACTAGGGCAAGTCCATGTGTCGGGTATCTTGGGCCATGATGGAATCCACCTAAGGGTGCTCAAAAGCAGAAGCCAGCGGAGAAAGCTTAGATATAGCTTTAATGAGCTAAAAAGAGCAACCTGGGCATCCTATTGTCCTGTAACCAGACCAAGAAACTGTGGATGGGATGGAAAAAAGGATTTCTTTTTTTTTCTCTTGCAGAACCTCAGCAATAATATGGTGGAGAAAGCCATGCTGAAATGCCTGCTGATGTAGGTGTCCTCATCCAAATCCGAACTCTCAGAGTGACCGTTTTGACCAGTCCCAGCAAGGGTATCAACCAGATCCAAAATAAAAGCAGTGCCAGGAGAGAAAAGTGGCATAATATCTGTATGGTACAATGCAATGAAGTTCAGCCATAGCCAGATGAGAGGGCTCCTGAAAAGGAACCTCTGTTACTGGCGCAACTGGTTTAGAAGAAACCGATGTGCCCGCCGGCTGCGTTCAACAAGATGGGTCTGAAGAATACACTTTCCAGAAGAACCAAAATAAAGTTTGGTGACAATTCATACAGTGTGTATAACAGGGCCCTGCTGAGGTGCTCACACTGCACAGAGACCCCAGACTCGGAACGCAAGCATTTGGCACCAAACTCCAGAACAGACTCTGGGTGAGATATTTCTCCAAAATCACGGACCCAGGCTGGCTCTCCAGACCTGTAGGACCTGAAAGAGGTTACGACCAAAGCTCCTACCCCCTCCTCCAATGCCTTGCTGCATGTAATATACAATTGCAGATCCAGTGCCAATTATGCGCAATCAAGGCACACATTTGACAGATTAGGGGCTGGGGAGTCCATCCTAAACAATTTTTTAATCAAATCATGGGGGTTTGAGACAGAAATAAAATTTTGAAAAAAAGATAAATTAAAATCCAAGATGTCTACTGCTGAGAATTTGCGCCAAAACCGGCACATATAAACAAGATTTGAAAATAAAAAATAGCGATTCGGGGCCTGGGGAGGTGGGGCACATGAACCCTACCCTCAGAAACTGTGAAAAAAGAGTTTAAACACATTTTACAAACCACCCCTGAAGTTCCCATAGGAAATAATGGAGGGGTACTCACAGTCACTGAAATGCTTTGCCTGCCAGCCTTTTCAAACTGCAGCTGAATAGAGAAAATGATTTTCAGCCTCAGAATAGTTCCAACAGGATCAGACATGAAGATCTTCGGCCTGTCAGTTGGACGGACACCGACCATAACCTCTGCCACTATGGATTCTCTCCATGCAACAGCGGGCGGGAAATGAAGCTTGCACCCTGAAACCTGGGGGGTTTTCATTCAGGACATATGCAGCTTGCGCTTAAACCCCTGACGAGGTCAGTGGGCAAGCTAACTTCTCAGGGGAATGGACCCTGAGTCAAATAATAAATAAGCATAAAATATAACCTTAAGACTATGTAAGAAAGAAACACTAAATAAAGCATATAATAAAATCCTAAGGCTCTCTATACTAGTCTAATATATTCCTAGTAGCTTAATAAGGTTAATTAATTAAATAATCAGCAAGAGGGTTGCTATCCAGTCTTTTGCACTGAGTGTCACATGTATGATTTTCTCTTGGTTGGCGAGAAGTTATGTGTGTGTGCTCGCTGCAAAGAGCTCCTAGCTCTCAGAGAACGAGTATGTCCTCTTGAGGCTAGAGTAGCAGACTTGGAAGAGCTGAGGGAGGAGACAGAGAAGTACATAGTGGAGACCTGTTATAGAGAAGTCCCACTTCAAGTCTGGTAGCCCCTGAGCTGCCTTGGAGGAGACAGGTCTCCTAGAAGGAGAGCATCATCCTGATGAAGTAGGAAATAATCCTACCAGGGGATGTAATATTATCTCCCACTGAGGATGTATCTCCAGGGGCTTTTGCTCCGGAGGGAAAAGTTAGGACAGCTGTTTCAGTTGGTGATTCGATCATTATGCATGTAGATAACTGGGTGGCTGGTGGGCATGAGGATCGTCTGGTCACTTGTCTGCCTGGCGGATCTCATGCATCACATAGATAGGGAGGAGCCAACTGTCTTGGTACATGTAAGTATCAGTGACATAGGAAAATGTGGCAGGGAGGTTCTGGAAGCCAAATTTAGGGTCTTAGGTAGAAAGCTGAAATCCAGATCCTCCAGGGTAGCATTTTCCGAAATGCTCCCAGTTCCATGGACAGGACCCAAGAGGCAGGCAGAGCTCCGAAGTCTCAGTGCATGGTTGAGGGATTTAGATTTGTTAGGAACTGGGAAAGGGGGAGCTTGTTCTGAAAGGATGGACACCTCCTTAACCGGGATGGAACCAGGCTGCGGGTGCTAACATTTAAAAAGGAGATGGAACATTTGTATACCAAGGAAAACCTATCGGTGGTTCTAACCTGCTCGACCTCATTCGCTGTGTTACACAGACCCACGCTCTTTCAGAGCAAAGAAGGTCCATAGGTAGGAGTTCATGCAAACCCTACTGAATTAAATATGCCTTCCATGGTTGTGGGTAACGCTGCCAGCAGAGATGTACTGTTACGCCTCAAGGAGAACCCAGCTATGAAGGTTGCTGAACTATATACGAAACCTACCAAGACCAAAGAACTCCTTCTTCATAAAAAAACGTAAATTATTTCCCAGTTACTGGTGGTTGAGTGTATAAAAACATATCTTCAATAAAATAATACTTTTTAAAAATGAATATAAAGACTGCAGATATTTATTATTATTTAATATGTTTATTAAGGAACAATGCACAGAAGCAATACAGAAAGGTCAGACAAGGTACAGTAAACAAAACAACCAAACTGATAGAACAACTGAACTGATAGAAGAAGCCTCCAGGCAAGTTCCATTATAATATGTAACCCCCCCCCTCAACCCTTCCCCACTCCACCGCATCCTTGGAGTCAAGCCACTCTAGAAAAAACTCCAACAGTCCAAATAGGACACAGCAGTCCAGCCAGTTGCACCCTTCCGGTGCAGACGTTCCCATATTGCCATTTGAAACATACTAGGCCTCCGCTGTTGCACTGTAGGACACTTCTCCCCCACCCAATGCTGCAGAATAAGCTTCTTAACTAGACCCAAGGCCACCAGCACAAAACGCCGACGGGGGTCCGGAACACCAGCCTCGCTCAATGGACTTGTGACAACCAGTAGCAGACCAGTTCAAAGAAAGACCAAGGATGCCCTCCACCACCCGAAGCGCCCACATCCAAAGGTCCCCCAAGTGAGAGCATTCCAAGAAGTGGTGCACCAGCATGCCCCGTAAGGCAGGGCAACAAGTGCAAAAATCGTCAGGCCACAACCTCATCCCATGTCTCTGACAGCGTGTGACATAAGACTTATAAAGAATATTAAGATGTACCTCCTGCAAGTCCACATTATGGGAAGCCTGAGCACATTCCACATAACTCAGGGCCAATTCATTCGCAGTGACCCCTTCGTTCAAAGCAGTACCCCATTCCGCCGCCAGCAAATCCAAAAACTGGGTAGGCTTCCAGGTCTTCCCTATCTGATACCATCCCGACAACGTGTTGAGGTCAGACGATACCTTCATAAAAGCCCAATCCAAGGTAGAAAAAACAGGCAATGGGCCGTCCACCAAACGCAACGAGGCACAATAACTACGCAACTGAAGGTACGCAAATTCGGATCCTGAAGGCCAATGCCAAGCGTCCATACAAGCGGAGAAAGAAGGGATAAACCCAGAACCCAGCTCAGTAACTTGGCCAACAAACCGGCAGCCCAGCCATCGAGCACGCAGAAAAAAAGGCATCTGTAGAGCCAGCCGGAAATCCCACAAATTCCAAAAAAAGGCGAATGACCCATTGCGGTCCCCAGAATGGCCCGCCACCAGCTCGCACAGGTCACAATAAAGAAGCACATGGGATAGCACTCTCACGTAACACATTAAAGACAGAGAGCGGAGCAGCCAACAGAGGCCAAAACCCCGCTAGAACAAACTTAGACGCCCCAGTATATGCCTCATGGATCAAGCGCAAGAGAGCCGCCAAATTATAAAGTCGCAAATCCGGAAGATTCACACCACCCCCGGCTCAGTCTCGGACCAGCTTATGATAACCAATTCTTGCCCTCTGAGAGCGCCAAATGAAAGAAGACACAATACCCCGATAAACTTGCACATCAGATTGCGTAACCCAGAGAGGCACCATCTGAAGGGGGTAGAGCAACTTGGGCAGAAGAACCATTTTAATAAGAGCAATACGACCAAGGAAAGAAATGGGAAATTCCATTCACCGGCGACATAGTGTTCTAATAGTGGCCAACTTATCCACCACATTCTTCCGATAAACCACCTTGGGGTCAGCATGCAAATAAATCCCCAAATACTTGAGCGTACCCAAAGACCAATGCAGAGGGAAAGTGGCGTCACCACACACTCTACAGGCCGGGCAAACCGGCAGCGCCTCAGATTTGGCAAAGTTAATCCGCAATCCAGAGAACAAACCAAAGCGATTAATAAGGTCCACAAGCTGAGGAACCCCCCATGTCACGTCACCCAGAAAAATAAGCATGTCATCCGCTAATAAATTAATTTTAAATTCCTGGTTCCCCATCCGGATACCATGCAAAGAGGACAGTTGACGAATGTAAGCCGCCAAGGGCTCCAGAGCTAGAACAAATAACATAGGCATAGGCAGCCCTGCCTCGTTCCCCGCTTGAGAGTAAAGGAAGGAGTGAGCTCGCCATTAACCAAGATTTGTGCAGAGGGACAATCGTACAGGGAACAAACCCCACCCAGGATCTCCTTCATGATGCCCAAATGAGGTAAGACCCAAAACAGGTAATCCCACAAAACTGTCAAACACTTTTTCAGCATCCACACTTACAATAAGGGCGGTTTCCTGGCCCAGGTGTGCCCCAATAGGCCGTACACCGAGAGGGCCCGTAAGACATTGGCAGACGAATAGCATACAGGCACAAAGCCTGCCTGGTCAGGGTGAACTAAGGAAGGCAACACCTTACCCAAATGCGCAGCCAGAATAGCCGCAAAAAGCTGACATCCTGATTAAGCAGGGAAATAATAATAATAATAACTTTATTCTTCTATACCGCCACAATCTTGCAACTTCTAGGCGGTTTACATTCAAGAGAGCTGGACATTCAGCGAGTTACAATATGTAGATAGAGGAAATACAGAGTTACAATATGCAGATAGTCAGAGGAAATACAGAGTACATCAACTTTAAGAATGCAAAAAATATAAAATGTACATTTCGCTAAGAAATTTCCAAGAGGACCTGTTAGGAAAAGGTCGCGAATTACCAAAAATACATAGAAAATTACAATATACAGTTTAAGAATTTTCAGGGGGGGGGGGACATATTAAAAGAAATGTCCTGAATTGCAAAATACAGTTTGATAAGGATTTCAGAGGGGGTATATTTGGGAATGAGAAAAGAAAGAAGGGCCGATAAGAGCCCAGTTGATCTTCTGGCCTACCCGGTTTCGGGAGGACAACAATGTGAGCGTGGGTCAGGCGATGAGGGGGTAGCTGCCCCCAAAAAAGGGCCCTACACAAGGCCTGAAAAGGGCCCACCACCCAAGTTTCTAAGAGCTTGTAATATTCAGGGCCGAGCCCATCGGCTCCAGGCGCCGTAGCAAGTTTCAGTGCCCTAATAGCCCTCTGAATTTCCACCCCCTGCATATCCATGTTCAATATATCTCGCTGCCCCTAGTCCAAACATGGAAGCTGCAGGTCTTTTTAAAAAAAACACAGCCCTCTGCGCAGTGTCACAGTCCCCCCGATCGTAGAGAGTCTGGTAAAAATCCACAAAGCTCTGTTGGATATCCGGAAGCCCCATCAGCGCAGTCCCATCTGGGGCCTATATCTGAGAAATAAATCACCTACGTACTTTCTGGTTAACCAGGGAGGCAAGCAGCTTCCCAGCTTTATTCCCCCAGCGATGAAGGCAATATTTGTACATTTGTATATCTTGGAGAGCTCTCTGGGCTAGCAAATCATTAATTTGGCAACGCAGGTCCACATACATGGTCCTGGTTGCAGTGGAACCCGCCTTAGACAGATCCCCCTGCACCACACCCAAGCGGGAAACCAAGCCCACAAGAGCCTGGTCTTGGGCCTGCCGCTTGCGAGCAGTGTATTCCATAATTTTTCCCCTCAAAATGGCCTTACAGGCTTCCCAAAATACTATCAGAAACCTCAGGAGAGTAATTTTCCAAAACATAATCATCTCATTGCCGCGCCAAAAAGAGACGGAAATCCTCGTCTTCATATAGAGTGGGGTTCATATGCCAACTGGCCAGTGGCCGTTGAGAGACCTGGGGGTTGACCAGTTCCGATATTACAACATTTTCAATCACCACTGTCTTTACTCCGGGCAGCAAAGAAGGGCCTACTAATAAGTAGTCTAAACGACTCTGAACTTTATGTACATTAGAATAATAGGTAAAGTTGACTTCATCTGGATGGAGCGTCCGCCACAGGTCCACGAGGCATAGCTGAGATCCCACAAAATTGACTCCTTTATGGGCCCCCCTTTCAGCCTAGGTTTGGGAGGCTTGCAATCAATAAGTGGGTCAGCTGTAATAATGAAGTCACCACCTAAGACCAGATGATACTCTGAAAACGGAGCAAGGACTGCTACCAAAACAGAAAAAAATCTATGAGAGTAAACATTGGGGGCATAAATAGAGCAAAAGGCATATTTCCTCCTCAAGAGTTCCCCAGCCCAAATCACATAGCGGCACTCAGCATCTTGAACCAGCTTGTATAAAGTACATGTATGTTTTTTGTGAAAAAGAATTGCAATACCCCACTGTTTGCTGTTATAGGAGTCAAAGGCCATTTCACCAACCCAGTCTCTTTTCAGCTTGGCATGCTCAACCACACTAAGGTGAGTTTCCTGCAGAAGCAAAACATCAAGGTGCAATTTCTTACAATACGCATTTTACTGCGTTTAACAGGAGAGTGCAGGCCATCTATGTTACAGCTAGCAATTTTCACCTCACCTATAAGGATATGACACATCCAGTGCAAAGGCAAAAAGTGAAAACCTGTATGGGACAGTGACACCAGCCTCCCAGCCGAGCCAGCACACCACCCACTCAGAGATCAGAAGAGGCCTCATCAGAATCCCAGGACGCATCGCCCCCCTTGTACACTCTCCTCACTGCTCCCCATCCCACCCCCCAACCGCCCCTCCCCAGAAGTCCCATCCAACCCCAATCCCGACCACTCCACACTCTCTGGCATGACTGAAAACCCACAAACCCCACCATCCAGAAAACACACACACACAGACACTCCACTTCCTAACTACATCCCTCCCCAAACCCCCTCTATAAAACAGTACCATGAAACAGTCCACAGCCCATGTCCCAAAACCAAAATTAAAAAACAAAAAACAAACATAAGGGGAAACACAAACTCCAGCACCCCCAAAGCCCCAACCCAGGAGCCTGAACAGAGAAATGAGAAAAACAAGAAAACAGAAGTACATCCCTCAGGAACAGCATGGCCACAAACAAAAAGGAAACCAACAACAGAGCAGAGAGATCATCAAAGTCTTGGACCCCAGAGGAAAGGAAATAGTGGAACTTGGAGAGCTGGCAGGGTGAAGAGACTGGGGACCACCAGGGCCGAAACAGCCAATAGCTCTGCCACAGCAACCAGTCCCAAGGCCCCAACTGCACTCAAGTCTGCATCATTTGGACCGGTCAAGGGGTCTCGCTAAACAGATGAAGCAGATGTAGAGTGGGGTGCCGCAGCACAGCGGGCTACTCCACCAGTCACAAAAGTGCCAGATCAGCAAAAACCCCTCTAGGGTCCATCATCACTACCCCCCAGTGGGCACATCCTCCAAACCCGCTAGGAGGGAAAAGAGGATAGGCCATTCCATCAGCCTCCAGTGCGCCTCAGATCTCACTGCAACTCAACCCGACTCCACTACTGGCTCGGCAACTGTTCCATGAATTTTCGCTCGTCAAGGTCTTATTTTCATGAGTAAGGCTCACCTTGGCGGGATACAGAAAGGTGAAACTTATATCACGAGTCACCAGCTGGGAGCATAAGGTGTGAAGGCGCGGCGTTGCTCAGCTACCTTGGTGGAGAAGTCCTGGAAGATCATAATCCGGACCCCCTCATATTTCAGCTGACGAGAGCGCTTTAACAGCTAAAGAAGCCTCGCCCTCACAGCATAATTATGAAAGCGTGCCAACACCGGTCACAGTCGGCCACCAGCATCTCCAGCTCTGCGGGACTCTACTCAATGAGCCCTTTCCATCACCACAGGCCCCATCTGATCAGGTAAACTCAGAGCCTTCTTGTGCGTCTTTCCCTCTTGTGTCCCTTTCGGTCTGTCTTGTCTGTGATCTGGTGAGTCTTCCCCTCCATCTTCCTGCACGGTATCCTCTGGGTATATCGGTTCCCGAATGATCGACTCTCTCTCTGTCGACTGTCGGCTTTCCCCTTCTTCCTAGTTTAAAAACTTCTCAACATCTCTCTTGATGTTGCTTGTAAGTAGCCTCGTTCCGTCTCTGCTGAGGTGGAATCCATCCTTCCGGTATAGCTTGCTCTTCCCCCAGAACGCCGTCCAGTTGCCCACTAAGTGGAATCCTTCTTCCTCACACCAGCGCCACATCCATGCGTTGACTGCTTGCAGCTCCATCTGTCTCTTCTCATCTGCCCTGGGTACCGGCAGGATCTCCGAGAATGCTGTCCTCTGTGTTCTGATCTTCAGCTTCTTTCCTAGCATCCAGAACAGTTCCTTCAGTACTTCTCTGTTGTAGTTCCTGTTGCTCACATTGTTTGTCCCCACATGGATCGCCACTGTTGTATCTTCTACTTCCACACTGTCAACGATCCTGTTGATGCGGCTCACAATGTCTTCTACCTTGGCTTCCGGTAAGCAGGTCACTAGTTGATCCAGTCTTCCTTCCGCTATGTTGCTGTCAACTTGTCTGATGATAGAGTTCTCCACGACGATTGCTGTCCTCTCTATCTTCTCTTGATTCACCAGCTGCAGGTCCGTGTGCTTGGTGTATGCCCATCTCTCCAGCCATAGATGTGTGTCCTTCATTTCTATCCATTTCCTCTCATCCTGACGTTCGTCTTCATGTGGGTTTCCTCCACTGTTTCTAGATCTTGCTGCTGTGTCCATTTCCCCCTGGTTGCTGTCTGTCTGGTGGTCCACACTCTCTGTAGGCATATCCCGGCAGTTCCTATGTAGCTGGTGTCTTTCCATGGCCTCCCTGTAGGCCTCTTCTATGAAGCTCTCCAGCTCCCGGACTTCTTTCTCGATGGTATCCTCTGTCTTGATGATCTCTGCATCTCTTTCTTCTTCCTCCACTGCTTGAAGTGCCTCCAGTTCCAGTATTCTGCCCTCCAGAAGTCTGACTTGCTTCTTCAGGCTTTCCAGTTCTCCGCATTGAGCATGCCTCCCAGAAGGGCAGACAGTGCAGAAAACTGGGTAGCTCAACTTCCTGCTTCTGCCTGTTGCTTCCATTGCTGCCCGCTTGCCGGTCTCCTGTGGATGTCTTCTGCGTCTGCTGTGTATGGCTTTTGTGTCTGCTGTGGATGTCTTCTGTGCCTGGTGTGGATGTCTTCTGTATTCGCCTGGTTATGTTTTCAGTGTCTGCCTAGTTATGTGCCTCTGTATCTGCTGGGTCTGTCTGGTTGGATGACCTCTGCGTCTGCTGTAGTCTCCTGGTTGTGTATCTCTGTACCTGCTGGGTCTGTCTGGTTGGATGTCCTCTGTGGCTGCTGTGGTCTCCCTCTTGTTTTCGCAAAGGGAAATAGAGAGGTCAGATTTGACAGTGGGTGATATCATGCTTCAATATGGCTGCGAGATAAGTATGCAGACTATACAATCAATAGATATGTTAGATGTGTCAACTCAATAAAAAGTGAGTATGTAATCTGTAACTATGTAGTACTTTAGGCTACTGAACTAAAGTATATAAGTAGCATAACGGCTGGCTTAAGCTTTAGGATGGATCCATGACAAGTAGTTGGTTTCTATGTATGTTATCAATTGGCTCAATGTGCTATACTTTGTTGTTCCATGTAAGCTGACTTTTGACTATTACTAATAAACCTGTATTATATACAGCAATTGGGTTGTTGCGAGGTCATATTCTGAAAAGGTTAGCAGTGGCCTTTTCAGGGAATAGGTCAAACAAATCTAGTTCTGATTTAAAGCATTCTTCAGAGCCATGGTGTACAAAAACCATGTTGTTGTTTTTAGAATATATCCTAGAATGGGCCCTTCTCTTCTTGTATCCGCCGGATAGCTTCTGTAATTTGTCACCTAGGGGTTTCTTTCTATTAAAAGGCTTTGGAGTTCCTTGCAACAGCTTGTCTAAGCACAGCCAGCCCTGACCCCACCTGATCTGCGGAATGGTTTAATTTTTTTAGAATGGTTGTTGCGACGTGACCCATGACATCTTTGGCTATGTTTTATTGCGGCTCCTTTCACATGTAGTTTAATAATTTCAAAACCCCTTCACAAAAGCGGCTTTTCTGAAGAGACTATGAAATACGCCAACCACTCCGGCACCATACATGACCGGGGCCCCATGATATCCTGAAAGTCCATAACCGGCTTGTGCTGTGTAATAATTTTTGTATGCTTTGGGGTCTCCGTAATCTTTAGTTACCAACATTTTAAAAAACAACAGTCTTCCTGAGTCACAGGTGAAGCTTAAGGATCTCCTTCCTGTAACAAAATGAGACGTTCCTGTTCTGATCCGTCTTTAACTCAAATGTGATGGTGTCGATGTGCTGCTTGTTCACAGGGACATAGTGCGGTTTATCGTACATGAGGGTGATAAACTTACCCGTTGACCCTAGAGCTGGAACACAGCGCAACAGTTGTACAAAATGGTCACCTACTAACTGGTGCTCTACAATATCTGTGTAAAAGTAGAGGGTATTAAAGCGGGTCTCAATATTCACAGGGAAATGAGAATGCTGTGTATTGTTAGCCTTTACCCCCAAAATGGTTGCCAAATCACCCTCTGCAGAAATAACAGACTTATCCTCTGATTTTACATGAATTAGTCACATGTTGGAGTCATATATGATTCTCAGTGGTATCGCAGGCTTATTGACGCTTCTAAAGTCTTGATTCATGCTTTCCAATAACCTACCCAGGGACACATAATATCCTCTGGATTGTAAGCTGGTGTTGTACATTTCCATTTCCAGAGGTGACAACATACTTTAGGTCTTCCCTAATATTCCCCCAAGTATGGGGGTATTGTATTTCCACCAGCCCAACTTCCCATGGTCCTGTAAGTCCAAAGGCCTAGCTATTTGTATGGTAAAATTAGAGCTGGTATTATGGTGAAATATAGCTGCCAAAGCATTGCTAGGCAGTGTGATATAAAAGCCACAGTCATTCATTTTTTCCCTCAGTGTTGCTTCAAAAGACAAAATCAGATGTCTTGCATCTCCAATGCCTTTACCCAACTGTTAAATTTATCAGGATGAGTATAAGCCCTCAGGTAAGTATATCACTGAATATTTCTACACGGATGGGAAAAGGGGGCAATGTCTGGAATGCAGTATATACTAATGTTCAAAGTACTGGAAACAAGATTCTGGATCTAGAAGCTGTGATGGAGAAGAGGAGTTGGATATAGTGGTAATCACAGAGTCATGGTTCACGGAGAACCATAACTGGGATATAGTTATACCAGGCTATAATCTGTTTAGGAAAGACAGGGTAGGAAGAAAAGGAGGGGGAGTAGTGTTATATGTTAAAGATCATATTAAAGCCGCACAAATGCAGGAACTGTAGGGCAAGGAAGAGGCACTGTGGATCAATTTGGAAAGAAGGAATGGTAAATATATTTATATTGGTGTAATATACAAACCTCCTTCACAGAAGGAAGAAATGGACAGAGATTTAATAGCAGACATTCACAATACGTAATCCATTCCCAAACTCAGTTCAAGTTCCGAAATGTTCGAGTTCCAAGACCATTTTTCCCATTAAAAACAATAGAAACTGCATTAATCTCTTCCTTGGTCCCACAAACTCACATTTTCAAATAAATTTAACAGTAAACACACTAGTTTTGTTTTGTAATTTTTTATTCATAACACTCTCAGATATTAACCAATGATAATATAGTACAGTACAGTAATTTTCAGTACAGTAATGTAAAGAAACCAGTCTGTGAAAAGAAAGAAAAGAAAGCTGGACTTATTTTTCAATAGCTTCTGTATTGCCGGTCTTGTTTGCTGCTTCTTATTGTTTTAGATACTACAGCGCTGAAACTAGAGAACTGAACGCAGGACAACTACTGTTCTCGCAATTCCAGAGCCCTGAAGAAATAATTATCTTATCATGAAATGTTGGCCATCATCTAGTTTCAGCGCTGTAACATTTAAAATAATAAGAAGCAGTGGACAAGACCAGCAACACCGAAGCCTCTGTGAAATAAGTCCAGTTTGTTTTGTAATGTTTTATTCATACCACTCTTAGATACTGTATTAACCAATGATACTGTAATATAGTACAGTAGAGTAATGTTCACTACAGTAATTTAAAGTAACCAATGATTACCAATCATGATGTGAAACCTGGAACATGAGGTAGATTATTGCTAGGAAGGCAAGTCACTTTCCAGATTAGCCTCTGGTGATCAGGTGGAGATAGAATGTGAAAGCATGTGTTATCAGGCAGATGTCTTCATTCTGTTCCTTTTTATGCTCTTTGACAAAGTACCACTTGTAGAGGGCTTGGGATCACCTTCTGTGTTGGCATCAGGTGGATCAGGTGGTTCTGGTGTCAGTATTATGCTCCTTTTTAGGCTCTTTGACAAAGTATCACTTGTAGAGGGCTTGGGATCACCTTCTGTGTTGGCATCAGGTGGTTCAGATGGTTCTGGTGTCTGTATTCGGGTGGTATCTTTTGCGAACCAACGTTCCAAAGTGGTTTGATGATGACAACCTTTTTGAACTTTTCTAAAATGTTCAATGATATTATCATTGAATAAGTTAACACACCCATTAACAAGGGCTTTATTGGGGTGCCACTTCTCTACAACTGCCTGTCTTTTTGACCACATGCTGAGCAGATCCTTGATTTCAGCTGTGGGTATGGTACCTGCGTCTCCCTCTTCCTCCCCTGAAGAAATTTATTGGACTACTTCTTTCTGCTGCTGCTGGTTGAGGTGCTGAAGCTCTTCTGTTGTCAGCTCTGTCTTGTGATCATCCACTAATTCATTGACATCCTCTTCACTGACTTCCAAACCCATGGACTTGCCCAGAGATACGATGTCAGGAACAACAGGTGGTTCTTCAAAGCCTTCAATGTTCCTTTCAGCAACACATTCTGGACAGAGGTTTTTCCAGGCAGAGACCAATGTTCTCAAAGACACTTCCCTCCATGCTTTCTCAATGATTCTTAGGCAATGGAGGATATTGAAGTGATCCTTCCAGAACTCTCACAGAGTCAGTTCCATCTCTGGAACATAGCTTTGGTGTACAATTTTTTGAAGTTTGAGATCATCTGCTGATCAACTGGCTGTATAAGAGGAGTGGTATTGGGGGGCAAAAATTTGATCTTGATGAAACTATACTCGCCTACCAAATTATCCTTCAGCCCTGGTGGATGTGCAGGAGCATTGTCGAGGATAAGGAGAGCCTTGATCAGGAGGTTTTTCACCTGCAGATAAGCCTTTACATGAAGAGCAAACTCCTCGTGTATCCACTCAGTGAAGAACTGCCTGGTAACCCATGCTTTTACATTCGGTCTCCACATAACATTAAGTTTGCTCTTAATGATGTTATTCTTCTTAAAGACCCGTGGGATTTCTGAATGGTATACAAGGAGAGGTTTGATCTTTCAGTCCGCACTAGCATTACAACACACCAAAAGAGTAAGGCGGTCTTTCATTGGCTTATGGCCGGGTACAGACTTTTCTTCCTTTGAGATGTGTGTTCGCCGGGGCATCTTTTTCCAAAAGAAGCTAGTTTCATCACAATTGAACACTTGGTTCGAAACATAGCCCTAACTGATCACAAACTCCTAAAACTCCTTTACAAACTCTTCAGCTGCTTCAAGATTAGAACTGGCTGCCTCCCCATGCATAACAATGCTATGGATCCCAGTCCTTTTCTTAAAGTTCTCAAACCACCCTCTACTGGCTTTAACTCCTCCTTTTCATCAGTAGTATCAGGCAGGTCTTTCACTAGATGTTCGTGAAGAACTTTGGCTTTCTCACAAATGATTGTCTCTGAAATCATATCACCAGCAAGCTGTCTTTCATTAATCCAAATAGAGAGCAGTTTTTCCATCTCTTCCATGCTTTTTGATCTCCTAGACGTCAGTGTAGTAACCCTTTTGGCCACATTAGCTGCTTTGATAGCTTTATTTTTCAAAATTGTACACATAGTCGATTTAGGCGTCCCAAACATAGCAACAAGATCAACCACATGTGTACTGCTTTCATGCTTAGCAATAAGCTCTTTCTTAACTTCAATTGTAGCTGTAACAGCTTTCCTCTTGCTTTTATTTTCTGCTGGACACATGGCTAATATAGGTGGCCTGAGGGCTGTGCAGGAACAAGATCAGACCCACGTGGCAGAAACAGCAAGACCAGGTCCCCCTGGCAAAGGCAGCAAGATTGGCTCAGTGGCAGAAACAGCAAGATCAGGTCCCCTTTGCAGAGGCAGCAAGATTGGCTCACTTGCAGGAACAGCAAGACCAGGTCCCCCTGGCAGAGGCAGCAAGATTGGGACACCCTGGCTGAGGCAGCAAGATAGGGTCCTCTTGGCAGAGGCAGCAAGATTGGGTCCCCCTGGCAGAGGCAGCAAGATCGGGTTCCTCTGTAAGAGGCAGCAAAATCGGGCCCCCTGAAAAAAGCAGCAAGATCGGGCCCACCTGTCTGACACTGCAAGATCGTGTCCCCCTGGAAGAACCAACAAGGTCAGTCCCACATGGCAGAGGCAGCAAGATCCGAGCATACAGGAACTGCAACCATTGCTCAGCCAAAAGCTCCTCCCAGGTGGAAACAGGAAGCTGCGTTAGAGGGGAAGCCTTGGGCTGAGCAATGCGGGTTCGGATTCCAAAGCAGCTTTCGGATTCCGAGACAAAATTTACTAAAAAAAAGTTCGGATTTCAAAACGTTCGAGTTCTGGGGTGTTCGGATTCCAAGGTACCACTGTATATCTAAAAAAGGGACGTTTTACTAATAGGTGATTTTAACATGCCGGATGTTAAGAACATATAAGAACATAAGAACTGCCATCTCCGGATCAGACCTTCGGTCCATCAAGTCCGGCGATCCGCACACGCGGAGGCCCTGCCAGGTGTACACCTGGCGTAATTTATAGTCCACCATATCTTTATATGCCTCTCTTAAGGAGATATGCATCTAGTTTGCTCTTGAAGCCTAGGACGGTCGATTCCTCAATAATCTCCTCTGGGAGGGCATTCCAGGCGTCAACTACCCTCTGAGTGAAGCAGAACTTCCTGATATTAGTCCTGAACTTGCCCCTATTCCTATTGCGGGGTCTTCTAGAAGTAGGGAGATCCTGGATTCTCTACAAGAACTTTTCCAGCAGTTGGTAATGGAACCCATGTGGAATGGGGTCATACTGGATTTAGTGCTTACAAACGGGGTAAGCGTTTCTGATGTTACAGTAGGTGATCATCTGGCATCCAATGATCACTGCATGGTACGGTTTAATATTAAGATGGGTATAGAGAGAGCTCATTCAAAAGTAAAGATTCTAGACTAAAAAAAACTGTGTTCGGATGGGAATTTCTGGAAGGAGTAGAAATGCAGTGGCAAAACTGAAATGAGTTATTGTAAGGGTGACAGACCTTTTTGTGAGGCAAGTAAGTAAAAGTAAAAGTAAAAGAAGGCCATTTTAGTTCTCAAAAGTAGTAGCTGAGACGGTAAGGAATAAGAGGTTAGCTTTTATAAGCTACAAAAGATCACAGAAAGAAGAAGACAGGCAAAAATATCTGGAAAAGTTAAGAGAGGCTGGTCGAGTAGTCAGAAAAGCAAAGATACAAATGGAAGAAAAAATAGCTGACATGGAACAACAGGAAGACAAGACATTTTTTAAATATATCAGTGATAGGAAGAAGCATTTCATATTCTGCTCTTTTCACTGTTTTTCAGACATTATATATGCTTAATTTTTCTTCTCCCTGTTTCTTACTTAAAAAAAAAACAAAAAAGCACAAAAAAGTAAACCCTTCTCTTTCCTCTGTTAAATCTTATTTCCTCTTCCTTTTCATAGGAATAAGGGTACTATTAACTCAAATTAAATCCTGGTGCCTATGGCACAGGGCAACTAAAGTAGGGAAAATCCTATTATAAATTCTGTGTTTTAGGGTAGCCACTGATTTGGCATAGAGCCTGCATTTTTGTTAAAAATCCTGTGTTTTAGGATGGTATAGAGCCTGCATTTCTGTTTAAAATCCTGTGTTTTGGGGTAGCCACAGTTCTAGTATAGAGCCTGCATTTTTGTTTAAAATCATGTGTTTTAGGGTGGTATAGAGCCTGCATTTCTGTTTAAAATCCTGTGTTTTGGGGTAGCCACAGTTCTGGTAAAGAGCCTGCATTTCTGTTATAAATCCTGTGTTTTAGGGTAGCCACTGATTTGGTATAGAGCCTGCATTTTTGTTTAAAATCCTGTGTTTTAGGGTGGTATAGAGCCTGTATTTCTGACTTACTAGTTTTCAACCACTGTCTGCTGATTAGGAGGAGAAGGATAGGGGCTCTGATTTACTATTAAGGTTAACTGCATTATCTTTGGGACAGTGCTGTGAACAAGTCTGCCCTGTAAACTTCTAAAAGCTAAGTTACTCATATTCTGCTCTTTTCACTGTTTTCAGCATTATATCTGCTTAATTTCTCTTCTCCTCCCTGTTTCTTACTTAAAAAACCCCCAAAAAGCACAAAAAAATAAACCCTTCTCTTTCCTCTATTAAATCTAATTTCCTCTTTCTTTTCATAGGAATAAGGTTAAGACTTTATTAACTCTAATTAAATCCTGAGTAGGGAAAATCCTGTTATAAATCCTGTGTTTTGGGTAGCCACAGTTCTAGTATAGAGCCTGTATTTTTGTTTAAAATCCTGTGTTTTAGGGTGGTATAGAGCCTGCATTTCTGTTTAAAATCCTGTGTTTTGGGGTAGCCACAGTTCTAGTATAGAGCCTGCATTTTTGTTTAAAATCCTGTGTTTTAAGGTGGTATAGAGCCTGTATTTCTGACTTACTAGTTTTCAACCACTGTGTCTGCTGATTAGACGGAGAAGGGTGGGGCTCTGATTTACTACTAAGGTTAACATCATTATCTTTGGGACAGTGCTGTGAACAAGTCTGCCCTGTGAACTTCTAAAAGTTAAGTTACTCAGCATTTCTTATTCTGCTCTTTTCACTGTTTTTCAGTATTATATCTGCTTAATTTCTCTTCTCCACCCTGTTTCTTACTTAAAAAAACAAAAAAGCACAAAAAATAAACCCTTCTCTTTCCTCTGTTAAATCTTATTTCCTCTTCTTCTTCATAGGACTAAGGGTAAGACTTATAGACCCACCCACCCCAGGGACCACTGTTTATATATAGAGACCCAAATAATCAGGACTACTCAAATCAAGTCACTTCCAAACCAATCAAGATGACCTTTATTCTATGCAATCACTGTGGTGCTTTAATTCCAAGACACACTATTTGGAGGCTTAAAGCTTGCCCCATCTGTCTTCAACTTGCTAGTATTAAGGAGGAGCTCTGCAAACTTAAACAGGAATTGAATACAATTAAAGCAGCTTCTATCACTCCAAAAAATCATACCAACTTACCACCTCTACCTCAAAGAATAAAACAGCCCAGGAATAAATGGGTCACAGTAGGCTCAGGAAGACTGCGACATGTAACACAGAAACATCCACCTTCACTAATATTACCTCTACAGAATTCCTTCGCTTCACTAGTGCACTGCGATACTCAAGAAAACAGAAGGGAGGTGGGACTGGAACCAATGAAGGTAACTCAAGAGAACAAGCGCACCCTAAGCACAAATAAAAAAGCCAAAAACAGAAAACTATTACTGTTGGGGGATTCCATCATCAGAGGCATTAACCTTGGAACACAGGGCGAGGAGACCAAAATAGTGAAATGTCTTCCAGGATCCTCAGCTACCAGTAGTTCCAAGCAAATACTGACTATAATTAAGGAAGAAACTAAAGATTTTAACACTGATGTTGTTATCCATCTGGGAACAAATGACCTGGCCAACAACTCCACACTTGCAGCACAAAAAGCTTTTCGGGAGCTTGGTGAGGGTTTGAAACCTTTTGTAAAGACTTCAGATTTTTCTGAAATACTACCTGCATATGGAAAGGGAGAGCAAAGAATGAAAAACACAGAGGACTTTAATAGATGGCTCAAAGCCTGGTGTCATCAAGAAGGCTTCAAGTACACAGGAGGATGGGGAAATACATGGAAGGACAAGAAGCTATATTGCACTGATGGGCTACATATTACTACAGCAGGAAAAAGAAACCTTGCAGAGAAATTTAGACAATTTGTTTCTAGGCATTTAAACTAGAAGGTGGGGGTGATGAAGGACAATTATAGAGACCACCCCCGGCAAAAGAAACCATATCAGAAACTCATTTCTTAGTATTGCAACGGAAAGTGAAACGAAACAAAAATCCATACGAAAAAGGAGATTACCACTGAAAAATAGCTGGAAAGCAATGACCACAAATGCTCGCAGCCTAAGCAACAAAGTTCATGATCTGCAAGCCCTGATGTTAGATGCAGATCTAGATATTGTCGCTATCACAGAGCCATGATTCAGTGAATCCCATGGATGGGATGCAAACATACCGGGATATATTCTTTTTAGGAAGGACAGAGATGGTCAAAATGTGGAGGAGTAGCTCTCTATGTAAAGATCAATATCCAAGCGACCGAAACGCAAGGGACCTGGGGAAAGGAAGAAGCGATATGGATCGCTCTGAAAAGAGAAGATGGAACTTCTATCTACGTGGGTGTAGTCTACAGACCGCCGACTCAATCACAGCAAATTGATAAGGATCTGATTGTGGATATCCAAAAGTTTGGAAGGAAAGAGGAGGTTCTGCTGTTGGGAGATTTCAACCTGCCAGATGCGGACTGGAATGTTCCGTCAGCAGAATCGGAAAGAAGTAGGGAGATTGTGGATGCCTTTTAAGAGGCTCTGCTCAGACAAATGGTGATGGAACCCACAAGGGAAAAAGCGATATTGGATCTGGTCCTCACAAATGGAGAGAGTATCTCTAATGTTCGAGTGGGTGCTCACCTGGGAAGTAGCGATCATCAAACGGTTTGGTTTGATATAACGGTTAAAGTGCAGAGTGGCCGCACGTTACTTAAAGTCCTAGATTTCAAACGTACGGACTTTAATGCAATGGGAGAGTCCCTGAAGAAAGAGCTGTTAGGATGGGAGGACATAAGAGAAGTGGAAAGACAGTGGTCTAAGCTGAAAGGAGCGATAAAAATGGCTACGGACCTTTATGTGAAGAAAATCGATAAAAACAAGAGAAAAAGGAAGCTGATATGGTTTCCAAATTAGTGGCAGAGAAAATAAAGGCGAAAGAGTTGGCGTTCGTGAAATATAAAAAAAAAACAAGAAGAGGAGTGCAGAAAGGGTGAAACTGAAAGAAGCCAAGAGAAGGATACGTCTGGCGAAAGCACAGGCGGAAGAACAAATGGCAAAAATGTAAAAAAGGGAGACAAAAATTTTTTCAGATATATTAGTGAAAGGAGGAAGATGAAAAATGGAATTGCTAAACTAAAAGATGCTGTGAACCGATATATGGAGAGTGATGAGGAAAAAGCAAATGTGCTAAACAAATACTTCTGTTCTGTGTTCACAGAAGAAAATCCTGGAGAAGGACCGAGATTGTCTGGCAAAGTTACACGAGAAAATGGAGTGGATTCTGTGCCGTTCACGGAGGAGAGTGTTTATGAGCAACTTGAAAAACTGAAGGTGGACAAAGTGATGGGACCAGACGGGATCCATCCCAGGATACTAAGGGAGCTCAGAGAGGTTCTGGCGAGTCCTATTAAAGACTTGTTCAACAAATCTCTGGAGACCGGAGTGATTCCTGGGGATTGGAGGAGAGCGGATGTGGTTCTTATTCATAAAAGTGGTCACAGGGATGAAGCAGGAAACTACAGGCCGGTGAGCCTCACTTCAGTTGTTGGAAAAATAATGGAAGTGTTGTTGAAAGAAAGGATAGTTTACTTCCTTGAATCTAATGGGTTACAGGATCCGAGGCAACATGGCTTTACAAAGGTAAATTGTGCTAAATGAACCTGATTGAATTTTTTGACTGGGTGACCAGAGAGCTGGATCGAGAACATACGCTAGATGTAATTTACTTAGATTTCAGCAAAGCCTTTGATACAGTTCCTCATAGGAGGCTGTTGAACAAACTTGAAGGGCTGAAGTTAGGACCCAAAGTGTTGAACTGGGTTAGAAACTGGCTGTCTGACAGACGCCAAAGGGTGGTGGTTAATGGAAGTCGCTCGGAGGAAGGAAAGGTGAGTAGTGGAGTCCCTCAGGGTTCGGTGCTGAGGCCGATCCTGTTCAATATGTTTGTGAGTGACATTGCTGAAGGGTTAGAAGGAAAAGTGTGCCTTTTTGCAGATGATACCAAGATTTGTACAGAGTAGACACCAAAAAGGGAGTGGAAAATGTGAAAAAGGATCTGCAAAAGTTAGAGGAATGGTCTAATGCCTGGCAACTAAAATTCAATGCAAAGAAATGCAGAGTAATGCATTTGGGGATTAATAATCGGAAGGAACCGTATATGCTGGGAGGTGAGATGCTGATCTGCATGGACGGGGAGAGGGACCTTGGGATGATAGTGTCTGAAGATCTAAAGGCAAAAAAACAGTGTGACAAGGCAGTGGCTGCTGCCAGAAGGATGCTGGGCTGTATAAAGAGAGGCGTAGCCAGAAGTAAGAAGATGTTGATGCCCCTGTACAGGTCATTGATGAGGCCCCACTTGGAGTATTGTGTTCAGTTTGGGAGACCGTATCTGGTGAAGGACGTAAGAAGACTTGAAGCGGTCCAGAGGAGGGCTACGAAAATGATAGGAAGCTTGTGCCAGAAGATATATGAGGAGAGACTGGAAGCCCTGAATATGTATACCCTAGCAGAAAGGAGAGACAGGGGAGATATGAATCAGACGTTCAAATACTTGAAAGGTATTAACGAAGAACATAATCTTTTCCAGAGAAAGGAAAATGGTAAAACCAGAGGACATAATTTGAGGTTGAGGGGTGGTAGATTCAAAGGCAATGTTACGAAATTCTACTTTACGGAGAGGGTGGTGGATGCCTGGAATGCGCTCCAAAGAGAGATGGTAGAGAGTAAAACTGTGACTGAGTTCAAAGAAGCGTGGGATGAACACAGAAGATCTAGAATCAGAAAATAATATTAAAAATTGAACTAAGGCTAGTACTGGGCAGACTTGCACAGTCTGTGTCTGTATATCGCCATTTGGTGGAGGATGGCCTGGGGAGGGCTTCAATGGCTGGGAGGGTGTAGATGTGCTGGAGTAGGTTTTAACAGAGATTTTGGCAGAAGGAACCCAAGCACAGTACCGGGTAGAGCTTTGGATTCTTGCCCAGAAATAGCTAAAAAGAAAAAATTAAAAAATTTAAATTGAATCAGGTTGGGCAGACTGGATGGACCATTCGGGTCTTTATCTGCGGTCATCTACTATGTTACTATGTATGTTACTATGTTTAAGTGCAAAAGTGGCAATAAGATGAGTTTCTGCTGCCATCAGCCTGCCTGGGAAGCCGTTTTTCTGCAGTGACTTCCTGTTTCTGTATAGGCGGGATGCAGAGAGGTCGCTTCCAAGGCAGCTTGACGGTAGCAGGCTCAGCTCATTTGGCGGGGGAGATTGAGAAAGAAGTTAGATCCAGGGAGGGGGAGAAAGATGAAGTTCAAAGGAGAGAAGAGAGAGATATTGATCTTGGGGTGGGGATATAGGAGAAAGGGTAAAGAAGGAAGAAAAGCTAGAGGTGGAATATGGGGTCAGGGATAGAAGAATGGCCTTGGAGGCAAGGGAAGGAAGGAGACATAGGGATGGAGCTAGGACAAAGGGTGATGAGATGCAATGGAGGGTAGATGAGGGCTAAAAGTGTATAGAGTATGGGAAGGGGGACTAAGGAAATGGGGAAGGGTGGAGGGGTAAAGAACGTCTGGGACTGGTGAGAGGCAGAGGCGGGACAGGGTATGGAAGAGGCAGGATGGGTTCAGGCTTTGGGTCATGTGTCATTTTTTGTATCCTCCCAAATATAGTAACCTTAAGTGTGAATACAGTGATTTCTCTATGCAAACAGATTCTAAACATTAGAGATGGAAAAAGTAGAGGCACCTCATGACATTAGCAAACACTCAACAGCAATGACTGTTCCAAATACCTGTGCAAATACAGTTGCCTTCTGTCCAGTGATTACTTTCAGTACTTGCTGGCCTTGAACAGATGTTCCAAATCCTATATTTCCCTGCAGCAATGAATTTGTCATCATCTGTTTTCCAGAAGCCTGAGTGGATGGTTGTCCAACTAAAAATGTGCCCTATAAATAATTGTAAAATTAAAGTCATTCAAATGAGAACATAAATATGTTGCTATGGGCTGCCTCATCAAATTAACACTTGGAGAAGTTATTCCAAGCAATTGTTTGACAACTAATATGCAGAAACTTGGGGGGATAATTGGCCTCTTCTGAAACTTGCACTAAATGAAGAGTATTATATTTGTTCATTTTATTTTAGTAGCTCATTTGGAATCACATTTGGATGACTTGGTCAGCAAGATATCTAGAGAAATTTCCAGAAAAGTTTTCAAGCATATGCAGTGAAGGAACTGATCAACATTAGACCAACTGCCATTTAGTTTTCATGATAAGCAGATATAGATTGACTTCCAAAATCTAGAAAGGACCAGTTAAATAATGCTGCATTCCTGTAATAGGTGTTCTCTGTAGATAACAGGATTAGTCAATCCAACAAAGGGGTGACCTTCAATGATATCAGGATGGAACAGTTCTGTCAGAGCTCAGAATTAGTGTAAACTTCTTAATATGTGTGGCCCTTCATGTATACAGTAGTCTCCTCAACTGGTTTAAAGCTTAGCATCAACTCTGTGTCTGATTAATCCTGCAATCTACAGAGAACAACTGTTACAAATACACAACTTTTCTTTCTTTGTCAACATGTAGAATTAAATCAAGCACAAAACATACATAGTAAATGATGGCAGATAAAGAGCTGAATGATCCATCTAGTCTACCCTGTAATTAAATGCATTACAATTTCATGACTAAATTAAAATGTTGTTGTTTTTTTTTTGGTTACCTCTGGGCCATAGACTTTAGAAGTCCACCCGGTACTGTCTCTAGATTTCAACTACTGGAGTTGCCCTTGAAGCTCACTCCAACCTATCCAAACAATCTCTTTTGTGGGATTCAGACCATGATAGTTTGTCCATTCATTATTCTAATTAGAGATCCTCTGTGTTCATCCCACGATTTTTTGAATTATGTCACTGTTTTCTTCTCCACCACCTTCCTCGGAAGGGCATTCCTGGCATCCACTATCCTCTCAGTGAAAAATAATTTCCTAACGTTACTTTTAAATCTACCACCCATCAACCTAAAATTATATCCTCTAGTTTTACCATTTTCCCTTCTCTAGAAAAGATTTGGTTCTATAATAAAACCTTTCAGTCACGTGATGTGTTGAGCTGAGTGAGACGTGCTTTACTCGTGCTCCGGGGCCCTGAGTCCCTCTGTGCCTTGCCTACCTTTCTTTGCTGGTCCTGCACTTTCCTTGACCATCGGGGTGGTGCATGGACAAGTTTCTGCTGACTTGCAGCCCTGCCATGAGCGGAAAATCAAATCGCACCACCAAAGAATGGGAGACCAGAACATTGCGGCCCGAATCTAAAATGGCGGCAGCGGAGTCGGGTTCCGCGCTCCCCTTATCAGAGGCCCATATTGCCGCCTTGTCCGCATCGGTGGTGAGGGCATTGGATGCACGTTTTGATCAGCTGTCGGGCCAACTTACCTCGCTCGAGTCCCTACTGATGGAGACCACCAGGCGCACAGGTGAGCTGGAGAAATGAGTAGCGTTGGTGGAGGATGCTCACACGGCTTCTGCTGCGGATCTGGCATCTCTGAAAGATCAACTCCAGCGTCAGGGGGACAAACTTGAGGATCTCGAGAACCGCTCGAGACGGGATAATTTACGTCTTGTTGGTCTCCCCGAAGCGATTCCGGACTCTCGCCTACTTTCCACTTTGGAGTCCTGGCTCCAGACCGCATTGCCCCTTCCTGCTGGTGTGGGGCCTCTGAGGCTGGATCGAGCGCACCGCCTGGGCCGGCGCTCTGAAGACCATACTCGCGCTCGGGTTACCATCTTCAAAGTACATAACTCGGCTACCAAGGCGGAGCTGATGCAACAGTACCGGCAAAAACGCAATACTCTTTCTTATGAGGGAGCTCCAGTCCGCCTATTTCAGGACTATTCCCCTGCGCTACAAGAGTGTCGGTGGCGCTTCTCCCGCGTGTGCTCGGCACTTTTTGATAGGAAACAACGGTTCCAGTTACTTTATCCAGCGTTGCTGAGAATTTGGACCCCCACAGAATGGCAGAGCTATGCCTCGGCGGAGGCTGCACAGGCTTACTTGGATGCTCTCCCTGGAGAGTCTGGGCCTTCTCCGGCCTCTTGAGATTTCTGGCACGGCAAGCGCGTTGGTCTTGTACTCTTTTGTGGAGGAGTTTCATCTTTCCTGCTTTTCTTAGGATTTTGGGGATTTGAACATAAGAACATAAGAAACGCCTTCACCGGATCAGACCAAGGTCCATCTAGTCCAGCGATCCGCACACGCGGAGGCCCATTTAGGTGCTCCTTGTTGGAGACCCGGATTTCCCGTAGCCCTCAATATGATTTGCAAGAAGGTGTGCATCCAACTTGCGTTTGAAACCCAGAACAGTATTCTCTGCCACCACCTCCTCCGGGAGAGCTTTCCAAGCGACCACCACTCGTTGTGTGAAACAGAACTTCCTGATGTTTGTCCTGAACCTGCTGCCGTTCAGTTTCAGGCTATGACCTCTTGTCCGTGTCACATCTGAAAATGTCAGTAATGCTGCTTCCTGGTCAATTTGGTCAAATCCTTTTAATATTTTAAAAGTCTCTATCAGATCCCCACGCAGTCTTCTCTTGAGGGTGAACAGTCCCAGTTTTCCAAGACGTTCCTTGTAGCTTAAATTCTCCATGCCTTTGACTAGTTTTGTGGCTCGCCTCTGCACCCTCTCCAACAGAATCTTATCCTTCTTAAGGTATGGAGACCAGTGTTGGACACAGTATTCTAAGTGTGGTCTGACCATTGTTCTGTAAAGTGGCATTATAACATCTTCCGACCTACTCGTGATCCCCTTCTTAATCATGCCTAACATCCTATTTGCTTTCTTCGCCGCCGCCGCACATTGAGCCAATGGCTTTAGGGTTCTGTCTATCAGCACCCCCAAATCCCTTTCTTGTTCGCATTTGGCTAATGTCACCCCCGACATCCTGTAATCATGTTCTTTGTTTTTCCTTCCCAGATGCATCACCTTGCATTTGTCTATGTTAAAATTCATCTGCCACTTTATCGCCCACGTTTCCAGCTGATTTAGATCCTTCTGAAGATCCTCACAGTCCCTTTGAGAGCCAACCGCCCGACATAGTTTTGTATCATCTGCAAACTTGATTATATTGCATGTTGTTTCCTGTTCTAGGTCATTTATAAAAATATTGAACAAGATGGGCCAAAGAACCGAGCCCTGGGGCACGCCGCTGGTCACCTTTTCCCAGTCCGAGAATTTCCCATTTATGGTTACCCTCTGCGTTCTGTTCTCTAGCCAATTTCCGATCCATCCGTGCACTTCTCCTCCTATTCCATGATTTAGTAGTTTACTCATAAGCCTTGCGTGCGGAACCTTGTCAAACGCTTTTTGGAAGTCCAAGTAAATTATGTCCACTGGATCTCCACTATCTATTTGCTTGTTCACCTTCTCAAAGAATTGAAGTAAATTTGTCAAACATGACCTCCCTTTTCTGAAGCCGTGTTGACTAGCTCTCATTAGGTTGTGCTTTTCCAAGTGTTGTACAATGCAATCTTTGATTAGTGCTTCGATTATCTTCCCAGGAACTGATGTGAGACTCACCGGTCTGTAGTTTCCTGGTTCACCTCTTGATCCTTTTTTGAAAATTGGGATGACATTTGCTATCCTCCAGTCGTCTGGTATTTGTCCAGTCCTAATTGACATGTTAGCTAAGGATTGTAATATTTCCCCAATTTCTAACTTAAGTTCCTTTAATACTCTCGGGTGAATCCCATCCGGTCCAGGGGATTTATCACTTCTTAGTTTGTCAATCTGAAAGTAGATCATGCCCAACTCCACATTTATTGTTGTTAGGCTCTCATCTATGCCTCCGGTGTATACCCTCCCAGTGTCTGGCATTGTTGTAGTGTCCTCGTTTGTGAAGACAGAGGCAAAGAATGAATTTAACCTATCGGCAACCTGTTTGTCTTCTTTGATTGACCCTATCCTTCCTTGGTCGTTGAGAGGGCCCACTGTTTCTCTTGCTGGTTTCTTTCCTTTTATATACCTAAAAAAGGGCTTAAAGTTTTTGTTTTCTTGTGCTATCTTTTCTTCATAGATTTTTTTGGCTTCTCTTATCACTTTATGACACTTTTTCTGGTCGATTTTGTGACAGTTCCAGGCCTCCGTCGTTTTTTCCCGTTTCCATTTTTTAAATGAGTTCCTCTTTTCTCTTACTGCAACCTTCACCTCATTGGATAACCAAGCCGGTTCACCTTTGCTCTTTTTTCGCCTTCCTTTGGATATCTTCGGTATGTAAAGATTCTGTGCTTCAATGATGGTGTTTTTCAGTAGAGACCATGCTTGATCAACTGATTGGATTTCTGCTTTGCCCTTCTTGAGCTGTTTTCTAACCATGGTTCTCATGCTGTCGTAATTCCCTTTTTTGAAGTTAAAGGTTGTGGCTTTAGTCTTGATTGGTTTACCCTTTCCGATGCCAATGGTAAAATTGATCATATTGTGATCACTTGTCCCCAGCGGGGCCGTAACCTCTACATCTGCTGTCCTTCCATTAATGCCATTTATAACCAAATCCAGGATTGCAGTTCCTCTTGTCGGTTCTCTCACCATTTGTTCAAGGAAGCAATCTCCTATCATCTCCAGGAATTTTGTCTCCCTGCCGCAGATTGACGTTCCCAGTTTCCAGTCTATCCCCGGAAAGTTGAAGTCTCCCATGATCGTTACATTTCCCGATTTACATCCACTGTTAATTTCCTCTATCATTTCCTTGTCTGTTTCTTCAGTCTGTCCCGGTGGTCGATAATAGAGGCCAATTCACTGTTCCTGCTATGACCCCCTTGCGGACTGGTTCTGAGTGGGGGGGGGGGGGGTTTCTGCTCCTACCCTGATTCTGAGCCCACAAGCAGACTTTGTTGTGTATTTGGCTGTGTTTTTCACTTGTTATGGGTTCTTGGTGGTTGTGTGTTTGAGTGTTTGGAGTTTGGTATGAATGGGGACTGGGATTTTTGGTGGGTGTATCTGCCTGGGGGGAGAGAGGTGAGGGATGGCTCCCAAACGGACTGTCTTGTGGCTGTGGTTGTTCTTGGTGGTCTTCTCGTGGTTGGGATCCTTCCCTCCTCCCTTGTTCGGGACCTGGAGCCCTCGCTGACCTGCTTTGTTTGGGTGATTTGTCATTTTCTGAGTGCTTGAGGTATGCTTGTGGAGGTTTCTGATTCTGTCTGGGGTTGTTTGTGTAGATGTACTAGGTAGGGTTTGGTTTTACTGGAGAGGGGGTGACTGTTTATTTGTTTGATTGGAGATCTATTTCTGACTCTGGGTTGGTCTGTTTGAGTAGCCATTGTGTGTAAGTGGATTTTGAGGGGTGTGTGAGTCTTGGAGATAATTTTAGGTGGGAATTCTGGAGGGCTCTGGTACTCTTTGAGGCCATATGGCGCTGCTGCGTCTTGGTTCCCCATGTCTCTTTGGTTTTTTGCGGTCTGGAGATTCTTCTTGGGTGGTTGGATGGATGAGTGTGGGGAGTGGGTTTGGTGTGGGTGCAGCTGGGGGGGTTGGATTGGGTGGGCTCCTGGGGGATATTTGGAGTGGGTGGGGTTGGGGACCCTGTTCACATCATAGCATGACTCCCTCTCCGCTCCACATGTTTGAGACGGGGCGTGAGATTGTGGGTTGGGTTGGGTTTGTGGGGGTCCTCCTTCAGTATGCATAATCTGTTTTTTCGGTATTTGCATTATTCCTGTTTCATTTTTCAGGTTATGCCACTTGTTTGGCATCATTACTCTGGGGGGTGGCTGGGCCCCTGGGGTAGTCTACACCTTTTTCTTCTTTCTTATTTATGTTGCTCTTATCTTGATTTCCTGACCTGAGTACCCCTTTTAGAGTTACCTCTTAGAATGTTGGTGGCATTACGTCACCGATAAAGCGGTCCAAAATATTAGCTGCTCTGCAGCGTTATCGCTCAGATATTGCTTGCTTACAGGAAACTCGTCTGACTGACGCGGAACATCTTAAGTTGGGGCGTTCCTGGGTGGGTGAGGTCTTTTTTGCTTCCTCTCAGGGCTGCCATGGTGGCATTGCTATGTTGGTCCGCAAATCTTCGCCTCTTGGAGTGCAGGTTCTTGATAAAGCTCTTGATGGCAGATCTTTGCTTTTGCGCCTTACTTTGGGTGCTCGATCCTATCTTTTACTTGTGATCTACAGCCCTAACTCGAGGGAATCGGCTTTTTTGCAACGGTTGCTCCAGCTTTGCTCTCGTTTTTCTGGGGATCCACTTCTCATCTTGGGAGACTTTAATTTGGTACTGCACCCTGACTTAGATAAGTCCAGAACCTCTATGGCATCTTTGGGGGCTAAGGGTCGACTTCTCTCTGATTTCTGTGATACTCTTTCTGTTGGCGAGATCAGTGCCCTGAACATTTCGGACCATACCCCGATTTGGGTAGATATTCAGCTGGATGCCATGTATCTTTGGACCCCCTCCTAGCGGTTTCCGTTCTATCTTGCTCAATACAGGGAATTTCAAACCTTTTTGCAGGCCAATAATGCTCCCCACATGGATGATCCTATTTTGTTTTGGGAGGCAGCTCAGACAGTGATTCGGGGACATATTATTTCTTTTCTGAGTGCTCGCAACAAGCGTATTCACAGAGGAATCATTACTTTAGAACAAGCCTTAAGAGTGGCTAAGCGGTCATTTCATTCGACTCCTTCGAGGGAGGCTCGAGAATGCTATTTGTCTACCCAAGCGGCTTTAAATTCGTTACTTCATTCCCGTTCCCAAAGATGGATGGCTTTCCATAAACACCGTTTTCAACGTTTCGGTAACAAACCTGGACGCCTTATGGCCCGATTGGTTCAAGTTGAGACTAGTAGGAAACTGATATTGGATATTGTCTCTTCAGACCCTGGGTGGGAGAGTGGTGACCAATACATTTGATATCTATGCAGTTCTTTTTGACATTTTTAGACGGTTATATGATGCCCCCGATGATGTCTCTCCAGACTTATTGACAGATTATCTTCAGTCTTCTGGAATTCCTCACCTGCCGGAGGATGTAGTGTCTTCTCTCAATAGCCCATTTTGGGCGGCTGAATTAGAATCTGCAATCAAAGCTCTTCACTCTGATAGGGCCCCGGGTCCGGATGGCTTTTCGGGAGACTTTTACCGTCTTCTTTCTTCCCATCTCTGTGGTCCTTTACTGGCTTACTTTAACGCTGCTATTGCTCAGGGCTTTTTTCCGCGTTATGCTAACGAGGCCCTTATCTTTTTATTGCTGAAGCCTGGTAAGGAGGCTGATTCACTGGGATCCTATCGTCCCATTTCCTTGATTAATGTGGATCTAAAGCTTTTTGCCTGAATGTTGGCTGATCGTCTTGCTCCACATCTCCCTCAGATTATTCATGAGGGTCAAGTCGTATTTGTCCGGGAACGCCAATCAGTTTGTAATATCAGTAAGGTTCTCTTTGCACTTGCTCATTGTCATTCTCAACAGATTCCAGCTTTGTTTGTCAGTTTAGACGCTTCCAAGGCATTTGATAGTGTCCATTGGTCTTTCTTTTTTCGTACCCTAGAACATATTGGGTTGGGCGGTTTTTATCTTGATGCAATATGCTCTCTCTACTCTAACCCGAGGGCTTCGTTTCTCGTCAACGGGACACGCACGGACTCTTTCCCCATCCTTCGTGGTACCCGACAGGGCTGCCCCCTTTCCCCCTTGCTGTTTCTCCTTTCATTAGAATCTTTGCTTTGTACTCTTCGGGGATTTGCGGCGGTGCGGGGCCTTCAGGTTGATGGGATCGAGTTAAAGCTCTTGGCATTTGCGGATGACATGTTTTTGATTCTTACTAGGCCTGAAGATTCTTTACCAACAGCATTGGACCTCATTTCTGAAAATGGCTTTTATTCTGGCCAGTCTCTTAATCTGGATAAGTCCTTGGCCTTGCCTTTTCCCCCTGAGTTACGTGCCACATGGAGGGGTGTTTTTCCTCTTCGTTGGGCTGACTCCACTTTGAAATATTTGGGGGGGTCTTTATTCCTCAGGACTTATCTAGTCTATATCGCTTGAACGTGGAACCGCTGTTCCAGGCCCTTCAGAATAAACTTCAGTTATGGGGAACTCTTCCCTTTTCGCTTTTAGGTCGGGTGCATCTTTATAACATGCTCATTGTCCCCTGTTGGCTATATGTCTTTCAGGTCCTTCCTCTGTATTTGACTTCTCGAGATGAGCGATGATTGGAACGCTTGGTTCAGAGATTTCTTTGGACTGGGAAGTGGCCTCGTCTGCCTTATAAATGGGCAGCAACTCCGTGGAACAGGGGTGGCTTGGGTTTGTTGAACCTTAGATATTTGACTATTGGATGTGGCATGCGCCACATTAATAATCTTTTCAGCGGTACTTCAGCATTCACCAATACTTCTTTGGAACTTTCCTGTTTTCAATCTACTCACTTTAGTGCATATCTTCATTCTCTTCCTTCTCTTGTGCCTGAGTCTCTCTCTGTGAAGGTACTCCACCGTCCCTTGCGGAAGGTTTGGCGCTGAGTCTGTAAATACCATGCTCTTTCTGCTTCTGTCACTCCCTTTCTGCCTATCCGCTTTAATAGCTCTTTCCTACCTGAGATAGATGGGCTGAGTTTTGCTCGGTGGGAAACAAGGGGAATTCACTATATATTTCACTTGATTGATGATGATGGCAAAATTAAGTCTTTTGCATAGTTACGAGAAGAGTTTAATCTCCCACCCACCCCTTATGTGCAAATTCAACATTACATTTCTTCTTTACCCTCTAGTTCTTTGCAAGCCTCCTGCCAAGAGCTGCTGCCTAAGGCTTTCACCATTGGTTCCCAGCTTCCGGTCCCCCTTAAATTCCATCATCACCATTTGAAGGATGAGTCCCCCTTGTTTGACCATTCTAAACTACGGGATGCATGGGCTCATGACCTTGCAGTAGAGTTGCCGGCTGATGTGCTTTTGCAGGCTGTCCGTCGGCTGCCTGCCTTTCGAAAATATACCACCTTTTGGGAGCAACACTATAAGTTGGTCTTCCGTTTGTACATTTCTCCTAAGAAGGCTTATTTATCATGATTGCATGAGACTGCTGCCTGTCTTTGTTGTCAGGCTCCAGAAATGGGCTTGGGACACATGTTTTGGACTTGCCTTAATGTTCAAGATTTTTGGACTGCTATTTTTGTTTTTGTGGAGAGCATTTGGAAAATTACCATTCATCGTCCCCCTTTGCTCTTATTTGGAGCTGTTCCTCACTATTTCCCTCAAACAAAGGGGGTTGCAGCTTTCCTCAAGTGGACAGTCCTCATTGCTCTGAAATATATTTTGTTGAAGGCTTGAGGCTGATGCTCCGGACTACTCCCTATGGCGATGTCAGATTATTACTCTCCTGATGTGGGAAAGGAGGGATGTGACGGACCTTTCTTCTCTCCCAGGCCGCATCTTTCAGCACACTTGGGAACCATTTTGGACAACCATGACTCCTCTGGCTCGCAGCCGTTTGTTTTTTGTCCCATCTTGTACTTGGCATGCCTGTTTTCTTTTGTGTTTTTCTTGGTACTGTTATATCTGGATGGAGGACCTGGGGGGGGGGGGGTGTTTTGTGAGGGTTTGTTTAGGGGTGGGGTGGGGATGCTCGGGGGGGGGCTGAGATCTGTGGGGTTTGGGTTTTGTAAACTAAAATGTTGAGCTTGCTTGTACTTCGTCTCGTTGCCCTGTTGGTGTTTTGATTGCTCAATAAAATATATTTGGCTATAAAACCTTTCAAATATTTAAATGTCTGTATCATATCACCCCTGTTCATCCTCTCCTCAAGAGTATACATGTTTAGGTCTTCTAGTCTCGTCTAGAAGAAATATCAAAGAAGAGACAAATTAATTTAATCATGTATTTTGTAATGGGTATAACTTATGGGCAGACTGGATGGACCGTTCAGGTCTTTATCTGCTGTCATTTACTATGTTACTTTGTTACCTCAACATGTATACTCTGTAGGAGTATAATGGAGAAGTGGGTGACTCTCAAGCTCAGAATTACCTCAAGTTTTGAGAAAATTGTCCTCCTCTTGAGGAGTAGCCCATTCATCTGTATATACAGTACTCCCCCAATATTCGCAGGGGTTCCGTTCCAGGAACCCCGCAAATCTTGAAAAACCGCAAATACGTTTTTTTTGTGGGGGAGACTGGAGAGGGCAGTGGGAAAAGCAGGAGACAGCACCCGGAGCGCCGGCGAGTGAAGGAAATCACTCGCTGTATGCTCCAACCGTCTCTTCCTGTACTAAAACTAAGTTGTTGGAATCTTGAAAAAAATTTTATGAGGCAGCTATTAGATATGCCCCCTTCTTTCCCCCTGGGAAAATAGATAAGGCTTTTTTCACTATTGGGAAAGTCATGGTTTAAGAACTTTAAGCCAACTAATAAAAGAGGGAAACTTAATCTCATTTATTGATTTGAAATCAGAATATGGATTGGTAGATCAAGATTTATTTCAATATAGACAAATAAAAGATTTTTATCATAAGAGAGTATTACAAGATTTAAAACTGCCACCTACTTCATTAGAAAAAACATTTTTGTATGGAGCAAGAAGAGGAGCTATTAACTGCCTCTATAGTGCTATTATTCAAAATGTTCCACTTTCTACTAAATATAAAACAACTTGGGAGGAGATTCTTAGGAAAACCTACAAACAAAATATTTGGAATAAGCAAATGAGCTCTTTATTTTGTGTATCTATCTTCAGCAATATGGTGTAGAATGGCTACAAAATGCTATATCAATGGTACTATACTCCTGTACGTTTAAAGGCTATATTTGATAAGGGCACAGACCAATGTTGGAGATTGTGTGTATTTCAAGGCTCATTTATCCATATTTGGTGGAATTACCCTAAGGCATAAATTTATTGGGATCAAGTAACAAATTTTGTATTTGGGGTGTTGAAGTTTCAGACTAAGGAAATCAGTTAAATATGGTTACATCAGCAATATCAATATATAAAAGAAAATGGATTGGTAATGACAACAGCACATATGGTATTAGCTGCATATTGGAAGAAAAAAGAATTACCATCGATTAAGACAGTTCAAGATAAGGTAAAATTAGTCTATAATATGTCTAAGTTAACTGCCATATGAAGAAATCAGTTATCTATGTTTCAAAAAGAATGGTCCAAATATAAAATATGGGAGGACTAAAATGGTTTGAATGTTAAGTAGATATGTTACCTCCTGGCCTCTAAGGGTGGGTGGTGGGGAGGGAGCTGTGGGTTTAATTTTATTTTAGGATGTGCTGGGATTTAAACATATTTGTGATTTGTATATTGAATGATTAAATTTGTATTACAAAATTAGGCGAGGAGGCAGGCAGGCGAGGGCAGAACTTACAGGGCTCGCTGCTGATTCCAGCGGCGGCGAGCAGGAGAGGAGGAAGGCGAGGGGGACGCGGTGAGCCAGGGGCGGGCGAGAGCTAGCTCCGCCCACCCACACCGCGTCAGCGGCTTCAGCCGGGCTCCCCCTTAAAAGGCAGGGAGCCGCGGCCAGGAGACCAACACCAGGCGAGGAGGCAGGCAGGCGAGGGCAGAACTTACAGGGCTCGCTGCCGATTCCAGCGGCGGCGAGCAGGAGAGGAGGAAGGCGAGGGGGACGCGGTGAGCCAGGGGCGGGCGAGAGCTAGCTCCGCCCACCCACACCGCGTCAGCGGCTTCAGCCGGGCTCCCCCTTAAAAGGCAGGGAGCCAACGGCGCACAGCCGTTCAGCGCGCTGCGAAGGCGAGCGGCAAGAGCGCCTTTGCGGAGGTGCCTTAAGGAGGAGCCAGGAGCACAGGCAGCCTAGTAGAGAAATTCCTGAGGTACATTTTCTCTAATTTATTCTCTATTCATTCTCATTCTCTTTCTCTCTCTTCTCTTACAGAACATAGGAAAGAAAACAGAGAAATGGAGGCTGCAGGAATCCAGCAGGGCTACCTAGTATACTGCGTCGCATGTCATATGTTTGACTACCTCCCCTCTGGGAGGCAGGCATACATATGCAATCGATGCCAGGAACTGGATAGCCTGAAGAGGGAGGTCGGAAGGCTGCAGGTTAGAGTCCAGAAGCTGGAGGGACTCTGCACCATAGAGGAACAGTGTGGGGAAACGGAGGATACTACCAGAGAGAGCCACATCACAGAACAAGTCAGAGAGCTCGAGAAGTTCATAGAGGAGGCCTGGCAGATGGCAGAGGCACAGGACCACCAGCGTATCAGACGGGAACCGGCAGCTGGAGGTCAGGATCCACCAGACACCATGGGAGTGGGACCTTGCGTAGGGTCTGAAAAAGCAGATGATGGTACCCAACAGGACCTGGCAGAAGGATCAGCGGAGATCCAGCAGAGCCCGGAGGACACGGACCTGAGACCAGAGAGACATCTGAGGAAGGGGAAATCTGCTGTTGTAGTGGGAGACTCAATCCTGCGAGAAGTGGACAGTCACATTGCCGGAAGGAGGGAGGACCGACTAGTGACATGTCTCCCGGGGGCAAGAACAACGGACGTCATCAGCAGAATTGAAAGAATCCTGGAGGGAGCCGAGACGGAGGAGACGGCAGTTGTAATCCACATTGGAACCAACGACGTCAGCAGGAAAAATTTCAACCGGACTACACTGACTGAGCAGTTCAGGATCCTGGGGCGGAAACTGAAGCTGAGATCAAAGAGGATAGCCTTCTCGGAGATCCTGCCAGTACCGAGAGCAGACGCAAGGAGACAGAGCGAACTACAAGTAATGAACGGATAGCTGAGGAGATGGTGCGAGGAGGAGGGTTTCCACTTTATTCGAAACTGGACGACCTTCTTGGGGAAGAACAAACTCTACAGGAGAGATGGACTGCACCTGAGCACGGCTGGGACGAGGCTGCTGGCAAGAAACATCCAAAATGCCATAGACCTAGCTTTAAACTGAGGAGTAGGGGAAAGCCGGAAGTCGATCTGGCCTCGACACACCGGACAATGGTATCAAAAAATGATACTGAGCAAGGACATTGCAAAAGAGAGCTTGGGACCGAGTGGGATCTTTTGGACAAAGGGACTGAGAGGAAATTCTTGGGCAAAGGGACTATGAGGGGCTTCTTGGACAAAGGGACTGAGTGGACACTTTTGGGCAAAGGGACTGAGTGGGAACTCTTGGACAAAGGGGCTGAGAGGGACTTTTTGGACAAAGGGACTGGGAGGGAACTTTTGGACAAAGGGGCTGAGTGGGAACCTTCAGAAAAAGGACCCACAGATGGGACTGAGAGGAAAATCTTGGACAAAGGCACTGAGAGGAAATTTTTGGACAAAGGGACTGGGAGGGAACTTTTGGACAAAGGGACTGAGTGGAAATCTTCAGAAAAAGGGCCCACAGATGCAATGCAGGGGCCCAGTGCCCAAATGAATCTAACAGGCAGGGTCGAGAGAGAACAATGGGAGCCAGGGGACCATCCAAAAAAGGGGATACTGGCTGGGGGCAGAACGGACACGCCACTGGAGGTGGATGACCGAGTAAAGGCAAGCCAGGTGGGAGCACCGAGCCATGGAAAGAAAACAGCAGGGCGGGCGACAAATCAGGACCTATATTGCCTCTACACAAATGCGAGGAGCCTCAGGGCCAAAATGGGAGAGTTGGAAATTATAGCCAGTCAAAAAGCCCTAGACATAATTGGAATCACAGAAACGTGGTGGGCTGATGACAATAAATGGGATGTGGTCATACCAGGGTACAAACTTTACAGGAGAGACAGGACACACAAGAAGGGTGGAGGAATAGCGCTATACATAAAGGACTCCATACCCTCAACCAAAATGGAAACAGCAGTAAGGGCGGACGGCTTGGAATCAATATGGGTTAAGCTACCAGGAGGATCTGGAGCAGACATCAAATTGGGTCTATACTATCGTCCGCCTGGCCAATCGGAAGAAATCGACCGGGACCTGGAGACTGAACTGTGGCAGGTATGCAAGAATGGAAGTGTGGTGGTGATGGGGGACTTCAACTACCCTGGGATAGACTGGAGTATCGGGCACTCAAGTTGCGTGAGAGAGACCAAATTCCTGGAAGCCACGAGGGACTGTTTCCTGGAGCAGCTGGTCATGGAACCTACACGAGGAGAAGCTACTCTTGATCTAATCTTCAGGGGACTGGGGGGACCTGCAAAGGAAGTAGCAGTATTAGACCCACTGGGGAACAGCGATCATAACATGATCCAGTGCAGACTAGAACTGGGATCATCCAGGGTGAAAAGAACCACAACAACAGCGCTCAACTTCAGAAAAGGGAATTATGATGCAATGAGGAAAATGGTGGGGAAGAAACTCAACGGCAGCACAAGGAAGATAGAGTCTGTAGAAAGCGCCTGGACCCTGCTCAAGCGTACGGTGCACGAAGCACAGAACCTGTAAGTCCCCAGGTTCAGAAAACAGTGCAAGAAAAATCGAATAAAGAACCCAGCATGGATAACGGCTGCTGTAAAAAAGGCGATCAGTGACAAGAAAGCATCGTTCAAAAAATGGAAACAGGACCAAACGCAGGCCAACCAAAAGGAACACAAGGAAAGCCAGAAGGAGTGCCACCGAGTGGTTAGGAGAGCAAAGAGGGAATATGAAGAGAGACTAGCGGGAGAGGCAAAAAATTTCAAATCATTCTTCAGGTACGTAAAGGGAAAGCAACCAGCGAGGGAGGAAGTGGGGCCCTTGGATGATGGGGATAGAAAGAGAGTAGTGAGGGAGGAAAAAGAAATAGCTTACAAGTTAAATGACTTCTTTACGTCGGTCTTCACGAGGGAGGACACATCCAACATTCCGGAACCAGAGGAAACAGAAAATGGAGATCAAGATAGCAAGCTGGTCCAACTAGAGGTGAGCCAGGAGGATGTCCTCAGGCAGATAGACAAGCTAAAGAGCGACAAGTCGCCAGGGCCGGACGGCATTCACCCAAGGGTGCTCAAGGAATTAAGGAATGAAATAGCAGAGACACTTCAGCAAATATGCAACCTATCCCTAAAAACTGGAGAGATCCCGGAGGACTGGAAAATAGCTAATGTCATGCCCATCTTCAAGAAGGGTTCAAGGGGCGACCCGGGAAACTATAGGCCGGTGAGCCTCACATCGGTCCCGGGAAAGATGATGGAGGCGCTGATTAAGGACAGCATCTGTGATCATATCGAAAAAAATGGACAGCTAAGGTCGAGCCAGCATGGGTTCTGCAAGGGTAGGTCGTGCCTCACAAACTTGTTGTACTTCTTTGAGGGGGTAAATAGCCAGGTGGACAAAGGTGAACCCATAGACATAATTTACCTAGACTTCCAGAAAGCCTTCGGTAAGGTACCACATGAGCGGTTGCTCAGGAAGCTATGGAATCACGGGGTGCGAGGGGAGGTCCACCGATGGATCAAAAATTGGCTGGCAGACAGGAAGCAGAGGGTTGGTGTAAAGGGCCACTACTCGGACTGGCAAGGGGTCACGAGCGGGGTTCCTCAAGGGTCAGTGCTGGGACCGCTCCTGTTTAACATATTCATTGACGACCTGGAGGCGGGAACAAAATGTGAGGTCATCAAATTCGCAGATGACACCAAACTATTCAGCAAGGTTGAAACCACGGTAGATTGCGAGGATCTCCAAAGGGATCTTACGACACTGGAAGAATGGGCAAAAAAGTGGCAAATGAGCTTCAACGTAGGGAAATGCAAGGTCATGCATATAGGGAGAAGGAACCCGATGTTCACTTACAAAATGGGGGGATCAATGCTAGGGGTCAGTAAGCTGGAAAGAGACCTGGGAGTGATGGTAGACACGACATTGAAGGCGTCGGCACAGTGCGCCACAGCCTCGAGGAAAGCAAACCAAATGTTAGGTATCATTAAGAAGGGTATCTCGACCAGAACAAAGGAAGTCATCCTGCCACTGTACCGGGCTATGGTGCGCCCGCATCTGGAATACTGTTGACAGTACTGGTCACCGTACCTCAAAAAGGACATGGCAATGCTTGAGGGAGTCCAGAGAAGAGCAACTAAACTGATTAAGGGTATGGGAAACCTTACATACACTGACAGACTGAAGAAGCTGGGGCTGTTCTCCCTGGAAAAGTGGAGACTCAGAGGAGATATGATAGAGACCTTCAAGATCCTGAGGGGCATCGAAAAGGTTGACAAGGACAGATTTTTCAATTTGAAAGAAACCACAAGAACAAGGGGTCACTTGATGAAATTGAAGGGGGACAGGTTTAGAACAAACGCAAGGAAATTCTTTTTCACACAGAGGGTGGTGGACACATGGAACACCCTTCCGGAGGCCGTGATAGAACATAAGAACATAAGAAGTTGCCTCCACTGGGTCAGACCAGAGGTCCATCCCGCCCAGTGGTCCGCTCCCGCGGTGGCCCACCAGGTCCTTTGACCTGTGAAGTGATTTGACCATTTTTATATCCTACCTCTGCTTCTATCTGTACCCCTCAATCCCTTTATCCTTTAGGAACCTATCCAAACCTTCCTTGAACCCCTGTACTGTGGTCTGGCCTATCACAACCTCTGGAAGAGCGTTCCATGCGTCTACCACCCTCTGGGTAAAAAAGAACTTCCTAGCATTTGTTCTGAACCTGTCCCCTAGTGCTTGTGGTTCCCCACAGTTTGAAGAATCTGTCCTTGTCCACTTTCTCTATGCCCTTCAGGATTTTGAAGGTTTCTATCATGTCCCCTCTAAATCTCCTCTTCTCCAGGGAGAACAGCCCCAGCATTTTTAACCTGTCAGCGTATGAAAAATTTTCCATACCTCTTATCAGTTTTGTCGCTCTTCTCTGGACTCCCTCGAGTACTGCCATGTCTTTCTTGAGGTACGGCGACCAGTACTGGACACGATACAGTGGCATGATGACTTCTTTCGTCCTGGTTGTGATACCCTTTTTGATGATGCCCAGCATTCTGTTTGCTTTCTTTGAGGCTGTCGCACACTGCGCCGATGGCTTCAATGTTGCGTCCACCATCACCCCCAGGTCTTTTTCAAGGTCGCTCACCCCTAGCAATATTCCCCCCATTTTATAGCTGAACATCGGGTTCTTTTTCCCTACATGCATGACCTTGCATTTGTCCACATTGAAACTCATTTGCCATTTTTTTGCCCACTCCTCTAGTCTCGTCAGGTCCCTCTGCAGGTCTTCACAATCCTCCTTGGTTTTGACCCTGCTACAGAGTTTGGTGTCATCAGCAAATTTAATGACCTCACATTTCGTCCCCGTCTCCAGGTCGTTGATAAATATATTGAACAGGAGTGGTCCCAACACCGATCCCTGAGGGACTCCGCTCGTGACCCATTGCCAGTCTGAGTAATGCCCTTTTACTCCAACCCTCTGTTTTCTGCCCGCCAGCCAGTCTGATCCATCTGTGTACATCCCCTTGCACCCCGTGATTCCACAGCTTCTTAAGCAGCCTTTCTTGAGGTACCTTGTCGAAGGCTTTTTGGAAGTCGAGGTAGATGATGTCTATGGCTTCCCCCTTGTCCATCTGGCTGTTTATTCCCTCAAAGAAGTACAGTAAGTTCGTGAGGCACGACCTACCCTTGCAGAAGCCGTGCTGGCTCGCCTTCAGTTGTCCATTTTTTTCTATGTGCTCGCAGATTGTGTCCTTGACCAGTGCTTCCATCATCTTTCCCGGGACCGAGGTCAAGCTCACCGGCCTGTAGTTTCCTGGATCTCCTCTTGATCCCTTCTTAAAGATGGGCGTGACATTTGCTATTTTCCAGTCCTCTGGGATCTCCCCAGTTTTCAAGGATAGATTACATATTTGGCAAAATGTTTCCGCTATTTCGTTTCTCAGTTCCTTTATTACCCTTGGGTGGATGCCGTCCGGGCCCGGTGATTTGTCGCTCTTCAGTCTGTCTATCTGTCGGAGGACATCCTCTCGGCTCGCCTCTAATTGGACCAGCTTTTCATCGTGATCTCCATTTATGATCTCCTCAGGTTCTGGGATATTGGATATGTCCTCTCTCGTGAAGACTGACGAGAAGAACTTGTTTAATCTGTCAGCTATCTCTTTTTCCTCTGTTACCACTCCTTTCCTGTCTCCGTCGTCCAATGGTTCCACTTCCTCCCTGGCTGGTTGCTTCCCCTTCACATACCTGAAGAATGGTTTGAAGTTTCTTGCTTTCCCCGCCAGTCTTTCCTCATACTCTCTTTTTGCTTTCCTAACCTCTCGGTGACATTCTTTCTGGTGCCTTTTGTGCTCCTTCTGGTTGTCCCTTGTTGGGTCCTTTTTCCATTTTCTGAAAGATGATTTCTTGTCACTTATCGCCTTTTTTACTGCATTGTTTATCCACGCCGGGTTTTGAGCTCGATTCTTTTTGCACCCTTTCCTAAATCTTGGGATGTACAGGTCTTGTGCCTCGTGCACCGTGCCCTTGAGTAGGGCCCAGGCTTCCTCTACGGTCTCCATCTTCATTGAGCTGTTGCTGAGCTTTTTTCCCACCATTTTCCTCATGGCCTCGTAATTTCCTTTTCTGTAGTTGAGTGCTGTCGTTGTGGTTCTTTTCACCTTTTGTGTTCCTATGTTTAGTTTGTACTGTATCATGTTGTGATCGCTGTTTCCTAATGGTGCTAGTACTACCACCTCCTTTGCGGGTCCCCCTAGCCCATTGAGGATTAGGTCCAGAGTGGCATCCCCTCGCGTTGGTTTCGTGACCAGCTGTTCCATGTAACAGTCCCTCGTTGCCTCTAGGAATTTAGTTTCTCTCGTGCAATTGGAGTGTCCAGTGTTCCAGTCTATTCCAGGGTAGTTGAAATCCCCCATAACCACCACACTTCCAAGTTTGCATACCTGCCTCAATTCGTCCTCCAGGTCCTGGTCGTTTGTTTCTGGCTGTCCTGGTGGGCGATAGTACAGTCCCAATTTGATGTCTGCTCCATTTCCTCCTGTCAGTTTAACCCATATTGATTCCAAGCTGTCCGCCTTTACTGTCGTTTCCATCCTGGTTGAAGGAATGGAGTCCTTTATATACAGTGCTACTCCTCCACCCTTCTTGTGTGTCCTGTCCCTCCTATAGAGTTTGTACCCTGGCAGGGCCACATCCCATTTGTTGTCCTCGGACCACCTTGTCTCTGTGACTCCTATTATGTCCAAGTCCTCTTTACTGGCTATAACTTCTAGCTCTCCCATTTTTGTCCTTAAACTCCTGGCATTTGTATATAGGCAAATTAAGTCCCGGTTGGTTATCTTCTCATTTGGTTCTCCTCGTGGTTTGGTGCTCCTGTCGATTCCCTCACGGTCTGCCAGTCCCCGAGCCTCGTTCTGTTCACCTTCCTCCTGTGGTGTGTCTATCCCGTCCTCCGTCCGCTTCTTCGACTTTGGATAGCCCTCTGTTTCCGGCTGTTTCTTCATTTTGTCGCTCTTTAGTTCCTTAAGTTCCTTTGATCCCTGCAAGGCGTCTTTGGGTTTTAGTCCAGAAAATGTCCACACAGTCTCGAGCCCTCTATTGCCATTTCCTGATTCAGTATCCTTGCTTGATACTGTGGTCCGATGTGTCGAGGTCAGATCGACTATCGGCTTTCCCCTTGTTATCAGTTTAAAGCCATGTCTATGCTGGTCTGGATGTTGCGTGCCAGCATCCTCGTCCCAGCCGCACTCAGGTGCAGTCCGTCTCTCCTGTAGAGCTTGTTTTTCCCCAGGAAGGTTGTCCAGTTCCGTACAAAGTGGAAACCCTCCTCATCGCACCATCTCCTCAGCCATCCGTTTATTGCTTGCAGCTCGATCTGTCTCCTTGCATCTGCCCTCGGTACTGGCAGGATCTCTGAAAAGGCTATCTTCCTTGTCCTCAGCTTCAGTTTCCTCCCCAGGATCTTAAACTGCTCGGTCAGTGTAGTTCTGTTGAAGTTCCGTCTGCTGACATCATTTGTTCCGACGTGGATTATTACTGCTGTCTCCTCCGTCTCAGCTCCCTCCAGGATCCTCTCGATTCTGTCAGATATGTCCTTTGTCCTCGCCCCTGGGAGACATGTCACTAGGCGGTCTGGTCTGCCTCCTGCTATGTGACTGTCCACCTCTCTCAGGATTGAGTCTCCCACCACGATTGCAGATTTCCCTTTTCTCCGCTTCCTCTTGGGTCTCAGGTCTGTATCGGTGATTTGACCCTCCAGTCCTTCCTCTTCCTGATTGGTTCCTCCGCAAGGTCCTTCTCCCCCGGCTTCTGGTGGTGGGTCCTGTCCTCCATCTGATGGTTCCCTTTCGAACTGCTGGTGATCCCGTGTCTCTACCATCTTGCAGGCCTCCTCGATGAATCTCTCGAGCTCTCTGACCTGCTCATTGATGTGTCTCTCTCTGGTGGTATCGTCAGTTGCCTTGATTTCCCATGGTTCCCCTGCGGCACAGAGTCCCTCCAGCTCCTGGACTTTGATCTGCAGTCTCCCGACCTCCTTCTTTAGGTTATCCAGTTCCTGACATCGACCGCATATGTAAGCCTGCCTCTCGGAGGGGAGGTAGTCATACATGTGACACTCGATGCAGTATACTGGAAAGCTTCGCTGGGATTCTGCTGCCTCCATTTCTCTTTCTTCGTGCCTAAGCTTCTTGGTGCGCTGGGGTGTGCCCAGCGTGTAGCTAGCTGGAAAAGTAGAGAGAAGAAAAGAATGAGAATAAAGAAAAGGAAGTAGATATATATAATTTTTTTTTTTTTTTAGGTTATTTAAGAAGATTGAATTTGCTGCTGCGCAGCCTGGACTCCTGGCTCCTTCTCAAGGCGCCTTCGCCGCGCGCCGAACGGCTGGGCGCCGTTGGCTCCCCCTCTTTTAAGGGGGAGTCCGGGCTTGCTGGTGACGCTCGCTGGTGACGCTGGGGGGTGGGCGGAGTTTCCTCTCGCCGCTACCCCGCGTTGCCTGCCTTCTCCCTCACTGCCTTCTCTCCCGGCTTCCTCATCTCCTCTTCGTCGGTGCCTGCTGCCTCCTGCACCGGCCGAATCAGCTCTCCTGGTGCTGCGGTTCTCCCTCTTTTAAGGGGGAGTCCGGGCTTGCTGGTGACGCTCGCTGGTGACGCTGGGGGGTGGGCGGAGCTTCCTCTCGCCGCTACCCCGCGTTGCCTGCCTTCTCCCTCACTGCCTTCTCTCCCGGTTTCCTCCTCTCCTCTTCGTCGGTGCCTGCTGCCTCCTGCACCGGCCGAATCAGCTCTCCTGGTGCTGCGGAAATAGCACAGTACAGGGTTTCAAGGAAGACCTGGATAGGTTCCTGGAGGACAAAGGGATTGAGGGGTACAGATAAGAGCAGTGGAAGGTTTAGAGATAAGTGTAGAGGTAGGTATAAAATTAGTCAGGGACCGCTGCTCAGGCAATATGCCTGATGGGCCGCCGCGTGAGCGGACCGCTGGGCGGGATGGACCTCTGGTCTGCCCCGGCGGAGGCGACTACTTATGTACTTATGTACTTATTATTTCAATAAATAATAAAAAACAAAACAAAAAAATACAATTAAGAAAATAATACTGGGGGGTTACGTGATGCCGTATTCTTGAACGGACATGACTGAACAGCTACGAGCCATGCCGCTCTAATTCTGCTAATTCTGCCCTCACCTTTTGCTCGGAACTAGCCACCTTGCACCCAACGACTCTCGGGTGTTCATTAGCACACGGGGAGCACTTCTTTGGAGTGTTTCATATCTGCTATGACTGCGAAAAAGCAGCAGGACACCCGCGGGAAGGTGAGGCAGACAGATCTCAAAATGGCGGAGGGCCACGAGGTTCCTATGTTTATAATTCAGGAGGCTGCAATACAAACTAAATCCCTCACATTGGTTATGGAGGACAGATTGGCTAAAATTCAAACTTTTATGGAGGACTTTCGGGAGACACTGGAGATTCATGCGGGCCGTCTCCAGAGGGTTGAAGACCGGGTGGCTCAGCAGGAAGATCGCATGGCCAATTTCGAGGAGCAGATCCGGGTTTTGGAATCAGCTAAGACAAACCTCTTAGAATGCCTTGATGACAATGAAAACCGGAGTTGCAGGAATAATTTGCGATTCATTGGATTGCCTACCACCATTCATGATGTGGATCTACGCTCCTGCCTGGAGACATGGCTGCCTGGGGTCCTGGAGATCGGAGACTCAGGGGACCACATTCTCATCGAACGGGCACACCGAGTGTGCCCCAAGAGAGATGGCGACCAGCGGCCCCGTCCGGTCCTGGCTCGCTTTCTTAATTTTGCTATAAAGGAGCATGTCTTAACCCGCTACCGCTGAGGACCAGGCTTTACATACGAGGGATACAAGATTCTGGTCTTCCAGGACTTCTCACCTCAAGTATCTTCCCGCCGAAGGGCGATGGCGCCTCACTGCAACACCCTGTTCCAGCGCAACATTAGAGTCTCCTTGATGTACCCCGCGAGGGCCAGAGTCTCATCTATATAATAAAATGCTAAGCGCACATGTGCACTCTTACCGTGTGCTTCCCTGATCCGTCGGGCTATGGCTGGCAAGAGTGCACATGCGCACTTACAAAGTTCGATGCAGGCGGCATATTTCACGGCCAAAGTTGATATTGAGCGGCTTTTCAAACCCCCCCCAGCACCGCTGCACCTTTTCAAACCCTCCCCCCAGCACTGCCGCCATCATTGGTAAGTTTTTAAAGCCATACTTCACAGCCGACAGCTTTTCAACCCCCTCCAGCACTGCTGCCGCTGTACCTTTTCAAACCCTCCACCCCCCCAGCACTGCCGCCATCATTGGTAAGTTTTTTTTAAAAAACCTAGTGGTCCAGCGGTATCCCTCCCTCGCTAGATGGCTCTCGCGGCTGCCAACGCTGGAGGAACTTTGTTGTTAAGGCCTGGCTTCTTCGGGCAGCAGCAGCGTTTACAATTCGCTGCTGTTGCCGGCTTCAGGCCTTCCTCTCTGGCGGGTCCTGCCTACTTCCTGTTTTCATGAAGACAGGACTCGACAGAGAGGAAGGCCTGAAGCTGGCAACAGCAATTAATTGTGAATGCTGCTGCCCGATGAAGTTCAAAGAGGAAAGGGAGCAGAGGGGGAGAGAATGGCTTGGAGGGAAGAAGAGATGGCAGGGCATGGAGGGAAGGAGGAAGGTATGCCAGAACAAGGGAAAAGGAAGGGGGAAAGGAAGAAGTACACTCCATATGGAACAGAGAGAGAGGGCAGACATTGGATGAGAAAGAAAAAAGGGCACATGTGAGGGAAGAGGATAGAGTTAGAAATAAAGATAGACAGACAGAGGGCCAGGGAGAAACACAGACAGAAAGAATGACAGACAGCGTCCAAGGAGAGAGAGACAAATTAAAAAAAAACCAACAGACAGACATCTACTCTAGCACCCGTTAATGTAACGGGCTAAAACACTAGTATAACAATAAAACCCTCTACTTTGACTCGCCAAGGGACCTAGAGTGCTTCATTCGGGACCTGCCAGCGCCTCTGCGTGAGGCGCCAGACGTCGCCTGAGTCCCTCGATGTCTGCTGGGTTGCCCGGTTTGCACAGGGGATGCATGCTTTCACCTTTTCATCTTTGTGCACCAGCGGGACCGCTGACATTCCGACAGGAGCATCTCATCCACCTGGGGATCTTCCTTCCCCTCAACTCTACCCTATCTTGGCTTCCTCTGTCTCACGCTGCTGTGCTGGCATCGTCCCCTGTTGCATTCTGAGGGAAGGGCTGGAGCGGGGCAATCTGTTCTGTTCCTCCATTATTCTCTGAGCGTTCCCTGATGTTGAATCTTGCTCCATCACCAGTTCTACTGGGGGGAGCTGTTTGCTGGCTACCAGGGCCTCACCACATGGAAGCCCCTTTCTTTCTTTTCCTCTCATCAGGATGGATGCTCTTCACAGTGACCCAGTTGCGCTTTGGGGGCACCCTCGGGGCTTCAGCTCACCTGCCATCTGCCAGTCTCTGACATCAGCTGTGAGATGTTTGAGGGGTTTCTTGCATGTACACCCATTTCAAATCACCCCACAGCATCTCAATGGGATTAAGATCAGGGCTTGACACGGCCACTCCAGGACTCTTCATTTCTTAGTTTTCAGCCAGTCCTTGGTAGAGTTACTGGTTTGTTTTTGGTCATTGTTGTGTTGCAGTGTCCAGTTCCACTTCAGCTTTAATTTTCTTACAGATGGTCTCACATGTTCCTCAAGCCCCCCTGATACATGGTAAAATTCATGGTGGTAAGCTGGCTAGGTCCTGCTGCAGCAAAGCATCCCCAAATCATGACACTTCCACCTCCATTCTTCACAGTTGGTATGAGGTTCTTTTCCTGGAATGCTATATTGGAATACTGCCAAACATGTCCTCTTTTCTGGTGTCCAAATAATTTAATTTTAGACTCATCTGTCCATAGAACACTATTCCAGAAGTCCTGGTTTTTATCTACATTCTCTTTGGCAAACTTCAGTCTGGCCTTGATGTTTCTCTTAGCGAGCAAAGGTTTCCTCCTTGCACACCTCCCATGCAAGTTAAATTTGTACAGTCTCTTTCTGATTGGAAAGACATGCACTTTCACATCAACAATAGCAAGAGCCTGCTGTAGGTCCCATGAGGACATTTTGAGGTTTTTGGAGACTTCTTTTAGCATCTTGAGGTGTGCTTTGGGGGTCATTTTGCCTGGATGGCCAAACCTGGGCATGTTGGCAGTTGTTTAGAAAGTCCTCCACTTGTACACTATTTGTCGAAAAGTGGTATGACTAATGCCAATGTCTTTTGAGATCTTTTAAAATCCCTTACCAGATTTATAAGCTGCTACAATCTTCTTTCTGAAGGCCTCAGACAGCTCTTTTGATCTCACCATGGTATTCACTCTCACCGCTGCAGTTATGAGCACACCAAACTAAATGTCTGAGGTTTAAGTAGAGCAAACCTCCTATAAAATGCTGAGTAATGATGTTCTAATCATGTGCACTAATGTGATACACCTGTGTGTGATTTGAGCCACTTTAAGTGGGAGGATATGTGGGGGTGTCCTAATTTATTCCTCAGAATACACATTTTTGTGGATATCTTTTATTTCATGAGTAAATCAAGGAAAACCTTTGTTGCTTACCTGCAATTACATCACTTTCTTTTCCAGAGATAAATAAAAAAAAAGATTTGACATCGATATGTGAACATTTAAGAAAGAACTGAATATTTCACGGGGTGTCCTAATTTTTTCACATGACTGTATGTTCCAGTGCAATAGGTGAGACATTCTAATCAAGTGGGTTATGTCCCAATGGCTCCGTGTCATATGCAGTAGGAATCTACTCCAGATTTTTTCTGACTCTCCTCTTCTTCACTGGGAGCTCTAGCACCACCTGCAGTTTTTCCCCTTCTACATGCGTGCCTAAAGAAGTGTTTCTGTTTTCTCCCTTTTTTCTTACTTTCTTCAGTGTTTTTGTCCCTTTCTCAGGATTTCTTTGTGCTTAGAGCGATTTTTCAGCTCTGCCTGGGTAGAGAACTTACAGGTTTCGGTCTGCAGCTGATAAGCCGATCCCTGGTGGTACCTGTTGGTCAGCTTGCATTTGTTTCTTGAGAGCTCAGGGCCATCCCCGCTTTTCTCTCCTCCTACAGAATGAGGGTTCGAATGCAGGTTGTTTGACATACCTAGTTTCAAGTTTTAATTTGATTTGATAAATCGCTTATTCAAATTACTAAGCGAGTTACAGCAGAATTAAATAAATATACATTTAGACATACTATTTAAAATTAACAGTAATAGGTGGACAGACAAGTTTACAAACTAATTGATACACAAGGAATGGAGGGGTAAAGTTACAATTCAATGCTTAGAAATGAAGACAGAGCCATGGAAAAAACATTGGGAAGGGAATAGTATAAATCTGAAAAGTAACTACTTTGTCATTTAAGGAAACTTTAAAGATTAAAAGGTTCAGTGGTGCTGGCTGCGTTTTTTTGCCTCTGCCCTTCCCTGATCGCATCCGTGGAGTGGAGGTATGGTTAGATGCCGTGTTTGACTGACAGCCTGAAGATCAATGTTAAAGAGGCATTCCCAGAATGAGGCAGTAATTCTCTGATTCCGGCTGCACAGCACAGCACAGGTCACAGTACGTAAAGGCTGTCACAGCCTGTGAGATGAATCGGAGGGGGGAGGGGTGTCTTAATTTCAAGTTTTGATGGTTTCTACTTATTCCCCTGTGTTCTCCCACCTAAAAAAATCCTAAAATTGCCATTTTTAGACTTTGCTGGATAAGAAAAATATTGTGATTTTTGCGTGAATTTCTTAGCAGCAGCCATCTTGGATTTTTAGCATTCTTTTTAACAAAAGCTTCCTTCTCTTCTAAATTTGCTTCAAAACTTGTTGGGTGGAGTCCTTGGGTTCTCTTACTGTGGATACTTTCCAGAATTGTGCAAATTTAGCACCTTAGGAGTGTAATTGTGCCGCGTGGCATGGTCAGGAAAGGCAGCTGTGCAAAGCTTAGCTTCTCCCCTGATTAAGCAGGTATTAAAACGTTCAGCTATCCCTTTGGGACAGCCTTCCTTATTTTCAGGGCTCAGCATGGCTGAAAGTTCCATGCACAAGGCTGCGGACCCTCTGCCACCCAAGAAGCACAAGGTAAAGTCCTGACAGGGTGACTACACCCCAGGGTCCAGAGACCTTCACAGAATTTATGAAACATTTGTGGAATACATTTCAGAATAGCTGTGCTTCCTCTGCGTAGTCCTACTCCTCCCCGGTGGTTTTACCTTTTTATGTACATCCTCTTCTCAGTCTGCTGCTGTTTCTAAATTAGCTGACCCTAATCTGTGTGATGCTTATGATGATGATCAGCTTGCAGGACTCCTTGTTTTCCTGGGACACTCTCCCTGTAGCGAGGGACTCGGGACAGTATGCCATATGTTTGGATCCTTCTATGGCTTAGAATCTGGCCCCATCAGTGGCACATGTTCTGGACTTCCTGCAGGCTGGCCTCAGGAAGGGTCTAGAGGTTTCTTCTCGTGTCCAGATTGCAGAACTGTCGTGTTTGGGTCCCTCTACTCTCAGGGTTCTCTGGCGTCTCACCCGGATGTTGTCCACTTCTTGCGGGTAAGCTGAGACCTCCCTTGCGACTGCCCTGTCCCACATGGAACCTGAATCTTGTTCTCCGATCTCTGGTTCGTCCGCCCTATGAACCTCTGGATCAGATCTCTGAGAGATCTTACCATCAAGATCGTTTTCCTTATTGCAGTCACTTCTGCACGGAGAGTGTTGGAGCTTCAGGTTGTGTCATGCAGAGATCCTTTTCTTCGCATCACAGAGTCTGTGGTGGTTTTGAGGACAATGCCTTCCTTTCTCCCGAAAGTGATTTTCTCATTCCATGTCAACCAGGAAGTTTGGCTGCCTGCCTTTGTTCCATCAGGATCCATCTAAGGACCGTATTTTGCTGTCTCTAGATGTGCAAACAAAGGGGGTTTGACTTAAAACTGTCAAAAATAAGAGTGATAAAGGTACGTATATGCAAACAAAGAAATCACTTTTGCAAAATTCCTTGGGTTCCCTGAAGCAGGAGCGAAACGTGGCACATCCGAATCTGCAAGCCGAAAGATAAGTTGCTGTGTTCCTTTTGTTAAGATACAACGTACACAGTTTAAGAACTTTAGTCCTTGGCTTTTTTGAGCACTTAAAGTTAACATAAAAATTCATTGGTGATAGTCCTCTTATGCGATGATTGGGCGGTGAGGCGGTAGTGTCGGGGTTTTTTCCCCGTTTACCATCTCCATGATTCTGAGCATATAGTCATCTAACACTGTATATACTATCGATACAGCACATCTATAAGCAACAGCCAGAGTGATTTCTTTGTTTGCATATACGTCTCTAGATGTGCAGCATCTCCTTTTGAGATACCTGGAGGCCACAAATGACTTCTGTCTGTCAGACCATCTCTTTGTCTTAGCAGGCCCCGTGCGCCGGGGTCGACCTGAATCCAAGGCTACTATCTCAAGATGGATACATGCGGCCATTTCCCCTGCTTATGTGTCGGCGGGGAAGAACCCTCCACTTGGGGGTGAAGGCTCACTCTACCAGAGGAATGGCTTCTTCATGATCAGAATCTCATGCAGTCTCGCCTGAGGAGATTTATAGAGCAGCCACTTGGGCCTCTCTTCATACTTTTACCAAGTTTTACCAACTTGATGTGGCGGCTAAGCGTGATACAGATTTCCATTCTGGCGGTGTGTTTATCGGGCTCCCCCTGAGAGTTGGGACTACTTTGATATGTCCCTAGTCTTCAGCATCCAGAGGGATTGTACAAGAACGAAAGATTATAAAATTATATTATGTGTATACATATGAGGCATTACAATTAGTATGAAAGATTAGTTTTCTTACCTCTGCTAATCTTTTTTTCTTGTAAATCTCCTCTGGAGGCTGAACACCCGCCCATCTATTTTGTCCTATTCGCAGGTTGCCTATTCAGTAACTGGTAAGCTGGATTTCTGTCTTTGACCAGCCTCACTAAGAGTGTCCTTTTTTGTAAGGTTAAGGGGTTAGGGGGGGGTCCCTGGGTGGTGCCCCTTCTGATCTTCAGGCTGTGTCTCCTTTAGCAAAAAATTTCTCTTTTTTTTTGCAGTTTATAAATGTTCAAATTTATTTTTCGACAAATGTTGGCCTTATTGGCATTTGTTGGTTATGTGTTTGTTTCTCATGATCAGAATTGACTTGTAGTGTGGAGTCCCTGCACCCTTCTTTTCTTGTGTTCACTGTTTGTGCTAGATCTACCTGGTTTTGCTACCAACTGAGCATCATGGGAAGTATCCTGGGAGGTATCCTCAGAGGGAGGAGTCAAAATTTGATTTTTAGGCCTACAGCCAGGTCTGGAAAGGATGCAAGACCCTAGAGTTCAGCCTCCAGAGGAGATTTACAAGAAAAAAGATTAGTAGAGGTAAGAAACCTAATCTTTCATACTAATTGTAATGCCATTTTGTCTATTCATTCCTCATATGTATACACACAATATAATTTTATAATCTGTCTTTCCCTACTGCTACGACTTATCACTTATATATCGTCAAAAGGTGTACGCAGCGCTGTACATTTTGATATTTATAGATGGTCCCTGCTTGGAAGAGCTTACAATCTAAATTGGACAGACAGACATGTCATAGAGGGTAGTGGATGCAGAACCCAAGGTGAGAGGAGTCAAAAGCACTCTCTGAGAGGAGAGCTTTTAAACAGGTCTTGAACAGTGCCAGAGATGGAGCCCACCGTAGGGATTTGGGCAGCTTGTTCCAAGCATACGGTGCAGAAAACACAAGGGATGGAGTTTGGAGTTGGCAGTTGAAGAGGAACTTGCCAACTGAGCAGAGCTCACAGGGGGGATCATAGGGGGAAATAAATGAAGAGAGATAGTGAGAGGCAGTTGAGTGAGTGCATTTATATGTCAGTAAGTGGAGTTTGAATTGTATTCAGAAACAGATGGGAAGCCAGTAAAGTGACTTTAGGAGAGGAGTAACATGAGTATAGTGGCTCTCCTGGAATATAGGTTGTGCAGCCAAATTCTGGATGGATTGGAGGGGCGCAAGATAGCTAAGCGGAAGGCCTGAGAGTAGCAAGTTGCAGTAACATAGTAACATAGTAGATGACGGCAGATAAAGACCCGAATGGTCCATCCAGTCTGCCCAACCTGATTCAATTTAAATTTTTTAATTTTTTCTTCTTAGCTATTTCTGGGCAAGAATCCAAAGCTTTACCCTGTACTGTGCTTGGGTTCCAACTGCCAAAATCTCTGTTAAGACTTACTCTAGCCCATCTACACCCTCCCAGCCATTGAAGCCCTCCCCAGCCCATCCTCCAACAAACGGCCATATACAGACACAGACCGTGCAAGTCTGCCCAGTACTGGCCTTAGTTCAATATTTAATCTTATTTTCTGATTCTAGATCCTTTGTGTTCATCCCACGCTTCTTTGAACTCAGTCACAGTTTTACTCTCCACCACCTCTCTCGGGAGCGCATTCCAGGCATCCACCACTCTCTCCGTAAAGTAGAATTTCCTAACATTGCCTTTGAATCTACCACCCCTCAAATTCAAATTATGTCCTCTGGTTTTACCATTTTCCTTTTTCTGAAAAAGATTTTGTTCTACGTTAATAGTAGTGTAAACGTGAGGTGATGAGGGTGTGGCTAAGTGTTTTGGTAGTGTGCTCAGAGAGGAAGGGTCGGACTTTGGTAATATTATAGAGGAAGAAGTGGCAGGTTTTAGCGATATGTTATATCTGGGTGGTGAAGGAGAGAGGAGTCATAGATGACCCCTTAAATTACAAGCAGGCAAAACAGGAAGGATGAGAGTTTTGTTTACAGAGACAGAGAACGAGGGAAGTGGAGAAGTAGGTTTAGGCGGGAAAATGAGCAACTCTGTTTTAGTCATATTCAATTTTAGACGGCGTTGAGACATCCAGGTGGCAATGTCAGACAGGCAGGCTGGAACTCTGGTCGGGGTTTCAGTAGAGATATTTGGCACATTATTTTACTGAAGGAGGCTAAAGTGTTACTTTGATATATATACAATCAAACCTCGGTTTGTGAGTAACACAGTTTGCGAGTGTTTTGCAAGACGAGCAAAACACTCTTGCAAATCGTGCCTCGTAAACCGAGCATTGACTCGATTTGCTTGCCCCCCACTCCCGAGAACCGACATCGTCTACCCACCCAAACCTTTACCGTGATCTGGCACGCAGCACCAACCCACGGGACATGCCGGAAGAGCCTGCCTTTTGCCGCTGATCTCTGCTGGGCTGGGCCTTGAGCATCTGCGCATGCTCAAGGCCTTCTGGCTCCCGCTCTCTCTGAGATTCTGCAGTTACGTTTATTAAATTAAAAAACACCACAATGTCATTAGATTGCTGGTAACTGCTGATGGAATTTGACATCTTGCTTGCCTTTTCTCTTGTTTTGTTGGTCACATTTTGAGGCAAGTTCCTTCTCCTGTTCTTCTATTTATAAATAAACATTTTAAGCCAGACCCTCATCAAATACAATGCAAAGAATTACAAATTATAAGCAAAAATAAGTAGACAAAATTTGAACTGGGAACCTCCAAAAGTTAAACTCAGCAAGTAAACTGGAGGAAACCAGAAATGCATTTCCTTTTCTGTTCAACACAAAACAACGATATCTGCTATACAGATTTCCCAAAGCTAACGTACTGTATTTCCGTCAATAAATTCAAAATAAAATGTGTTGTTTTTTTAAAAAATCTTTGTTGTCTGGAGATTTATTTTTTCATCAAGTTGGTTCCAGTTTCTTTATTTTTTGTTTTCCTGTCTTCTGCATTCCTCCCTATCTCTTCTCCACCCCTATATGCAACTTGTATCCCCCTCTGTCTCACTGTTCACCATCTCTCTCTCATTCCCTCCCTTGCTGCAAAAGGAGAGGGAAAAGAGATAGAGAGAGGGTTGGGTGATCCAAGGCACATATCTCTCACCTCCTCTACTGCCAAGTCCAACATTTCTTCCTTTCTCATCCACTGGTTCCTGTACTGCATCGTTTGCCCCTTCCCACCAGCCCCATGCCCAACATTTCTCCTATCAACCCTCTCCAACACTATACTACATCTCTTCCTCCCTTCCCTCACCACCATGTCTACATTCCTTTTAAATACAATATTCTCTCTCTCAGATTCTATCAATTGGTCTTCCCTCCTTTCTGCATAGTCTCTTGGTACCGTACTCACTACAAAGAACTCTGTTTTTCACAACAACAGTTATTAGTCATTCCCTCTTTTTAAAAATTCTTTCTTGATTTTCTTAGAAATTCTTCTTTCTCTATCATGGCTCCCACTCTCTGGAAATATCTGCCTCTTTATCTTCGTTTAGAAAAATCATTTCTGACTGGCGTAATTAAAGGCATACTATATTTCCTTGGCTTTCTATTCTTAATCTCCTTACTTCGTAAATGTAGCAGGCTACATTTACATAACATAGTAAATGATGACATATAAAGACCTGAATGGTCCATCCAGTCTGCCCAACCATTCATGCTCCATAAATTAATTTAATTTAAATGGTCCTTTTTCTTAGATATTTTTGGGCCAGAAACACAGAGTCCTGCCCAGTAGTTTGCTTAGGTTCTATCTACTGGAATCTCCATCAAAGTTCACTCCAGCCCATTTTAACCATCCCAGCCGTCTAAGCTCTCCCCAGCCCATCCTCAACTGAATGTCCATATATGGGACACAGACCGTGCAAACCTGCCCAGTACTGGCCTTATATCTTCAATGTATACCCATTATTTTCTGATTAGAGATCCTCTGTGTTCATCCTATGCTTGTTTGAACTCTGTCACCATTCTCTACCATCTCCCTCGGGAGCACATTCCATGCATCAAACACCCTCTCCGTAAATAAGAATTTCCTAACATTACTCTTGAGTCTACCACTGGCATTCTTGAAATTTTTCATTTCACTTAGCGTGGGCAGAAAGAACACAATTTTTTTTTTCACCATCCCTAACCACATAGTTCATTCCTTCCCTCTCTCCAACTTTTTTTTCATTGTAACCTACAAATTCCTTCCTCTCCTGAGATTTTTATGGCTGTCTTTCTGTTTCTCCATTAAAAAAAAAAAAATTCTCTACCACATTTTATAATAATAATAATAATTTTATTTTTATATACCGCCTGACCAAAAATGGATCTAGGCCACAGGTGTCAAAGTCGGTCCTCGAGGGCCAGAATCCAGTCGGGTTTTCAGGATTTCCCCAATGAATCTGCATGAGATCTATTTGCATGCACTGCTTTCAATGCATATTCATTGGGGAAATCCAGAAAACCCGACTGGATTCCGGCCCTCGAGGAGGGACTTTGACACCCCTGATCTAGGCAGTTTACAACAAATAAGCACAAGTCATACAGTGGAGAGTACAATTTAAAAGGAAAAAAAAACAATTCAAAGCAAAATACAATAAATAAGAATTGGTCCTACAGTAGAAAATATGATTTAAAAGAAAAATGCAATTTTAAAGAATGGTTCTAAGCGAATTACAACAAATAAGAACCGACCATACAGTAAAAATACAATTTATAAGATACATTGCAAGACTGAAGCATAGAATTATTAAACAAAACAACCAGTTAGGATACAAATTTTTGAAACAATTGAGTTTTCAATAGTTTTCTAAAATCAAGATAAGAGGATGCTAGCATAATTTTACCAAACCAATCATTCAGTTTGGCAGCTTGAAAAGAGAGAGTTCTCTTCAGAAATCTTTTGTAACAACATAATTTAGTGGAAGGAAATGTAAACAGACAAACTCTGCGTGTGACCTTATTTGGGTGGTTCAAAGAAAAATGGGAAACAAGGTATCCAGATGACAAACCAAAAATTGATTTGTAACAAATGCAAGCAAACTTAAAACTCTGGCTTCAATCGGCATCCAGTGGAGTTTCAAATAATATGGTGTAATATGCTCCCATTTTTTCAATCCAAAGATCAATAGAACTGCAGTGTTTTGGACCACTGTCAATTTTCTTAAAATTTTCTTAAAAGCACCCAAATAAATAACATTACAATAATCAAGAATACTTAAAACGGATGACTGCACTAAGAGACGGAATGAAGCTTCATCAAAGTATTTCTTAATAGTATTATTTTCTCTTTTTTTTTTGTAACATTATGTTTATTGAGACAGAGATCAACTGGGTACAGTACCAATAAGCAGTATAAATAAGACAAATCATACAGAAATACCCAGCAGAATGACAGAACCCCACTGCAGAAAAGAAACAAGTAACAGCCAACCCGGGGGAAACATCAAGGATATCCAGGAACAAAAACGCCCACCTAAGGAAGTAGTAATGAAACAGGTACCCATTTTACCCAAAACAGAAACCCCAAATGATTCAGACCATCTACTCTCGCTGGCGCCCTACATACACACCACACTCATACACATGCACTCACATACAAACAGCACTCCTATCCAAGCCTGGGCTGGTAGAAAGAAGAAGAAAAAGATATGAGAAAGATAAAGAGGAGCAGCTCCACCAATCATAATATGAGATGGAAGCAAAAGAAACAAGGAAAGAAAGAAAGAAGGAAGAAAAAGAAATGCAGAAGCACAACCTCCCCAAGAAGTAAGAAAGGAAGACTATACAGGCGAAACATCAAAGAGTCAGGCAAATGTCCTCTAGTAGTCTACAACAGTGGTTCCCAACACTGTCCTGGAGGAACACCAGGCCAATTGGGTTTTCAGGCTAGCCCTAATGAATATGCATGAAGCAAATTTGCATGCCTATCACTTCCATCATATGCAAATCTCTCTCATGCATATTCATTAGGGCTAGCCTGAAAACCCGATTGGCCTGGTGTTCCTCCAGGACAGGGTTGGGAATCACTGGTCTACAATACACTTTCCTTTTTTTTTTTTTTTATTTATTTATAATTTTTTCAAATTATTTAACAAGCATCTTGTACAGAAAAGTGCGATCAAGAAAACATATCATTAATTATTTCCAAACTTGAAAATAAACCAGAACTACATAAAAGGTAATAAGATCTTCAACTTAATCCCACACTAGTCCTCAAAATTAGATCCAAGATTAAAGAATTAGAAGTGAATACAATACAATAACAATTAAACCAAATCACGTTATCTGTTGCTGAAAGAGAGCTTAAATTAATTATTGAGACACAGATGTTTCTCCTTTTTCAAGGCGCTTCATAGAGAGGAAAGCCATCAAAAGAGCCGGTTCAAAGAAAATATATTTAAAAGTACTATATCTGATTACACACTTACAGGGATATCTAAGAAAAAATAAACCCCCTATCTGGGTCACACCTGGTTTTAATAATAAGAATTCCCTCCTTCTCTTTTGGGTTTCTTTCAAAACATCAGGAAAAATTTGGATATAGAAGCCAAGGAAATCTCTAGATCTATTTTTAAAGAAAAGTTTAAGGATCCAATCTCTGTCTGGAGCCAAAGCCACAGTCAGTAAGAGAGTGGCTGGACTAGCCACCTCTCTATCAGATTGTTCCAATAAAGCTGTAACATCCAAATAACTTTCCTGTGGTTTTCCATCCTCGTCTTTTTTTTTGAGAGTCCTGATTCTTTTTAGGTAAATAATACACTCGTGAGAGTGGTGGCAAAGAGTTCTCAGGAATTTTTAGGATTTCCAGAAAGTAACGTTTTATCATATCTCCTGGATAAATTGACAAGACCTTTGGAAAATTAATCAAACGCAAATTGTTAAACCGACTATTATTTTAAGTACTTCCAATTTTCTTCTCATAGTCAGGTTATCTTTCACAATTAAATCTTGGTTACTCTTAACCATTTTTAAGTCCTTCTTTTCTTCCTGAATTTCAGTTTTTATTACTACAATGTCTTGTTTCAAAATTTTAATTTCTTTTTTCTGGATTTCTAATTCCTTTTCTAAATTCTTTATTTGAGGGTTGAGGGAATTTCCCAAAGTAGAAACTAAATCCCAAAGCGAATCCAGTGTAACCTCTGGGGGCTTAATAGGAGCAAAAGAAGGTATTTGTGCAGTACTAATTTGCTCAGTTGAATGATTTACCTCCCCTATGCCTTGTTGCCCCTTAAGCACAGTTGTCCCGGACGCTGGTTCTTTCAGAAGGAAAAATTAATTTTGTGTTGTTCCCTGTAGCGAGCCCTCCAGTTCACTGGCCTCTCGGGAAGAGAATACTGCCTCTTCGGACACACTCTCCTCTCGTGGAGAGCTGGCTCCCAGCGGCAACGGCTGTAGGGGAGGCGTCCTGACGTCAGGGCTCAGTGTGACGTCTAGCCCGGGGGTGTCCGCCGTAGCACTCCTCTCAGCCGGCGCTCCCAACGGGCGAATCCCCGAAAGGCTCTGCTCACTTTGAAGACGTTGGAAAATGTCATCGACTGTAAGAACCACGGGTCCCGAGCGCTGGGAGGCTCCACCAACGCTCTTACCCCTTCTTTTTGGCATTTCTAAGCGTCCTGCCAGCAATCAGATAGCGGCAGCCATCTTGGATCTCCTACAATACACTTTCCAAGAGTCCTGTAGTCTGGGCTGACTGAGCCTACCAGCATTTCACCTCCGGTCAGGCACCCCTGCAGCCACCACCCAGCATTTGCCGATTCGGAGAGGAGGGCCTCTCTCCCTATTTAAGACCAGTGTGAGCCGCGGAAGAAGAGGGCTGACTGAGCCTACCAGCGTTTCACCTCCGGTCAGGCACCCCTGCAGCCACCACCCGGCATTTGCCGATTCGGAGAGGAGGGCCTCTCTCCCTATTTAAGACCAGTGTGAGCCACGGAAGAAGAGGGCTGACTGAGCCTACCAGCGTTTCACCTCCGGTCAGGTACCCCTGCAGCCACCACCCGGCATTTGCCGATTCGGAGAGGAGGGCCTCTCTCCCTATTTAAGACCAGTGTGAGCCGCGGAAGAAGAGGGCTGACTGAGCCTACCAGCGTTTCACCTCCGGTCAGGCACCCCTGCAGCCACCACCCGGCATTTGCCGATTCCGAGAGGAGGGCCTCTCTCCCTATTTAAGACCAGTGTGAGCCGCGGAACGCGGCCCGCAGATGCTTGCCCAAGGCCGCGTGGCCAAAGGGGCGTGGCCAAAGGGGCAGGTCCTGCCCCTTTGAAGCCCCTTCGAAGCCACGAGGAGTGAGGAGCATTTCAGGGAACTATCATGGGAAAACGGAAAGCTAAGATCATATCTTCTTCTTTGAACGTGATTGGACAGATGGATCGTCATCTTTCCGTTTTAACTGGGACTCCTACAGAAGGTAGGTTTGAAATTCGATCCCAATCTGCTTCTATCTCTTCTGGCGAACCCACGCCTCCACCTCAGCCTCTTACAGCATTAAGCGAGAAGGCAGACTCTGTTTCCATATTAGGGTCAGAGCCAGCCTCTCCATTACTTTTAGAACTGGACTCTAAAAATGTATCTGAGGGGGAACAATCTTTTACGGTATCTCCTGTCTCAATGCCTATTGGTCCTATTTCTAGGCCTGAGATAGGCAATACACAAATTACGTTGCAAGATGTCTGGACTATTGTAAATAGAATTGAGAACTCATTACAGGGCACTGTAGTTCAACTTTGTCAATTTTCCTCAGAAATAACAAAGAAGGTGGCTGACCATGATTCTCAATTGGCAACTATGGGCAAGAAATTGGATAAAATAGAAACATCTGTTGTTGCAATACAATCAAGTGCTATATCTCATGTTAAGGATAATACTATATTACATCTTCAGTTGGAAATAATGGAAAATAGTATGAGATCTAGAAACCTTAGGTTTTTGAATTTTCCTATTTCCCATTTTCTCTCTCCATTAGAACTACTAAAAATGTATTTTCCTATACAGGTTTAGAAAAGTTTTCTCCAGAAAATCTTTATTATTTGCCTACTAGCATTAAAAAGATATCAGTAGAAGAAGGGGGGGAAGATCAATTAGTATCTCCTGATAGTTTAAATATTTCCCAATTTCTTGAATCATCAAAAGATTATATAGCCAAGAGAGCAACATTATTAGTCACCTTTATGACTGAAATAGAGAAACAAGATATACTTAAATTGTATTTTCTGAACAAAAATGCCCTGTTTTGTGGTCAACAGATAAATATCTTTCCAGATGTCTCTAGACAGACACAGTACAGGAGGAAGCAATTCCTGCAACTCAAGGCTAGAACCTTGGGTGTGGGCGCATCATTTTTTCTTAAGTTTCCCTGCAAATGTTTAGTGACTTTTCAGAACACTAGATATATATTTTTAGACCCAGTTCATTTAGAGAATTTTCTTGTAGATAAACCTAAATTGGATATATTACCTGTTACTAATGCAGAAGCTGAGAAGGAATGAATATAGAGATTTATTGCCTGGTGTTATAATTTATTGAATATTGATGTTTAGTTTCTTATATTATTTCTGGAGGATAAAATTGCGATAGGATTAGTCAACCCTCAATAATGTGGGCTTGCCAATGTTTGTATTTTAATTTGAACTATTTTCTTTATATTTTGTATTTTTTGCTTGAGTTTGTTATGATATAACAATAAAAATTTATAAAAAAAAAAAAAAAAAAGAGTCCTATAGTCTGGAAGAGTAAGAGTCCAGTTCTTAACGGGCCTGCTGCTCCAGCAAAGAAAGCCACATAGCATAAGTGGGGGTATCTTCAGAGGCCCAGTGTTGTAGAATAAGTTTCTTCCCCAGCAAGATGGCATGTAAAGCAAATTTCACGGAGGGTGGGTCCAAACCATATTGAGTCCATTCCTGCATGTCCCCCAACAGCAATGCGGGGGCATTCCAAGGTAGATCACATTTAAGTACCCGCTGTAAGCAGGCATGCACGAGAGTCCAAAATTGCAATTTAGTACACTTGGAAAAGGAATGCAATAAGGTACCCCTCTGGAGCTTGCACTGGAGACAAAGACTGTTAACCCAGAGGCCCATAATATGCCCCCGAGAGCGAGTGAGGTATGCCCTTTGCAGCATTTTGAATTGTGTTTCCTGGAGGGAAACTGCCTTAATATGGAGGTAAAGGGCCTGGAAGAACTGATGGAGATCATGTGACTGAACTCCCATCCCCAAGTCAGTAGACCACTCCCCTGCCAGAGAATTCATATAGTCCTCCCCCAAACACATCCTACCCGCCTCATACCAGTTAAGTATTCTGTTGGAGGTAGAAGCAGATAGAAAGATCTCATCCAACTTACCCAGTGCCCAAGGGTCTCCATGAGCCCTATGTATCGATAAATAATAATAGTAAATTTGGGTATATGTATAAAAATAGGCAACCGGCAGCTCCCAAGCGTCTCTCAGTTGTGAAAAAGACAGGAAGAGGACCCCCCCCCCATCAAGGGCGGCATGGAAAGTTAGATCCCTCTCTTCTCGACCCCGCAAACCGGCAAGTCCATGCATCCCAGGGGGGAAATTGGGGTTACACAGGAGGGACAAGAAAGGGGAGACAGTGGGCACCCAGCCCTGCCTCAAACGCCACCACCTCCAAGCCTGGCGAAAAGGTAGCAGAAAGGAGTAAGAGGCTGCACTCGCTCCCCCAGAGCCCCGCCTTCTCCAATGGATATAGGAAGAAAAGGAGTAGGGCAAACAGCAATCTGCAAGAAGGGGAGGGGGGGAAGTAGCGCCTCGCAGACACCAGAAGTTCATGGATCCATCGAAGCAGTGCTGCGACGTTGTAAATGCGAATATCCGGGAGACCAAGTCCGCCCGGTTCCCTACTCTGCGATAGATTCAAAAAGCTGATATGGGCAGCCCGACCCTCCCATATAAATGTCCGAATAACCGATCGGTAGAGTCGTTCATCAGCGCGCGTAATCCACACTCAGTGGCGTACCTAGGGGGGGGCGGGGGGGGCGGGCCGCCCCGGGTACCAGCCCTAAGGGGGTGTTCCCGGCCTTGCCGTTCAGTCCCCCGCCACCCCCGAAGGACCGCTCGCCCCCCTGGCCTCCCCGCACCACCTATGAACAGCCGCAGCAGGATCGCGAAGTCAGCGTCAGCATCCCTGCGCTGCTTCCTACGACGCGATCCCGCCCCTCCTCTGACGTCAGAGGAGGGGCGGGACCGTGGCGCAGGAAGCAGCAGGGATCGCTGACGCTGACTTCGCGATCCTGCTGCGGCTGTTCATAGGTGGTGCGGGGAGGCCAGGGGGGCGAGCGGTCCTTCGGGGGTGGCGGGGGACTGAACGGCAAGGCCGGGAACACCCCCTTAGGGCTGGTACCCGACGCTGACTTCGCGATCCTGCTGCGGCTGTTCATAGGTGGTGCGGGGAGGCCAGGGGGGCGAGCGGTCCTTCGGGGTGGGTCGGGGCATCAGGCCTTCAGGGTGGGGCGGGCGGGCAGGCAAGCAGGCTTTCAAGGGGGAGGGGGTGACAGGCAGGCAGGCAGGCCTTCAAGGGGGGACAGGCCTTCGGGGGGGGGGGGGTGCAGACATTCAAGGGGTGCAGGCCTTCAAGGGGGGCAGGCAGGCCTTCAGGGGGGTGCAGACCTTCGGGGGGGGGTGTAGGCCTTTGGGGGGGTGCAGACCTTCAAGGGGGTGCAGGCCTTCAAGGGGGGAAAGGCAGGCAGGCCTTCAAGGGGGGGTGCAGGCCTTCAAGGGGGGGTGCAGGCCTTCAAGGGGGGGGCAGGCCTTCAAGGGGGGAAAGGCAGGCAGGCCTTCAAGGGGGGGACAGGCCTACAAGGGGGGGGGGGACAGGCCTACAAGGGGGGGGACAGGCCTACAAGGGGGGGGACAGGCCTTCAAGGGGGGGTGCAGGCCTTCAAGGGGGGGGTGCAGGCCTTCAAGGGGGGTGCAGGCCTTCAAGGGGGAGACAGGCCTTCAAGGGGGGGAAAGGCAGGCAGGCAGGCCTTAAAGGGGGGACAGGCCTACAAGGGGGTGGGACAGGCCTTCAAGGGGGGGACAGGCCTTCGGGGGGGTGCAGACCTTCAAGGGAGTGCAGGCCTTCGGGGGGGGGGTGCAGTCCTTCAGGGGTGGGGTTTAGGCCTTCAGAGGGGGACAGACCTTCGGGTGGGAGGTATAGTCCTTCGGGGGGTGCAGGTCTTCAGGGGTGGGGTGTAGCCCTTCGGAGGGGGGGACAGACCTTCGGGGGAGGGGGGTCCTGGTGTAAAAGTACACAGAGGGAGAGAGGGAAGGGGGGGTTCAAAGATACATGCATATGCCAGACTTTGGGGGTTAGAAATAATGGGTCTAAAAACAGAGGAGTGGGAGAGAGATGGTGCATAATGGGATTTAGGGAGGGAAGGAACAGAAAGGGAGAGAACTTGGAAACAGGGGATGGTGTGGAGGGGGGATAGAGATACTGGATAGGAGGATAGTTGGGAACAGAAAGGGAGAGATGGTGGATCCTGGGGTGGTGGGGAGTTGAGAAAAGGTGAATCTGTGGATGGAGACAAAAAAAAGGAAAGATGCCAGATCTCCGGGAGAGGGAAGGGAAACGGAAGGGGAGAACAGAGATAGCAGACGGATGGTTAGCACGGAGAAAGGAGACCCTGGCAAGCAAGACAACAAGAGCCTGGGACCAACAAGATTTGAATATTGATCAGAGAACAAAAGGTAGAAAAAATAATTTTATTTTCTGTTTTGTGATTACAATATGTTAGATTTGAAAAGTGTACATGAGACAGCTTGAAATGGGAACTTTTCTATTTTTGTGAATGGCAAGGCTGAGTTCAGTTAAAATATATGCTTTATAAGAAAATATAATAATGTGTTTTATAAAGTTTATAAGCATTGCTGGCATACTCGGTGAGGTGTTCCTAGTGTTGGTGGTGGTGGTAGCATGTCAGTGTGTTGAGAGGAAGAGGTAGTCTGGGAAATTCTGCTGAGCAAACTCTGGGCCCATTTCCACCCCCAGTTAGTCCACTCCACTCAACTGGTTCACACACTGAGTGGGTCTTTGGGTGTTATTTCTGGGTAGTTGTTTTAGAATCTCTTCCAGTGGTTTGTCAGTATCTCCTTCTGGTCCAAGGAAGGAAACTTTGTCAACCTTAGCATTGACCTTCAGAATATGTTTGTAACAGCGCTGCTTGTGTGGCATTAGGCTATGTAGTGATCGAAAGAAAAAAACAGACCTTTGCACATTTTTGCACTATATGGTGGGTGTATGAGGAGATTCATTTCCTGCACAGTTAAGTCCATTTTTTCTACTGAATAATAGTATAGGTACAATGAAAGTAAATAGCAAAAATGTTTGAGTAGATAATTAAGGAAATCTTTTTCATATTGCTTGCTTATGGACTGGGAAAAAAGACTGTTCAAGCAAATGTCTCCAGAACTGCTTTAATGGAAAAATGTGATTTTTTTTTTTTTAAGTACTTTGTGAAATTTATTGTTGTTGTGAAATTTATTGTTATACTTTGTTTAAACTTAAAAAGCGGTGTCATTAACAGTGAATCTAATCGAAAAATCGATTCAACAGGGTGAATCGGATCGAATGAAATATTTTTCTCTGAATCGGGCAGCACTATTGGCTACCATGAGAATGGGCTACTGGGCATGATGGACCATTGGTGTGACCCAGTTAGGCTATTCTTATGTTATGTTCTCATCTGTAGGGGCCTTTGTTTTCACTTCTTATTTTAATGTATTTTTTTCCTGGGAACTTATCAGTGTTTTTTTATAATGGGAACAAAAATGGAAGAGAATTAATGTGTGTGGAATGGGGGGGGGGGGGTAACTAATTTCTTCAGCTAAATAATTCAATCCACTTCAAACAGACATAGGAGAACTCACGCACCATTCACACACCCTCCAACCAAAAACGTCAAAAGAAAAAAACTGTTCGACAACCTCCTAGCCATTCGAGCTGCAACACTTGACCCCCAACTCTACAACCTATTGACCTCGACCACAAACTACAAAACCTTAAAAAAAGAAATAAAAACCCTTCTATTAAAAAAACACATAAAACCAAACTAACATCATCAGAACTGTCCCAAGCATCACCTGCAACTACTCCATATGTACTTCTGATGTCATGACAATTCAGACATAATTTATGTTATGTTATGTTTGGAATAATGGTTACATAAATGAGGTTCAATAAAAGAAAATTTTCTGTGGGAGCATTTGTTGGAACTTCTGTTATCCTGATTTCTTCTATCTGTGGGCTTTCTTTAGCTAACCTACTTATCTGGGGCTTTCCACTTCTGCAGCTGCCCTTTTCACGGTCCACTTTGCGCTTGCACTCTCTGGGGAGGGGGGGTTGGGTCTGGGCTTGGTGGGGTAGGTGTGTCTGGTAGTTTTGTCTGGGTGGTGGCTGGGTGTTTCTTGGGTGCTTGTTGTGCGGATTGGTGTGTCTGGTGAGCGGTCTGGGTGTTGTTGCTTGTGGGGGTTTTTTTCATTATAAAATATGGCTGAGGGTCTAGTCCGGCTTATTATTCTTGTGGGTTCTGGGGTGGGATTTGTTTGCTTGCCCCAAGTTTTGGCCTTTTGTTGTGTATTGCTATGCCTCTCATTGGCAATTTTCTCTTGGGAGAGGCTTGTTCATGCTTGTTGTTGCTGTTACTCTCATTCTGTGTTCTTTTTGATAATGTATAAGTTTCTGTACAGACCATGGTTGCTTGTCTGGACCTTTTGCCATTCTCAATAAAAATACTTTGGAAAAAAAAAAAAAAAAAAAAAAGAAAATTTTCACTGCCTGTTTCTATTCTGACCATTTATTCCATTTCATGGTTATTGCAAAAAAAAAAAAAAAAAAATTTTACATGAGGGGGGGGGGGGTGTCAAAAAATGATGGGCCCCGGGTGCCACATACCCTAGGTACGCCACTGTCCACACTGGGATGGTCTGCAAGGGATATAGCAATTTGGGAAACAGGACCATTTTGACCAAGGCAACTCTTCCCATCAGGGAAAGGGGTAAAGAGCGTCATTTATAGTAAAGGGTTTCAATTTTTCCAATAGTCGCAGAAATATTAGCAGCATATAATTTTTCAGGGTTTACCAAGGGCTAAGCCGATGCCCAATGTGGCGCACCAAGTAGCTGAGGGGGAAGATCGCAAAAGCAGAGCCTCTGTCTTGTCGAAGTTGATTCTGAGACCAGAGAAGGTACCAGAGAGCCTAATATGAGACATGAGAGCCGGAACATTCCGATCTGCATGTCGAACATACAACAGCATATCATCGGTAAACATGCTAATACGGAATTCATGGGTGCCCACCCGCAGGCCAAGTCGGGATCCCCTCGTATGCAGATCGCCAGGGGCTCCAGGGATAAGAGAAAGAGAAGGGGGAGAGAGGGCAGCCTTGGCGCGTACCCCTGCCCAAAGGAAAAGGGTCCGATACACCGCCGTTCACCAGCAGTTGCGACTGTGGATTGGAATACAGCTGAGTGGATACCATCTACATTTAAGGATGTAACAGTCAATTATGCCATGGAATAAAATCAACAGTTATAACAAAAGCTAGAAATGAGATCATAGCACAGATGGGGGGAGGCTGTCCCAGTCATTGCCTCCTCTTACTCACAAATAGGAGCTGCCCACCACCCAAAAGGGAAAGAAGAAGCATGAAAAAATCCCTCTCCAACCTCTCCTGCCTCACCACGCCGAAAAGAAGCCCCGCCGCACATCCTTGGCACCCACCCCGGCCCCGCTGTCGCGCTCCCTCTTGCGAAAAGTTTGTAAAAGGTTCTGGAGACTGCGGGAGCAGGAGAGGGAGGAGGAGGAAAGAAGAGAAGAGAGCCACACACCCATCTTCCTCCTCTTCTGCACTACCCCAGCGCCGCAATACCTGCTGCCTCACTGGGGGGCCTGACCTCGGTGGTCAGGTAACCTGCTATCACCGACGCCTACACCCTAGGCCCGTGATGGTTGCATTCTGCATGAGGCGGTTTCCAAGTCTCAACAGGATGGCTTGCGCCGAGCCCCTTCTCAAATAAGCCTGTTTGGGGAAGGGAAATATTTGGATTTAATTTGGGTGGTGTGTGTGCTGGGGAATCAGTGAACGATCTTACATTATTACTTTAGGTAAAGGGGGGGTGTTGGGAAGGGAACAATCTTGCTTCCATTTGGGGAGAGGGGTGTGATTTGTTCAGGATAGGAAACGATCTTGCTTTGATTTGGGGGGAGGGTTTTAATTAGTTGAGAACAATAAACTATCTTGGTTTTCTTTGGGGGGGAGGGGTGTGTTTGGGAGAAAGGCTACTGCTGGACAGGGGACATGGGAGGTAAAAGGAAGAGAGAAGATACAGAAAGAAAGACTGACAGACAGCCAGGGAGAGAGACAGTAAGACGGGCGGGGGAGGGGGGGCAGGGTAGAGACAGACAGAGACACACAGGGGGACAGAGACAAAGAAAGTAAGGGGGGCAGGGAGACAGAACAAAAACATAAAATAAGAAAGAAACGCCTCAGCGACCCATTGTGCTATAAGTCTACACACCTATTCTAGCACCCGTTAATGTAAAGGGCTTAAACACTAGTGTATATATATATATATATATATATATATATATATATACACATATACAGTGGTACCTTGGATTACGAGCATAGTCCGTTCCAGGAGCATGCTCGTAATCCAAAATGCTCGTTTATCAAAGCGAGTTTCCCCATAGGAAATAATGGAAACTCGCTTTGATACGTTCCCACCCCCCCACCCCCGATAACCGGCATCGCTACCCCCCCCCCCCCCCGCTCGCAAAGGCCCCCCTTGCTCCAACCGGCACCCCCCCACCGCGTGAACCGGCCCCCCCCGCCAGTACAACTTAAATTTACCCACCTCCCCGTCTAGCACCAGCACCGGCACCAGCACGCAGGCACAGCTCGTGTGCCTAGAAGATCTTCCGGCTCCAGCTTCGGTGCATAGACAAAGCGTGCCTTTGTCCCGGCGCGCTTTGACCTGACACCTCCGGCTTCTGCCTGCCTGCCTTGAGCATGCATCTGTGCATGCTCAAGGACTTCTAATTCTCCCTCTCGCCGTGCAACCCTGGTCCAATCTTCAGGCCACCTGTGATTTAACTGTGAGGAACTTTTTAGCTTACAGACAGTTGAAACATTATGTGGGGGTCTCTGGTATCTTCAAATTTGTCCTTTCCTATTGATGTTAAAATTCAAGAATTTGTAGATCCATATCTGGAGGAGGGTTTTATGGTATCAGGACTCCTTAGGGAAGTGCAGCATATTTTAAGATTTGTGGATTGGGATGCATTGTGCTCTCATTGGTGCCAAAGTCACTGGACTTGGGGAGCTTTGATTAAACACATTCCAGAGATCTCAGTCAGTGCTAAATTTCAAGAATATCAATACAGGGTTATTTTTCATGCCTATTTTACACAGAGCCAGCTGTACCACTTGGGTTTGTCTCCTGCACCGACACATCATAAATGCTCTCAGCAGGCTCACTCCTTTTTTCACGCATTTTGGTCTTATCTGAAAGTGCATCCTTTTGGCGTCAGATTGTGGCCTATGTGACATGTCTTTTTCACCACACCATCTCATTATCTCCGGCGGGTCTTTTGCTGGATAAGTATGAAGCTTTTTGCCTCCCTTTACGGGGGCAGCACAAGTTTTGTGCACAAGATTGGGGTCTTGGGGAAAAAGGTAATTCTCTTAATCTGGGTATGTAATACTGCTCCCTCCTTTTGGAGTTGAAGAAACCAATTATATGAGTTACTGTTGCTAGAATGCAAGGAGGGTACCCATACCCCTAAGCGTAAAAGACATTTTCTCCAGACCCAGGATCACTATATTAAATTGTTATCTTCTCGGACTCGTAGAAACATTTTAAATTCATTGACATAACTGTGGGGGCGTGGCTGGTTGGGGGGAGCGTGGGGCACCGGATGTGCAGGGGTTTTGCTTTTTTTTTTTTTTCTTCCTTTGGGCTACCCCTTAGGGCTATAAAAGCACAAGTCTTCTGTCGGAATATGACCGTGTGTTTAAGTTTTATTGGAAGTTCGTTATGAGGGGAAGGGGGCAGGGTGGGGGTTTAATTGGTAAAATTGTATTCTTTCCTTTATAGTATCGCAAATTCCAGTTTTGTGCACTTGAGTATCTGCATAATTCTTGCTTGGAAAATTCATACAAACTGCTACCATAAAGTTTGTACAGGGGGATGAGGGCTGTAATATGGCTTGGGAGGGAGGTGGTAGTTTTATAGTGGTTTGATACAAGACTGTTTATTGTTGGTTTTCTATTGTATTTTATTGAAACTCAATAAAACTGTTTAAACATAACCCAAAAGAACATTAAAAACCCAAAGCCTTCTCCCCTCTGCATCATCTTCCTCCACCTGAAATCCTACTTCATGAACTTCTACACCTTCCCCCAACCACCCTTTCCCAGAGAGAGAAAACAACTTCTTATACTCTTGTATAATGTACTGAAATAAATAAATCCCCACATATGAACATAGTGCTCAAAATACAAAGGCATAAGAATTCACAACTTTCATAGAGAGGGAAAAGAGATTTCACCCCCACCACCCTTTACAAAAGTGCCAGATGAGCCTAGTGTAAACATATGATCTAAAGCAGTGATTCCCAAACCTGTCCTGGGGGACCCCCAGCCAGTCAGGTTTTCAAGATATCCCTAATGAATATGCGTGAGAGAGATTTGCATATAATGGAAGTGACAGGTATGCAAATCTCTCTCATGCATATTCATTAGGGATATCTTGAAAACCTGACTGGCTGGGGGTCCCCCAGGACAGGTTTGGGAACCACTGATCTAAAGCACTGAGACCCATGCCCCTCCATATATGCTATAATGTTAAACATTACCCTTTGAAAAGAAAGCTAGTTGAATATCTAACAAATCAGGAATTAAGGAGATATCCATCCTCTGGGTCCCAGATCAAATGATGGAAGTGTCCAGGGCCTCATCCCTGACAGGTACTTAAATTAGGTGCTATGCTTACACCTCTGGAGATGGCTCCTCATCGAATTCTGAACTAGAGTTAGAGTGGAGCTTCCTCAGCAATCTCTGCTCAGTGGATAAATTATATGGACCTAGGGGGAGGAGGGGGACAGCTGTCACCGAATGAAGCTGTCTCCTGCCTCCAGGTGCCCTGTAACAATCCAATGACTGAAACTGTTTTGTTTCATCTGCAGGGGAAGCAGACTTAGCAGACTAATGCAAAATCTTTTTTTGTGAAAGTCCTTTAATAAAAGCCTTGGCTTCTTTTGGTATAGATAGAAATTTCTGCTGGCCATCCAGTAAGTATCAACTTATCAGGGATCCAAATTTCTACTTTGACACTCTTGTCTTGTAATTCCATTCTATATAGTATGAGTTCATTCCATCTCCTTAGTGTTTCAATGCTGAGGTCATACTTGCATAATTTACTTTGGCACATCTTTCTCAAGACTATATCAGTCTCCTGAAACCAGAGCAACTTCACCACCAGGGCTCAAGGTGAATGATTTGGGTCCGGCTTTGATCTTAGTTCTCGGTGTGCTCTGTCCTAAAAGGGGGGGTTGGCCATAGAAGGAGGAAAACAGGCTAGGATCATTTAATGAACATAAGCAATAGGGTCAGAACCTTTCCATTCCCTTTGGTATCCCAATAATCCTCATGTTTACCCACCTGCTTCTATTCTCTTGGCCTTCAAAATGTGCCCTGCAGATCCTCTATCTGACTTTGCATTCTGGTCCTTATATGTTGCTCCTTCTTTCTCTGATGGTAGCCATATTAGAGGCAAGCATTCAATTCAAGAAGGCTTAACTGAGAGAGAGTGTAAGTAAAGGGACTAATGGAAGATTAGATTCTTACCTTGTTAATCTTCTCATGAGTCCTTAGGTTTGGTATTCAATCAGAGCCCTCAAACTAGGTCTTGCAGATGTGTGATACTCACAGCTTTCAGCACCTCCTATACTGGCAGTGCCCCCTTTAGTTTTGTCCAAAAGCAATCAATCATCTCTGGAACAGAAAAGAAGAAGGGGTGCGGCGAACTTCCCTGTAGACATTGTACATTTCAGTTCTGCTCTGCAACTCTTAAAAGGAATATCAAAGTTCAATAAACATGTAAAACATGTATAACATAGCAGCAATATAAACAACCTACTGAGTGCAATAAGCACCAACATTAAGGGAGCCAGACGCTTAATAATGCACATATGTATAAAGGACAATCTTATACTTTTCCATCTGGCTGACAGGAGAAGAACTCCAGGCCTGGAACCTAGAAAAATTGATTCCTGAGAAAATTAACAGAAAGATTAACAAGGTAAGAACCTAATCATCCATTCTGTTACATCTCCTCAGGAGTCCATACATATGGTGACATACCAAAGCAATGGTTGACGTCTAACGTGAGACAGAGGAGCCTGCCCGCAACACTCAACTCAAAAGAGGTGTCATCTTGAGCTGCCACAGCCACTCTGTAAAAGCTCGTAAAGGTATGAAGTGAAGACTAAGTAGCTGCTCTACAAATTTCAGCTGGGGAGACTGATTGAGACAATCCAAGAAGATGGTTGAGTGCGCACTGAGAGAAACTGGCAGCTGCTTACCCAATGTGATGTATATCAATGAAATAGCCATGCAAATCCATCTAGGCCTTGGACACTGGCTTGCCATGCATGGACCGATTTGTGAACACAAACAGATGATCAAAAAGACAAAAACCATTGGTCATTTCCAAATAGTGAAGACTCTTCGCACATCCAGTTTTTGTAATATCCTAGCCTGCTTATCCAAACCAGTGGGTTTAAAAGCAGGCAGATGTCCTGCGGGGCTCATGCATGCTAAGGTGAAATGAATATTGAAAATTTGGGTGTTTCTCGATGAAGCAGCAGCACCATTTGGCCCGATGGATGCCTTCGTAGATCGTGGCTCATGAACTCCACAACTGGAGGTTTCCATAGCTGGAGAGAACATGCAAGTTGAGGCTCAGTATTTCTCCTTTGAGACTGCCACTCTATCTCGGATGAGCCGAGCCTACCTAGCTGCCCCGTAGTGATGGAGGAGTCGTTTTTCGACATGCTGGCTCGGGATGTCCTCTTGCTGGACTCTCTGAGGGGGAGGACCAACCCTGGTAGGAGGAAGGAGGAGCTTCAAAGTTTGCACCAGTCGGTGGTGAGATTTCAGCAAGCCAAAGAAGTTTCTCTGATTACTAAGGAGGCTACAGCTAGTTTGGGAGCCGAAGAAGTTTCCTTGATAACTGAGGTGGCTACAGGTACTTTGGGAGCTACTGGGAATTTTAGAGCAGAGACTGTTCCTTTACAAAGGCCTAAGGTAATTACTATGGAATCCATATGGGAGGCTATATCAAATATGCAAACTACACTGGGGAATCAAATTCAACAACTTTCTTTGCGTTGTACTATTGCGCCTTCAGAAAATTTGGAACTTAAAAATAAAGTATCAAGTTAGGAGAACAAAACCGGTGACTTTGAGACCAGGATAAAAATGTTGGAAGTACAAGCTCTGACTTGGACTAAGGACAGTACTAGTTTGCACTTTAAACAGGAAATGATGGAAAATTCTATTAGGAAATGTAATCTCCGTATTATTAATTTTCCGAAAATTCAACCTATAACTGCCTTAGCTATATTTAAAAGATATTTCAATGAAACTCTGAAAGTACCAGAAACCTCGCATCCACCTCTCTCAAAAATATATTACCTTCCAATGAGAGTTAAATCTCAAAATCCCAATCAGCAGAATTCATCTGCTGATAGTCTGGATTTGACAGTTTCTAGAGAGGTCCGATATTGAGATTCAGGTTCCTGCTATATTAATAGTACAGTTTGCCATTGACTCAGATAGGGATTGGATGCTTAAGATGTTCTTTAAGCATAAAGATGTTCCCTTTTTGACTAATATAATAAGAATGTACCCTGATGTATCTCGTGTAACCCAGAGGAGAAGAAAGCAGTTTCTTATATTGAGTTTCTTGTACAGTTAGGGAAAGCCTTTGTTCTGAGATATCCTTGTAAGTGCGTTATGAAATTTAGAGGTAACAGATATGTATTTTATGAACCACAGCAGTTGTCTAAGTTTATTTCAGATAGAGAAACTACATGAGTCTTGCTGATCTCAAGATAGCTCAGAAAAGAAATGTTCATGAGCAGTCAGGTCACTTCTTTAGTTTGCCTGATATATATTTTCTTTGGTGTCTTATTTCTGTTTTTTTCTTCAGCTACGTCTCTGATTATTGAGGACTAACTATACGGTGTAATAAGGAGATATTCTTTAAGTAATTTGCAATGTTACCTTTATTTACAGTTTACATTGTATTTTTCCTTTATTGACTCGTAATGATTGACAATTGTTAAAAATTATAAATAATTTAAAAAAAAGCAGGCAGACAAACCTCCTGGTTGATGAGAAAATAGAAAACAACTTACAGAAGAAAAGAAGGAACAGTGTGGAGGATTATACCTGCCTCCGTGATCCTACAAAAAGGTTCTCTACAAGAGAGAGCTTGTAAAGCACAGTTACTTACCGTAACAGGTGTTATCCAGGGACAGCAGGCAGATATTCTCTACATGTGGGGTGACGTCACCGATGGAGCCCTCTAGTGGATGTTTTCACAAGCAGACTTGCTTGAAGACCTTCAAGCTTGTGATTGGCCCGCGCATGCGTGCATGCCCCTTCTGCCCGGTCTAGGGCATGCATCTCCTCAGTGTGTCCTCAGTTCAGATAGCTAGCAAAGAAGCCAACCACGGGGAGGTGGGTGGGTTGCGAGAATATCTGCCTGCTGTCCCTGGATAACACCTGTTATGGTAAGTAATTATGCTTTATCCCAGGACATGCAGGCAGCATATTTTCTACATGTGGGAGACCTCCAAACTAACCAGAATGGGATGGAGGGAGAGTTTTCAATTTAGGAGAACAGATTTTGCAAAACGGACTAGCCAAAATGGCCATTACGCCTGGAGAAAGCATCCAGACAGTACTGTGAGGTAAATGTATGAACTGAGGACCAAGTGGCAGCCTTACAGATTTCCTCAATCGGAGTCGAGCGGAGGAAAGCAACAGACGCCGCCATAGCTCTGACCTTGTGGCCAGTGCCTCGATCCAGGAGGGAGAGACCAGCCTGAGCATAACAAAAAGAGATACAAGCCAGTTAGAAATGGCCCACTTAAAAACAGAACAACCCAAGAGATTAAGATCAAATGAGAGGAACAGCTGGGGAGCAGTACGATGAGGAGCGGTGCGCTTCAAGTAGAAGGCCAGCACATGCTTACAATCAAGAGAATGTAGAGCCACTTCTCCAGGATGAGAATGGGGCTTCGGAAAAAAACACAGGGAGAACAATGGATTGGTTGATGTGAAACTCAGAAACAACCTTAAGCACGAACTTAGGATGGGTACGGAGAACCACCTTATCATGATGGAAGACAGTGAAAGGAGGGTCTGCTACCAAGGCTTGAAGCTCACTGACCTGACAGGCAGAAGTGAGAACAATAAGAAACACAACCTTCCAAGTATGATACGTCAAGTGAGCCCGTGCTAGTGGCTCAAATGGGGGTTTCATCAAGCGAGCAAGGACCATGTTAAGATTCCAAACCACAGGAAGAGGCTTAAGGGGCGGATGAACGTGGAAAAGGCCTTTAATGAAGCGGGAAACCACAGGATGAACAGAGATAGGCTGATGAAAACCAGCAGTGGCACTAAGGTGGACTGGAACCGAGGAAGACTTGAGTCCAGCGCCAGATAAGGGTAACAGATAGTCCAGGACAGCAGATAAGGAGGCAGATAGCAGCTCCTGCTGTTGAGTAGCACACCAGGAAGAAAAACGGGTCCACTTCTGATGGTAATATTGTTGAGTGGACTCCTTCCGAGACGCCTACAGGACATCCAGCACAGGCTGGAAGAACTGGAATGAGGGCATCAACTAACATAATAACATAACATAATAACATAGTAGATGATGGCAGATAAAGACCCGAATGGTCAATCCAGTCTGCCCAACCTGATTCAATTAAAATTTTTTAATTTTTTCTTCTTAGCTATTTCTGGGCAAGAATCCGAAGCTTTACCCAGTCTGTGCTTGGGTTCCAACTGCCAAAATCTCTGTTAAGACTTACTCCAGCCCATCTACACCCTCCCAGCCATTGAAGCCCTCCTCAGCCCATCCACCACCAAACGGCCATATACAGACACAGACCGTGCAAGTCTGCCCAGTACTGGCTTTAGTTCAATATTTAATATTATTTTCTGATTCTAAATCCTCTGTGTTCATCCCACGCTTCTTTGAACTCAGTCACAGTTTTACTCTCCACCACCTCTCTCGGGAGCGCATTCCAGGCATCCACTACCCTCTCCGTAAAGTAGAATTTCCTAACATTGCCCCTGAATCTACCATCCCTCAGCCTCAAATTATGTCCTCTGGTTTTACCATTTTCCTTTCTCTGGAAAATATTTTGTTCTACGTTAATACCCTTCAAGTATTTGAACGTCTGAATCATATCTCCCCTGTCTCTCCTTTCCTCTAGGGTATACATATTCTTCTGGCGCAAGCCTCCTATCATTTTCGTCGCCCTCCTCTGGACCGCCTCAAGTCTTCTTACGTCCTTCGCCCGCCAGATACGGTCTCCAAAACTGAACACAATACTCCAAGTGGGGCCTTACCAATGACCTGTACAGGGGCATCAACACCTTCTTCCTTCTACTGACTACGCCTCTCTTTATACAGCCCAGCATCCTTCTGGCAGCAGTCACTCCCTTGTCACACTGTTTTTTCACCTTTAGATCTTCGGACACTATCACCCCACGGCCCCTCTCCCCGTCCGTGCATATCAGCTTCTCTCCTCCAAGCATATACGGTTCCTTCCTATTATTAATCCCCAAATGCATTACTCTGCAGTTCTTTGCATTGAGTTTTAGTTGCCAGGCATTAGACCGTTCCTCTAACTTTTGCAGATCCTTTTTCATATTTTCAACTCCCTCTTTGGTCTCTACTCTGTTACAAATCTTGGTATCATCTGTAAAAAAGCACACTTTTCCTTCTAACCCTTCAGCAATGTCACTCACAAACATATTGAACAGGATTGGCCCTAGCACCGAACCCTGAGGGACTCCACTACTCACCTTTCCTTCCTTCGAGCGACTTCCATTAATCACCACCCTCTGGCGTCTGTCCGACAGCCAGTTTCTGACCCAGTTCACCACTTTGGGTCCTAACTTTAGCCCTTCAAGTTTGTTCAACAGCCTCCTATGAGGAACTGTATCAAAGGCTTTGCTGAAATCCAAGTAAATTACATCTAGCATATGTCCTCGATCTAGCTCTCTGGTCACCCAATCGAAAAATTCAATCAGGTTCGTTTGGCACGATTTACCTTTTGTAAAGCCATGTTGCCTTGGATCCTGTAACCGATTAGATTCAAGGAAGTACACTATCCTTTCTTTCAGCAACACTTCCATTATTTTTCCAACAACTGAAGTGAGGCTCACCGGCCTGTAGTTTCCTGCTTCATCCCTGTGATCACTTTTATGAATAGGGACCACATCCGCTCTCCTCCAATCCCCAGGAATCACTCCAGTCTCTCCTCCAATCCCCAGGAATCATTCCAGTCCGTCTCCAGAGATTTGTTGAACAAGTCTTTAATAAGAACCTCTCTGAGCTCCCTTAGTATCCTGGGATGGATCCCGTCTGGTCCCATCGCTTTGTCCACCTTCAGTTTTTCAAGTTGCTCATAAACACCCTCCTCGGTGAACGGCGCAGAATCTACTCCATTTTCGCATGTAACTTTGCAGGCAATCTTGGTCCTTCTCCAGGATCTTCTTCTGTGAACACAGAACAGAAGTATTTGTTTAGCATATTTGCTTTCTCCTCATCACTCTCCACATATTGGTTCCCAGCATCTTTTAGCCTAGCAATTCCATTTTTCATCTTCCTACTTTCACTAATATATCTGAAAAAATTTTTGTCTCCCTTTTTTTACATTTTTAGCCATTTGTTCTTCCGCTTGTGCTTTCGCCAGGCGTATCTCTCTCTTGGCTTCTTTCAGTTTCACCCTGTAGTCCTTTCTGCTCTCCTCTTCTTGAGTTTTTTTATATTTCACGAACGCCAATTCTTTCGCCTTTATTTTCTCAGCCACTAGGTTGGAGAACCATATCGGCTTCCTTTTTCTCTTTTTCTGCATCTAACATCAGGGCTTGCAGATCATGAACTTTGTTGCTTAGGCTGCGAGCATTTGTGGTCATTGCTTTCCAGCTATTTTTCAGTGGTAATCTCCTTTTTCGTATGGATTTTTGTTTCGTTTCACTTTCCGTTGCAATACTAAGAAATGAGTTTCTGATATGGTTTCTTTTGCCGGGGGTGGTCTCTATAATTGTCCTTCATCACCCCCACCTTCTAGTTTAAATGCCTAGAAAAATATTGTCTAAATTTCTCTGCAAGGTTTCTTTTTCCTACTGTAGTAATATGTAGTCCATCAGTGCAATATAGCTTCTTGTCCTTCCATGTATTTCCCCATCCTCCTATGTACCTGAAGCCTTCTTGATGACACCAGGCTTTGAGCCATCTATTAAAGTCTTCTGTGTTTTTCACTCTTTGCTCTCCCTTTCCATATGCAGGTAGTATTTCAGAAAAAGCTAAAGCCTTTACAAAAGTTTTCACTCCCTCACCAAGCTCCCGAAAAGCTTTCTGTGCTGCAAGTGTGGAGTTGTTGACCAGGTCATTTGTTCCCAGATGGATAACAACATCAGTGTTAAAATCCTTAGTTTCTTCCTTAATTATAGTCTGTATTTGCCTGGAACTCCTGGTAGCTGAGGATCCTGGAAGACATTTCACTATTTTGGTCTCCTCGCCTTGTGTTCTAAGGTTAATGCCTCTGATGATGGAATCCCCCAACAGTAATAGTTTTCTGATTTTGGCTTTTTTATTTGTGCTTAGGGTGCACTTGGTCTCTTGAGTTACCTTCATTGGTTCCAGTCCCACCAACCTTCTGTTTTCTTGAGTATCGCAGTGCACTAGTGGAGCGAAGGAATTCTGTAGAGGTAATTGTCAGCATAGCTATTGCTAGCAAACAGCATTTTCAGTTGGCATAACTAATGTCAGCAAAGGCCTATGGGAAATTATCTGACTCTGGATGCAGAATTCTGTGCTCCTGCACAGAATTCACATACATTAATCATTCAGCCAGACTGGATTGTTTATCAAGAAGATAGGCTGCTTGAATGGGACAAAGAAGCCAGAGACTAATCCCATCTACCATGCCTGCAAGTATCATACCCTCCTTATCAATTAAATTAACCATTGTTTCAAACAGTTTACAAATTCTAAACAGAAAGATACTGGGACATACAATAGTTTCTATACACAGAATAAGATTCCAAGCTATAAAAGCTCCTTTCTGCAACACATCTGCAGCTCTCTCTTTCTCTATCTCTCTGTCTATCCTTCTCTTTATCTAAGGAACACGAAGCATCACCCCATCCCCCTTTTATCTCTCTCTGCCTTTCCCTGGAACTTCACGCTTCCTTCTGGACTCTGTAAGGCAGGGAAACTGCTTTGCTCTCTCATTAATTGTAATGCTTATAAATATTGCTTTTCTGTAAGACTATTTCTATAATATATTCTTTATGCAATCACCTTTGGCTGTGTTTCTTATTTGATTCTACTCCTGGTGAATCTTCAGTGAGGGAACTGATCCTGGGACCTGGCGTGTGTAAGGGTGCCGCTCAAGTGACCCCACCAACCATATATTGTGGGGGCCACCAACAAACCTTACATTTTGGGGGCTCATCTCGGTCCTTCCTGATGATTTCATTTGGGTAAGTAGAATTCAATTTTTTTCCTTGTATGCACTGTGCAATAGGGTTATTGGCTGCCTAAGACAAGATGAGAGATGGTATTTTCCACTCAAAAGACCTTGTGCAGTATAGACAGAGTGAGATAGAAATCAAAAGACCTTGGAAAACCTTTAGATTGATTGTATGTTAGACTGGATGACACACTGGTGAAAAGTTCCAGTAATATTGTGGGGTACTTGGTGAGATTTTACTTATCAATAGACTTTGTACTTTTAATTGATAGACAGAGTGAGATAGAAATCAAAAGACCTTCTGGAACCCTTAAATTGTTTTAGACTGGATGACACACTTGTGAAAAATTTCAGTAATATTTTGGGTTTTATATTTGGTGAGATTTTACTATCAAAAGTCTTTGTAGTTTACCTGTGCCAGTTTGCATTTTATGATTTGCTATTATATGCTTGCTAGAGTGTGTTGCATGTAAGAATATTTGAGCTGCTCTGAAGAAAAGCAGGTTTCAAAGTGAAAACAGTCACTCAATTAAGACACGCCACATCTGAACTAATAACTTTCACTTTTTTACCTTGTGCTTTTAATTCTATTTCTTGTAAGTCTCTGCCCTGGTGAAAGGCCTAGTGCACACTGGACTGGAACTGGCAGCTGACACCTCTGCTCTTCTAACAGACTTCTTATATTTTTTCCTGCTAAACTTCTTTCTGTACATTTCAGGTAGTAACCAGTGTGGGCAAGTGTGGGCATAAGTGTATTATTTATGCCAATGACTCTTGCCTAACACGCTTTACCTCAATTTTCTACCTATTAACTAAAGTCTCCCTCCTTCATCAGTGGGAGCATTTCAATCTCAAAGGCTACACACAGACAGGGACATTTAGAAGGCCAAATAAATATATGAGCAAGGCCCACGAACCAAGGCAGACTTCTGCAGCCTCAAATATGAACCCTTTTCATTTTCAAGAACTCACAGATATTGTACACAAATATTTTGACAAGAAAGGGGGTCCATATGAGGGTAATTTTCCAGAACACACATGGCACGATATTCAGAAACAAATGGTTTCTCATTCTCAAGAGTTTAGAAAGAAAACAAATAAACGAAAATGCCTTTTCATTTAAGGCCTCTGTAGAGGACTTATTAGCATAAGACAAGAAAATACTGACTTGAACACTCAGTGCCATCAGCTGTCCAAAGACTTAGATGAGGCACAAATTAATATATCCATGCTAAGAACCCAAATTGTTCAAGCTACAAATTCCTTTTTAACTGTAAATGAACAATTAGAAGAGGCCAAGGCAGAATTAAAGTATTTCAAATCAAAATGTGCCTCACAGGGACAGGTTAATGCTGTCTCCTCACAGATTCTGCCGTCTGCACCATTTCCACCCTTACCATCCATGTAGTCAGTTTATAGAGAAAAAGAACACTGTTTTTGTAGCAGGCCAGCGAAAAGGTAAACTAGCTACAGATGTAGAACAGGAAGAAGAACCAACAAATGAAGGTGAGGAAAATTTATTACCAGGCCAGAGCAATACCAATAGTACCCCTATAAGTGACACAGCTCCAGTAACAGTAGTGCTGCAGGGACATATGAAGGACAGTGACATTGAAAGAATAGTACAAAAAGTGGGACCTATGCCTTTCAACATAAATGAATGGTGCAAATGGGCTACTGACATACTGATTCACTGGGGTCTAGGGAAATACAAAAGGAACACTGCAGATTTTGATAAGCTTATGCACCTAACCCTGGGTCCACATTATTATAAATTTGGATCTCTTGTTCATCCATATCAATTTGTAAAGATGGGCATCGAACAACTATTTCGCTGCACCTCTTTGCAAATACTTAGAACTCTTTCACCCCTGCCAACCGATACACTAGAGCAGTTTGCATATAGAGTGTGGGTAATCAACGCGGTACTTAACGAACATGAACATTGGCCCATTTCCTCAGATTATGGTCAGAGAGAACATAAAAAATTCCTATTAGAATTATTATCTCCCTAAATTACTAAAAACCTGTTGTTTTCGGAGGACCCTAAAACTACCCCTTTTGATACTTTACTGCTCAGGATTGGGTCTGTGTGGAAGACCCAGCCAGCTCAAATTATTTCAGTCTCAGAAGCTAGAAGGTGGCGTGCTGAAGGAGCACCCCAATACAAGAAAACACCACACACAGGAAATAGAGGTCATGTCAGAGGTAATTACAGAAATTCCTCCACTTACATTCCCTTCCATGAACTCAGAGACCAAAAGGAAAAATTAGAAAAAGAGAAAATGAAATGGGAACAGGATCGTCACACAATGCAGATAGAATTGGACAGAGTAAAAAGTGATTTGACAGCTAGGAACAACAGTGCTAGTCCATAGGGATGTCCTGACTCTCTGTGTCCGAATACCAAGGTGACTCAGGCCTTCACAGCCCAGCCAGACTCCTTTCACTTACCTGTGGACTCACTTTTGGAGACGCAAGATAAGGGAAAGAAGTCAGACTCAGAATTCAGCTTGAGGTATGTGGCACCTTTGATTTTGGACACTTGCGGCCGCCCCAATGTTAATACTACCATAGAGGGTCAGGATAAATTAACTTTGATTGATACAGGGGCTGGAATTAGTTTTACAAACAGAGTGCCTCCTACTGGAGATCAGAAAAATGTAGAAATGTATGAGATTCAGGGTATAAATGACATAGCTTCAAAATGTGTTGCTATCCCTGTGAAATAGGGCATCCCGGTTCAAAATGAACAGAGCCAGGACATTTTAGAAATTACTGCCTCCACTATAGTGAGTACAGACAAAGAAATACTGGGAATTGATGTCCTCAACCAGTTAGACCTGTTTGTCGATATGGCTAACCTTACATTGTGGCAAGGTACAGGAAGCCCAAATGCTTCTAAAACTTTAGTTCATGAGGTCATTCCCATGCAATTAGCTGCTCAGTGCACTAAGGCAGCTCAACTACATGACCTTAGTGGAATTCCCTCAGAGGTGGCAGATATTCCAGTTTGGGCACAAGACAAACTAGATTGTGGGAGAATGCAAACTGAAATTCTGTTAGAGGGTGAGGACCCCCCAGCACAAAAGCAATATCCAGTACCTCATCAAGCCATAGAACAAGTAACTCAGATTGTACAGGTACTAGAGGAGAGGGGTCTGATCAGACCTACCTCTTCCACCTGCAATTCTCCAGCATGGCCAGTGATCAAACCAGGGGGCTCAATCAGGCTTACTATAGACTTCCGGGCCCTAAATCAGGTCTCCAAATCTGTAACACCGGTGGTTACCTCTTACCCTGAAATGATTTCTAAATTGAACCCCAAATGCAAATTTTTCTCTGTCTTGGACATTTCTAATGGCTTTTGGAGTCTGCCCTTGGCCACTGAATGCCAGTACAAAACAGCATTTCAATGGCTGAATAAACAATATGCATGGACGGTTCTACCCCAGGGATATAAAAATTCACCAGCAATTTTTCATAAATATATGTACAATGTCCTGGCACGCATATCATGCCGAGAAAATGTGATACAATATTTTGATGACATTTTAATTCAGTCTGAGAATGAATCTACACACTGGGTACATGTAAGGGAGGTTCTAACAGCTCTCTTAGAAGCAGGCCTTAAAGTTAATCCTACCAAGGCTCAGCTATGCAAATCACAAGTCTCCTTTCTGGGAGTATCCATTGGCCAGGATGGTAAGTCTATAGATTCTCAGAGGGTAGAACTGATACAGAACTTGCCACTTCCTACAGATCAGAAATCACTCCAGTCATTTCTAGGGCTCACAGGGTTCTGCCGTGAATTCATGCATAATTATGCTGAGGTAGCATCCCCACTCTACTCCCTGCTGAAAAGTAAAGACTATGTGTGGGAAGAGGAGCATACAGATGCTGTCACCAAGCTTAAGCACGTTTTAACCTCAGCTCCTTGCCAACCCAGATCACACACAAATTTTTTTTCTTTATCCTGTTGTTGGGGAGAATAGTGTAGGTGCAGCATTAACACAGTGCCTAGGTGCAATGGATCGTCCAATTGCTTTCTTTTCCAGAATTTTCACTTCTCCAGAACTCAAAATGGGTCTCTGTGAAAAGCATACACTGGTTGCATATGCTGCTATGCAGAAATTTACCTACATCATTGGGGCTCAAACTACATACATATGTAGCCACCATAATCCACTTAAATTCATTGTGGAGGGGAAGTTAGCATGCAGCAAGATTAGAACAGAGAGAATAGTCCAGTGGACCCTGATGTTGCAGGCACAGAATGTAAAGTTTGAACTTCTGAAACAGCCTATGTACAGGTTGCAAGAATCCTACTGGAGGGGCAACCACATGAGTGTCAGTCCTCCCCCAGTGCCCCTAATCACATGATCTTTAAAGAACTAGTAGTGGACAAAATATCTCCTTTTCTTCCTACAGTATATATTGATGGCAGTAGCCAGTGTGAGGGAGGCAGGCGATTAGCAGGTTTTGCAATGTTACAACTAGACCCTGCTAACCAAGTGATTCTGCAGAGACAGTATTCATGTGGTTCTGCTTCGGCACAGTACTGTGAACTGGCTGCGTTTGTAGCATGTCTGCAGCAATACCATGAATCCCACTCAGAAATGCAGATTATTTTAGACTCTGATTATGTTTTTAGAAGTGCTGTTGCATTGTTGCCGTGGTGGCTAGCTAATAACTTTAAATCAACTGACGGTTCACCTGTAAAACATTCATCATTGTGGGCTATGGCACAGGAATTGAGTGTACACTTAATTAAAGTGAAAGCTCACAGAAAGAAAGGTCCTTTGGTAAAGGGCAACACACTAGCTGACTCGCTAGCCAAAGAAGCATGTCATGTTGGCCCTGTATGGCCCTGGTATGAACAGACTCGTATGGTAGCCATTGCTACCCGTTCCACAGATTACGATCATGTGGTACCTCCGGACTATTTCATAGCCCTACAGAAAAATGACCCTGAACTCTCCAATCTGAGGAAGTTAATACAAGATACTTCTGATAACATATACCAGCACACACCCTTTATCACACTCACTATACAGAAAGACATTCTATGTGTGAAAAGAGAGGCAGGCTTAGTTATAGCTATCCCCAGACCTCAAGGTAAAGACTGGATGCATTGGGTTCATGGTGCAGGTGCCATGGGACACCCCAAAGAGGATGAAATGCTGTCTATCTTGGATATGTTGGTATGGTGGCCAGAAATGAAACATGACATACAGAATCATGCTTCCTCCTGTATCATCTGTGCCTCCTTTGGGAGACAGCCCAAAAAGAAAAGGGGACAGTTGATGAGAGCACCGCCACGTGGTCCATTTGAGAGAGTGCAGATAGATCATGTGGGTCCTCTTCCCTTAACTGTTAGGAAAAACAGATGAGTCAGGGACGGCGTGGCTTAGCTGCAGGACAAGATGGAAGCATAACTGCTGAGCTCCTCTCCCAGATGCCTATATTCTGACTTAAATGAAGGTTTTTCCTAATCCAAAGTATTATACTCGCAGAAATATCCAGCTTAAATACTAAGCGATAGCCTGGTAAAAAACAAACTGCTTATATTTTCCTAGTAAATTCAGTGTGGGACAGTGCTGAACAGAGAGATCAGATTACCTCTCTCTGATGCCGTTACCGGCATAAAACTAAACTTTTCTAATAATAAGTCTAATAAAGTTTCCAAATGTCATGTGCTGACATTAAAGGATTTGATGATCTAATTTGACTTAAAGGAAAAGAACAAGAAAGGAAAAACGGTAACATTTTGTCACTCTTCAGGCTTGCTTAGAATTGAAATTGGCTGTTATGACAGTTTGAAGTAGCGGGAGAGAAATCAGCTGGAGTATCAGTATGGAATAGCGCTGCAACTCTAAGTTAATGAGGTGGTAAATCCTATCAGATAAAAGTCAAGATAAATGGAATCACTAAATGGTAGACCGATAGCTGGAGAGAAACATTAAGACAGGGAAATTTAAAGATAAGAGAAGAAAGATCGCTGACATTCCCTGAGACATTTGCTGCTAGTTCAGGTAGCAGTCAGCTGTTGGGGAATTTTAAATAATATAATACCGAATGCTAAGAATTACATTTCAGCCTGCCTTAATTATCCTTCAAGATCCAGCACAATGAAGGGGAAGGGAGATCGAGTCTTCCCCCTTCACTGCACCGGAGGAGCCTGAGATCGGCAATTTACCCTGCCCCCCAACAACCACTTCGCTGTCATTACAGCCCTCTTGGAGGCTTTGAATAAAGGACCTCTCTTCTTCAATATCCAGCACAGTGAAGGGGAAGGGAGATCGAGTCGTCCTCCTTCACTGCACCGGAGGAGACTGAGATCGGCGATTTGCCCCGCCCCCCAACAGCCACTTCGGCACCGGTCTGTCATTACAGCCCTCTTAAGGGCTTTGAATACAGGACCTCTCTTCTTAAAGATCCAGCACAGTGAAGGGGAAGGGAGATCGAGTCGTCCCCCTTCACTGCACCGGAGGAGCCTGAGATCGGCGGTTTGCCCCGCCCCCCAACAACCACTTAGGCACCGGTCTGCCGTTGCAACCCTCTTGAGGGCTTTGAGTGCAGGACTTCTCTTCTTCAGAATCCAACACAGTGAAGGGGAAGGGAGAACGAGTCGTCCCCCCTCACTGCATCGGTGGAGCCTAAGATCGGCGATTTGCCCTGCCCCCCAACAGTCACTTCAGCACCGGTCTGCAATTACAGCTCTCTTAAGGGCTTTGAATACAAGACCTTTCTTAAATATCCAGCACAGTGAAGGGGAAGGGAGATCGAGTCGTCCCCCTTCACTGCACCGGAGGAGCCTGAGATAGGTGATTTGCCCCACCCCCCATCAGCCACTTCGGCACCTCCCACTGTGAACCACCGAGGAGAAAGGCGACTTCAAACCCGGGGGGTGTGACCTGATCGCCACGAAGAACGCACAGATGGTTTAACGGCTCCTCTTACACATCTGTTTTAATATAATCTGTGTGGAATTCGACGGATCAGACAGAAAAGCCATCTTGCAGCCGTTACTGCTTGAGGACAACATGAAAACATGAAATAACTGCTCCTTTTCACCCGCACTCGAAGCTGATTAAAAAGTGCTTATTTTTGGAAAAAAAAAAAAAAACTTTGCGATTTCGCCAGGATATAACTGCCTGAGTCCCTATGTCGCCTTCAAAATCGGCTAAAAACGAAACTGCTCCACCCGCGTCAATCGGAGGGAAGAAACTGAAACCTGATCTGAACACGCCAGAGAAAATGGCGCCGAAGAACGATGAGGCTTCACTAGACCTGCTCCTGAAAGAAATAAGATCAAATCGGGGTATAATTCAAGAACAGGTTGAAGAAATCAAACTTTTAAGGGGTGAGATTGAGGCAATTAATTCCCAGTTTGTGGATGTCCGACATCGTTTGGACGCCCTGGAGGAAAAAACACCTGTCATATCTTCAATAAAAGAAACGGTAACTAAACATGACAAACTCATCACTACTTTACAAAGAAACTTTGAAGACCTTTCTAACCGGAGCAGAAGATCCAATTTAAGGATCATTGGGCTCCCTGAATCATCGGAGGGATCTGATATGGCTTCCTTTCTTTCTACTTTCTTGCCTGCCACCCTGGGACTTGTCTTTTCACCTCCTCTGGAAATAGAGCGTGCTCACCGCGTGCCGTCTCATCTTTCTTCACATGCCTCCTCTCCTAGGCCCATGTGGCTAAACTACTCAGATTTCAGCAAGCGCTCCAAATTCTAACAGCAGCTAAATCTAAATCTCAAATGCTACACCAAGGCAGGAAGTTCTTCATTATTCCTGATCTAGCTAAAACTACAGCCTTAAAGAGAAAAGCATTTCTCTCCCACCGGCAGGAACTTAAAGACATCGGAGCCAAATATGGTCTTATGCACCCAGCCAGGATGAAAGTAACCTACAATAATCGCACTACATCATACACTGATCCTGAGGAGCTGGCTGCATTCCTGGACTCTTTGAAAATGCACTGATACGCTGAACTTTTGATATCACGATTTGCCTTTGTGTTCTCTCTTGTTATAACCTGTATGAATATATAATTCATTGTTTTTGTGAATAAGCACACCACTTTTAAATTTCTTAAATTGAATGGGTGTGGAGTTAAGTAAGTTGTTCTATATGAGTTGTTTCTCCATGCTCACAGGAGCACCCTTAAACTGTACTATCTTATACATAATAGTAAGGTCTCTCTATTTTCTGACCTTACAATATGCTGTCACTAATAGTATACTTGCTCTTATTCCTATGCTTTCTTTCTTTCTTTTTATTCCTTCTGGCAGTAGTGTCTACCTGGTATCCTGGTTTTACTATTTGTTGTTTCCTTATAAAGGTGATGATTACTATGTCTTACCATCGTATACAATAGACTATGGCTGATTTACATATCATCTCTTTTAATGTGAATGGTTTGAATCATCCTATTAAAAGGAAGAAGATAACTAATTACCGTATTTGCCGGCGTATAGGACGACTGGGCGTATAAGACGACCCCCCAACTTTTAGTTAAAAAATAGAGTTTTGTGTTATACTCGCCGTATAAGACGACCCCTTCTTCCTTCTCCACCTCTTTGTATTCCCCCATGTGCTTTCAGCGTTCTTCTCCCTCCTCTGTCTTCAAGTGCTTTCAGAGTCCTTCCCCCCCCTCCTGTCTTCACCATGGCATTTCAGCGTCCTTCTCCCCCCCCTCCTTCTCTACCGCCCCGGGTGCAGCACAGCCAGCCAGGTCCCCTTACTTTTGTGGCACTTCCCCGACCGACCGACAACAGCCCGGGTCCGACAATCCTCCCTGCCCTGTAGCCGCGAATCTAAATTACCTTCTTACAGCAGCTGTAAGAAGGTAATTTAGATTCGCGGCTACAGGGCAGGGAGGATTGTCGGACCCGGGCTGTTATCGGTCGGTCGGGGAAGTGCCACAAAAGTAAGGGGACCTGGCCGGCTGTGCTGCAACCGGGGCGGGGCGGCCGCCCCTCTCTCTTGGTACCGCGAGGCTACTCTCCTTCTCCTTACCTGCCATGCCTGCAGCACAGAGCCGAACGGAAGTCTTCCCGACGTCAGCGCTGACTTCGGAGGGAGGGAGGGCTTTGTTTAAGCCCTCCCTCCCCTCCGACGTCAGCGCTGACGTCGGGAAGACTTCCGTTTGGCTCTGTGCTGCAAGCAGAGAAGGTAGGGAGAAGAAGAGCCGCGCGACTGAGTACATCCAGCTCCGCAAGTAAGGGCATGTAAACTGTACCCGGCGTATAAGACGACCCCCGACTTTGGGGAGGATTTTAAGGTACTAAAAAGTCGTCTTATACGCCGGCAAATACGGTACATGTTAAATAAACATCCCGATGTGATCTATTTACAGGAAACCCATCTCCCACCTGCTGCCGCTTCTAAATTTGATTTGAAGGGATATTCCACTCATTTGTATTCCCCTGCGACTCAGAGAAAGAAAAATGGAATATCAATACTTTTCAGTGATAAACTATCCCCTATCATTCACTCTGTTAAAACAGACTCCGATGGAAGGTGGTGTCTGGTACATGCTGCGTTGCACTCTGTGGATTTTGTGTTCCTTAATATTTACGCTCCTGTTTTGGATCATCCGGATTTTTTCAAAGATCTTCAGCTGGCGTCAGTTGAATATGACTCTTGTTCTCGAATATTGGGTGGAGATTTTAATCAAATTCAAGATATCTATATAGATCGATCATCCTCTTGCAAACCCTCAAAATCTAAATCTTTTGCAGCTCTACATGCTTTAAAAGAAGCCTTTTCTCTTGTAGATCCATGGCGTTTACTGTATCCCAAAGGTAGAGAATATTCACACTTTTCACCACCACATAATACCTACTCGAGAATTGATTTCTTCCTTCTCTCCTCCTCTCTCATTCAAGACGTGACAAATACTTTCATACACCCAATAACTCTTACAGATCATGCAGCTATTTCATTACATTTATCTATTTCTGCCCCACGTAAAGAATCTCCCTCTTGGCGACTTAACAATACTCTGCTTTTAGATGAGGTAATAGTAGAAAAAATCAAATCTTTTACTACGGAATTTTTTGAAATCAACACCAAAGATCCAGAAATTTGTCCTTCTATTATTTGGGAAGCTTACAAAGCTTCTCTCAGAGGTGAATTGATCAAACTTGCTTCCTGGAAAAAAAAAAATCCATCCAAAAAGAAAAAGAACTGGAAATCTCTATTAAAAATTTAGAACTACAACATATGTCCAACCATCTACAAGATCAATCCATGCTCCAACGTATTCAAAACTTAAAATATGAATACAATACTCTAGTCTCATGTACGGCCCGTCGTGACATTTTCATTTCCAACTCTGGTCACTATATGGGAGATAATCTTATGGGTCGCCCTTTGGCTAGATATCTCAAAACTAAATCAAAACGCTTGCACATCTCAGCTGTTCAAGATTCATCAGGACAATTAGCCAGAACCAGATCTCTGATTTCTTCCCAATTTGAAAAATTTTATACTACCCTATATCAATCTGATTTTTCAGCCTCTGAAATGGATTTAGATTCATTTCTATCCTCACTAGCTCATCCAACTATATCGGAATCTATTAAAGCAAAACTGGATGCTCCTATAACTATATCAGAGATTGAAAATGCTATAACCTCTCTACCCACTGGGAAAGCTCCTGGCCCGGATGGCTTTACAAATGAGTTTTTCAAATGCTTTTGAACCCTATTGACTCCTCAACTCCTTGCATATTATGATTTCCTTCACTCCACTCCGGACAAACAATTTAATTTCGCTGAGGCCACGATTGTAGTTATTCCCAAGCCAGACAAAGATGCTACTCTGGTTAAAAATTTTCGTCCTATCTCTCTTCTTAATTTGGACTACAAAATTATGGCTAAATTACTTGCACTAAGACTCACCACAGTGATCCCATCTCTCGTACATGGAGATCAAACTGGATTCATCAAATATAGATACATTAGGGATAATCTTCGTTTATTTCATCATATCAATGCTCACGCCAAATCAATGTCGGACCCTGTGATTGGTCTAGCCATTGATGCCGAGAAGGCCTTTGACCGAGTGGAGTGGCCTTTCTTATTCCGAGTACTGAAATGGTACAACTTTGGTTCTTTCTTTACAGACTGGATAGAAACATTATACAGACAACCCACGGCTCGTATCTTGATTAACAACTCTCTCTCTAATAGATTTTCCCTCCATAGAGGTACCCGTCAAGGCTGTCCCCTTTCACCATTATTATTTGATTTAGCATTGGAACCTCTATTGACAGCTATCAGACAATGTTCCTTAATTAAAGGTATTCCCTCGTCCATTCGAGAGATTAAACTAGCAGCTTACGCTGACGATGTTCTTCTCTTTCTCAAAGATCCTCTTATCTCTTTACCTCATTTTATCCACATCGTATCTCAATACTCTCAAATATCTGGATATTCTGTTAATTGGGAGAAATCAGAGATTTTTCCGCTAAATGATCACATTTCCTCCTCAGATCTAGCTCATTTTCCTTTTCCATGGTCACAGGGAGCTGTAAAATATTTGGGGATTTTAATACATAAAGACCCATTACATGCTCAGGATCTCAATATATCTAAAATCAAAAACTTAGTTTCAAGTACTACATCTCGTTGGTCCCCGCTTTATTTGTCCTGGTGGGGTAGAATAGCCTCTATTAAAATGACCTTAGCCCCACAAATTAATTATACTCTATCTATGCTTCCCCTTCTCTGCCATAAATCACTCTTTCATTGGCTTAATATGAAAATTACTGAATTTATTTGGAACAAGAAAAAACCTCGTATTGCTCTCGCCAAGCTGAAGGCCTCTAAGATTAATGGGGGCTTAAATTTACCTGATTTTTATTATTACTACATCGCCTCCTTAGCCAAATACGGAGCTCACTGGATTGTTGACTCATATCCACAGGATAAACCAGCATGGTTTGAAATGGAATGCTTTTTATGTGCACCACTACACATCTCTTGCTTCCTTACAGTGTCGATACCTAGACACTTGAGAAAATATTCTTTGTTGAGTGCAACGCAACATGCTTTTCAACTATTAGATGCAGCGGCTGAGATCTCTGTTGCTGAAGGCCCACTTATGTCCCTTTGGAATAATTCTAAAATTCAAAATAAGGGTAGATCCCTTTCATGGAAGAGGTGGCAACGGGCAGGGGTGTGGTTTGTTCATCAATTGATCTCCTCCACTTCATTTATCCCATTTGATACTTTTTGTTCTGTAAACTCACTCCCATCCTCTATATATCCCCAATGGCTTACGCTTACTGAAATACTAACTAATGTGAAAATGCGCCCTGACTTTATGACCTCTCAACAAACTATTCGTCACTGGTCTACTTTGGCTTTACTGAAAGGTAGGGCAATATCTCTTTTTTATAGCATCTTAAGAGATCACACCTTCACCTTTACACCTCAATCCATGAACCATTGGGGCTCTATCCTAAAGACCACGCTTTCTGAAATAGATTGGGAACTCTTCTGGTCATCTACAAATCGTCCTCTATTATCCTCAAGAGTTTCGCAATCAATGTTCTTTGTTATGTGGAATGTAGTATGGACTCCATTTCGAATGTGGAAAGCGAAACTGAAACAAGACCCTACCTGTTGGAACTGTTTGAAAGTGCCTGGAACTCTTGATCACATGCTTCTTCACTGCACTATGGTTCATTCCTTTTGGATTCGTATCTGGGACACCATAAAATCTATTACCAAATGTTCAGAAGCTATTTCCATAGACATTATAATCCTTCGTTCTCAACACCCTTGTTTCGCACTATCAAACTGTCCTCCTAAACTTATTGACACCATGATTGTGACAGCTCTTATGCACATTTTGAAAAATTGGAAGTCACCCACACTACTAGACTACACTTTTTGGTGGAACTCATTGAGCATGTACTACAAATTCGAATCATATGCATATGAAAAGAACACGATATCTCGTTTATCTACAAATTTGGTGCGAAATAAATCACCTTGGTCATTCTTAGATTCATATGTTCATTCTGCCTTGTAGACACCTGCCTCTCTCTCTTTCTCTCTCTCTTTCTTTATCTCTCTTTTTTCTTTTTTATTTCAATTCATCTTCTCTGCTTTTCTATCCTTTCTATTTCTTTTCTTAGCAGTTTCAAATACTCTGAATTCTTCTTACTAATCTACTATATGCAAATAATAGCAATTATGGTTTCTTTTGTTTATACATCACTATTTCTTATTCATTTTTTATGTATTTGAACTGCTTTCTGTATATTACTTATAATATTCAATAAAATTAATGAACTAAAAAAAAAAAAAGGAAAAACAGATTTTTACTGACTGTGGTTGATTCATTTTCACATTGGGTAGAAGCATTTCCAGTAGCAGATCAGACAGCCAGGACCACAGCTGAAATTCTAACTATACAATTTTTGGCAAGATGGGGAATCCCAAAAACCATTGATTCCGACAATGGCCCTGCTTTTGTTTCCCAGCTTATCAAAGAATTGTTTGAGTTTCTAGGCATAGAACAGCAATTACACATCCCATACCACCCCCAGGCAGCAGGGCAGGTAGAAAGAATGAACCAGACCATTAAGGCCCATCTCAGCCCTATGCTGAATCTGACTGGAAAAAACTGGGATCAGGAATCCCTTTGGTCCTAATGCGTATCAGAGCTAATGTTTGTAAGTCCACAGGTTTTGCACCTTATGAAGCCTTAATGGGAAGGCCAATGCCACGGTGGGAAAATCTGTTGTGTCCTTTCCTTCCAGAGGACCAGACAGTAATTCTGGCTAATGAATGGATGAAATCCCTGCAAGAACATCTCAAAGAAATACAGACTACTGTGCTGGCTAACACAGAAAAGTCTAGGGATTATTTGCAGGAAATATATGCAAAAGGTTCTGACTTAAGGCCCCTCAAGATCGGGAGCAAAGTCATGCTCCTGAACCCCAGACCTAACCTTCCCTTTGGGATAGCAAAATGGGATGGACCGCATTTAATAACAGATACCCTAGGCCCAAGCCTTTACCAGATTCTAATGCCTGACAACCAGCAATGCTGGAAACACATCACTCAGTTGAAACCATATGGGTAACATGTGTTTATCAGTCTCTGTTTTCAGATTTCACCTGAAGACAGCACGGACAGCTGCATTGCATGAGGAAAAGTCACAAGAGATTAGTAACTATATTATTCACTCCTGCTGCATAGTTGATGAGCCCTATCTATAGAACAGGAGTACAATATTTACGTAAATACGTAGTAGAAATTATTTTGCTTCTTGCATTTTACCAATAGTAAGTACTAGTTAATTTGTTTAAGTTTAGAGTTAGTTTTAGGATGGCACGGTTCCCTTTTACTCTTGTATATGCTCTCCTTTACCCAAGTATCATTACAGGAACTATCATTCGAATATGCACAATCGGTTGGGCAAAATCCACAGATGGGGTATATCGCTATCAAGAAATACCCCCACTTTTCTTGAAGGAACCGACCTTGTCATATTAAGTTTTTGTTCTGTACAGGACAAGCCAGTGTTCTACTCAGTAAACATCACCCAAGTAAAGTGGGCACCTCCTGTCCCCACTTCTTTAGAAAGAACACAGGAACTAAAAGCACCCCCAGAGAAGTACTTTCTAGGGCCCCCCTGCCTTGATTCTGTATAATATCTCCTGTCAGGATAGCGGTAACTGGAAGATTTCGCATACATGGGTCCAGAATAACCAACAACACATTACTGAGACGTCTTTCTTTTTTGATGTATCTTGCTTTCCTACTATCCCCCCTCCTCCCACCTCAGCCCCTCCTGTTCTCTACCTTTCTGATATCAATATGTTTCAGGAAGGAAAGCTCTTTCAGGTTAAATATGATGCACCACATGATGTTTTATATGATGTAGAACAGTGTTCTTCAACCTTTTTACACCCGTGGACCGGCAGAAATAAAAGAATTATTTTGTGGACCGGCAAACTACTAGGACTAAAATTTAAAAACCCCGTTTACGCCCCATCTCCGTGAGCTCGGTCCCCGCAAACGATCTGATTACATCTGCACAAGCCGCAATTATGATTTTATATTGAACGTATTTTATTAAAGTATAAAAAGAAACAATATTCTGAACAATTGTGATTTTATAAATACAAATATACAGAGCATGGACCAACAAAACCCCTGTCTCCCCTCCCCTTCACATATATCCCCTCTACTATCAAGAAAACTGAACAAGCCAAATTATTATAGAATGCTATATAGAAATATCATGCTAACAGAATACTGCAGTCCCCAGTTATGTCTCTAGCAGGATATATATTTCAAATCTGATATATTCTAATGACAAAATAGAAATAAAATTATTTTTTTCTACCTTTTGTTGTCTCTGGTTTCTGCTTTCATCTTCTTTTCATTCTTTTCCTTCCAGCATCTGCCCGTTCCATCCAATGTCTGCCCTTTCCCCCTTCCATATGTATCTGACTTCTTTCTATGCCCCTCTTCCCTGTCCATACAGCCTGTTCCTCCTCTCTCCTTTTTATATCATTCATTCCAGCTTCACTGCCTCCTTCATTTTTATCTCTCCTACACCAGATCTAGCATCTTTATCCCTCTCTCATTTCTCTGCTGACCTCCTTTCCAGCATCAATGTCTCTCTACTTTCTCATTCCTCTCTCTCCCCTTTCCCTCATCTGATCTCTCCATTCCACCCTGACCCCCTTCCCCTCCTGTAATCTCCCTGCCAGCTGTTTCCTTCCTTTTTTCTTTCTCCCTTCCCTCCTTTTTTTCCCTTCTCCCTTCCCTCCTCCCTCTATCCAACATTAACTCTCTTCCCATCCCTTTCCTTCCTCCCCTCTCAGCAGCATCTCTCCTTCTTCTCCCTTCCCTCTTCCCTCTATCCAACATTAACTATCTTCCCATCCCTTTCCCTCCTCCCCTTCCAGCAGCATCTCTCGTTCTCCCTTCCCTCCTCCCTCTATCCAACATTAACTCTCTTCCCATCCCTTTCCCTCCTCCCCTCCCAGCAGCATCTCTCCTTCTAATTCTCTCCAAGTCCAGTAACAGCTCTCCCTTTATCCAGCAGCTTCCCAGCCTCCTACAGTGGCTTCCTCCCCTTCCAGCAGCTCTCAGTACTTGCCTGCAGGAAGTTGCCGGTAAATCACTGCCCTGGTAAGTAGGAGAGTTGGTGGGAGGGGAGACAGCCACTGTGAAGGCTCCCCAGGATCTTGCTCGCACACGCTGACCATCTCCCTCCACCTGCACCTGTATCTGCAGCTCTCTCCATTCTACTCGCGACTTCCCTGCGGCCCTCTTCAGCAACTCGTCAGGGGCGGCGATCAAGACAGGCTGCCAACATCGGGACCTTCACTCTCTGAGTCCCGCCTATTTTGTTTCAACTTCCTGTTTCCTAACAGGCGAGACTCAGAGAGGGAAAGCCCCGACGTTGGCAGCCTGTCTTGATCGCCTGAGGCTGGGAGGAACATTAGTCGGGAGGAACCGCAGTCGGCAGGAAATTTAACTGCCGACTGGATCTAGCCGGCCCTGCGCGGACCGGCAGAAATTTTCTGCGGACCGACACCGGTCCGCTGACCGGCGGTTGAAGAACTGTGATGTAGAATACCATTTTCTTACTTGGCATTTATTTCCAAAATTGTTTTTAGTTAATCATAGATACCCAAATTGCTCGCAATTTGTTGCTAACCACATACATATGTTGAATACTTGGTTTGACATGCAGTCAGGTACCGCCCAAACCACGCAACGTAGAAATAAACGTGAATTATTGGACACTATTCTAGGTGGCACAGGAACTGCACTAGGTGCTCTTAATACAATTGATATAGAGGTACTGCGCAATAAGATGGGATCCACCTCTCAACATGCTTCTAATGGGTTCACCTCACAGCATATTATTAATAAAGCTTCATCTAAATTATCCAAAGTAATGGTAGACACATTTGCTCTTATTTCACCCATTATAGAACATAAAATTGTGACCTGAGCACATGAGGAATATAGGTTGGGAAATAATATTTCCTGGGCTATGGCCTGTGATCAAGTACAGATCGAGCTTATTACTATCCTAAAAGAAATTCTAATCACAGCTAAGTTAGGCCACTGGCCCCTGTCTCTGGTCCAGATGGCTAGTACCAAAGTACCTGATTTTGCTATAGCGCACCTTGATTGATGGACAGTGAGTGTTCCAATCTGTACACCACAAGGATGCTCTATCTGTACTTTGATCCCATGGTCAGGACACCACACAGTTATTTATCCTGTAGTTAATATTGGTGTACAGCTTGATAATATGCTTTTATATCCTTTGGATCACATCACATGGGTACTACCACTGGATGATACCTGGACTTCATTTAAGCCAATGGATCCCTCACTCTGTGTGCAGACACCATTTCATTTCAAGTGTGAACCTCATCAGTTTAAAGAGACTGTCACTTCCTGCTGGACTAATTCATCCTCCTGCTCCCTATCCGCAAAGATCTCCTACTCTACTTCTTCACACACGTTGTACTACCTTGGAGCTGGACATTTTTGTTTTCACCTATTCTTTCCACAAAACGTTTCCTGTTCGTTGGATCCCCAGATTCATGACAGCCACCTTCCTAAGAATGCTTTGCTGTACAGTTCAACTTATTTACTGGTGTAGTCATTCACCTCTATCCTCCATCACCATTAATAGGACAACCTACTCCACACCTCTGGTAACTAATGATTCTATGGACATTCCAGACTTTATTTCATATGCTGTGCATCCACTACCTCTTGGTATGGGGAATGAGACATTCCACAAGCTGCTGAACTTTACTGAACTCCATACTTACATTGAACAACTTAAGAAAACCTCCAAAGAAGTGAATCATACTATCACTTTTGAAAATGGACAGATTGCACAAACTGTAAAAAATTTGATATGAGACGCTCATGTCTCAGTTTGGGAACTTTTCTTTGGGTATTCGCCCACTGCAAACCACGTATTTAATGTTTTAATTCACCCTATCATTATCTTAATTATTGTACAAATTTTGCTATGTATTATTATGATTTTCCTTTGCTGTAAAGTGAAACACATGTACATGTACATTTCTTTACAATGCATATCATACAAAGTTCCTTCTAACTTTTAAGGCAGTTATACATGTATTTCCAGTATCTTCTCTGACACTTGCTAATTTGGCTAATTTGGTTTTAATTTGGCATGGCCTATTGCATTACCAGGGTCAGACATAATATTATCCCATACTTGCATACTCTCTCATGACATCTTGGTACCTTTATACCTGAACCTCCTGAGAAATCTTCCTGCATCCCTTATGCACCGTTCAATCTCTCAACGACGGGTAAGATATAAGCATACTGGGGTCCCCGCCCAGATGACGGACTATACAACCTAAGACAGAGGTTTGAACTCATAATGGGAACTGTTTATCTTCATAGCTTGGAGATTCTGCAGGACAGGGGACGTGCTGCTATAACGTTGGAGGTAAGCGAGGCATCTGCAAAATGCAGACTGGTTGTTTATAGAAGGGTACCGCAAGCTTGCCTTCATTTCAAAGAATAACAATAAAAATAAAAAAAAGTATGGGAGATGTCAGCATAGCTATTGCTAGCAAACAGCATTTTCAGTTGGCATAACTAATGTCAGCAAAGGCCTATGGGAAATTATCTGACTCTGGATGCAGAATTCTGTGCTCCTGCACAGAATTCACTTACATTAATCATTCAGCCAGACTGGATTGTTTATCAAGAAGATAGGCTGCTTGAATGGGACAAAGAAGCCAGAGACTAATCCCATCTACCATGCCTGCAAGTATCATACCCTCCTTATCAATTAAATTAACCATTGTTTCAAACAGTTTACAAATTCTAAACAGAAAGATACTGGGACATACAATAGTTTCTATACACAGAATAAATACAATAGTTTCTATACACAGAATAAGATTCCAAGTTATAAAAGCCTCCTTTCTGCAACACATCTGCAGCTCTCTCTTTCTTTATCTCTCTGTCTATCCTTCTCTTTATCTATGTAACACGAAGCATCACCCCATCCCCCTTTTATCTCTCTCTGCCTTTCCCTGGAACTTCATGCTTCCTTCTGGACTTTGTAAGGCAGGGAAACTGCTTTGCTCTCTCATTAATTGTAATGCTTATAAATATTGCTTTTCTGTAAGACTATTTCTATAATATATTCTTTATGCAATCACCTTTGGCTGTGTTTCTTATTTGATTCTACTCCTGGTGAATCTTCAGTGAGGGAACTGAACCTGGGACCTGGCGTGTGTAAGGGCGCCGCTCAAATGACCCCCACATACCATATATTGTGGGGGCCACAAACAATCCTTACAGTAATATTTGTGAAGGTGGATGTTTCTGTGTTACATGTCGCAGTCTTGAGGAACCAAGCCGTTAAGTGCAGAGACTATAGGTTGGGATGAAGTAGAAAACCCCAATTCTGCGTAAGCAGTGAAGGAAAAACAGGCAGAAGAAGAGGCTCCCTGAGTTGTAACAGGAGGGAGAACCACGGCTGTCGGGGCACCGAGGAGCTATCAGAATCATGGTGGCACTCGTGGACTTAAGCCTGATGAGAGTCTTCAAAATCAGAGGGAATGGAGGGAACGTATACAGAAACAGGTTAGTCCAATCCAGCAGGAAAGCATTCACCTCGAGTCTGAATGGGGTGTAGACCCTGGAGCAGAAGCGGGGCAACTTGTGATTGTGGGGGGACATGAACAGATCGACATCCGGAGTCCCCCAACGAGCAAATACCTTACACAGGGTCAAGGAATGGATGGACCATTCGTGAGGCTGCAGAAGACGACTCAACTTGTCCGCCAGAGAATTGTGCTGGCCCTGAATGTAGACTGCTTGAAGGAATATGTTGCGGTGGATGGCCCAATCCCAGAGCCTCATCACCTCCTGGCACAAGGACAGGGACCCCGTTCCCCCCTGTTTGTTGATATAGGACTGTTCGTGGTCCTATAGGCGCTTGGTGGCCAGTTCGATGGAATCATCGAACAGCTCATGACCCACACACGGGAGCTTGGTGAGACGATCCTGTAGATTCGGATCCATATCCACAATGCAGAGCCAAGCGAGGCAACGCATGGCAACCGCAAAGGCCTTGACCTAGAGGACAACTCGAAGGCGTCGTAGGCCGCCTGAAACATATAGAGGCGGGGCTGGGAGAGGGTCTCCTCGAGGAGATGAAACTCCTGGTGCCGAGAATCCGTGATGTCCTCCTGGAAGGAGCGGAGGGCATCCACTCAGAACCGGAGGTAGGACGTGAAGATAAAGTTATAGTTGAGGACACGATTCGCCATCATTGAGTTTTGGTAAAGACAGCAACCAAATTTGTCTATCTTAAGGCCCTTCTGGCCTGGAGGGACGGCAGCGTAAACCTTAGAGGGATTGGATTTCTTCAAGGAAGACTCAACTACTAAGGATTGATGAGAAAGCTGAGAACTTTCAAACCCCTTAACTGGGATCGTCCGGTAATGGGACTCCAACTTGGAGGGAATGACTGTGACTGCATAGGGGGTCTCCAGGTTCCGGAGAAAGGTTTGCCTGAGAACCTGGTGCAATGGCAAGTGCAGTACCTCACGGGGCGGATGATCGATACCCATTTCCGCCAGGTATTCCCGGGTATAACGGGACTCAGACTGGAGGTCCAATTTCAAGACCCTACCCATGTTAGAGATGAAACGAGTAAAGGAGGAGTTTCTAGAAGAAAACTCATCCTCCCGAGGGGACCCTGATCGAGATTTGGGGGCAGCCAAGAAAGAGGGAGAAATTTCCCTTGAATAGTAAGCCGGGGCCTCGGAGTCCCGCGAATGGGAGACCGAAGAGGCCCGACTAAAGCGTCTAGGGGGTGTCGAGGAACGACCCCGTGCAAGGTGGGCCAGGGAAGACCCCGGGGTCCATGGAAGCAGCTGGCGAAGCCTCGGAGAAGACGGGGTAAAGGAAAAATCCTACACCAGCTTCGAAGAAGATCCCTTAGAGGCTAGTAGCTTCCTCGATGGGGAACACAAACTAGAGTCCAACTCGAGGACAAGCGTGTGCCTGGAATGTTTCGTGGTTGGAGACCTGCCCTGAAGGTCTGTGCCTTTCTTGGGTACGATGAAATATAAGGAATAAGGGACAGATCCTGCGGCGTGAACATCTGCCATTGAAGAGTGGCTCGGACCTTGGTTTCTTTTTCCAGCCTCCCAACTGGAGAATCCAGAAATAAAACCGGAAGAGGAAAGAGGAACTTGATCTTGTGCCCTTCTCAGATAATGTCCAGCACCAATTAGTCCAATGATATCTTTTCACACTTTCTCCAAAATGCTGACAACCGCCTCCCAATGTATGAAGGAACAGCTCTGAATTTGGCGGCAGTTAGACTTTTTAGACTACGGTGTGACGTGAAACCCAGAGGGCTGCTGGCATCTGGAATTGCTATAGTGCTGCCTGTACCCATGGAAATACCTATGGGCAGAGGAGCTCGAGTTATTTTGGCAAGAACAACAGGAGGAATGAAAATTATTTTGACTCCCCCAGGAGAATGGCAAGGACTGCTCTCTGGTAGGAATTTAGGGAAGTGGTCTGCCACACTGGCCATGAGTTCATCTAGGCCCTTGTCAAAAAACATCTGTTCTTTGTTTAAATCTTTATTGATTTTCAAACTTTGATAGTGCAATACAATTGGTAAATCATAAAATATTGCATAGAATGCACTAACTATACAATTATTACATTAAACAGTCATTTACTCCCATCCTCATCTTAATTATTAATACAATAAAACATATGATGTGATTTCAATATTATAATTAAATAATTTAACTCCTCAAAGTCCATTTCTCTCCACCCACCCACCCACCTTCCCTGGATGTGTAAAGAAATCTAATGAAAAGGGAAGAAACATGACCCTTACTGTAATGCAACAAAAGTATAAGAACATAAGAAGTTGCCTCCGCTGGGTCAGACCAGAGGTCCATCGCGCCCAGCAGTCCGTTCCCGTGGTGGCCCATCAGGTCCATGACCTGTAAGGTGATCCTTGTCTAAAACCCTTTAGTCCCCTTTATCCTTCTATCTATACCCTTTCATAACCTATCTCTACTTCTATCTGTATCCCTCAATCCCCGTATCCTTCAGGAATTTATCCAATCCTTCTTTGAAACCCTGTAGTGTACTCTGTCCTATCACAACCTCCGGAAGCGCATTCCAGGTGCCCACCACCCTCTGGGTGAAAAAGAATTTCCTAGCATTGGTTCTAAACCTGTCCCCTTTCAATTTATCCGAGTGCCCCCTTGTTCTTGTGGTTCCCAATAGGCTGAAGAATCTGTCCCTCTCTATCTTCTCTATGCCTTTCATGATCTTTAAAGTCTCTATCATGTCTCCTCTGAGTGTCTGCTTTTCCAGGGAGAAGAGCCCCAACCTTTCTTTTTTTTTTTTTTGAAAATCATTTTTATTGGGAGACAACAAGAGAAACAAGCATAACACAGAAAAAAAAACAAGCGAACAATGGCAATCAGGAAAAGAGAATAACAAGCAGCACCAAGAAAAGAATATGCAACATGACACTGCAAAATTGACCAGAAAAAAGAAAACAAAGGCTGCCAATCTCTCATGTCGGCTCCATCATTTTCAATGCCCCAGACAACAGGACATCCCCCTCCCCAATACCACTAGGAGGGAGAAAGCACGCCCACCAGACAACACCACCCATACAGACAAACACACTCAGACCAAGAATACACCGCAGTCACCCCCCCCTCCCCATCCCCGCCCCCAACCCCATTCCGAGAGACCAGAGGCAACTGCAGAAACACCCTCCATAATGCCAGGTATGCCAGCACCTCAGGGTTAGTGGCGTGAACATGATAACATAGTTCAAAGCGGGCCAATTCGATCATCTGGTTGATCCAGTAAGTCAAAGAAATAGAGTCCTCCTGAGTCCAGTGATGCAGAATTGTTCTCCGAACCGCCAGTAAGGTCAGATAAATGAAACGCCGCTGAGGTATCGAGAAACCCTGTTCCTCCAACAGGACCTGATCCCCAAGAAGCAAAGTTCTGTAGTCCCACTCGATATCCCGTTGCAAGACCAAATGAAGCTGCGCGAAGGAGGAGTTCCATAGAGACAATGCAGGGCATTCCAAAAAGGAATGTAGTACAGTTCCTGTGGCCCCCTTGCATCTACTGCATAAAGAGTCCCCCCATAATCCCATACGGGCTCCCCGTTCTTTAGTGATATAGGCTCTATGTAGGATTTTAAATTGGGTCTCCTGCCAGGCCGCAGATTTCACAAAGGCATATAAGGTATGAAAAAGGTCCAAAAAGGATTCAGGGCTATACTGTGCAGCAAGGTCCCTATTCCACCTGGCGCGTAGAACATCCAGCGACCCGCTGGCAGCAGAGAACTGAACCACCCTATACCAGACCGAAAGGGATCCCTGGGACCCCGGGACTCTAAAAAGGTACTCATCCAAAGATCCGCAAGTCCAGTCTTCCCCAAACCGTTGATGAATGCTCTGATAATAATGCCTTGCTTGTAAATATGCAAAAAAAATGGCGATTGGGAATGTCCCATTGGTCCTTAAAGTGAGCAAACGAAACAAAGGCCCCTGTATCTCCATCCACCATATGAAATAAAGTGGAGGCCCCCCGAGCGGCCCAGGTAGTAAACGGTGATTGACTCAAGCCCGGAGGAAAGCTAGGATTACCCAGGAGTTGCAGAAAAGGGGAAGCCAGCGGGGAACGAGCCTGTTTCCTACGCCACCATCTCCAGGCCAGGCAAAAAGGGCGCAAGAACCGCAATTTAGAAGAAAGTGTTCTCCCTGTACCTCTGGGCATATGCAAAAGATTCAGAAAAGTAAAGGGTGCACACCAACCCGACATCCACTCCGCAGGAGAAAATCGAGCCACCCCTGTCACTCCCTCATGAACAAATCGCATGAGAGCCGCCACGTTATACGCTCGGACGTCCGGAAGACCCAGACCCCCCTCTCGCCTAGAGAGGGATAACTTTGCATAGGCAACGCGTGCCGGCCGATGATGCCACAAAAAAGCAGAGAAAAGTAAACGAATTTTCCGAATGTCACGTTGGAGTACCCAAAAGGGAACCGTTTGCAAAGGATATAATAATTTAGGTAGAAACATCATTTTAATCAGGGCAGCCCATCCTAACAGAGACAACGGGAGATCGCGCCAAGCAGAACAGAGGCTCTGTATTTTGTTTATAGCGGCAGAGACATTACACTTGTACATCATCGCCGGGTCCACATGCAAATAAATACCTAGGTAAGCATCGGCTTACTCACAGGGAGAATCTGCAACCCCGGGTGCCAGGGCTCCCAGCCCAATCCCGCCAAGGGCAATAATTCAGACTTGTCACAATTCACCCGAAGGCCCGAGAGAGTGCCAAAGTCAGCCACCAAATCAAACGCTACCGGTAAGTGAAGAGGTGCTTGGTCCAAAAAGAGCAGGATGCCATCCGCAAACAAGGTTATACGACATTCTGCCCGTCCAAGAATAATGCCGTGCAGCTCTGGACTATTTCGAATCTTAATGGCAAGCGGTTCGAGGGCCAAGGCAAATAACAAAGGGGAGAGGGGACATCCCTGTCGCGTCCCCCGACACAATGGAAAAGAAGGTGAAAGCCCCCCATTGATAATAAGCCGAGCCTGTGGAGAGGTATAAAGAGCCTGGATCCAGGTGAGATAAGTCCCTTCCAAACCAAACTCCCCCAGGACCCAAAATAGATACTCCCAAGAAATACTATCAAAGGCCTTCTCCATGTCAAGACCGACGATCACCGACATGCCACCATCACCCCTGTGCTCATGGAGTGCCGTCAAGGCCTTAAGGAGATTCATAGACGCGTACCGTTGGGGGACAAATCCCACCTGGTCACTCGCAATGAGCTGGGGTAGAACCAAATTCATCCTGGCTGCCATGATAGAGGCCAGCAGCTTAACATCTTGATTAAGTAACAAAATTGGGCGATAGGAGCCCACTTGCGTAGGATCCTTCCCCGGCTTCGGGAGCAAAGTAATATGAGCTAGGTTAGTACGAATACCGAAGACAGAGGTAGAAAGAAAATTGAAATAGCGCTCCAGAGGTTGAGCCAGAAGGTCTGGCAAGAGTTTATAGTATTCAGGGCCGAACCCATCTGGTCCCGGATATTTGGTAAGTTTCAGCTTCTTGATCCCCTGCCGTATTTCCTCCAGAGAGATAGGAGCATTCAGCTGCGCCACCTGCGCCTCAGATAATCGGGGGACCTGAATGTCCTGAAAAAAGTGATCCCTATCCTCCTCTGTGAAGTCCCTCCGCGCATAGAGGGCGCTATAAAATTCCACAAATTGTTCTTGGATGTGAGCTTCCTGGGTAAAACTCTCTCCCCGGGAGTTCTTTACCAATTTTATGATTTATTTATTCCGAAAAGGCCGTACCAAATTTGCGAGGAGTTTACCCGCTTTACCCCCCCATTGATAAAGACGAAACTTCTGATAGAAAATATCTTGGCGAGCTCGTTCATCCAGGATCCCATCGATCTGAAGACGAAGAGATTTAATTCGCTGACCGTCCTCCTTCAGAAGACCAACCCAATGCCTCCGTCGTACTGCTGCCAGTTGTTCCGAAAGAGCGATAAGTTTCTCCCCCTGCTGTTTCCGTTTAATGGCAACATATTGGATGATATGACCCCTCAGTACTGCCTTGGAAGCCTCCCAAAACACCTCCGGATCCACATCAGAAGTATTATTGTGCGAGTCGTACTCCAGCCAGTGAGTACGTAAATATGCCCGAAAGTCCTTATCAGAATATAGAGCAGTGGGAAACCTCCAGGTCCTATCCCCCCCCTGTTCTGTAACTCTCAAAACCAGCACCACCGCCAAGTGGTCCGAAAGCGAAGTGTCTTCGATAGTTACTTTATCCACCCGAGGGAAAGTTGAGGAAGATACTAAGACATAATCCAGACGAGAATACATAGAATGCGGATTAGAATAAAACGTGTATTCCCTGTCAAAGGGGTGGAGAGTCCACCATGCATCCACCACCGCCAGATGTTCACATAAGAAATTGACCCCCATACGGGTGGAATTTTGGGGTAGCGGCCTGGCAGGAGAGCAAATCTATGGTGGGATTAGCTGTAACATTAAAATCGCCCCCCACAATCAATTGGTATGTAGGGTATTGTGCTATCAGCCCCAACAGCCCAGAGTAAAATCTGTGATTATAGACATTCAGGGCATAAAGATTACAAAAAAGGAGCTGAGAACCCCAAAGCTCTCCCAAAACAATTCTGTAGCGACCTTCCTTGTCCTGAATGGTCTTATGAATGCAGAGAGGAACCTGTTTATGGATCAGAATCGCCACCCCCCGTTGCCTACTATTATAAGAGGAGTAGCACACGTCACCCACCCACTCACTACGCAGCTTCTCACGTTTGCCACTGGTCAGATGAGTTTCCTTGTAGGAAGGCTATATCAACCTGGTGTTTCCGGAGCCATGTAAGGATTTTCTTGCGCTTGATGGAATACCATCTACATTAAGAGTGAGTACAGTCAAGTTAACCATAACTACTCAGCAAAAACAACCACCACTGTGCCCAAGAGACAAAAACAGGGAAAACAGACCAGAGACCAAGCCCCCCAGCCAGGCTCGTCTCCAGAGAATGGCAATGCCCGGACAGCACCTCCAGTCTCTCTACTACAAAGACCCACCCTCCTACCCTGCTGGTGACCCAGCCACCCCACAATCATCCACAGCCACACCACAAACATACTCCCAAACCCGCCCACTCCCCTCCCCCTCCCCGGAAAGTCTTCCCCTATCCCTCCAAGTCCCCATTCCAAAAAAAGGACTACAGTTCTCAGCCCTCTAGCCCCTCACCCAAACCCGGGCCCAAAAAATAATGTAAAAAATCCCACGGAGCCATAGCAAGCACCCCCCCCTTTCTGTACCCAGCCCCCAACCTGTGATCAAGATAGGGAACTACCCCTGCCCCAGAAAACCTTCAAGCCTTCCACATCCCCACATCATTCCCCAATTAGACCCCCCCCTCGCAGCCCTGTCCAGTCCATCCCCCCACCCTCCATTCCAGCATCCCACCAAAAAGCCCCTCCCACTAGGAAAGGGAAGAAGAGCCCCCAGTGCTACATTCCTAACCCTCATACAAAATCCCAAGAGAAAGGAAGGGTCAGAACTGGAATACGGTATGAGTTAAACAAGCTGATAACATCTAGCAAACAGAGACTGCTGAATAACCATGCGCAGAATCAATATAACATCACAAAGTTATATGGCATGAAGAGAGCAGTTGGTAGCCCCCAAACAAGCTAAGAAAGATCAGTCATTACATGGGTGGAAAGCGGACCCCGACCGCACCAGCTCACAGACCCACCTCCCCCACCATGCAGAGACCCAGACCCAGACCCAGAAAGTGAGAGAGCAAGAAAATAGAAAACAGCACAGAAGGGTTCCAGGGTGCCCGACCAGGGGAGAGCTACATCGCAGCCACAAAGAAAGGGAAGAACCTGTCTCCTGATATGAGGGGCCCAGGCAGTGAGCACCCCCCTGGCCAGAAACACGAAAGAGAAAACAAATAAAAAAATTTGAAAAAAGCGAACAGATCCCCAGCACCAAGCCGGAAGTGGTAGAGAGGGGTAGGAAAGAGAACGAGAGTAGAAAATCGAGAAAATTTACAGGAGGCCAGGGAAAAGAAAAGAAGATAGGAGATGTGACAAGGCAGCTGAGCGGGGCGGCACCAGAAATAAAGCGGCAATCTCTTGTCAGAGAAGCCGCCGAGCTGACTCGGTACGTGCCACAGAGCAGAACAAGAGCCACCCGCTCAGCGCCTCCCACCTGGGGGCACAAGGCGCACCCCGTGGCGCACAACCGGGTGCCCCACTGTCTGGTGACCACCGCCGGGCCACAGAAGGAGAAAACAGTTAGGAGCAAAAGGGACAGAAAGACGAAAGCCAGCTCAACCCCACAGATTCCCCGCACAGTACAGATGGAAGCAGGAGAAAAAGGGGGGCAAAGGAAGGAGAAGTGGAAGGGCAGGGCCCCCAGTCCAATCCCCAATGGGGAAAATGGTAGTCAGGCACTAGCCGGCTGCAGTCCCAGCGGTACCGAAGTCAGCATGGAGGTAAAATAAAGGCTCCTCGGGATTCTCGATCTCAGCGTGCTCATGTCAGTCAGCCCGGTAGTCCCTCCAGAAAGGTGCGAATTTCCGCCGGTGTGGAGAAATATAGTGTCCTGTTGTTATGGTACACTCTGAGCTTAGCGGGGTACTGCAAGGCAAAACGTAGCTGACGCTGATGAAGCTGCGTGCAGTACGGGGCCATCACTCTTCTCTGCTCCGACACTTGAGAATAGTCCTGGAACAGCAGAATTTTATGCCCCTCATAGGAGATTGTGCTCTTCGCTTTATAGCTGGCCAGAAGTTGCTGTTTATCAGCAAAGTTCAGGAGTCGGGCAATCACCGGACGCGGTCTTTGAGCTCCCTCCCGGCGGGTCCCCAGCCTGTGTGCTCTCTCAATTATCAGGGGGAGGCCTCCGGTGTCCATGCCCAGTTCAGCAGGCAGCCACGTAGAGATCACGCGGGGCAGATCTGCAGGCAGGAGAGACTCCGGTAGGCCGATAAGTCGAAGATTGTTCCGACGACTCCGGTTCTCAAGATCTTCCGCCCGCTCCTCCAGCCAATGGCACTTCTCCTCCAGCAATTGGGCTCCCGCTTCTAAAGCCACGGTACGATCTTCCTTTGTGGACACCCGATCTTCCACGTGCTGGATACGGGCGGCTTGTCTCTCTACCGTATCTTTGATGCCATCGACGGTAGTCTGCAGCCTGGTAAGTTTGTCATCCAGGAACGCGGTCAGGTGTTTTTTGAGCTCCTCAAAAGCATCAGCCGGCAATGTAATGGTCGGGCTTATTTGTACTTGGGCAGGAGACTGTGCCGCTGCCATCTTAGCCGGACTCGAGGGGCCTCTCTGACTTTTAGTAGCCTTCGTGATTTTTGTCGGCATACCGTGTTACCTCAGCAGAAAATATGAACTGCAGGAACCCTGCAACCTGCTCCAGCCGACTAGGGCAATTTCAAACCCCCCCTAAGCAAGAATAAGCAAAAAAAAAACAGATAGTGCAGCTCCGGGTCGGGAGAGGTGGCCAGAAACGTCTGTTCAGGCTGAGAGAATCACGTGACCCCCGCCCCAACCTTTCTAACCTGTCTGCGTATGAAAGGTTTTCCATACCTTTTATCATTTTCGTCGCTCTTCTCTGAACCCTCTCAAGTATCGCCATGTCATTCTTAAGGTACGGTGACCAATATTGGACACAGTACTCCAGATGCGGGCACACCATCGCACGATACAGCGGCACGATGACTTCCTTCGTCCTGGTTGTAATACCCTTCTTAATAATACCCAACATTCTGTTTGCTTTCTTTGAGGCTGCTGCGCATTGTGCCGTTGATTTCATTGTTGTATCCACCAGCACTCCCAAGTCTTTTTCAAGGTTACTTTCCCCTAGTACTAATCCCCCCATTTTGTAGCTGAACATCGGGTTATTTTTCCCTATATGCATGACCTTGCATTTCTCTACATTAAAGTTAATTTGCCATTTATTTGCCCACTCCTCCAGTTTATTTAGGTCTTCACATTCCTCCGTGGTTCTAACCCTGCAACAGAGTTTAGTGTCATCCGCAAATTTTATAACTTCACATTTCGTCCCTGTTTCTAGGTCATTTATAAATACATTGAACAGCAGCGGTCCGAGCATTGACCCCTGTGGAACACCGCTCGTGACCCTCCTCCAGTCAGAGAAGTGGCCCTTCACTCCAACCCTTTGCTTTCTGCCTGCCAACCAGTGTTTAATCCATCTGTATACGTCCCCTTCCACCCGTGGTTCCACAGCTTCCTAAGTAGCCGCTCATGGGGTACCTTGTCAAAGGCTTTTTGGAAGTCGAGATAAATGATGTCTATGGGTTCCCCTTTGTCCATCTGGCTGTTTATCCCTTCAAAAAAGTGCAGTAAGTTCGTTTGACACGATCTTCGCTTTCATTTGTCCATTTTTTTCTATTGTACTCACTGATGCTGTCTTTTATCAGTGCTTCTACCATCTTGCCCGGAACTGAAGTCAAGCTTACTGGCCTGTAGCTCTCCGGGTTACTCCTCAATCCCTTTTTAAAGATAGGTGTAACATTTGCTATTTTCCAGTCCTCCGGGATCTCTCCAGTTTTCAAGGATAGGTTGCAAATTTGTCGGAGTGTTTCCGCTATTTCATTTCTTAGTTCTTTTAATACCCTTGGGTGGATTCTGTCTGGGCCTGGTGATTTGTCGCTTTTCAATCTATCTATCTGATGGAGGACATCCTCATGGCTTACCTCTATTTGCGACAGTTTTTCTTCTTGGTCTCCACTTATGATCTCTTCGGGTTCTGGTATATTGGATGTGTCCTCGCTTGTGAAGACTGATGAGAAGAACTTGTTTAACCTGTCAGCTACCTTTTTTTTCCTCTTTCACCACTCCCTTTCTGTCACCATCATCCAACGGTCCTGCTTCCTCCCTCGCCGGTTGCTTCCCTTTAACGTATCTGAAGAACGTTTTGAAATTTCTTGCTTCCCCAGCCAGCCTCTCTTCGTATTCTCTTTTTGCTCTCCTAACCACTCGGTGACATTCTTTTTGGTGTTTCTTGTGTTCCTTCCAGTTTTCCCCGGTTTGGTCCTTTTTCCATTTTCGGAATGATTTTTTCTTGTCTCCTATCGCTTTCTTCACTTCATTTGTTATACATACCGGGTCTTTTGTTCAATTTTTTTTTTAATGTATGGACTCCATACATCATTAAAGGACTTATTAGTCCCCAAATGTTCCGTCATCATTCTTTCATACTTATATGTGGTACACACATTTACCTACTAAAAAGTGTAATTAATCCTGTCATGGTTCTTCCAATTATGTGTGATCAGTTGAACAGCTATTCCTGTCATGATCAGGAAAAAACAACTTTTATACTTATCTACAGTAGGCTTAACATGTAGTAACGTACCACAAATTACAGCTTCAAAGGTTAAGGGAATAGATGACTCAAGAATAAGATTTATTTGTCCCCAAATTGACTTCCAGAAACTAAGTATCAATGGACAAAAATATAACAGGTGATCCAAAGTCCCTATATTAATATGACAATGCCAGCATCTATTAGATTTAGAATTATCTATTTTTTGTAATCGAACTGGGGTCCAAAAAATTGTATGTGATAAAAATAACCATGTTTGTCTCATAGATGCTGATGCTGTGCATTTCAACATCCAAGTCCAAATTATCAGAGCATCTGTTCTTTGAAAGGCAGTCTGTTTAAAGTTGCTTTAGAAACAGAGTCATTAACTCACTGTCTCATTCAGAGCATTCTGTGAGTAGAGACTATATACATCAAGACTATGCTCAGGACCCTGATGAAGTCATACAAGGCATCTGTCACATAATCCACTTCTTCTAGCACCAGATGTGGGCAGACAACCTTCTCTAATGATGAAACCCATCACAGTCTTGTGTGATAGGCCTGTGCTAGAATCACAAACTGTTTCTTCAAGATCATATCCACCCTGTGATCTTATGCATCCTTTAGCAGATCTCTTCCCTCACTAGAGAGGACTGTGCACTTGGTGACCTGAGCCACCACAGAATCATAAGAACATAAGAATTGCCGTTGCTGGGTCAGGCCAGTGGTCCATCGTACCCAGCAGTCTGCTCATGTGGTGGCCCTTAGGTCAAAGACCAGTGCCCTAACTGAGACTAGCCTTATCTGTGTACGTTCTGGTTCAGCAGGAACTTGTCTAACTTTATCTTGAATACTTGGAGGGTGTTTTCCCCTATAACAGCCTCCAGAAGAGCATTCCAGTTTTCCACCACTATCTGGGTGAAGAAGAACTTCGTTACGTTTGTACGGAATCTATCCCCTTTCAGCTTTAGAGAGTGCCCACTTGTTCTCTCTATCTTGGAGAGGGTGAACAACCTGTCTATCTACTAAGTCTATTCCTTCTTCTTTTTTTTTTTTTGGCCTTTAATTCTTTGTTGTTTTTTCATCATATAACAATAAAACAAGTTAAAAGGAAAATTACCATGGAAACAGTAATATAGCTAACTAGCAAAAATCAAAACATTCCTGCATAATAATTACAGGTAAAATGATACATTCCAAAGTTAGTTAATCCACAATAAGAGAGAAGGACCTATAACATGACTGATTAAACTTTACTATCAAAAATAACATTAGGAAAATAAAGACGGCACTTGATAGTCCCCGAGTAATTCCAATTAAACAGATTAACTGGAGTACAACACTCATGAAGCAGGTATAGAGTGTGTGGAAATAAATTTAGATAATTTCTGTGGCTCATAAAATACATATCTATTACCTTTACATACTATTAAACATTTACATGGATATCGTAAAATGCAGGTTGCTCCTAACTGCAGTACCTGGGGTCTCAAAAGAAGAAATTGCTTTCTTCTTTTCTGGGTAGGTTTAGATACATCAGGATGCATTCTTACTTTATATGTCATAAAATAAACATCTCTATGTTTAAAGAACAGTTTAAGTAACCATTCCCTATCGGAATCAATGGCAAACTGTACCAAAAGAGTAGCCGGAACTTGGGCTTCACTATCAGACCTCTCTAGGAAATTAGTTAAATCAAGGGTATCCTCAGACAAATTCTGCTGATTAGTAACTTGGGATTTTATTCTCCCAGGTAAGTAGTAAATTTTAGAGAGGGGTGGATATGAAGCCTCTGGTACTTTCAAAATCTCATTCAAATATCGCTTAAACATCTCTTGTGCTGAAATAGGAAAAACTTTTGGGAAATCTATAATCCTAAGATTACATCTTTTCGTTAAATTCTCCATTTCATTCTTAAAGTGCAAATTCCCACTATCTTTAACCCAAATTGAAGCTTGCAATTCCAAATTTTTCAGTCTAGTCTCACAGTCTGCCGTTTTATTCTCCAAAGTAGATAATTTGTTCTTAATTTCTGTATGCTCAGAGAGCATCGTCATGCAAGAAGTAGATAACTGTTGAATTTTATTACCCAGAGAAAGTTGTAGGCTAGAAATTGCCTCCCAAATTGTCTCCATATTGATGACCTTAGGTCTTTTGAAGGGGGTACTCTCCATTCTAGGACCCATGATAGGCAAAGTACCTTGAGCTGCAGCAATTGAAGAAACACGAACCAGTTCCTCTTCATGGGTTTGCTCCATTTCCTCCACCCGGCTTGTTGAACCATCTTCCTGCCTCTGCACAGGGTCAAGAAACCCGCTCTACTGAGGCAGGGAGGAAACGCCCAGGGTCGGTCTAGCCTCCAAAATCTCCTCCATAGCTTCTGGGGGACTTGGTGGGCTCCACTTCTCCGGAGATAAGCTGATACCTTCAAAAGAGGATCTGCTTGCTTCAGCCCGCGAGCCACCTCCAGCCGAAGATTCCTCCGGTTGTTCAACTTGGGAGCTACACTCCACGAATACGTCCATCGGCCCGGTAAGAGAAACAGGCACCTCCAGGAAAACCCGGATCTTAGATTTCCTTTTTACCATCGGGTAAAATTGAAGAAAAAGTCTTTCCTGGCGACGGCGTCTTTGTGGCAGCTTCAAGACGCCATCTTAGGTTTGCTCCGCCCCTCTATTCCCTTCATTATCTTGAATGTTTCGATCATGTCCCCTCTGTCTCCTCTTTTCAAGGGAGAAGAGGCCCAGTTTCTCTAATCTCTCACTGTACGGCAACTCCTCCAGCCCCTTAACCATTTTAGTTGCTCTTCTCTGGACCCTTTCGAGCAGTACCGGGTCCTTCTTCATGTATGGCAACCAGTGCTGGACGCAGTATTCCAGGTGGGGGCATACCATGGCCCAGTACAGCGGCATGATAACCTTCTCCGATCTGCTCGTGATTCCCTTCTTAATCATTCCTAGCATTCTGATCATCATTTTCGCAGCCACCGCACATTACATGGATGGCTTCATCGACTTGTCGACCAGTACTCCTAAGTCTCTTTCCTGGGGGGGTCACCTCCAAGTACTGCACCGGACATCCTGTATTCATGTATAAGAATTTTCTTACCAACATGCATCACCTTACACTTATCCACATTAAACCTCATTTGCTATGTTGCGGCCCATTTCTTGAGTGTGTTTATGTCACATTGCAGGTCTTCGCAATCCTTCTGCGTTTTCAATACTCTGAATAACTTCATATCATCCGCAAATTTAATAACCATGACTCACACTGGCTTCCAATACAAGCAAGAGTACACTTCAAATTCTACTGCCTACTTTTCAAGGCTATTAATGGAGAAAGTCCAACCTACTAGAATAACCGACTAACTCAATCCTCTTCAACCAGGCACAGGAGACCAACTCACTATTCACACACCCATCATCCAAAAATGTCAAACAAACAAAAAAACTATATGACAACCTAATAGCCTCCAAAGCAGCTAAACTGGACACACAAATCACCACTCTGTTATCATCGACCACAAACTACAAAACCTTCAAGAAAGATATTAAAACCATACTCTTCAAAAAATACATAAAACCCTTCTAGCATGATCAGTCCCTACCCAACCCCCCCCCAACCCTCTCTATACCCTTAATATTCTCTAATGTGCTTCTATCTACCCAACATAGTCTAAAATACTTCTAATTTACCCAATACTTATCTCCTTAAGATCTCAACTTCTCTTTGGTAATTCTTTACCCAACATTTATCACCTTAAGATCTCAACAACTCTTTGGTACTTCTTAAGTAAATATTATGACATCGCTTATGCTGTTCCTGCAAACTTTTAATGTAATTCTTGTTAATTTTGATGTAATCCGCCTTGAACTGCAAGGCATTGGCGGAATAGAAATCACTAATGTAATGTTGAAGAGCACGGATCCAAGCACCGAACCCTGCGGCACTCCACTCGTGATGCTTTTCCAGTCCAAGTATTATCCTTTTACTCCCCACTCTCTATTTCCTATCCGCCAACCAGTTTTTAAACCACATGAGTATTTCACCCTCGATTCCATGGCTCACAATTTTTCAAAACAGTCATTCATGCAGGACCTTGTCGAACGCCTTCTGAAAATCCAGATAAACAATGTTGACTGACTCGCCCTTGTCTATCTGCCTATTTACTTCTTCGAAGAAGTGCAGCAAGATCATCAAGCAAGATCTTCCTTTGCTGAAGCTGTGCTGGATGGTCCTCATCAGATCGTGTCCGTCAAGGTGATTAATGATGCGGTCCTTTATCAGCACCTCTACCATCTTTCCCGGTACCGAGATCAGACTCACTGGTCTGTAGTTTCCCAGATCTCCCCTCAAACCTTTCTTGAAGATCGGCGTGATACTCGCCACTTTCCAGTCTTCTGGAATCTTTCAGATTAGCTATTAGTTGAAGCAGTTCAGCTATAGACCCTTTCAGATCCTTGATTACTCTCGGATGGATGCCATCCGGTCCTGGGGATATATCATTTTTAAGCTTATCAATCTGCCTGCATACCTCTTCTAGACTGACCGGTGAACCCTGTCAGTTTCCCGTCCTCATTTTCTGCATATAGCCTGTTGACTTCCGGTATGTTGCGTATATCCTCTTCAGTAAATACAGACACCAAAAATGTGTTCAGTTTGTCGGCGATGGCTTTGTCCTCCTTTAGCACTACCTTTATTCCATGGTCAAACAACGGCTCCACCGCTTCCTTTGCGGGTCGTTTCCTCTTAATATATCGAAAGAACAGCATGAAGTTTTTCACCTCCTTGGCTATTTTTTCCTCATAGTCTCTTTTGGCCCTTCTTACCGCCTTGTGGCATCTGCTTTGATGTTGTTTGTGCTTTTTCCAGTTTTTGTCCATTTTTGACCTTTTCCATTCCTTAAATGAAGTCTTCTTGTCTCTGATCGCTTCCTTCACAGCTACAGTGAGCCACGTCGGTTCCTTGTTCTTTTTTCTTTTGGATCCCTTGGTGATACCCTGTATATATAGATTTTGCGCCTCGGTGACTGTGTCCTTAAAAAGGGACCATGCTTGCTCTAGCGTTTTTACAGTGCTTATCCTCTTCTTAATCTTTTTCCCCACCGAGTCTCATCCCTTCATAATTCCCTTTTCGGAAGTACAGTGCCGTGGCCGACGTTCTGGATCGATGTTTTGCCCGTGTCCACGTCGAAGTGGATAATATTGTGATTACTGCTTCAAAGCATCCCTTCTACTTCTACATCTTGTGCCGGTCCTCGTAGTCCATTTAGAATTAAGTCCAGAATTGCATTTCCTCTCGTATTTTCCTTGACAAGTTGTTCCAGGATGCAATTGCCTACAGCATCCAGAAACTTGGTCTCCTTACCGCAGCTGGAGGTGCCTAGGTTCCAGTCTATTCCCGGATAGTTGAAGTCACCCAAGATAACTGCTTTGCCTCCCTTGCAGTTGCGTTTAATCTTGTCCGTCACTTCTCTGTCCATTTCTTCAGACTGCCCTGGGAGTCGGTAGTAAATGACGATCTTCGTTTCCAGGCCATTAGTTCCCGGAATTTTGACCCATAGAGACTCTAACTTATCCGTCAGTTATGGCATGTGCTCTCCAGTATATTCAATTTCCTCTTTGATATATATGGTAGGACTAGCTTATACTTTTGTTTTCAGACACACTTCACCAAACCATAACTCTTTTCCCCAATGAGCGAGGACTGTTCTTCTTATTACCTACAAATTTTAGCCATTGTCCTAGGCTCAATAATTGTACTCTGGATTTGCGTTTCCATAGCCCAAGGCATTGCATGGTTCTTTGATTATCGATTTCCCGGCTATATTCGTTGTTGCAGCTGCTGACCCATACCAGTTCCTCAAAGTCCAAGCCCCTCACCACTTCCTCAGGGAGATGAGACCCCCCATGGATTCTCTTCCCCAGGTCCCTATGGATTCTCAGTCACAAGTTTAGTGCCCTCTTGAAGTTGTTAGTCATATTCTTCTTACATTATCTCTCAGCCACTCCCATCCACCTCATGTCCACACCTACACCTTTTCCCTCATGCACTCCATGCATTCATCAGACCAAGACCGGTTCTGAAATCAAAGACACCCTAATGTATCACAAACATTATGTATGAAACTCCACTTCCACAGCATGTGAACATAAGGGCCTTATATATCATGTGTGCCTTATTAAATTAGGAGAGGAAGTGGGTCAAGTTTGTTTTGACCCTCAAACAAAACCAACTTTTCGTTATTACATAAGGGCTTGTGATAATAACATGAAGACATGAGGATTTGTGTTGGCATGCAAGGAGAAATAAATTTAAAAAGATCAAATCCCTAGATTCTCCTTTTAGCTTTACATTCGATGCATGCATGGTCATTGGTCTACAGAAATATGGAACCAACAAATGTGCCAAATACACACCCAAATATTCACGTTTAAATAAATACATATGCCCAGAACTTTATATGATGAACTTTATAACAGGTATTGGTGTGAAACTTGGTCCCATGCAATCGCTACCACATACAATTCCAAATTTGGAGGGAACCCCCACTAAAACAATGCTTACAGAAGAATAATTCCTGTAACTCAATTATATTCCATAATGCCTTCCTTACCCCACGTTGTTACCAAATTAGTATTGACAAATCTGGAAAAGACCCCTATGGGTTCATTGAAACAGGAGTTGAACTTGAACAACCTGTATCCACCCACCAACTTTTTCATACTGAAGAAATAGAACATAGCATTGAATATGGTACATCCGCAGCTAACCTTTTCCTCACTTTAGCAGAAACTATAGCTAACACACTAAACATCACAGAATGTTACGTGTGTGGAGGAACCCAAATGGGAGAGCACTGGCCTTGGGAAGCAAGGGAAGTGGATTTCACTATTTCTTCTTCATTCCTAATCAACTTTACCAGAATTCCTCCTTTATCAGTTGGCTCTCCTTGGGTACTTAAGATCCCCATTCATTCCCGATCAATGTATTGTCAGACTTGATACATCAGGTAGTTTCATTGCAGGTTGTTCCACTTGCACACATACCCATACCTGGGACTCTGGAAATTCCACTTGGGTTATCTGGCCAAATGGAACAAAACCTTTCCAGGATGTATTTTTCCTGCTTTTAAACCACACTCAGTATTCCAAGATAAAAACAACTCCCTCAGATAAGAAAAACTGGCTTGCCCCCGAAGGCCTTTATTGGATATGGCTTCCCAAGGATTGGGTAGGTTTGCATAATTAGACCCAGCTTCTTTTTACTCCCACTTGAACATGGAGAAATTTGGAATGGCATCAAACCAGATTGGTTTAGCTCCTGGTTTCCCAATATTGGAGTCCTTCAGCCTATCCTGATTTTCTTAGGCATCTTTTGTCTAATCTTCCTGATAGTTCCTTGTTGTCTTCCCTGCTGTGTTAGTTTTATCAAAACCACAATGGAACAGGTATCCCACCAACTATTATCTGCCCATGTGTACTGTGAAATTCTTCCATTTTCCACTGACCCTGAATATCAAACTATGCTTTCTCACAGATGTATGGCAGCACAACCCCTCCCACATGCAGAGCCAACATCTGCCATATACAATAAGACTCAAGACACTCAAGTGTAAACTCTCATTTAAAAAGCATTTATTGAACAAACTTAATTACTTATGGAATTGTTTTACAAAAGCATATATTTGACTTCATAGTATTAATTATTTTATTAATGAGTGTTTGATTTCTTCATGATTTACTGAGTCCTATTGAAGCAATTGTCTCTTTAGTCTGGGGTTGGTCTAGCTTTATTTTTGAGTACATGGGCCTTATGCCTATACTCTGTGATCTTGCCATCATGACCTTCAAATACATCTTGACCTTGGGTGTTGAAGCCTTCGCAGGCTTCAAAGAGGGGAATGAGAAAGAATTAAGGGGAACAGATGGAGAAAAGACCTGTACAGGTGTACAGGTGAAGATCTTAAGACCTCCATGAAACTGGAGGTGAAGACAGACCCCTGTGAATCCTCAGGTTAACGGAGACATGGTAATAATACATTATTAAGTCTAAAAGCACCTTAAAAGAAGATCATATTTCTCACTTAATGTCTCTCTCTGTTAACATAAGCAATTTTCATGAGAAGCTCATCTTTTACATAGAAACTGGTAACCATCTGCTGACAATGACAAACATTTATGAAAAAGGAAACTAGCATCATGAGAAGGAAATTAACACACAACTATAACTCCAGGTCAAGTTCACTTACCAGAAATAATATCAACCACAAGGATAAGAAATTGATAACTGTGCAAATAAGTTCAGGACTAAGGGTGGGCCTTGCTCGGAAATTAGTTACCTTGATATTAAAAGCACATATGTCAGGGAAATTAGGAAAGCCATTTGGCAATAAGACATCACGCTTCAATATGACTCAGAAAAGTATATGTGTTGACCAATTAATGAAATGACAATTATGAATATCCAATAGAAATCAAGAATGTAGAATGTACTAACGTGGTCTTAGGTTGCTAAGAATGTATAAAAGATCAGTTTACTAGTATATTAGTCAGAACAGACACCAGGTATACGGAAGCCTTCATTCTGTATATGCTCTGTTAACTCAATTGGCTGAAACTTATCCTTTGTAAGCTGACTATTATTGATTACTAATAAATATATTAATTATACAGCAAATTGAGTTGTTGTGTGAGGTCATTGATGGAGACTTTTGTCACAGTCTTCACAACTCCTCTTCTCTCCCTTCTGCCTCTCTTCTCAGCTTAACTCTTCTTCTGCCTGCCCCGATCTCAACGCAAGCTGGAGTCCACTTTTGGCTGTTCAAATAGCTGCTGAAACACAGGGCCCATGGGATAAAGCCTGGATATTGTCACCGGCAGCCTCAGGACAATGGGTCCTGGGACACCGGGACAAGAAAAACTCTTGTGAGCTGCTGCGGGCAGCACAAGGAAAGGAAAAGAAATGTTAACAGAAGGAAACACCACCTCACCAGGTAGGTAATCTTTGAGTAATAACTGAATTTATTCTTGAAACCAAAATAAATCAAGCCAGCTTGCTTGTTTCCATATTAATCAATTAAAACAAAAACATAACTTGTCAGGATGTTCAGTGAACAAGAATAGACCCAAAAACAATCAAAATATATCATTAAACAGTCTCTGAGTAAATGTAGGTTAGATGCAGTTCCAAACACGGAAGGCAAATCTTCCCTAAAACTGTGGCTGACTCTCCAGCCAATTAACAGTCCAATCACTTGGAAAAACTTCAAACCAAACAGTCTCTTGTGCTGATATCTTCAGCCTGAGTCAGTGCTACAGCACTGACCCTCCCAGCAGCTGACGTGCCTGCCAGGCAGTGTGCTCCGCATGGTAACAACTTTGCCAACAATAGGCCCTCTATCACTGAGAACGCGGGGCAAACCCCACTGCCTGGGACTGGAACAGTCCTTCCCCCACCCAGGGGAAACAGAAAAACATTCAAAATTCAAAGCAAGTCTTTCACAGTTCTCACAGGTGCCATCAAACACCACAGCACCAAAAAGAAAACTTTTAAGTAGTTTAAATAAGCAAGGTTTCAGTAACTCACTTAGGCAATTCCAACTACTTGCCTCTGGAACAGCAAACTTCCATGGGCAGGACTTCATTCTGTAACTCAGCATTTGGCTCCGGGTCCAGCTCCATGTCCTGAGGAACTTCAGGCATGCAGAGAGGCGGTTCCGCTCCAGCCTCAGTCAGCTCCATGCATTCCAGATGGTGGCTGCCATTCAGAGCTCTCAACCCTGAGCGCTGCTGCCTGTTCTCTAACTGCTCCTTCTGTTTCTGTTTCTGTCATTCTAACAGCTCAGCTCTCTGGGTTAACAGTCTGCAGCCATGCCCCAAACCCTCAAGTGGAAAAGATTTTCTGGGAACTAACCTAGGATTGTGTGGGGGATGGGAAACCTGCACTTCTGCTCTCCAACTCCCTCTATAGGTCAAAGAAGGAAAGTCATCCAATGTCTCAGTTTGGGGTTTAAAAGGAGCTGCTTGTGGAGTGTCTGTTCTTGAACTGTGCACTGTTCTGGGGACACTCCTAGCAGGCATAGGCTGCATACCACAATATACTATGTTTAAATAGCTGTCAGGGTCTTCCACTCTTCTGTAATGAGAGCAGTGATTTCTGGAAGCGCTGAAAAAGCATAGTTACTTACCGTAACAGGTGTTATCTAGGAGTAATACTAGACCAAGGACTAACCATGAAAGACCACATAGACTCCTTAATCAAAAGAGGGTTTTTCACTCTCTGGAAACTTAAGTCCATTAAGGCGTACTTCCACACTTCAGCTTTCAGAATTCTAGTACAATCCCTAATACTAAACCACCTGGACTATTGCAACATCACCCATCTGACAATCCCCCAGAAGCAAATGCAAAGACTACAACTGATACAAAATGCAGCAGTCAGGATGATTTTCGGGCTGAAGAAGTCCGATCACATAACCCCTTCCTACCGACTCCTACACTGGCTGCCGATGGAGGCGCGAACGAAGTTCAAGCTAGGATGTCTCTGCTTCAAAGTATTAAATGGTCTAGCCCCAAAATACATTACAGACCTCTTCTCATTCCCAACCAACAGACATGAAAGAAAAACACACATGAAATTTGTCTCCCCACCGGCTAGAGGGTGCAAATATAAGAGACACCATCAACAACTGCTATCATATCAAGCAGCCATATGGGGTAATGACCTAGAAAAATTAATTATGCACACAAACAACTATGAAGAATTCAGGAAACACCTAAAAACTTACCTATTCTTGAAATACCTAGGTAACGAACCGGAACATCAACCCCCCTCGTAACATCACCACATACCTGAACGTGCAAACTGCTAACCCCAACCCCTATTCGCTAAATATGAACACTCTATGAACTTACAGAATATTTCTACTTCTGTGTAAACAACTTGGCACTTCCTGGCCTTGCAACACACAAACTGACGTTAACATTATTAATGTTATCAGATGTACACTGCTATATTCTCTAATTCGTTGTACGAGATATACACTGCTATACTCTTTAATTAGCTGTTCGTAAAGTTTCTCTTGATTGTATTTACAGTTTCTTTTATTGTAAACCGCCTAGAAGTCGCAAGATTGTTGGCGGTATATAAGAATAAAGTTATTATTATTATTATTATTATTATCCAGGGATAGCAGGCAGATATTTTCATATGTGTGTGACATTATCCATGGAGCTCCAGTACGGACACTTAAAAAGTACATCGCTACTTTAAGAAATTTAGAAAGTTTGCGATAGCCTACACCTGACATAGGTGTGTTGTTCCTCAGTTCAGTAAGCCAGATAAGAAGCCAACCAGGGGGGGTGGGTGGGTTGTGAGAATATCTGCCTGCTGTCCCTGAATAACATGTTATGGTAAGTAACTGTGCTTTATCTCAGGACAAACAGGCAGCATGTTGGTGACCTCCAAGCTAACCAGAATGGGATGGTGGGAGTGTTGGTCTTTTAGGAAAATAAATTTTGTAATACTGTCTAGCCGAAGTGCCCATCTCATCTGGAAAAAGTTCCCAGACAATAATGTAAGGTGAATGTGTGAACAGAGGACCAAGTAGCAGTTTTACAGATTTCATCAATTGGAGTAGAGCGAAAAGCTATTGAAACTGCCATAGCTCGAACTTTATGGGCTGTGACCCAACTCTCTAGTTGCAGCCCAGTCTGAGCATAACAGAACAATATGCAGGAAGCCAACCAGTTGGAAATCGTTCTCTTGGAAACTGGATGCCCCAACTTGTTCAGATCAAAGGAGACAAAAAGTTGAGGAGATGTTCTATGTGGCTTTGTTCTGTTGAGATAATAGGCTAAATCCCGCTTGCAATCCAGAGTATGAAGAGCCAATTCTCCTGGATGAGAATGAGGCTTGGGGAAAAATACTAGAAGTAGAATTGATTGATTGAAATGAAATTTAGTGACTACCTTTGGTAAGAACTTTGGATGAGTGTGAAGCACAACTTTCCTACTAGAAATTCCTACTAGAAAGCCCTACTAGAAATTCATACATCGAATGGAACATGGTCCCGATCCATCTGGTCAGACCACTACACTTACACCTTCAACATCAACTGGACCAAAAACAAAACCATAACAAAATCTAAAAAAATAACATACACCTCACGCAAACATATCAAACCCACTAAATTCTGGACTAAAATAGACTAAACAATCCAAGATAACAAACCCAAGGACTTTATTTCACAACGGGACAAATTGAGCACAAACACCCTTGATGAACTAGCTACAATGCAAACCAAAACTAGAATCAGCAGACGATCAGACCAATGGTTTGACAACGAATTGCTACAACTCAAACGACAATGTAGACGACTAGAAAGAAAATGGAGAAAATCTAACCTAGACCATACAAAAACCGCCTGGAAAAAACCAACAAATAATACAAATCACAATTAAAGGACAAGAGAAAAGTACACTACTCCAACCTAATAGGCACAGAAGCCCAAGACACCAAAAAAGTATTTCAAATACTAAAAAACCTAACTGACACCAAACCCTATCTAACCACTAAAATACCCCCTCCCCCTCAACCACCCTATTAGCAGAACACTTCCATTAACAAAATTACAAATGCCAAAGCTACCCTCAATGACACTCCCTACTCACCTTATTGAATTCACAATTCCTCCCACAGAAAAATACTCTGCTGCTGCAGACAGAATATGGTCCCAATTTCCCGACATACAATGGCCCAAATTCAACAAATACTACAAAAAGTAGAACCATGCATCCTGTGATCTCAACCACTGTCCACCATATCTCCTAAAAACAACCAGTACAAAATTCCTTACTCTTCTACTAAAATGGATACAAACCACGCTCACAAGTGGCCTCTACCCAAATAACTTCAATGAAATCATCATCACCCCAATCCTAAAAGACCCTAAAGGACCAATAGACCAAACATCCAACTACAGACCCATTGCCTCTATACCTCTCTATGTCAAAATAATAGAAGGACTAGTAGCCAAATTCCTCACCAATTACCTAGAAAACCACATTCTCCACCCCACTCAATCCAGCTTCAGATCCAATTTCAGCACAGAGACACTACAAGGATCTCTCATGGACACAGCTAGGCAACACCTCAACACAGGAAAAAAAAATGATGATCATACAACTGGACCTGACCGCTGCATTCAACCTGGCGGACCATAACATCCTACTACAAATTCTGGATACAACAGGAATCACAGATAAAGTTTACTCATGGTTCGAAGGATTCCTAAAATCAAGAACATATAGAGTAAAATCAGACAAAGAAAAATCAGAACCTTGGTCCAACCCCTGCGGCGTACCCCAAGGATCCCCACTTTCCCCTACACTCTTCAACCTCTATACGGCTTCCCTTAGTGCCCACCTGGACAAACAAGGCATAGCTTCCTACAGCTATGCAGACGACATTACCATTCTCATACCTTTCGATCAACCAAAAACCTCCATGACAGACGCAATACACCGAACACTAGAAACAGTAGCAACTTGGATGAAAAATCACAAACTGAAATTGAACCCAGACACAACAAAATTCATCCTCCTCGAAAATGACAATATCCCAACCATAACCAACATAGAAATCAATTACCCCATACAACCCACACTAAAACTACTAGGAATAACAATAGACAGATGCTGCACTATGCAGCCGCAAATCAATAAAACAATACAGAAATCATTCGAAGTTATGAAAAACTTAAGACAAGTTCAGAAATTCTTTGAGAAAACACAATTCCAGTTTATTCAAAACTTTATACGGAGACAGTCCAACCTACCTAAACAACCCCCTCATACAAACCACCTCAACCAGACATAGGAAAACTCACCCCCCCCCAATCAAAGAAGTTAAATGGAAAAGATTAAATGATGGCCTCCTAGCCACCCAAGCAGCTAAACTGGACAACCAAATCTCCAATCTACTGATAGCATCCCCAGACTATAAAACATTTAGAAAAGAAATAAAGACCATACTTTTCAAGAAGTCCCTGAAAAAGACTTAACACATCAAGTTTAATTCCTTCTTCTCACTAAACCCCCAACTCCCAGACAACCAGCTCTACTCTGTATTTTCCTTGAAAACAACCAGATATCTTTTGTAATACATCTTCGATAACTCTTTTGTAATCCACCTTGAACCACAAGGTAATGGCGGACTAGAAATCCCTAATGTAATGTAACTTTGTCATGGTAGAACACTGTGAATGCTGGATCCGCCACTGGCGCTTGAAGTTCACTCACTCTTCTGGCTGAAGTGAGAGAAATGAGAAATACCACTTTCCAGGTAAGTATTTGAAATGAACCGTAGACATTGGTTTAAATGGAGGCTTCATCATTTTAGCATGAACCATATTGAGATCCCAAACCACTGGAGATGGTTTCACATTAAAAAGTTTTTTCATGAATCTGGAGATCAGAGGATGAGCAGTAAGAGGTTTACCATCCACTGGTTGATGAAAGGCAGTGATAGCACTGAGATAATAATAATAATAATAATAACAGTTTATATACCACAATACCGTGAAGTTCTATGTGGTTTACGAAAGATTACAAGAGGTACAAAATGAGTGACCTGAAGAGAGAAGAGAGTGAGAAATAGGTCAAGAAAACCGTTGTTGAGAGTGGAGTGCGGGTCAGTTGTCTAGGTACTCTAATGGACTCTAATGGATGTAGACCTGAGTCTAGAGTCAGATAAATGAAGAAGATAATCCAAAACTAATAAAACAGAGATGGATTTCAGATCCTGGTGTCCACTATTGCTGGTAACATTGTTGAGTGGCTGGTTTTCTAGAGTCTGACAGGCTGAGAAAGATGAAGATCAGTTGGATTCAGCCCAAGAGATACCATGCTGTCAGGTGTAAAGACTGACGATTGGGATGTAGAAGAACTGTAACTCTGCGTAAGAAGTGATGGAAAAATTGGCAGAGTTATTAGTTCCTTGATACTGAGTTGAAGTAAAAGGGAGAACCAAGGCTGCCTGGGCCACTGAGGGGCTATGAGTATCATGGTAGCAGACACCTGCTTTGCTTTGACAAGTGTCTTGAGAATGGGAGGAATGGGTGGAACTTGAAAATGAGAGGAATGGCATAGAGGAACTTGTGCATCCAATCCAGGAGAGTACAGTCTGGATCAAAATTGGGGCAACTTGCTGTTGTGGGGAGACACAAACAAATCCACTTGAGGAGTCCCCCATTGAGAAAAAATATGATGGAGAGTTGCAGAGTTGTGTCCATTCATGAGGTTGAAGAATTCTGCTTGTTTGTCTGCCAAGAAATTGTGTTCGCCCTGAATATAAACAGCTTTGAGAAAGATGTGAGCAATTACCCAAAGCCAGATCTTCTGAGCCTCCTGACAGAGAAGGAGAGAACCTGTGTCTCCTTGCTTGTTTATATAAGACTATATATGGCTTATATGGTTTATATGGCTACTTGTGCGAAGCAGGAGGACATGGTTGATTATTAAATGCTGGAAAGCTTTGAGGGCATAATAAATCACTCTGAGTTCCAGGAGATTGATGTGAAACTGTTTTTCTCTGGCTGACCAATGATCCTGAGTTTGAAGGCCATCCAGATAAGCTCTCTAAGCATATGTGGATGCGTCTGTGGTCAGAACTTTTTGATGAGGAGGTGTGTGAAACAGAAGACCTCTGGTTAGATTGGAAGAATTCATCAACTACTGAAGCGACTGTCGAAGAGATGAGATGATAGAAATGTGCTGTGAAAGAGGATCAGTCGTTTGAAATCACTGTGAAGCTAGAGACAATTGAGGATTCCTGAGATAAAGCCTCGCAAAAGGAATCATGTGGATTGTGGAGGCCATGTGGCCTAAAAGAACCATCATTTGCCTGGTTGAGGTTGGCTGGATCTGGGCAAAGTGTCCTGACACTCTTGAGGAAGAAATGCCCTCAGCTGCGTTGTGTTGAGAAGAGCTCCAATGAACTGGAGCCTCTGAGATGGATGAAGCCAGGATTTGGGAAAGTTGATTTTGAAACCCCAGTTCTGGAGAAAGAGTATGGTACAATTCATCGCTAGAAGCACAACTTGACATGAAGGGTCTTTTATGAGCAAGTTGTCTAGATAGGGGAAGACTTGCAGACCCTGAGATCTCAACCCTGCAGCCACTACCACCAGGCACTTGATAAAGACTCTAGGAGAGGATGCCAGGCTGAAAGGGAGAACCTTGTACTGATAGTGGTGATGGGCCACTTGAAATATGAGGTATTTCCTTGAAGCTGGGTGAACTGGGATATGAGTGTAGGTTTCCTTGAGATCCAGAGAGCATAGCCAATCGTTGTGAGCCAAGAGAGGTTATAGATTGGCTAGAGACATCATACAAAATTTCTCCTTGACAAGAAATTTGTTGAGGGCTCTGAGATCTAAAATAGATTGAAGACCTCCTGTCTTCTTTGGGACTAGAAAATAACAGGAGTAAAACCCCTGGTTTTGCTGATCCACAGGAACCTCCTCGATGGCATTGAGGATTAGTAGGGAATCTATTTCCTAAAGAAGGGAGGCCAGGTGAGGGTTGGAAGCAGACTCTTTTGGAGGATGATCTGGAGGGACAGATAGAAAATGAAGAGAATATCCCTCTCGAATGATCTGCAGAACCCATACATCGGAGGTGACCAACCCCAATGATGAACAAGAAAATGAAGAGAGTAACCCTCTCGAATGATCTGCAGAACCCAAACATCGGAGGTGATCAACTCCCAACGATGAACATAGAGTTGGAGACTAGCTCCGAGTGGCTAGGGGAAAGACTGAAGTATTGGGATTGCAACTATGCTCTCGAGTAGTTGGTCAAAAAGACTGAGTAGATTTAACAGGAGCAGATGTCTGAGATTTTTAAGGAGATTGCTGTTTTTGTTTCTTCTGTTGTGGTCTAACAGGAGCAGAAGACTTTGCTGAAAAATGCCTCTAAGAAGAAGATGGCCTGAATGTTCTTGATGTGGAAGGTTTGGGTTTAGGTTTAACCAAGGTATCCCATTGAGTTTCATGAGCAATGAGCTTTTAAATTGCAGTATCTGTGGAATCCCCAAAAAGCTCGTCTCCCAAGCAAGGAACATTTGCTAATCTGTCCTGAAGGTTAACATCCATATCTGAAACCCTGAGCCATGCCAATCTTCTCATGGCCAAAGACATAGAAGAGGCCCTGGAAGTAATTTCAAAAACATCATAAGCTGAGCGAACCACATACTTCCTCAACTGAGTGATAGTGCTAACAAGGCATTGAAAATCTTTCAGTTTATGAGAAGGAAAATATCTTTGAAAACCAGGAAATTGCTTCATGAAATGTTTCAAATAGCAAGAAAAATAGAAGTTGCAATTGAGGACTCGTTTGGCTAACATAGAATTTTGGTAGAATCTTTGGCCAAATCTGTCCATAGTCTATCCCTCCCGGCTTGGAGGAAATGAAGCATAGACTTTGAATGGAGTAGATTTCTTTAAAGTGGACTCCACAACCAAGGATTGTTGAGGCAGTTGAGGTTTGTCAAAGTCTGGAATTGAAATAATTTTATAGAGAGTCCAATTTCCTGGGAGCAACAGGAACAGAGAGAGGAGACTCCCAATTTTTGTAGAGGGTTTATCTCAAGATTCCATGTAAAGGAAATTTTAGGAGCTCCTTAGGAGGCTGCTCATAGTCCAAAGTTTCCAAAAATCCAGCACTGCATTTGGAATCTGCCTCCAGCTTCACAGAGAGATCCTTTCCCAACTGTCTAATAAAACGAGTAAAGGAAAGCCTCTCTGTAGGAGAAGACGCTCTAACTGGATAGTGCTTAGGAGATTTTGATGCAGGAGAGTCATCTGCTTCGGTAGTTGAAGGAGAAGGATCCTGATTTGAGTCATCCTGTAGGTTAGAATCCACAATGACAGAAGGAGAACGATGCTGGTCTGGTGTTGAGGATTCCTTACAACGTTTACATTTATGTGAAACATGCTTGGATTTGGAAGAACTCATGCTAGACTGACTCGAAGAATGATGCTTTGAGGAGATGGAATGGTGTCTGGAGGAACAATACCTCGATGCAGGATTCGATGGATGTGAGCGATGTTGAGATTCATGGTGTTGCATTTATGGAGCCTTGATGGTACTGAAAGACTTTGCGATGTTAGGCTCAGGCTGGGCCAGTACCGGAGGAGTTGGTGTCGGAGGTCAGAAGATTAAACTTATCCACAAACTCCTCACGAAACAGAGCATCGAGTTTCTGTTGAAAAGAAAGCGCTAGTACCTTTGGCTTAGTCGCCGGTACCAATGGTGTTGTGACTCATTCCAGAGAGGATGACTCGAATAATGATGCATCTCTCAATGTTGGAACAAGTCACAAAAGGGGTTTTCGCTTGGTAGGCATGAATGGACTCGATGGCTTAGTGAACTGTGATCCTGTCTGGGAAGCTGTTCGCTTTTTAGCTGGCGACACCAGAGTCAATGTTGCATTGAGTGGTGTGGATGTCTTTGTCATTGCGGCCTTCGATGTAGATGGTGTCAAAGACAAATCTCTCTACATTCCAAAACTGAACAACTTTTCTTGCTGTAAAATGAGACTTCGAATGGTACATTTCTGTAGAGTTGAACAACACGCACAAGACTGAACCCGGTGCTCTGGACCCAGACACTGAAGGCAACAGTTGTGAGGGTCTGTGATTGAAATAGTCTGAGAACACCGGTCAGTCACACTTCCATTGACGGGAAGTCTGCCTCAGCCAAATTAAACTTGATGGCTGAAGCGTGAAAAAGGCCCTGCCAAACTGCTGGACAGCTGACTAAGATAATTTAAACACCCTGATCGTTTTTTGTTGGGTTTTTTTTTTTAAACTGAGGGAGAAATTAAACAAACAATAAAATAATAAAATAATGTGTGCGCGGAAGGCAAGGCAAAATGAAGAATGTTTGAAGAACATGACTTCTATCTCCACAGAAAAAAAACTGAACTGAGGAGCCACGCGCCTATGTCGGGCAGGAAGGCACTCACACATGCATGGTGTGGGCTATTGCAAACTTTCTAAATTTCTTAAAGTGGCGATGCATTGTACTGGGACTCTCTGAATGACATCACCCACATGTGAGAATATGCTACCTGCTTGCCTGGGATAAAAGAAAGTCTGATCATTGGAGCGGCTCATGACCGTATACAGGGAAGTTGAAGGCTGAACTTCCTTGACCGCATCCATAATATAACAGTGGACCGAACCCAACTTAAACAGCCGGGGTATTGAGGGCCAGTTCTGGATGGGTCCAAAAATGGAATCAGTCACTCAGGACAAAAACAGTGCCTTGAGATAAAATAAGGCATGGAATCTAACCTCCAGCTCATCCAGTCAGGATCTGAGGGGTCGCTAGAAGTGGAAACTGGATCCCTCAAGCCAGAAGAGTCCCCTGGAAGTTATGACACTGCGGCACACTCCCTGCTTATTCAGCATGGCCCAGGTTCATTAAAAATGCTCTCCACATGAGTGGACAAATTCTGGAGAGAACCCTGTAACACGGACAAATGATCCCTGACAGACCTCTGGGTAGGGTTTGCATGTGCTCTATGGGCTCCACGTACCTTCACTTTGTGTTGATGCCAGTTTTGGGTGCTGAGCACGATGACTTCTCCATTTCCCGGAGCCATGATGGTTCCCCAGCCCTGGAAGACACACATGGGGCTAAGCCCAATGCTTTGCCCCATCAGCGCACTTGCCATGGCACAAAGTACATGGATGCTCTTCCACTGGCCATCCAGCACAAATTTCACATGGATTGGGGGCGCCACTAAGCTGAGAACCAAGATGGATGCATAAAGCTTTCTCTCCTCTCTACAGCTCCAGAAAATCGAATTGAGCACCTTTCTCTGCTTAATCTTTTCCTGACAAAATTACAACACCTGCCTCTGAACATGCCAGTCTCCCAGAAGAGGTGGTGGAGACAGAGACTGTGTCTGAATTCAAGAAAGCCTGGGATAGACATGTGGTATCTTTTAAAGAGAGGAAGAGATAATGGTTACTGCAGATTGGCAGACTGAATGGGCCTTTAGCTGCCATCATATTTCTAAGTTTCTGCACACTGGTGTTGTCCAGCGGGCAGCAGCTGAAAGGGATGACATTGTGTAGGCCATCGAAAGAGGAGGGACTCCTACAGAGACTGAAAAGGACCCCAGCACCTGCAGATAATGCCAAGGTGTGGGAGCTGAAAGATGAGATCTCAGAGCTGCCGCTGAAGATTTGAAATGCGTGGCTCAGGAAAAAAACGCACTACCCTTCCGGGTGTCGAAGAAAAGGACCAGATACTCCAAGATCTGAGATGATGTCAACTGGCTCTGTTTGAAGTTGATAATCCAGCCCAAACTCTGTAGCAGAGAGACCACCATCTCCACCGTATGGGCACACTTGTGTCAAGACAGAGCCTGGATCAACCAGCCATCCAAGAAAGGATGAACCTGGACACACTGCCTGTGGAGAAAAAAACGCTACAAGAAGCATCATCTTGGTGAAAGTGTAGGAAGCTGTTGCAAAACCAAAGGGAAGAGTCGTGGTCTGGAAATGCTCTTGCAGAACATGGGGAAACAGAAATTTGTGTTGCTCTGGAAATATTGGAATATAGAGGAAAGCCTCAGTGCAATCCAAGGATGCTAGAACTCCCCCAGGAGAGACAGCAACAATGATTGTGCGTACAGTTTCTATTCGAGGAAAAAGGATTCTGCAGGAAGCGAGTGATTGACTTGAGATCTAGAACGGGCCTCCAGTCCTCTAAACTGTACTTTGGCATGAAGAAGTATAAAGAGCATCTGCTGAAGCCTGATTCATGTTTAGGAACAGGTTCTAGTGCATGGATGTCCAAGAGATGCTGCAAAGTAGCACGGATCCTTGACTCCTTGTCTGGTTGACCTGTCGGAAAGTCCAGAAATAAGCCGGAGACAGGCAAAAGAAAGCAATCTTGTGCCCCTCCCAAATGCTGTCCAGCACCCATTTATTCGCGAACAGGTGAGTCCACTCCAAGTAAAACTGAGTGAGGCAGTCCTCTGGAGGGCTGTTTAGGAGCAGTAGCTGCCCAGGATCCAAATGTCTAAAGACGCCTGGAATGGAAGCGTTGTCACGGGACTGTATCCCTGGAATATTTTTCTCTGATAAAAACAGCATGAGGGACAAAAATTACTACCGTCCCCTCCCAAAGTCTAGCGAGACTTGTGCACCAGGAGAGACTTAGGGCGGAGAAATCAGCAACACTGACCCTGAGGTCATCCAAACTTGTCCCAAAGAAGCTGACTCTTGAAAGGAAGTCTGCTTAAAGTGGCAAAGGCACTCGCCTTAGCGAGAGTGCCTTTGAGAAGGGCCTCAAGAAGGGCCAAGTCACTACACCCAAGGACACCAGGGAAGGACAGTAAGCAGGCAGAGAGGTATAGAGAGAGGACACCAGCAGCAGGCAGAGAGAGAGAGAGAGAGAGGACACCAGCAGCAGGAAGAGAGAGAGAGAGAGAGGACACCAGCAGCAGGCAGAGAAAGAGAGGACACCAGCAGCAGGCAGAGAGAGAGAGAGAGAGGACACCAGCAGCAGGTAGAGAGAGAGGACACCAGCAGCAGGCAGAGAGAGAAAGAGAAAGGACACCAGCAGCAGGCAGAGAGAGAGAGAACAACAATGGAAGCAGAGGGAAACCAGAAGATGAGCTTTCCAGTGTTCTGCACAGACTGTCATATATATGACTACCTTCCCTCGGGGAGACAGTCATATGTATGCAGTCGGTGCCAGGAGCTGGAAAGCTTGAAAAAGGAAGTAAAGCGACTAGAGGACAAGATACAGGAGCTAGAAGGACTTCACACTACAGAGGACTCAATCAGGACAGCTATAGACTTCATGAATGAGAGACACATTGAGGAGGTGGTCAGGGAACACAAGAAATTCATTGAGGAAGCCTACAGGAGGAAAGTGGAAGAAAATGAACTGCAAATGAACAATGAAGTTACACCAACACCAACATTGAAGGGAGAACAAGAAGCAGATGACCTCATAGAAGACACCCACAGAGGAACATCGCACGAGGGGGAGAAAATGGCTAGTCGATGCCCAGGAAAGGAAGCAGCGAAGCACACCGAGGACATTGACCTGAGACCGAAGCGTAACCTAAAGAAGGGAAAGTCAGCGATCCTAGTGGGAGACTCGATCCTGAGGCATGTGGACAGCCACACAGCATGAGGGAGAGAGGATCGACTGATGACCTGCCTCCCAGGAGCGAGAACCAAGGACATTGTGGACAAAATTGGAAAGATCCTGGAAGGAGGGGAGATGGAAGAGATCACAGTAATGATCCATATCGGGACAACGATGTCAGCAGGAGAGACTACAGAAGCACGCTGATAGAACAGTTCAAGATTCTGGGAAGGAAGCTGAAAATGAGGACCCAGAAGATAGCGTTCTCAGAGATCCTACCAGTACCGAGGGCAGATGTAAAAAGGCAGGAGGAACTACAATCAATAAATGTGTGGATGAGGAGATGGTGTGAGGAAGAAGGGTTCCACTTCGTGAGGAACTGGACAACATTCTGGGGCAAGAGCAAGCTCTACAGGAGAGTTGGACTATATCTGAGCGCGGCGGGAACAAGACTTCTAGCAAACAACATCAGGAGAGGAATAGAACAGGCTTTAAACTAAGAAGAAGGAGAAAGCCGACAGTCGACCAAGCATTGACGATTCGGAAGAAGGTATCCCGTGAAGATACCGAGGGGAAAAAAGACTGGGAAGAAACAATGAACAAATTACAGGAGTCGACTAACCCAGAAGAGGAGGTTAGAAGGATTGTAACAAAAGAGAAGATACTAAAGACCGAAGCACTGGAAAAGGAAATGAAGACAAGAAAATACCAGGATCTAAAATGCATATATACTAATGCAAGGAGCCTAAAAAAACAAAATGGGGGAATTAGAAGCCATGGCCAATGCAGAGGCTCTGAAACATGGTGGAATGAAGAAAACAAATGGGATACAGCACTGCCGGGGTACAAGCTCTATCACCAGGACAGGTCAGGACAGAAAGGAGGTGGAATAGCCCTATACATAAAAGAAAGCATACAATCGACAAAAATGGACATAGCAGAGACGACTAACAAGCTGGAATCGCTATGGGTTAAAATACCGAGATGGAAAGGGCCTGAAATAAAGATGGCCTATACTATTGTCCACCCGGGCAAACCGGAGATATCGATGAAGAAATGGAAGCCGAGATGAAGCGAGAATGCAAAAGAGGTAACACGGTTATTATGGAAGACTTCAACTACCCCGGGATAGACTGGAGTCTTGGAAGCTCAAAATGCGCTAGGGAGACAGAATTCCTGGAGGCTATACAAAATTGTTTCATGGAGTAGCTTGTTAAGAGAACCAACAAGAGGAAATGCCACTCTGGATCTAATCCTAAATGGGTTAAGGGGACCTGCAAAGGAAGTAGAGGTAGTGGGACCGTTGGGAAACAGCGATTATAACATGATCAAGTTCAAGTTTGAGGAAGGAATACCGAAAGGAAAGAGAATAATAATAATAATAATAACAGCTTACATACCACAATACCGTGAAGTTCTATGCGGTTTACAAAAGATTACGCAAAGGTACAAATTGACTGACTTCAAGAGGGGAAGAAGAAAGAGAAGTAATTAGACAGGAAATTCATTGTTCAGAGCGACAACTTTCAACTTCAGGAAAGGAAACTACGAAGCAATGAGGGAAATGGTAATGAAACACTTCCAAAAAATGGCAAATGGTAGAACATGCCTAGTCTTTTCTCAAGAACACGGTGAGCGAGGCGCAAAATCTGTATATCCCCAGATTCAGAAAGGAGTGCAAAAAGAGTCGAACAAAAGACCCGGCGTGGATAATTAACATAGTGATGGAAGCAATAGGCAATAAGAAAAATTCATAAAGGAAATAGAAAAAGGACAAAACTGAGGGGAACTGGAAAGAGCACAGGAAGAATCAAAAAGAATGTCATCAAGTGGTTCAAAAAGCCAAAAGAGAGTATGAAGAGAGGCTAACCAGGGAAGCACGAAATTTCAAATCGTTCTTTAGATATGTTAAAGGGAAGCAACCGGCTAGGGAGGAGGTGGGACCGTTGGACGATGGAGACAGGAAGGGAGTGATGAAGGAGTAGAAAGAAGTGGCAGAAAGACTTAACATGTTCTTTTCGTCTGTGTTTACAAACGAAGACACATCCAACATACCGGAACCTGAGCAATTCTTCAATGGAAATCAAGCAGAAAAATTAATATCCATGGAAGTGAGATTGAAGATGTACGCAGGCAGATAGAAAAACTAAAAACTGACAAATCCCCGGGTACAGATGGAATCCATCCAAGGGTTCTGAAGGAATTAAAGGAGGAGATAGCGGAACTACTGCAGCAAATTTGCAATCTATCCCTGAAAACAGGCATGATCCCGGAAGACTGGAAGATAGCCAACGTTATGCCCATCTTTAAAAAGGGATCAAGAGGTGACCAGGGAAACTACAGACCGGTGAGTCTGATCTTGGTTCCAGAGAAAATGGCGGAAGCACTGATAAAAGAAAACACTGATGAACATTTTGAAAGAAATGAACTTCTGATAACCAGCCAACATCGTTCCTGCAAGGGGAGATCGTGCCTAACAAACTTATTGCAATTCTTAGAAGGAATTAACATACGGATGGACAAAGAAGACCCCCATAGACATCATATATCTAGATTTCCAAAAAGCCTTTGACAAGGTGCCCCATGAACGCCTACTCCGGAAACTGAAGAACCATGGAGTGGAAGGAGACGTACATAGATGGATCAGAAACTGGTTGGCGGGTTGGAAACAGAGGGTAGGAGTGAAGGGCCACTACTCGGACTGGAGGAGGGTCATGAGTGGGGTCCTGCAGAGCTCGGTGCCCGGGCCGCTGCTATTTAATATATTCATAAATGATCTAGAAACAGGGTCGAAGTGTGAGATAATAAAATTTGCGGACGACACCAAACTATTTAGTGGAGCTCGGACTAAAGAGGACTGCGAAGAATTGCATAGGGACTTGAACAAACTAGGGGAATGGGCGACAAGATGGCAGATGAAGTTCAACCTTAAGAAATGTAAAGTATTATATGTGGGAAACAGAAACCCGCAGTACAACTATACGATGGGAGGGATGTTATTAAATGAGAGTACCCAAGAAAGGGACTTGGGGGTAATGGTGGACATGACAATGAAGCCGACGGCACAGTGTGCAGCGGCCGCTAAGAAGGCAAACAGAATGCTAGGCATAATCAAGAAGGGTATTACAACCAGAACAAAAGAAGATATCCTGCCATTGTATCGGGCGATGGTGCGTCTGCATCTGGAGTACTGCGTCCAATATTGATCGCCGTACCTTAAGAAGGACATGGCATTACTCGATAGGGTTCAGAGGAGAGCGATGCGTCTGATAAAGTGGATGGAAAACCTTTCATACGCTGAGAGATTGGAGAAACTGGGTCTCTTTTCCCTGGAGAAGAGGAGACTTAGAGGGGATATGATAGAGACTTATAAGATCATGAAGGGCATAGAGAGAGTAGAGAGGGACAGATTCTTCAAACTTTCGAATAATAAAAGAACAAGAGGGCATTCAGAAAAGTTGAAAGGGGACAGATTCAAAACGAATGCTAGGAAGTTCTTCTTTACCCAACGTATGGTGGATACCTGGAATGCGCTTCCAGAGAGCGTAATAGGGCAGAGTACGGTACTGGGGTTCAAGAAAGGATTGGGCAATTTCCTGCTGGAAAAGGGGATAGAGGGGTATAGATAGAGGATTACTGCACAGGTCCTGGACCTGTTGGGCTGCCGCGTGAGCCAACTGCTGGGCATGATGGACCTCAGGTCTGACCCAGCAGAGGCATTGCTTATGTTCTTATGGTCTTGGAGGCAGCTTGCTCAGCCAAATGACAGAACCAAAGAGGCTGGCATGCAGACACCGCATAAGCAGTAAGAACTCGAATTAGATCAGAATGGGCGTCCGCTACATAATCCACACCATCCAGCACTAGCTGGGAACAGATCTCCACTTCCACAGAGGATACCTTGTGCAATCTAATGTGACAGGTACGCACCACAAAGGAGGCAACCAATGCATTGAAACCTGAAGAAGCCACTTCAAAAAAATAAAAAAATAATAAAACCACTAATGTGCGATCCTGGGAGTCCTAGAACAATACTCCTCCAACATTAAGGTTGTCCATGTGCCGTGTATCCTGCGCCACGGTGGAATCCACCTTAGGGTGCTCAAAACTGCTGAAAAGCATAAGCCAGTGGAGAAAGCTTAGACATAGCTTGAGAGAGCTAGAAAGAGCAGCCTGGGTATCCTATTGTCTTGTAACCAGACCAAGAAACTGTGGATGGGATGGAAAAAATGATTTTTTTTTTTTACTCTTGCAGAACCCAAGTAATAAATTGGTGGACAAAGCCACGATGAAAAGGCCTGCTGATGGGGGGGGGGGGGTACTTATCCAAATCCAAACTCTCAGGGCGACTGTTGACCAGTCCTAGCAAGGTTATCAGCAGGATCCAAAATAAAAGCAGTGTCATGAGAGAAAAGTAGAATAATATCCGTAAGCACAATGCAATCATGCTCAGCTATAGCTGTACGAGAGGGTTCCTAAAAAGAGACCTTTGCCACTGGCACAACTGGTTTAGAAGAAACAGGTGCGGCCGCCAGCTGCGTCCAATGAACTGGGTCTGAAGAATACACTCGCATTGCATCAAAAGAGCCCGCAGACTCAGAAAGCAGGCATTTGGTGCAAAACTCCAGAATAGCCTCTGGGTAAGATATTTCCTGAAATCACGTACCCAGGCAGGCTCCCCTGCCCTGTAGATCCTGAGAGAGGTAAAGCCCGAAGCTCCTGCCCCCTCCACCAGCGTGTTGTGGCACGCAACAAACGGTCGCAAATCCAGTGCCAATCCGGCACAATCAATACATGCATTCGACAGATTAGGGACTGGGGAGTCCATCCCAAATTATTTTTTAAAACAATTATTTTAATTTACACTTTTCAAATTTAAGTTTCACAAGCATTCCACCTGTTACATGCAAAATTATGAATTCTCAAATCCAATTAAATCAATTACCATATACAATGCCTAAAATAGTAACAATTGAACTCTTTCTTAGACTTCAAAAGAACATATTGAGAGAGAAACAAAAGGTAAGAGATAAGGAGATCTCTACTTAAGAGGATAATTAAATTTATCAATGAAAAGACCTAGTGTGTGTCTATAATCGTCAGTACTTATGTATTTCAATGCTGTCTTCAACTTTGAGTGAAGTTCTTAGCATCCAAAAAGGTACGAAGTTGCTCAGGAATATAAAAGACATATTTAGTCCCAGCATATCTAATTAAACATTTACATGGATAGCTTAGAAGAAAAGTAGCTCCCAAGCTTCTAACTTCATGCCTCATGCTCAGAAATAGTTTTCTACACTCTTGCGTTGTCTTAACCACATCTGAGAAAATCCATATTTTTTGACCAACGAAAAGATTTTGAGAAAAGTAAAAAAATAATTGCATTGAGGTCTTCCTTGAAGACGAAGTATATGAGCAAAGTGCTCCGATATTCAATTTCTTCTTGAGAACTCTCCAAAAATTGTGTTAAATTGTTCAAATCAAGTGGTTGTGATCTATCATCTTGATTAAGTTCAGGGGTAGAATCCCTTTTTCTCAGAAGATAATATATTCGGTTGATTGGAGGAATTGCATCCAGGGTAAATTTGAGATTCTCTATTAAGTACTTTTTAAACATATCTAAAGGTGTCATTGCAACTACTTTAGGAAAACTTAATATCCTTAAATTGAGTTTTCTGTTGAAGTTCTCAATTTGTTCCATTTTTCTTTGAATGAATATTTTTTTCTTGGCAAAATTAGCAGAAATACTCTGCAAAGAGGCAATTTCTTTATCAATCTGTACAAACTTCGCATTTGTTTCCACCTTTACATTTTGTACTGATGCAGACAGATTGTCCAATTTACTCACGATAGTTGAGACTTCTGTTGCTGAATTGGTAACGGCAACTTCCAATTTTTGGAGTGTCACCCAAATGTTGTCTAGGGTCACCTTCGAAGGACTGGTATCCTCAGTTCCTCGCTTACTCAATGTCTAAGCGGTTTGGTCCTCGAGATGCCCCCCACTGCATGAGCTCGGACGGCACTTCTGGTCATCGGCATGCATGTTCTCTATGTCTCCCCCGCCGGGCAAGGTGGCGATCGGACAGCTGGAGGGGAAAGAGATATTTCAAATCCCGAAGCTCCGGAGTCTCCTTCCTCTGGTACAAATGCTGGGATCACCACTCCTGAAACTGAAGGAGAGCTAGCCAAGAAGCGTTCCATCATGGCATGTCGGGGTTTGGAGGGGTCCAACCGGAGAAAGCCCTTACGTTTGGTATGTGGCATAATAGATTCCCAGGCAGGATGAAAAACAGTAAACTGCAATTCTGCAAGAAAACTTGCAAGAAACAGCGGAGCACTCCCTCTGGCTGCTACCACGCCCCATCCCAAATGATTTTTAATCAAAACGAGGGATTTTGAGGCAGAAATAACATTTTTTTAAAAAGGTAAATTAAAATCCAAGATGGCTCCACCAGCGAATTCACGCCAAAAACAGCAAAAATAAACAAAATCCACAAATAAAAAATAGCGATCTTGGATTGAGGAGGTGGGTGACCTGAATCCTATCCTCAGAAACTGAAAAACAAATTTAAACATGTTTACAAACCACTCCCAAAGTTCCCATAGGAAATAATGGAGGGTTACTCACAGTCACTGAAGCGCCTTGCCTGTCAGCATTTTCACACAGCAGCTGAGGATTTTCTGCCTCAGAACAGATCTAAATGGACCAGGCTTGAAGATCTTTTGACTGCCAGTTGGCCGGGCACCGACTGTAACCTCCATCCCCATGGATCCTCTCCACGCAACCGGGGGCAGCCTGCGTCCTGAAACCCAAGGGATTTTTGCTCAGGACACAAACAGCCTGCACTTAAACCCCTGACATGGTCAGCGGGCAAGCTAACTCCCAGGGAAATGGCCCCCGAGTCAAAGAATGGTGACACATGGCAGTCTGTGAAGCAGAAGTCCAGACTACAGGAAAGGAATCACAAGACACCGAAGCCACTAAAAAAGACGAATTATAAGAAAAAAATAAAAGACGCAGAGCCGTTCAAAGGACATCTGCACTAGTGCTGCCCGATTCACGATTCGAATCGATTCACCGATTCATTTAGGGTGAATTGATTCGAATTGATTTAAAACAAACAAACAAAAAAATTGGCTTCCCGATTTGGCTTACCCTCCCCCCTCGCCCCCTAAAGCAGTAACGGCAGTGCTGCTTTTGCTGGCCGGCCGCTGCCGCACCTGCTTTAGAGGGCGAGGGGGGAGCGTCAGCCGGTTAGTGCTGCTGTCCGGCTTCCTCCCCCTGGCGTCCAGTTCCCCCCCCCCCCCGGCGTCCCCGCACAGTTTACTTTATAGGAGCAGCATGCAGGCACGATCGCGATGCTAGCGATCTTTGCACTGCTTCAGAGCTGTTTTCTCCACTGCGATTCTGCCTCTGACATTAGAGGGGCGGAACCACGGCAGAGGAAACAGCTCCAAAGCAATGCAAAGATCGCTAGCATCGCGATCTTGCCTGCAGGCTGCTCCTATAAGGTAAACGGTGCGGGGAGGCCAGGGGGGAAGCCGAACACCAGTGGGAGGCCAGGGGGAACACACAGTCCTTCAGCGGGGACAGGCAGGCAGGCCTTCAGGGGTGGGATGCAGGCCTTTAAGGGGGGGGGCAAGCCTTCAAGGGGGATGCAGGCCTTCAAGGTGGGGACAGATTTTCAGGGGGACAGGCAGTCCTTCAGGGGTGGGATGCAGACCTTTAAGGGGGACAGGCCTTCAGGGGAGGGGGCCCTGGTGTAGAAGTACATGGAGGGAGAAAGGGAAGAGGTTCAAAGAGACATGCATATACCGGACTTTGGGGGGGAAGAAATAATGGGTCTAAAAATAAAGGAGAGGGGGAGAGATGATGGACAATGGGATTTAGGGAGGGAAGGAACAGAAAGGGAGAAAAGTTGGACACAAGGGATGGTGTGGAAGGGGGATAGAGATACTGGATAGGAGGGTAGTTGGGAAAAGAAAGGGAGAGATGGTGGACCCTGGGGTGGTGGGGAAGGAGGGAGAGATGCTAGATGAAAGGGTAGTTAAGGAAAGGTGGATCTGTGGAGGGAGACGAAAAAAAGGAAAGATGCTAGACATCCTGGGGAGGGAAGGGAAATGGAAGGGGAGGACAGAGATGGCAGATGGATGGTTAGCACGGAGAAAGAAGGAGACCCTGGCAAGCAAGTTATCAGAAGACAACCAGAGCCTGGGACCAACAAGATCTGAATAATGACCAGACAACAAAAGGTAGAAAACTAATTTTATTTTCTGTTATGTGACTACAATATGTCAGATTTGAAACGTGCATCCTGCCAGAGCTGGTGTTAGACTGCGAACATGAGTTAGGATTTAACAGAGAGAGGAACATAAGAACATAAGAATTGCTATCTCCGGATCAGACCCTAGGTCTATCAAGTCCGGCGATCCGCACACTTGGAGGCCCCGTCAGGTGTACCCTGGCATAGTTTTAGTCCCCATATCACTCTAAGTTTCTCATAAGGAGATGTGCATCTAGTTTATCCTTACATGTATCACTTTATGCCACTCATAAGGAGATGTACATCCTAGAACGGTGGATTCTGCAATTACCTCTTTGTTTATTTTGTTTACACCACAGCGCCAGTGTGGTTAGGAGAAGGCAAAGGGGGTGAAGAGGTTATAAAATAAACCCACCAGGCTATAAAAACACCCAATTGGGTAGGAAAATCGAATCGAAAAAAACAATTCAATAAGCTGAATCAAATCAAAATTTTTTTTTCCTGAATCGGGAAGCACTAGTCTGCACAGACTGCTTGCAGAAATTTAAACAGTAGGAGGCTCTAACTAACTCTCAAAGGTAGGAGTTTGGTTTTCTGCAAATCCTGGATTGCAGGAAGGGACTGAACACCTAGCATATGGAATCCGGAAGGGATGTAACAGAATACTTTCTTGGAGGTCTTTGTGGAGGTACTTTGCGAAGACGAAGAGCATAGCCTTCTTTTATGACTTTCAAGACCCAGTTGTTGGTGGCGATTATGGTCCAATGATGGTGATAATGAGTAAGGTGACCTCAGATGGAATGAGAGGGTGGGATGATAGAATGGTGGCTAATCTCTGGATGAGGGCGTCAAAAGACTGAGTAGATTTTTGATGAGGCTGAGCTTGTTGTTTCTGGGATGTTGTCTGGAACACTTCTGTGGAACAGGCCTAGAAGAAGACATGGGCTGAGAATAGTATCTCTTAAAAGTTTTTGACTGATATCTAGGATTGTAGTTATCACCTAGTAGCCTGGGGCTTGGAAGATTTTGAAGTAGACAAAGTTTTCAATACTTTGTTCTTGTCATTTTTTCAGTGGCCTATTCAATCTTGTCACCAAACAGTTTGTCTCCCAGACGAAGAATATTAGCGAGACAATCTTGAACATTTGGATCTAGGTCAGAGACATATAACCAAGCCTGTCGACACATGGCAATAGACAGTGCTGAAGTTCTGAAAGTGACACTGAACGAATTGAACACTGATCTGGCTGTGAATTTTCTGGTTTCGAGCAGATCATGAACGATTTCTTGCTATTGTTCAAGAATCTCAACAGGAATATATTGTTTAAAGGTGGCCAATTGCTGAACTAACTGTTTGAAGTAGAAAGTCATATAAAAGTTGGAGCTGAGGATACAACTTGTAAGCATGGTATTTTGATAGAGTTGTCTACCAAATTTGTCCAGGGTTTGGCCCTCTTTTCCAGGAGAAATACTGGCGTATGTCCTAGTACTGGATAATCTTTTCAGGGCAGCCTCAACCAAACAAGAGTGATGTAGTTGAGGCTTGTCAAACCCAGAACATGCCTGGACTCTGTAAAAGGAGTCAAGTTTCCCAAGGGCCACAGACACATATAGAGGTGACTCCCAATTTTTAAAAATAGTGTCTTTCATAAAGTGATGAAATGGAAACTTTAAACAATCCTTAGGAATTTGTTGAAAGTCCAAATCATCAAATAACTCTGCCCTTGGTTCAGATTCAGATTCCATTTTCACTGGTAGGGAATGCCCCATTAGGCGAATGAACCTGGTGAATGATAAACACTCCTGTGGAGAACTTAGTCTAGAAGGTAGAGGAGAAGAATCAAAGTGATACCATAGGACTCTGGTGCAGAGAATTCTGGATCAGAATATGATGGATCGAGAGATCTGAATCAATCATTTCTTTTATGAGGCAAGGCACGTCTAGAGCAGTGATCTCTTGATTTAGATCGGTGTAGATTTAAAGACCTATAACAGTGGTGCCTAGAAGAGCTCCTATCGGTGTCTCGGTGCCAATCCGATGTGGAGTGTGATGAATAACTGCGATGTCTATGCTGGATGACAGGCTCGACACCCGAGTCCCTGGTGGAGTGATGCTTGGCATGGGATGGGATGGTACCGAGTGAGTTACAGGGGCTCGTTACAACTACAACATAAGTGCCAGCTTCCTTTGAAGAAATTCTCTAAGTTGGCTCCTGTAAGGACTGCACTGGTACCACTGATGTTGTCGGTACAGATAGTGCCATCGATGCTGCAGTGTGTTGAGACATTGGTGAACTCGATAAGGAGGCACACAAATCTGAGGAGATACTAACTGCAGTGAAGGAGACCGCAACTTCTTGTGTCTGCTTTTGCCATGCATCAAATTACTCGATGCTTGAAAAAACGCCGATGTATGGGTCGAGGGAAGAGCATGGACACCCTTCCAAGTTTCCAAGTTTTATTAAAAATTTTAAGAATCATATCATGAAGTTTGTGCCAGGCTCTGGATTTTTTGTGTGAGGCATGGGATTTCCTATCTTTAAGAGGGTCTAAAATTAGGTTGAAATTGCCCTGTTTGTTTTCTATACTCTTTGTACTGCTTTGATTTGTTCCAAACACCAATAAAACTTTTGAACTAAAAAAAATTTTTTTTTTGATTAAATGCTTATATAATTTCTAAGCAATTTACATTAAAAATATTAAAATAGTAATTTACAAAGAAAACATATAAACAATACTAATATTGATACTGACTTACAAGAAACAAACAGAAAGAAAGGGAAGAACTACAATTTTTAAAAGCAAAGAAACATTCAAAGTACACTCATTAAGACCCAGTTGTTGGTGGGTGTTTTGTTTTTTTAGCCTTATAAGGCTAGTTTCTGTATTTGAAGAGTCTATCTGAATATCCCTGTTATTAAATAATTTCAACCAGTCCTAGGAGGAAAAGTTGATGGTAATGTTGGAATTGATGCTAGTGCCAACTTCGATTCTGCCTCCGGAGAAGATTTTTTAGACTTTGATAGTGATGGAGAAGACATTGTCGATGGAGAGGACCCAAAAAGTTTCTCTGGCTGAATAAGTTGAGCCTTTGGAGAATGCTTTTGAAGAGTAGCACAGCAGAGACAAGCGGAGACCCAGTGTTCAGGGCCCAGACTCTGAAGGCACCAACAGTAAGGGTCAGTGATAGAGATGGCCCTGATGCACTGAGAACATTTTTAAAAACTGCTGGAAGGCTTGGACATTGATGGAAAATAGCCACAGCGAGGTCAAAAGGACTCAATTATATAGCAGTGGTTGAGTAAAGTAGAGCCCAAAATTTGATCGATGCAGCCAACCTGCAAAGAGATTGAGAGAAGCCTGAAGGCCCCAAAATCAAAAAAAAATTTGAAGGAGATAAATTACTATGGAAACGAAATAATGAAGAAAAAGGACAGAAAGGCAAAACATTTGTAGAAAAATTGAGCATTTTGAGACACTCCAAAAACACTTCTTAGCTCCAAAGAAAACAAAGAACTGATGGTACCGTGAGCCAACGTCTAGTGGGAAGGCACTCACGTATGTGCGGTATGGGTGGTCTTGAGACTTTTAAAGACGTTAAAGTTGAAAGTACACTTTTGTACTGTCCATACCAGAGTTCCATGGATAACATCACCCATCTGTGAGAATATGCTGCCTGCTTGTCCTGGGATAAATGACTTTTTTTTTTGTTCAAATCTATTTTATTAAGCAACAGTGAATACAACAGCAATAACAACCATGATATGCATTTTCATCAAACACCCGCGGAGGACTGGACTCTTATGTCCTCCCCGGACCCACCATACCCCCACCCCCCGATAAAGAAACCCCTACCCCCCACCCACCCCTCCCCAACCCCCCACAGATACAGAAAAACTCGGAAGCAGGGAACAGCATAGACAACTAGAAGCTCAGTTTCAGAGGTGGAGTCTATTCAAGACCCGGCTACGACTCTCAGGAGTCAAAATGTTCAAATAGGGAGTCCAAGTGTGAACAAAGTCTCTGCTCCGGCGCCGAGAAGAACGAGCCAAACGGGCCTCCCAACCCATAAGTTCATGGAGGCGATTCCTCCAGTACCAGAATGAAGGTGGTTCAGAAGACAGCCAGCAACACAAGATACATTTCTTCCCCAAAATAAAACATTTACTAAGAAATAACTTTTCATAAGAATTGTACATATACAAGAATGAAAAATGGGCAAACAGCATAGACTGCACGGATACTGGCACAGGGGTCCGCAACAAGCCCTGTAAAAAGGAGGCCATCTCCGTCCAGAAGGTCTGAATCCCCTCACAACTCCAAAGACCATGAAAGTAAGAATTTACCTCCCCCGAACAGCGGATACATAACTGAGTATCAATACAACCCATATGGTAAGCCTGACTCTGGGAAACGTAGGCCCGCAGGACCGTTCGAAAGTGACATTCACGGAGCTCAGCACTATGTACCAAGCCCGCAGTTCGATTCAGGGTTTTTAGCAAGAAAGTGTCCCCCAAGTCCCTACCCAAGTCCCGCTGCCACGCCTCCAAAATACTAGGGAAAACCCTAGGCGGGCAAAGAGCCAGAATCCGGCCATGCAAAGCAGATATGGAGACCCTAGTATCAGGATCCGCAGCCAAAAAAGAACAGAGCTGGGTCCCAAAGTCCCCCTGCAAGGAAGTCCCCTGGAGGGAAGCCACATAGTGACTAAGTTGACAATAAGCAAATGGAAGGCCAGTCTCAGGGACCCCCCTCCCCGCCAACTCAGCAGAAGGTAAGAGAGACCCATCATCCCGCAGAACATGCCGCAACTGTTCCACCCCCCGCGCCCTCCAGCGACCGAACACGGAAGGTCCAACCCCCGGAGGGAAATCTAAATTCCCCGCCAACGGTAGAAATACACTAGAATGAGAGTCCTGATTCCACAACCGAAGGATTTGATGCCACACTGTCCACAAGGACCGAAACAAAATACTACGCTTACAGGGTCTCGGCAGTTTAGACAACGGGGCATGGAGGAGATACAAGAGATGAAGAGGATAAAAATGATCCCGCTCCAGAGAGAGATCCGTATAAAAAGAGGTACCCAACACCCAATCACTAAGGTGACGAAGCAAACAGGCCTGGTTATAAACCCTGATGTCAGGCACCCCCAAACCACCCCCGTGAGTAGGCCCCACCAACAGGGACCATTTCAGTTTAGGTCTACGTCCACCCCAACAAAACTGGATCAATAGGGAGGTAAGGGAACGAATATCCCTCTGCAACAAAGAAAGGGGAAGAGTCTGAAGAACGTAAAGCCACCTCGGGAATACAACCATACGAAATAAATGAATTCTCCCCAACAGAGACAGCGGCAACGCCTGCCATTTGGCTAGCAACAGTTTAGTATCCGCCAGGAGTTTATCTATATTAAGACGATACAATTGGGCCACATCCATCGTCAGCCTAATCCCCAGATATCTAAAAGAGGTGTCAGCCCAGCGCAACGGGAAACCAGCCCCCCACAGCCGCTGAAGATGCACCGAGGAAGCCAGCGTCTCAGATTTCGCATAATTCAAGGCGAAGCTAGAGAAATCTCCATATTCCCGAAGACTTTCCAACAATACGGGCAAGGAATGCTGCGGGTCCGTTAAAAAGACCAAGAGATCATCCGCAAACGCCGCCAGTTTAAAATGTGAATCACCCAGGACCAATCCCCGAATATCCGCATTTGCCTGAAGCTCCCGAAGTAGGGGATCTAAAGATAGCACAAAGAGGAGCGGCGACAAAGGACAGCCCTGGCGCGTCCCTCGGCCAATAGGAAAAAAACCCGAGCAAGTCCCATTAACTAAAATCCGCGCCTCTGGATCACTATACAGTGCCTGGATTGCACCAAAAAAGAAGGGGCCCAAACCGTACGTCCTCAGCACCGCAAAAAGGTAACCCCACCGCACCTTATCAAAGGCCTTCTCTGCATCAAAACTGATGAGCATGGCGGGGCTACCGTCCTGTCCCACCCGTTCTAACGCCAACAAGATGCGCCGGATGTTCTTAGCCACCGGCCTATCCCGCACAAACCCCACCTGAGAGTCCGAGATCACCGATGGCAACACACGCGCCAGGCGGTTAGCCAAAAGTTTAGCCAAAAGCTTCGCCTCATAATTCAACAATGAGATAGGACGATACGATTCTGGCAAAAGAGGGTCCTTACCAGGCTTCGGGAGAACTACAATAGACGCTAGATTTACGTAGCGAGGAAGAAAGCCCTTAGCAACACTCAGATTATAAACCTCAGCCAGTACTGGTGCTACGTCCGTCACCAACATCTTATAGAACTCACTCCGAAACCCATCCGGGCCCGGCGCCTTGCCCAACGAACTGACCCCTATCGCCCCCTCCACCTCCTCTGCGGTGATAGGAAGATCCAAAACGGCTGCATCCCGCTGAGATAAACAAGGCAAATCGAGGCTGTCAAGATAAACTTGCCCATTCAAAAGCTCGGGGCCTGGATCTGTATACACCTCAGCAAAGAACTCCCGAAACAATTCACAAATCTCCTCCGACCGATGATGCAGCACCCCAGAGGCGTCCCGAAGAGTCGTTATGCTCTCAGGTCCACCCCTCGGATGCGCCAGGCGGGCCAACAATCGACTACTCTTATTCGCAAACCGAAATAAAGAAAACTTAAAGTACTCCCTCGTCCGCAAAGCCCGAAGATGCAACAATTCATTCAGCTCCTGCTGGACCTCTAGAAGCTGCGCCCGAAGCAGGAAGGAGGGCGCCCTGCCATACAGGCGTCTCAACACAGTCGCCTTCCGCTCCAAAGCCAGAATTTGCCTATGCTTCCGCTTCGACTCCCTGGCCACATAAGAAATGACATCCCCCCGTAAGACAGCTTTAGCCATCTCCCAGTATAGAATGGGATCCTCCCGATGCTGCTGATTGTTAACTTGAAAGTCACGCCAGCACTGTATCAAAAACTCGTGAAAACGGGTATCCCTATACAGGTAACAGGAAAACCGCCAGGACCCTCTGTTGTTCAAAGAATCTCCCCAAGTCCACCGAAATCCCACCCAAGCGTGGTCAGAAATTTCAATGGGGCCCATTTCAACCCCCAATACCCGGGGAAGCAGCACGCGAGAAATGAGAAGGAAATCAATTCGTGAAAGCGTCCCGTGCGCCCTGGACAAGTGGGAGTAATCCCTCTCCAACTGGTGTAACATCCGCCACACGTCAAGCAACCCCAAGGTGGATTCCAAAAGTTGACCACCCGTATAAAGCTTGGAGGTCTCTCTACCCGACGAAGCAGATCGATCCAGCTTCGGGTCCGGTACCTCATTAAAGTTCCCACCCACCAACATCGGAACATCTCCAAACTGTAAGAGATGATTGCGGAGCCCCCGAAAAAACCTGGCCGAAGGATTATTAGGAGCGTAAACATTGCAGAGCAAAAGAGGCCGATTATCAAGTAACACTAAGGCAACTATGTAGCGCCCACCAGGGTCGCGGAGCACTTTCTGGGTGTGCAGGCGAAGACCCTTACGGATCAAAATAATAACACCACCCTTTCCCCCCACGGCGGGCGCCTCCAAATAGGAACCCACCCACCAGGTACAGAGCTTGGCATGTTCCGCTGAGGATAAAAGGGTCTCCTGTAAAAAGGCAATAGAGGTTTTAGAACGATTCAAGCGCTGCAATATTTTGGAGCGCTTAATGGGGGAGTGAATCCCCCCCACATTCCAAGAAGTTAAGGTGTATTCAAGGGCTATCCACTAATAGCCAAATCACACAAGAAGAAAGAACCAGTACAGTACCAGGGAAGCGTCCCAGCCACCGCTCCCCCAGCTTCTCGCCACCTCTGGCCCCAAGAATCAAGCCATACCCCTGCCACCTAGTCAATCCCTTAGCACAGAACCCCCAGACCCCCCCCCCCGAAATTCCCCCCAAAGCCCCACCACAGAAGCCCCGAAACCCCTCAAACCCCCCCCTCCCAACCACTCCCCTCCCCACCCCACAATCCCCCTCCCACAACCAACCCGCACCCAATCTATACCTAGGACACCCCAATAAGGGCATCACTTCCAGGAAACCAGATACACCTCCCACGGGAATAATGACCAATACCCCCTGACTCGCAAACCCCAAAACTCAGAGAATAGTAAGAGCAACCTCCCTCAGCCAAAAACCCCCAAAACACTCAACCCACCCCTCCCCTCCAGGAACACCACAGCCACACCACCTACCCGCAGACACACTCCCCCTACCAAGTCCCCAATGCTTAAATAACTAGATAGGCCAAGAACAGGCCCTAACTCACAAAGAACAGGCAGGTCAACCCCCCTCCAACCTCACACACACCACCCAGGCCGACCTTCAAGAAACACAGAGACCCAAATCTAAGGGAGAGGAGAGAAACCCCCAGTCCAAACTCAAACCACAGATCAGGCCCCAGATATGGGTCTCCTCAGTCCACAGCCGCTCCCTGCGGGAGCTCCTCAGGCAACATCTCCGCCACAAAACGCTGCGCAGCCTCCAAGGTGTCAAAATGATGAGCTCTACCCAGATGTGTCAACCGCAGGCGAGCCGGGTACTGCAGGGAAAAAGCAATGTGACGCTGGATGAGACGGTTGCATAGAGGTGAAAACTTGCGTCGTGCCTGAGACACCTCCGCTGAGTAGTCCTGGAAGCAAAGTATGGGCTTGTTGTCATACAAGAGCTTCTTGCCCTGCCGCAGCGCACGCAGGACCTCCATCTTATGATGATAATTCAGGATACGGCAAATGACCACTCGAGGTCTGTCAGCATTTTCTCTCCGCTGCCCCAAGCGATGCGCCCTCTCCACCCGCAAGGGGCCTGAGGAAGATGATATAGACAAAGACTCGGGCAACCAGCGTTCCAGCAGCGCCCCCAGCTCTACGTCCCGCACCGATTCAGGCAGGCCAACAAACCGAAGGTTATTCCGGCGGGACCTGTTCTCCAAGTCATCCACCTTGGCACGCAACGCAGCCAACGCCGATGTGTGGGTGGACTGCTCCTGGGCCAGCTGCTGGACGTGATCCTCCACAGCACTCACCCTCTGCTGAGTCTCCCTGACCTCCGATGTGAGGGAGGCAAATCGCTGGTCCAGCGTGTCCAGTTTATCAAGGATGCGTTGTAGTTTGTCCCCCAAAGAGCTCTCGAGGGCAGCCTGAACCTCCGTCGTAACTGCGGACACCCAGGATGAGTGCGGAGCCTCCGGCGACGGGGGCGCCACGGGATTCGCCAACTTGGCGTCTGGCACCTTACTCCGCTCCCGATCCTTCCGGACCGCCTTAGTGGCCATGGCGATCCCACTCCGGGCTCCCCACTCTTACCGTGCCACCAAGAAGCTCCCCAGCACAGGGAGAAGACCGATCCCAAACTTCAGCTCACAGGGGAAGAGCCACACCGTGCCCCGGAGTCAGAGTCCCAGCCAGCTGCCTTCTGCTGCACCACGTGGCCCCGGGTGACCCGAAAACGAAGCTGCAGGGCTGCCAGCAGGACGGCCGCAGAATCGTGCCGCGTCCCCAGTGAACCTCCCAGCACGGGAAAAGAACCGCACCCGAAGGCAGACCCGCAGGAGGAGAGCCGCGCCGCGACCCAACAGGGCAGATTCGCGGCCGCACGCTACCCGCGGCGCCACGTGGCCGCCGGCCGTCTCAAACGAGGGAGCCAGAGCCGCGAAGGAAATTGCTGCTCGGTTGCTCCGCTGCTCCAGCAACCTCCCCAGAGCCGCAGACAACCCGAACCCAGGGGAAAAATGCAGATAAAGGGCCTCGCCGTGGTCAGGTGAAACGGAGCTGTAGCAGCACGCTGTCTACAGCTCCATATTTCCGCCGGAAGTCCAAATGACTTTTTTTTAGTCACTCCCCTCCTCTCGATTTTCCCATAGGAAATAATGAGGTTGTACTTACAGTTCTGTGCAGTGCCTGCCTGTCAGCTTTTCCCTGCAGCTGAAGCTTAATAGAAAGGACATTCTCCCTCAAAAACTTCTGAAAATGCCTTCCAGCCTTGAAATCATTGAGCTTCCAGTCGGTTTGAACCTGACCTCCACCCCCTACAAAATCTCAAAGCATGACAGGGGCAGGAAACTGTAGCCGGCCCTCTTGAAATCTGAGGGTTTTTACACAGGGTGCCTGCAGCCTGCACTTAAGCCTCTGAAAATAAATCCAGCAGGCAATCTGGATCCCAGGGGAACAGATCCTGAGCTCTCAAGTGGCACACAGCAGGCTGGCTTCATAGCTCTACCCAGTTTGCCCTGCAAAGCTGCAGTCCAGTTTTGCAGAACCTGCATCCTTCCCCAGGCCGAGAACCCTGAAGAAAGGGGTCTCAGTGCACCAAAGCCACCAAAATAGTGAACTTTAAATGGAAAAAAAAAATAAAAAAAACTAAGCAGAATAGTTCAGAAACACCTTAGCATGGTTTACTTACAGAAGGAAAAACTGAAGGGGGCACTGTACTCCACTAGCAATATGGGAGGTGCTGAAAGCTGTCAGTATCACACTTCTGCAAGACCTGGTTTGCGGGTTTGGGCTGAATACAAAGGCCTGGATTCTGTAAATTGTGTCCCGATTGTAGGCAGCTGTAGGCCTAGGGAGGCTCGCCTAGGCCAGTAGGAAATGTGTATAATGTAGACTAGAGAGTTGCGCGGGGACAGAAATCCTACCCATCCCCGCCCGTCCCCGCCAGGATCCTCTCCAGCCTCACCCGTCCCTGCCAGGATCCTCTCCATCCCCGCAAGGAATTACCTCCATCCCCGCCCATCCCCATAAAAAGCAGCAATTATTTCTGACAGGATCATCAATTCCACAGTTTCTTTTGTGTTTCCGCTGCTGTTTTCCTTGTGGAATCTCTTTGGTGGAACCCTTTTTTTGTTTTCTGTTCAGGTAATTAACTTATAAACCCCCTCTTTTGCTAAGGCTGAGGTTTCCATTATATTACATTACATTACATAACTGGCTTATATTCCGCCTGTACCTTTCAGTTCTAAGCGGATTACATCAGAACGATAACTGGACATTTCCAAGAAGAGAAATACAAATTACAATTAAGGCGTAAGGTCTAAAGCAATTTTGATGAGTAGATTCTAAGAGGGGGAGAGAGGGGAAAAGGAAGGGATTAGGACGTTTGGGTGAATTTCGTGAATATTATATGGATGAACCCTGCTTCCAAAGCCTTTCATCCCTGTGGGAGTCCCGTTGGCTAGAGAGGGGTCCCCGTGGGAGTCCCGTGGGTTACAGGGGGATTCCCGCGGGACCCCCGCGATCCACATTCCCGTGCAGACCTCTAATGTAAACACAGCTGCTACACTTATCATGGCAAGGGATCTCCATGCTGTGATAAGTATAGCAGCCGCAGCTGCGGCCGCCAGTGCCCCCTCCCCGAATGCGGCAGGAGGATGCCCAACCCCTCCTGCCCGAAGACCCCACTCCAGCCCGAAGATCATCTGCAGGAGGGTGCTCAATCCCTTCTGCCAGACCTCCCCAACGAAACCCCCAACCCCCCTCCCCGAGCCCCCACAATGAAACCCCCCCTCCCCGGACCCCTCAACCCCTCCTCTCCAGACCCAACAAAAGTCCCTAACCCCCTCCCCCGGGCCCCCCAACTATCCTCCCCGGGCTCACCTTGAACGCTGGTTGGCCAGGTTTTCCCACCGTGTGTCCAACAGGCCCCGCCTCCATTGAAGTGAGGCAGGACTGTCCTTCTCCGGCCCATCCCACAGGAACCTAAGGACTGATTGGCCCAGGCATCTAAGGCCCCTCCTATAGGTGGAGCCATAGGTACATGGGCCGAGATGGGGATTCCAACAATGGGGGGTTGGGGATTTTTGTTGGGGGGGGGTCCGGGGAGGGGGGTTCCGGCAGGAAGGATTGGACACCCTCCTGCCTGCAATCTTCGGGGTGGGGGTGGGCAGTCTTCGGGCAGGAGGGGTTGGGCTCCCTCCTGTCATGATCTACATGGGGGGTGGGTGGTCTTTGGGCAGGAGGGGTTGGGTTCCCTCCTGCCGCGATCGTTCAGGGGGGGGAATGGCAGCCACGGCCGCTATACTTATCGTGGTGTATAAAGGCCTTGTCTACAGTAACCTGGTTCTGTAACCAGCATCTGTAATATGGACGTTGGTTACAGGCTGTATAGCAGAATCCAGGCCAAAATGTATGAACTCCTGAGATGTAACAGAATAGGATATATCCTCAGCCTTCCTTAATGGATAAAGAATCCGGTCCACCTTAAAGCCTAGGGGCCCAAAGTAAGGAGAGAAGGTTCATAGTAAGAAAAGAAGGCCCCAGAGAATATGCTAAGACAGGGGTAGGGAACTCTGGTCCTCGAGAGCCATAGTCCAGTCGGGTTTTCAGGATTTCCCCAATGAATATGCATGAGATCTATTTGCATGCACTACTTTCAATGCATATTCATTGGGGAAATCCTGAAAACCCAACTGGAATACGGCTCTCAAGGACTGTGCTAAGGGTATATTAAATGGGAAGGAATTTTGGGGTTCTTGTAAATAAACATTTGGCCTTTTTGTTCTGCATCTGGGCTTGGCTGGCTTTATTTTTCTCCCCAAGCTCGGATGCTCACAGTTATACTATTACAAGCTGCTGACAAGGAACACAAGTGAATATCCTCCTACACCTGGCTAGAACCACAGATCTTGCAATTTCTCTCTACTTGGTGCAAGACTAATAAGCAGATTTCATGTTTAAACTTCTCAGCATCCTGACAGAGATTTCATTCAACACTCTCCTGAACTTACCTGTGGTGTCTGTTTAAGAACATAGGATGTATATGTGAGATGCTGTGGTAATCCACCAATAATATTCTGAGTTCCTCCTCCATTACTTGCAGAACCACCTGTCTGCATGCCTATAATAAACAGAACAGAATGCTAAATGATGTCCAAACAGAATGTAGAAATTTTAAGGATAATATTACGTGATCCAACTTCTGCTACAAAAATGACCGACACGAGCTCAAATAAACCATTTCACAATTAGCAAGAAAATACTAAAATCTGCAGATAGCTAAGATGGCACAAACTGAATTAGCTTTTTTATTCTTTTATTAGTGTGGTTGACATGTTCATTTGCTTGAATGAATAGAATATAAACATTAATAAATTAATTTAAGAAGCCAATACAAAGTGATATCCTTTTCTTGAACTTATTTATTAGACCTTTTATTAAAGCTTGTGTGTGTGTGGGGGGGGGTTGTTTCTTTTTTCTGCAGAGCAAAGCAGCTATGATCTGGCTTTATATATACAGTGCAAGGTGTAATGTATACACGCGATGCTCCATTTTTCTTTATGCCATTGTTTCCTTTGCAGTTCCCTGATGGCTCTCTGTAATGTGTTATCTCTGAATATTAGAGGTTTAAATCATCCTATCAAGAGAAAAAGGGCACTTCTGTATTGTAAACATCATTCAGCTCAAATAGTCTTTCTGCAAGAAACTAAACTGAATTCAATTGAGTCTGCTAAATTAAAACGTGACTGGGTCTCTCAGTGTTTCTTCTCTCCCGCAGTGGCTTCTAAGGGAGGGGTGGCTATATTATTGTCCAAACATCTTCATTACTCTATTGTGCACTCTTCCCATGATTCGCAGGGTCGGTGGGTCACAGTCACACTGGAAATTAATGCTGTTCGATATACCTTCTTTACGGTATATGGTCCAAATGTCCCCAACACTGAATTTTTTAGAACTTTAGCAAAAGAATTGGCCTTTATATCCACTGATTACTTTATCATGGGGGGTGATTGGAATATAGTCCTAGATGCCCATCTTGATCGTAGATCCCAATCATCTTATCGCTCTCCTCCTACGCTTCCGATATTAACACATATTATCCAATCATTTGGCCTGGTTGACGCCTGGCGTCTCTATCACCCGAAAGGTCTTGAATATACTTTTTGGTCCGCACCTCATGCTTCTGCCATGAGGTTGGACTACTTTCTTCTATCTCAATCTCTCCTATCATCTGTATGATCCACTTCTATTATCTCTTGCCCTCTTACTGATCATTCAGCTGTTTCTGTTTCCTTTTCTCTGTCTGCTCCTCCGTCTCCTACGCCTACCTGGCGTCTGAATACTGCTCTACTAGCGGATAAAGATTTTATACATCAGATTGAAGAATGGACTGTAGAATATTTTGCGCATAATGATACCCAGGAGTTGGCATTTCAAACTGTTTGGGATGCCTATAAAGCTTACCTGCGAGGAAGAATCATAGCTTACTCGGCCCACTTAAATAAAGAAAGAAAACGTGAGCTCACTGACTTAGAAACTCAAATAAAATTGCTAGAGACAGAATATCATCTGTCTACATCCACCCCAGTTTTGACTCGGCTCCGTAAACTTAAATTTCAGTATAACTCCATCCTTTCTGAACGAGCTGGGGTCTTACTAATACAGGAAGGGGCTCTTTACTATGAACATCGCAATAGAGCGGGGACGCTGCTGGCCAATTACCTCAAACATAAAAAGAGAGCTGGGCACATTAAAGCTCTTAAACCAGCTGGATCTATCATCACAGATCCTAATGATATAGCTAATCATTTTAAATCTTCTATGAGCACTTATACACCTCGGGGGTAAATCCTACTGAAGTAGACTTTGATGATTTCTTCAAAGGTATGACCCCTCCTATATTGCCATCTAAATTGCTGGATAACCTTAACAAACCAATCTCTGAATTAGAGATAGGTGAGGCCATAGATGGTCTGAAATCTGGTAAGGCACCGGGGGGAGATGGACTATCCCTGGGTTTTTACAAAGTTTTTCGGAAGATTATTCTCCCCAAATTATTTACATTATACTCAGATTTCTTGGCTAATGCTACTAGTGGAGGCACTTTTGTTGAAGCAGATATAGTAGTATTTCCCAAGCCTGGACGTGACCCCATGCTCCCGAAAAACTATAGACCCATCTCACTACTCAACTATGATTGTAAAATTTATGCAAAATTTCTTGCAGACAGACTTGCTAAAGCTCTCCCTTTACTCATCTATCCTACTCAATGTGGTTTTGTGAAAGGTCGACTGACGGCAGATAATTCTAGAGTTTTCTACCATGTACTGCAGGCGGCCTGTAATATTTCCACTCCGACATGCGTGATGTCATTAGACGCAGAAAAAGCATTTGATTATGTGGAGTGGAAATATTTATTCTATACTTTAAGGTGGTTCCAACTGGGACAGGTTTTCACAGATATGATTCATATACTATATGCTAATCCCAGGGCCAGATTGAATGTGGAGGGATATCTATCTCCCTATTTTTCCCTATTTAGGGGAACTAGACAGGGGTGTCCATTGTCCCCTCTCCTATTCAATCTGGCCCTGGAACCTTTGCTGCGCAGACTTGATTCTGATCCTGCTATCACAGGTATACTGGTGGGTCCAACTGAGGTACGTCTATCGGCTTTCGCTGATGATGTGCTCTTATATGTATCCAACCCAGTTGATTCCCTCCCGGCAATTCTCAATCTTCTTTCTAGATTTGGGCGCCTTTCCAGTTACACCATTAACTGGGATAAGACTGAAGTATTGCCTTTGAATGTTTATTGCACAAAGGATATGATTGCACTGTATGGCCTTACCTGGTGTTCCACGACCATTAAATACTTAGGAATTCATTTTTGTAATACCTGGCAAGATACGGTGGCACATAACGTCAAACTCCTGCTCTCCAAACTTCACACACTTTGTCACCAGTGGTCCCCTCTACATCTAACCTGGTGGGGCAGGTTGGAGACCATTCGAATGATGTTGACCCCCCAAATACTTTATGTGCTTCAAATGTTGCCCTTACCTCTTCCTCCCACCTTGTTTAAACAGATAGACCGGATCATGACTAAATTCTTATGGTCTGGGAAGCCATTCCGTATTGCGCTGTCTACCCTTAAGAAACCATGGTCTCAGGGTGGGGTTAACTTTCCTCAGTATAAAAGATATGCTATGGCAGCGATTCTGAGGGGTGCCAGTAAATGGTTTTTGCCTCCTACCTGTGCTACTTTGCCCTATTGGGGCCTATTGGAACGTGCATTAGCAATGCCCTTCACCTTACTTGAAGCCTGCTATTCCAAAACAGTACCCTGCTTTAATAACTGGGAGGTACTACATGCTACCCAACAGGCGATCCTTGAATTGGGACGTACCCTAAAACATCCAATATTTACCAAAATACATTCCACACTCTGGGGTAACCCTAACATTATTATAGGCTCACGTATGGTGCATTGGCCTTCATGGATAAATGTTGGTATATGGTATATACGGGACATTCTGAACAACCATACCTTACTGTCTTTTGCCCAGTTGCAGCTAAAGTATAACCTACCTTCCCATCAGGCCTATGGATATCTTCAATTATGTCACAGCCTGCAATCGGCTTTTGGCCCTGCTCTAGAACGTTTGCAACGGGGCTCTTTTCGCATGTCTACTTTGCTGTCCTCATGGAGTACTAAACCTCATTTGATGTCTAGGATTTATGATGTTATATAGGGTGCTGACCCGGACATTCTTCTTCCAGTCCAAAGGCAGTGGGCTCACGATCTTCAATGTCTTGTCTCTGAGCAACAATGGACTCAGGTGTGGGGTCATTACAACAGACCCCTGCATTCAGCGTCTCTCAGACAATCATTGTTTTTTGTTCTTCATAAATCGTTGTGGACTCCTATTAAACAACAACGAGTCTCCCCGACATCCTCCAATAGATGCTGGCGATGCGAGACCCATCTGGGAACTTTCCAGCATATGCTCTTCGATTGTCCTCTTGTTTCTGCATTCTGGACTGAGGTGGGGGATATAATAGGTCAGGTCCTATCATCTTCAACGACCCTATCGTATTGCCAGGTAATACTACGATCTGCCATACTGGAACCTCCACTCTCTTGATCATATTCTGTTCTCTATGACATTCTCCTGGGGTTAGCCATAAAGACTGTGCTCCTCCATTAGAAACGCAAATCCCCAGTACCTACGAATCAATGGTGGAATATGGTACTTCTGTGTTATAAGTATGAATTACGCTTGGCAGAGTGTAGAGGTTCCCAAGGGACTTTTCATGGTATATGGTCTCCATTGAAGCATTACTGTGATACTACTTGAATGTATACATACATATGTATTAGAGAATGACACGGGGAAAAAATCTGTCCCCATCACTGCACCGTCCCCGGTCCACCATCCTCTGCACCGCCCCGTCACTGCCGTTCCCTTCACAGCCCCTTCACCGTCCCCGTCTAGCACCCATCTTCTTCCCTCTGCTCCCCCATAGTCTGGCATCTGTCTTCTTCCCTTCCAGCGTCTTCTCCCCACTCTGCCTTCCACATTTCCTTTCAGGGTCTGTTCCTCTCTACCCTCTTTCAATGTCTGTTCTATTCCTTTCCACCACCACCCTTCCCTCCCTCCTTTACCATCTGTTCCTTTCTACCACCCTTCTTTCATATCTTCTATCAGTCCCCCCACCATCTCTCTTCTCCCTTACCATGAGCAAATAGAACTTCTGAAAATTGTATTGCTGAGGCATTATTTCTAGTACGCCTTTTTTTCCAGATGGATAATGACATCAATTTTATAATTCTTACTGTCTGCTCTGATTTCATTCACAATTTGATTTGTGTTTTGTACCTGAGGATTCCATGAGGCATTTAACCTTTTCCTGTCTCTTCTGTGATTTCAAGTTGATTCCTTCAATAATGGAGTCTCAAGACAGTAGCAGTTTTCTATTTTGGGCTCTTTTGACATTGTTTAAGGGATTTCTTGTACATTTGGTGCTGGTCTTCTTTGATGAGGTCACTTCAGAATCTATTTCCAAGGAAGAGAAACTTTTTCCCTTTCACCCCCTCCTTCCTTGTGTGAGCTGGAACACGCGGTCCCCGCAAACAAGTAATTTTATATAATTTTCATTCTATACATTCATAGAAATTAAAGTCTAGATAATGCCAGTCACATAACAAAACATGATTTTACAAAAATAATTCCCTGCACAGTCAAGCCTGCAAGGATTACTAGATGTCTTTCAGCAGCTCCCCTCCCTCCCCCTTACCTTTGTGGCCAAGTCAAAATGATCTACCAATAAAATTTTAAAAACACAAAGTACGCTGTACGCAGAGAAAATGTTAATTATCATTTATATTCCGCGGGTTTTCAAAGAGGTCAAGGCAGATGACTTTATGCAATGTCACCTCAGTAACAACTATACAAAAATAGACAAATATTCCCCCTCCCTTTTTACTAAACTGCGATAGCGGTTTTTAGCGCAGGGAGCTGCGCTGAATGCCCCACGCTGCTCTCGACGCTCATAGGCTCCCTGTGCTAAAAAACGCTATTGCGTTTTAGTAAAAGGGGGCCATAGTGCAAAATATAAACAGCAGATATAAATTCTCAAAACAGACACATTTTGATCACTAAGTTGAAAATAAAATCATTTTTCCTACCTTTTTGTCTGGTGATTTCATGAATCTCTGGTCCTTCTTTCTTCTCCTGCCCCCCCCTCTTTTTTTCTCTCTCCCCCTGGCTCCCCTCTTTCTTTCTCTCTCCCTCTGGCCCCCTCTTTATTTCTGCCTTTCTTTCTCTCTTCCCCTGGCCTCCCTCTTTATTTCTCTCTCCCCCTGGCCCTCCTCTTTCTTTCTGCCTTTCTTTCTCTCCCTCTTGACCCCCTCTTTATTTCTGCCTTTCTTTCTCTCTCCCCCTGACCCCTCTTTATTTCTGCCTTTCTTTCTCTCTCCCCCTGGCCCCCCCTCTTTATGTTTTCCTTTCTTTCTCTCTCCCCCTAGCCCCCACAAAGCCATCGTGCCAATTTCTCCACTTCCACGATTCTTTCCCTACCCTCACCCCCAAGCCAGCAGCCGATTTCACCCTGCTCCTTCCCCGATGTCCTGATGTCCTGAACTTCATCGGGCAGCAGCAGCATTCACAATTCACTGCTGTTGCCCGCTTCATGCCTTCCTCTCTGTCGGGTCCTGTCTTCATGAAAACAGGAAGTAGGCAGGACCCGGCAGAGAACAAGGCCTGAAGCCGGCAACAGCAGCGAATTGTAAACGCTGCTGCTGCCCGAAGAATGTAATGGAGCACGAGGCAGACCGCTTCTCCCCCCTCCCAGCCGAACCCCCGCTGACCCTCCTATCTCCACCCCCTCCGTGAACCTTTCCGACCCTCCCAGCGAGAGCAGCAAACCTCCTTCGCGGCTTTCTCCTCCCTATGCCGCATCACTGATGACGTCATTAGTGATGCGGCAGAGGGAGGAGAAAGCTGACGCTACTGGAGGGAGGTTTGCTGCTTTCGCTGGGAGGGTCGGAAAGGTTCACTTGGGGGGGAGAGATAGGAGGGTCAGTGGAGGTTCGGCTGGGAGTGGGGAGAAGCGGTCTGCCTCAGTGCTCCAAGGCCTGGCGCCATTACCTTTTTCGCCCCTCCTGCCCCCCCCCCTTGGTACGCTACTGCTCTCCAGCTCTCCTTAGTTTGCCGGTTTTCTTTTTCGGCGACCGGCACACGCGGCTGCTCAAAGTTCAATCTTCTGCTCTGCTGCAACTTCCTGTTTCCGGTTGGGTCAGAGCAGAAGATTGAATACTGAGCAGCCGCACGTGCGCGGCTCTTTTGAAAGCATTCCGGTCGCCGAAAAAGAAAGCCGGCAAATTAAGGTGAGGTGGAGAGAGGAAGCTGGTTAAACTATCGAGTCGGCGTGCGGGTGGGGACTGCGGGGACTGCACGATCCTTTATGCCTCACTGCGGTGACAAGACCATTCACCGCTCCACGGGGCGGTGATGGCCTTGTCCCCGTCCCCGCAGAGGCTGCTAATTTTCATTCCCCGTTTTTGGCGGGTTACCCGCGGCTAAACACAGTAGCCGCGGGTAAACCGCCACCATGTCATTCTCTAATATGTATTACACTTATTTGTACTGTTATGGTCTGTATCACCCACTGGATGCTTTGCTCTGCTGTTGCTCTTGTTTCTTTTTTGTTTGTTATTCTTTTGTTTTATATTTTTCAATAAAATGACTTGACTTTAGAAATAAAATGCCTAAACAACAACAACAACAAAAAAAAGATGTAATATACTTAGATTTCAGCAAAACCTTTGATACGGTTTCTCATAGGAGGCTCTTGAACAAATTTGAAGGGCTGAAGTTAGGACCCAAAGTGGTGAACTGGATAAGAAACTGGCTGTCAGACAGACGCCAGAAGGTGGTGGTTAATGGAAGTCGCTCAGAGGAAGGAAAGGTGAGTAGTGAAGTCCCTCAGGGTTTGGTGCTGGGGCCAATCCCGTTCAATATATTTGTGAGTGACATTGCTGAAGGGTTAGAAGAAAAGTTTGCCTTTTTGCAGATGACACCAAGATTTGTAACAGAGTAGATACCGAAGAGGGAGTGGAAAATATGAAAAAGGATCTGCAAAAGTTAGAGGAATGGTCTAATGCCTGGCAACTAAAATTCAATGCAAAGAAATGCAGAGTAATGCATTTGGGGATTAATAATAGGAAGGAACCGTATATGCTGGGAGGAGAGAAGCTGATATGCACGGACGGGGAGAGGGACCTTGGGGTGATAGTGTCCGAAGATCTAAAGGCGAAAAAACAGTGTGACAAGGCAGTGGCTGCTGCCAGAAGGATTCAGGGCTGTATAAAGAGAGGCGTAGTCAGTAGAAGGAAGAAGGTGTTGATGCCCCTGTACAGGTCATTGGTGAGGCCCCACTTGGAGTATTGTGTTCAGTTTTGGAGACCGTATCTGGCGAAAGACGTAAGAAGACTTGAGGCGGTCCAGAGGAGGGCGACGAAAATGATAGGAGGCTTGCGCCAGAAGACGTATGAGGAGAGACTGGAAGCCCTGAATATGTATCCCTAGAGGAAAGGAGAGACAGGGGAGATATGATTCAGACGTTCAAATACTTAAAGGGTATTAACGTAGAACAAAATCTTTTCCAGAGAAAGGAAAATGGTAAAACCAGAGGACATAATTTGAGGTTGAGGGGTGGTAGATTCAGGGGCAATGTTAGGAAATTCTACTTTACGGAGAGGGTGGTGGATGCCTGGAATGCGCTCCCGAGAGAGGTGGTGGAGAGTAAAACTGTGACTGAGTTCAAAGAAGCGTGGGATGAACACAGAAGATTTAGAATCAGAAAATAATATTAAAGATTGAACTAGGCCAGTTACTGGGCAGACTTGTACGGTCTGTGTCTGTGCATGGCCGTTTGGAGGAGGATGGGCAGGGGAGGACTTCAATGGCTGGGAGGGTGTAGATGGGCTGGAGTAAGTCTTAACAGAGATTTCGGCAGTTGGAACCCAAGCACAGTACCGGGTAAAGCTTTGGATTCTCGCCCAGAAATAGCTAAGAAAAAAAAAAAATTTAAATTGAATCAGGTTGGGCAGACTGGATGGACCATTCGGGTCTTTATCTGCCGTCATCTACTATGTTACTATGTTACTCAAGATTTAATGTAATTGAGTTATGCTACTTTCATGAATTATTCATGCATGAATCAGAGTTTCACATTCTTACTCTCTCAAACCTGAATGGCTTATAGAACTCTGCAATAACAACCTATGAATCCTATAAATATATGAAAACCAAATAATTAACCATATCCACAAATACTAAGGTAAAATATTTTGAGACTCACTAGTATTGCCTGTGGCACGCAGGATGGCTCCCTGAGGGATCAGTAGTAATTTTCCTTTTCCTGATGGGTTTTTGCTGTTTGTAGTGAGGTATAGCTTGGTTCCTGGAGGTAAATTTGTCAGGTTGGCAAGATTTGTGCCAGGTAATTGCAATGTAGCCATCACTAAAATGAGAAAATAAAATCAACTAAATAAGAGTCTACAGGAAATAAAAAGATCATTTCTAAAATATAGTTCTTTATAGCATCTGAAGATGACAGGAAAAGTGGTCTTTAGGACAATATATACAAATAAAAAGAGACTACAAAAAATATTACCTTGGTAATAGTAGATAGGTGCGTCATTCTAGACAAGTGGGTTGTCTCCCCATGACTGCAAGATATCTGCAGAAGGAATCCACTCCGGATTATTTTCTGTGTCCCTCATACTTCACTGGGAGCTCTTCTGCTGTCTGCAGTTAGTACCCAAGCTCAAACCAAGTATGTGAAGTAAGGATACAGATGGGACACTCCTGAACAAAAGAACTGTTCTGCTTTAACATAAAACACTGTAACAGGTAATGAACTTGCAACAGCTAACAGAAGCATCAAAGGAGATCAGGGAGTACCCCTGAATTTGCTCAACCTATTATAGAGAATTCTTCAAATCCCAAAGGGCTGACTGACATCCGAGAACAACTTGGAAAAGCATTAAAATAAAGAGACAGTAGGCAGGTGCAGGAAGGATAGGACAGGAGTCTAGAATGACACACACAGGACACTGAGATCTGAAAATCAAATGTTGCTTAACACATGGAAACTGAAGTGTTTAATATATGCAAACTAAAAAAATCCTACTTTTCTATGGTTGGGCCCATTCTGTGGAATGCTGTGACTGGCACTCTAAGGTTTTGTGATAATTTGCTACAATTCAGAAAATTGCTCAAAACGTACCTTTTTGCACGGGCATTTTTTCAGTTAGCTCTCTATTTCTTAACGATGATTATGCTACCATCATTAAGATCTTAATGTGATAGTTTTTGTATCTTTGACCTCTTCTCTTTACCTGTTTATGGTACTTGGTCTCGTAAAATGTATTTTAAGCTGTGTATGTGAATTGTGAGCCGCTTTGGTAAAAAAGTGGCTTATAAACGTTTTAAATAAATAAATACTGGACAAGATATTATCAAGGTAAGGATATAATCTCTTTTTCCAGTGCAATATGTGTATCATTCTAGACAAGTGAGACATACAAAAGCAGACCCAGGAATTTAGGGCGGGCTGACTGCACTGGCCTGTAACACAGACAAACCAAAAGCAGAGTGTACGCGTGCTGCAATGTCCACCCTATAAAAACCTTGCAAAAGTGTGCTTCGTGGACCAAGATCAGGCCACCCCGGCATAGACAGCAAGATCAGGCCACCCCGGCATAGACAGCAAGATCAGGCCACCCCGGCATAGACAGCAAGATTGGGACCCCTCCCCCCCAGCATAGACAGCAAGTTCAGCAACGGCAACTGCAAGCAGTGCTCAGCCCAAAGCTTCCCTCTGACGTGAACCGCAAGGCGGAAACAGAAAGTTGCATCAGAGGGGAAGCTTTGGGCTAAGCACCGATTGCATTTGCCGATCTTGATGTCTATTCTGGGGGGGGGCCCGAACTTGCTGTGTATGCTGGGGAAGGGGAATGATCTTGCTGTCTCTGCTGGGGGGGCAGTCTTGCTGTCTATGCCGGGGAGGAGGGACAGTCTTGCAGTCAATGCCGGGGAGGGGGGGGGCGATCTTGCTGTTGATGCCGGGGGAAGGTGCGGGGCCCGATCTTGCTGTCGATGCCGGGGCTCATCGTCACCATTTGAAAAGAAAAAAATTGGAAAGGTGACGGTGAGTGGGCCCCCCTTAAAATTTTGGGCTCTAGGCACGTGCCTACTGGGCCTATCCTTTAATCCAGCCCTAGCCCGAGAATCTCGGAGACAGCGTGAACTCACAGGCCTTGAGCATGTGCAGATGCTCAAGCCCCAGCAAAGAAGAGGACGCAGATCTTCGGGCACTGGCACGTCCTGTGCGTTGGTGCCGGTGGCCAGATTGGGGTAAGCAGCATGGAGTATGGGGGATTTCAGATCACGGTGGGGGGGTGCGACGCGAGCGGGGAGGTGCCGGATCACGGGGGGAGGGTGCCGGATCGCGGGGTACGCCGCTCGCAAATCGAGGCAAGCTCGGTTTCCGAGGCGCCGATTTTGCGAATGTTGTGCTCGTCTTGCAAAACACTCACAAACCGGTGCACTCGTAAACCAAGGTACCACTGTATATTGAATTATTGCAACATCATCAATCTGGATTCCTATAAAAAGACTATTAAAAAGATGAGTTATTCAAAACACTGCAAAGCATTTGATTTTTGGTCTGAAAAAATTGAAGCATATAACACCTTATTATCAGAAGAGAGAATAATTTTTAAATGTGCTTTTTTATGTAATAAAACACTATTTGGTCTTGCTCCAAATTATCTTCTAAAATACTTTGTATTATCTGAAATTAATTGCCAAACTCGTGGTATTACATTATTTTCTTTTCCATCTTTAAAACGGACTTTATCTTTTCAAGCAGGTAAATGGAATAAGAATTTAAGTGGTTTGATTATGTCTTCCTTTTCCTATCAAGATTTAGGAAATTATTGAAAACTTACTTGTTTGATAAATTTGTATAAGTGAATTGCTAATTTAATGTATTTGTGATCCTGAGAATATAATTGATGTGTCATCGCTTGCAAGGTATTGCGGTCTACAAATAAAGTTTATACCTAGTTTATGGCACATCGTCCCCACATCCATTAGATCGCTAGACAGTCTATGGAACTTCAGGAAGGTCGTGAAAACCTTCCTCTTTACAAATCCAGCTCCTTAAAGACCGAAGCATCCACTCCTAGTTAAATAGAACTCAAAGGCATCTCCTGGTACAACAAATGGACCCCCACTGCCACAAAAATATAACTTAAACATTTACCAATCCTACTAAACACTCCAAGCATAATCAAATTGTGCCACATACTAAAATTCAAATGTCATTCCCAGTAAAAACCATCTCTGCTACTCACTGGAGCCCAACTGCTGACCATCAATCATGTACTCTCCTACAATGCAAATGCTGTATTACCTTTATGTTATGTTCTATCAGTACTAATAATGTTGCAACAATCTACGCTATATTTGTATTATCTATTCTGTGAATGTTGTAATATCTACTAAGCTATATCTGCCAAGTTATGTACTTTTCACTTATGTCTGTCCTTTCTATACTGTGAATGTACTTTTGTAACCTGTTCTGGGCTCCTTTAGGATGGGCTAAATAAATGAATGAATAAATAAATACAATTATTTGAACCTGTGGTCTAGAATACTGGCAATCTTACCTCTTGATTGATATGAAGTGCCAAAATGACATTCGGCAAAAGGATGGGACTATGCAAAAGGAAACTCCTGCCTCCGTGACCTTGAGGAAGGATTCCCTGCATGACAGGGTCTGCAGCTCTGACTCTCGTCTCGCTGAAATAATGGCCATGAGGAAAACAGTCTTGATGGTAAAATCCAATAAGGATGCCTCTTGAATAGGTTCATGTGTAGCCTTACTGAGGCCATGCAAAACTATTTTAAGGTTCCATGATAAAAATGGTTATTTCACCAGTGGTCTGAGCTTCAGTGCCCCTTTAAGAATCTGGCTATGTCTGGATTAGAGAATGACACGGGGAAAAAAATCTGTCCCCGTCACTGCACCGTCCCCGGCCTACCATCCTCTGCACCGCCCCGTCACCGCCGTTCCTTTCACCACCCCGTCACCGTCACTGCCATCCCTTTCACCACCCCGTCACCGCCACTGCCATCCCATTCACCGCCCCGTCACCGTCTAGCACCCATTTTCTTCCCTCCACTCCCCCATAGTCTGGCATCTGTCTTCTTCCCTTCCAGCGTCTTCTCCCCACTCTGCCTTCCACATTTCCTTTCAGGGTCTGTTCCTCTCTACCCTCTTTCAATGTCTGTTCTATTCCTTTCCACCACCACCCTTCCCTCCCTCCTTTACCATCTGTTCCTTTCTACCACCCTTCTTTCATATCTTCTATCAGTCCCCCCACCATCAGCAGTCTCTCTTCTCCCTTACCATGAGCAAATAGAACTTCTGAAAATTGTATTGCTGAGGCATTATTTCTAGTACGCCTTTTTTTCCAGATGGATAATGACATCAATTTTATAATTCTTACTGCCTGCTCTGATTTCATTCACAATTTGGTTTGTGTTTTGTACCTGAGGATTCCATGAGGCATTTAACCTTTTCCTGTCTCTTCTGTGATTTCAAGTTGATTCCTTCAATAATGGAGTCTCAAGGCAGTAGCAGTTTTCTATTTTGGGCTCTTTTGACATTGTTTAAGGGATTTCTTGTACATTTAGTGCTGGTCTTCTTTGATGAGGTCACTTCAGAATCTATTTCCAAGGAAGAGAAACTTTTTCCCTTTCACCCCCTCCTTCCTTGTGTGAGCCGGAACACGCGGTCCCCGCAAGCAAGTAATTTTATATCATTTTCATTCTATTCATTCATAGAAATTAAAGTCTAGATAATGCCAGTCACATAACAAAACATGATTTTACAAAAATAATTCCCTGCACAGTCAAGCCTGCAAGGATTACTAGATGTCTTTCAGCAGCTCCCCTCCCTCCCTCCCCCTTACCTTTGTGGCCAAGTCAAAATGATCTACCAACAATAAAATTTTAAAAACACAAAGCACGCTGTACGCAGAGAAAATGTTAATTATCATTTATATTCCGCGGGTTTTCAAAGAGGTCAAGGCAGATGACTTTATGCAATGTCACCTCAGTAAGCACAGTTACTTACCGTAACAGGTGTTATCCAGGGACAGCAGGCAGATATTCTTGACTGATGGGTGACGGCACCGACGGAGCCCCGGTACGGACAATTTTAGAGTGATTGCACTCTAAGAACTTGGAAAGTTCTCGTTGACCGCACCGCGCACGCGCGAGTGCCTTCCCGCCCGACAGAGGCGCGCGGTCCCCAGTTAGGATAAGCCAGCTAAGAAGCCAACCCGGGGAGGAGGGAGGGATGCAAGAATATCCCAGGACAAGCAGGCAGCATATTCTTGACTGATGGGTGACCTCCAAGCTAACAAAAAGAGGGATGGTGGGAAGGTTGGCCATTAGGAAAACAAATTTTGCAAAACAGATTGGCCGAAGTGACCATCCCGTCTGGAGAATGCATCCAGACAATAATGAGATGTAAAAGTATGAACTGAGGACCAAGTGGCAGCCTTGCAGATTTCCTCAATAGGAGTGGAACGAAGGAAAGCTACAGATGCTGCCATAGCTCTAACTCTATGGGCTGTGACAGAACCTTCCAGTGTCTGTCCGGACTGAGCATAACAGAATGAAATGCACGCTGCGAGCCAATTAGATAGCGTACGTTTAGAAACAGAACGTCCCAATTTATTCGGGTCAAAGGACAAAAAAAGTTGGGGTGTAGATCTGTGGGGCTTAGTACGGTCTAAATAGTAAGCTAAGGCCCATTTACAGTCCAAAGTATGAAGAGCCTGTTCTCCAGAATGAGAATGAGGTTTCGGAAAGAAAACAGGCAGTACAATCTTAGGAAGAAACTTTGGATGTGTACGTAGAACCACCTTATCATGATGAAAGACTGTGAAAGGTGGGTCAGAAACTAGTGCATGGAGCTCACTGACCCTCCTGGCAGAGGTGAGAGCTATAAGGAAAAGTACCTTCCAAGTGAGAAACTTGAAAGTGGCAGTAGCTAAGGGTTCAAATGGAGGCTTCATCAAAGCGGAGAGAACCACATTGAGCTCCCAGATAACAGGAGGTGCTTTAAGAGGTGGTTTCACATTGAAAAGACCTCGCATGAATCTGGACACTAGGGGATGAGCTGAAAGGAGTTTCCCATGGACTGGCTCATGAAAAGCCGCAATAGCACTGAGATGGACTCTGATGGAGGTAGATTTAAGGCCAGAGTCAGACAGAGAAAGCAGATAATCCAACAAGGTCTCTACTGCAAGGGACGTGGGATCATGATGATGACGAAGACACCAAGAAGAGAACCTTGTCCACTTTTGATGGTAACATTGCAGAGTGGCAGGTTTTCTAGAAGCATCTAGAATCAAACGAACAGGATGAGACAGGAGAGAATCATGTGAAGTTATCCCGAGAGATACCAAGCTGTCAGGTGCAGAGATTGGAGGTTGGGATGCAGAAGGGTCTCCTGATGTTGCGTAAGCAGAGAAGGATACAGAGGAAGAAGAAAAGGTTCCCTGGAACTGAGTTGAAGTAGAAGGGAGAACCAATGTTGTCTGGGCCACCGTGGAGCAATCAGAATCATGGTGGCTCCCTCCCTCTTGAGCTTGAACAATGTTCTCAACATGAGAGGTAGAGGAGGGAAAGCGTATAGGAACAGATTTGACCAATCGAGGAGAAATGCATCTGCTGCCAGATGGTGAGGAGAGTATAGTCTTGAGCAGAAGAGGGGCAGTTGGTGATTGTGAGGAGCTGCAAAAAGGTCTATCTGAGGAGTGCCCCACTGAGTGAAGATGGACTGTAGAATTAAAGGATCGAGTGTCCACTCGTGAGGTTGGAGAATTCTGCTCAGTTTGTCCGCTAGAGAATTCTGTTCTCCCTGAATGTAGATCGCTTTTAGAAATAAGTGGCGTGCTGTGGCCCAAGACCAGATCTTCTGGGCTTCCTGGCACAAGAGACGAGAGCCTGTCCCACCCTGTTTGTTGATGTAGTACATGGCAACTTGATTGTCTGTGCACAACAGGAGGACTTGAGGAAAGAGAAGATGTTGGAAGGCCTTGAGAGCATAAAACATCGCTCTGAATTCCAGAAAATTGATGTGATGCTTCATTTCCTGTGCTGTCCAAATTCCTTGAGTTTGGAATTCGTTCAAATGAGCTCCCCATGCATAAGGGGAAGCGTCGGTGGTGATGACCAGTTGATGAGGAGGTAGATGGAATAGAAGACCTCTGGAGAGATTTGAGGATATCAACCACCATTGTAGAGATTGACGAAGAGATAATGTCACAGATATGTGTCGTGAGCAAGGATCCGTCGCTTGGGACCATTGGGTAGCTAGGGTCCATTGAGGCGTGCGTAGGTGAAGACGTGCCAGGGGGGTGACATGAACTGTTGAAGCCATGTGTCCCAATAGTATCATCATTTGCTTGGCAGAGATGGAATTTTGAGGAAGAACCTGCTGACACAGAAATTGAAGAGTGTGAAGACGGTTGGACGGCAGGAATGCTCTCATGAGGACTGTGTCCAGCACCGCTCCAATGAATTGAAGTCTCTGAGTGGGGATGAGATGAGATTTGGGAAAATTGATCTCGAACCCCAGAAACTGTAAGAACAAGATGGTTTGATTGGTGGCCAGGAGTACTGTTTGAGGAGAATTGGCCTTTATCAACCAATCGTCCAGGTAAGGAAAGACCTGAAGGTGGTGGGAGCGTAGAAAGGCAGCCACCACAATCAGACATTTGGTGAACACTCTTGGAGATGAAGCAAGACCGAAGGGGAGAACTTTGTACTGGTAATGACAGTGGTTGATCATGAAACGGAGATACTGTCTGGAGGTTAGATGGATGGGTATATGAGTGTATGCCTCCTTGAGGTCGAGGGAGCATAGCCATTCGCCCTGATTGAGAAGAGGATAAAGAGTTGCTAAAGAAAGCATCTTGAATTTCTCCTTGACCAAGCATTTGTTGAGATCTCGAAGATCTAATATGGGCCTGAGATCTCCTGTTTTCTTTGGAACTAGAAAGTAACGGGAGTAAAATCCCTGTCCCTTCTGGTCTAGAGGAACTTCCTCTATGGTGTTCAGAAGAAGAAGGGATTGAACCTCTTGAATAAGGAGAGAGGTTTGAGGAGTGTTCAAAGCAGACTCTTTTGGCAGACTTTGAGTGGGACAAGTCTGGAAATTGAGAGAGTAGCCGTGGCGGATGATGTTGAGGACCTATTGATCGGATGTAATGATCTCCCAACGGCTGAGATAATAGGTCAGGCGCCCTCCTATAGGTTGAGGAAGATGGGCAGATAGTGGGATATTGGCTATGCTCTGGAGAAACACGTCAAAAGGGCTGGGTAGATTTTTGAGGTGGAGGAGGTTTCTGTTGCTGTTGCGCTGGCCTCGGAGGTTGACATTGTTGTTGTCTCTGTCGTCTAGGTTGTTGGGGAGCCTGAGGTAAGGGGCGAGCAGCATAGCGGCGTTGGTAGGCCGATTGTTGTCGAAAAAGCCTAGTAGGGGGAGTCTTCTTTTTATTCTTTAGGAGAGTATCCCAACGTGTTTCATGTGCTGATAGCTTTTGTGTCGTGGAATCCATAGAATCTCCAAACAGCTCATCCCCTAAGCAAGGAGCATTTGCTAGACGGTCTTGGTGGTTTACCTCTAGTTCTGAGACCCTGAGCCATGCCAACCTACGCATAGCCACTGACATAGCTGTGGCTCTAGAAGTCAATTCGAAGGTATCATAAATTGATCTTACTAGAAACTTCCTCAACTGGAGAAGAGAGGAAGCACAGGCATGAAAAGTAGATTTTTTGCGATCAGGAAGATATTTCTCAAAAGTAGATATTTTTTGGATTAAATGCTTTAAATAAAATGAAAAATGAAAAGCATAGTTTCCTGATCTGTTGGCTAGCATGGCGTTTTGATATAAACGTTTGCCAAATTTGTCCATTGACTTTCCTTCCCTGCCTGGAGGGACTGAGGCATACACATTAGCTCCCGCTGATTTCTTTAAAGTGGACTCTACCAAAAGAGATTCATGCGGGAGCTGAGGTTTATCAAACCCAGGAATAGGAATTACCCTGTATAATGAGTCCAGTTTACGAGGGGCTCCTGGGACAGTCAGGGGAGTCTCTAGGTTTTTATAAAACGTTTCTCTTAAAATATCATGAAGAGGAAGTTTAAGAAATTCCCTTGGAGGCTGGTTAAAGTCCAATGCATCAAGAAATGCTTTAGATTTCTTTGACTCAGACTCCAAGGGAATAGACAAAGATTCACACATCTCTTTTAAGAAAGAAGGAACTGGAAGGTTCTGGGGTAAAAGAGCAGGAAGTAGCTGTTGAAGTTGCTCTTTCAGCTGTACCTGCAGAACGGCGGCAATACGCTCGTCCAGCGAAGGCACTGGTACCGCTTTTTTCTTCTGCGGTACCTTGGGTGCTGCTCGACACTCCGAAGAAGAACCCGATGTCGAGGGGCTAACTTCAATCGGAGCGGAGCGCTTCCGTGGGCGCCTCGAGGTCGGCAGGATTGGACTCACTGCAGTGGAGACTGGAGGACGCTCCAGCGGAGAAGGCTTCTTAGCCGGCTTACCTGCTGGATGCGACGCCGGCGCGGTATCGCGCGGCGTCGATGAAGTCGGTGCCGACTGAGATGGAACCGATGTCGGTGCCGGTGTGGCGGAATCGGACATCTCGGCGCCGAAGAGTAACCGCTGCTGGATTTGGCGGTTTTTAAGTGTTCTCTTTTTTAAAGTTGCACAGCGAGTGCAAGTGGACGCTCGATGGTCGGGACCAAGACACTGCAGACACCAGTTATGCGGGTCTGTCAGTGAAATTGGTCGAGCGCACCGCTGGCACTTTTTAAACCCGGGCTGAAGGGGCATGAAAGTAAAGACAGCCTCTGCCAAATCGAAGGCCGAGGCTTCGATTGTGGCAACAGGCCCCGCCGGGGCGAACGAAAATGTAAAGAAAAAGAAAAAAAAAACTAAAGTTAGTTTTTATTTTTATTTATTTATTTTTTCTTGAAGAAAGAAAAAGAAAAGAAATAAAGTAAACTTTATTTCAAAAAGGTTTACGCAAGCGGGAAGAGCAAAAAAATTTCTTCAACGGCCGTTGAGGAAACGCGTCTTCTTAGCTCCGCGGAAACTAAGAAACTGGGGACCGCGCGCCTCTGTCGGGCGGGAAGGCACTCGCGCGTGCGCAGTGCGGTCTACGAGAACTTTCCAAGTTCTTAGAGTGCAATCACTCTAAAATTGTCCGTACCGGGGCTCCGTCGGTGCCGTCACCCATCAGTCAAGAATATGCTGCCTGCTTGTCCTGGGATAAACAACTATACAAAAATAGACAAATATTCCCCCTCCCTTTTTACTAAACTGCGATAGCGGTTTTTAGCGCAGGAAGCTGCGCTGAATGCCCCACGCTGCTCTCGACGCTCATAGGCTCCCTGCGCTAAAAACCGCTATTGCGTTTTAGTAAAAGAGGGCCATAGTGCAAAATATAGACAGCAGATATAAATTCTCAAAACGGACACATTTTGATCACTAAGTTGAAAATAAAATCATTTTTCCTACCTTTTTGTCTGGTGATTTCATGAGTCTCTGGTCCTTCTTCTGATCCTTCTTCTTTCTTCTCCTGCCCCCCCCTCTTTCTTTCTCTCTCCCCCTGGCTCCCCTCTTTCTTTCTGCCTTTCTTTCTCTCCCTCTTGACACCCTCTTTATTTCTGCCTTTCTTTCTCTCTCCCCTTGGTCCCCCTCTTTCTTTCTGCCTTTCTTTCTCTCTCCCCCTGACCCCTCTTTATTTCTGTGTTTCTTTCTCTCTCCCCCTGCCCCCCTCTTTATTTTTTCCTTTCCTTCTCTCTCCCCCTAGCCCCCACAAAGCCATCGTGCCAATTTCTCCACTTCCACGATTCTTTCCCTACCCTCACCCCCAAGCCAGCAGACGATTTCACCCTGCTCCTTCCTCGATGTCCTGATGTCCTGAACTTCATCGGGCAGCAGCAGCATTCACAATTCACTGATGTTGCCCGCTTCAGGCCTTCCTCTCTGTCGGGTCCTGTCTTCATGAAAACAGGAAGTAGGCAGGACCCGGCAGAGAACAAGGCCTGAAGCCGGCAACAGCAGCGAATTGTAAACGCTGCTGCTGCCCGAAGAAGGTAATGGAGCACCGAGGCAGACCGCTTCTCCCCCCTCCCAGCCGAATCCCCGCTGACCCTATTCCCCCCCCCCGTGAACCTTTCCGACCCTCCCAGCGAGAGCAGCAAACCTCCTTCGCGGCTTTCTCCTCCCTCTGCCGCGTCACTGATGATGTCATCAGTGATGCGGCAGAGGGAGGAGAAAGTCGACGCTACTGGCGGGCGGTTTGCTGCTTTCGCTGGGAGGGTCGGAAAGGTTCACTTGGGGGGGAGATAGGAGGGTCAGCGGGGGTTCGGCTGGGAGGGGGGAGAAGCGGTCTGCCTCGGTGCTCCAAGGCCTGGCGCCATTATCTTTTTCGCCCCTCCCGACCCCCCCTTGGTACGCTACTGCTCTCCAGCTCTCCTTAGTTTGCCGGTTTTCTTTTTCGGCGACCAGCACGCTTTCAAAGAGCCGCGCACGCGCGGCAGCTCAAAGTTCAATCTTCTGCTCTGCTGCAACTTCCTGTTTCCGGTTGGGTCAGAGCAGAAGATTGAATACTGAGCAGCCGCACGTGCGCGGCTCTTTTGAAAGTGTTCCGGTCGCCGAAAAAGAAAGCTGGCAAACTAAGGTGAGGTGGAGAGAGGAAGCTGGTTAAACGATCGAGCCGGCGTGCGGGTGGGCGGATGGGGGTGCGGGGACCGCACGATCCTTTATGCCTCACTGCGGTGACAAGACCATTTACCGCTCCAAGGGGCGGTGATGGCCTTGTCCCCGTCCCTGCAGAGGCTGCTAATTTTCATTCCCCATTTTTGGCGGGTTACCCACGGCTAAACACAGTAGCCGCGGGTAAACCGCCACCGTGTCATTCTCTAGTCTGGATGAGAAGCAAGAGAAGTTTTGTGTTCACCGGCTCTGAAGCATGAGAGGCCCACCACTTGGACCCTAAGTCAGGGGTGTCCAATGTCGGTCCTCGAGGGCCGCAGTCCAGTCGGGTTTTCAGGATTTCCCCAATGAATATGCATGACATCTATTTGCATGCACTGCTTTCAATGCATATTCATTGGGGAAATCCTGAAAACCCGACTGGACTGTGGCCCTCGAGGACCGACATTGGACACCCCTGTCCTAAGTGATGCCACTATGAGGGCCTTTGTCGAGACCTGCTTGGAGGAAAGCTAGCATCACTGCAATTAGGAGCACTAAATGGCTCAACCTTCTATTTTATGCATCAGTGTTAAAACGTCCCTCATACCTTAGCATAAGTGGAGACCATCATAGGTTTCTTGGCTCTGAGAAGAATAGCAATGACTACCTCTTAGTATCCTTTGTGCTCCAACACCGCATACTCAAGAGCCATGCCTTAAGACCAAAGTGATCTGGATCTTCTATGACCACTGGACTCTAAGACAGAAGATCGGGTTTGTACCTAAAGTCTGAGACACTTGTCTCTCTGAAGATGCACCAGGTCCACTTATCACGGCCTGCGTGATCACTCCGGTGCTACGAGGATCACTCTCCCTGGGTGTTGTTGCATGCTAGGCCTCTGCCTAGGTCTGCAGGCAGCGCTAACAGCGACCTTCTCAAGCTTGGCATGGCTCCCCCTGGAAAAATGAGGAGGCCCTTCAGGGGTTTCAAAACATGTAACTTCTATGTAGTGCAAATGAAATATGATTCACAGGAGACAATGTTCAATCATAAGGTTTGAATTTTATTTGGACCTTTAACTGGTCACTATTCAAAGTAGTCACTTTAATAAAGCATGAAAATAAACTGGCAAAACACAAAAAGGTCAACATTCCATTTTGGTAACAAAATAAAGGTAATGCAAAAAAACCCCAAAAAAACACACCTTTTATTTTCCCTGGGCTTTGCAGCTCCTTGGAGAAAGTTATCTTCACCAGGGAACCAGGTTAAAGTTCTTTCATAGCAAAAGGTTTCTCCCACCTTCTTACCGGTGAGTGAACTCATAAACTTTAATCAACAAAAGAAAAAAAAACAAGTAGCAAAAACTTTCAAGCTTTCAGTCCAAAAAGTCCTGCATTGCAGATTACTTGTGCTACAAGGCTTGAACAGCTTTGAACAAGCAGTAGAAAAATATAATACAGTTTAAACATACATAAACTGCACTAACTTTCAAACCCTCTCCAACTTGGTGTTTCAGAAGCCTCTGCCATGTTAGCTCTGGCAGTGCCTAATGAGATTATCTGAGACAGGTAAATAATGGCAAAAGCTGTTCACTAGATAACACAGTGCAAACATTGGGCTAGATTTACTAACCTACCCGAATCGGAACAATCCGTTTCCGATTCGGGCAGGTCTGACTGATTCACAAATCAGTCATATTCAAATGGCGGCAATCGGAGGAACGCCCCCATTTGTGAGCAGGGATCGTAAATGTGCGATCCCCGCTCATGCGCAGACCCTGACAGTAGTGACAGGAGAAGCAGCCTCATGTCACTGCTGTCAGGGCTTCTGCTGGCTTTTTTTTTTTTTAATAGGCCACAAAATATCAGGCTTATTAAAAAAAATGAAAAAAGAAGCCCCCCTGATCGGCACGGCCCGACACCACCTCTGTAGGCCACCCCCCGGCACAGCACGGCCCACTCCCGACATGGCCTGGCCCGACACCCCATCTGTTAAAAGTTGGGAGCAAGAGGGGTGCTCAGTCCCTCCTGCTCCTCCGGGTCCAGCGACATGTCTGCCTGGGAGGAGCCTAAGGCCCTGATTGGCTCAGGTGCCTCGGGTTCCTCCCACAGAGGTTACTTACAACCATTCAATGTTTCTTTCTGTTCTTGGTTCAGGACTCAATTTCCATGCAGTCCTGAGGCAATGGCAGTTATAATGAGAGTTCGCCTGTGCCCATCAGTTCTTTAAACTCTTTTCATCACCTCCGAGTAATACATTTTTCTGTCTTTCTTGCTGGATCACAGCAATATTTCTGACACCTTCTGCTGCATATTATACTGTATACTGACGTGTTCAGAATTTTATGCTCTATCACCCTGCACATTCTAAATTGATTTAGGACTTCAGATTTAAGACTTCTTGGGTATTTTTTGTATAATCATCGTTATTAAGGCAAACTGCAACCAAATATACAACAACTGCGTATTAGCCATAAAAACAGAGCAATTAACAGCAAGCAAGGCAAGCAAAGTGAACCTGTCCATACACAAACGCAGGCAGAACTAGGAACAGCACGGTTCCATCGACCAACAGCATGAAAACAAAACACAGGTCTGGAATGCACATGCCTATAATTTAAGAGAAGATACAGTGTTCCCAATCCCCCCCTCCCTTGATAACATACATCTCCCACACACACACAATCCATGTACCCCTGCCCTAGAATCCCACATACAATACTCTATACAACCATCCATACCCACCCACACACAGCTAGGGAGTCCCATCAGAGCAAGACGCCCATGCAGGGTACTAGAACTTCCACCAGTGAAAGGACATCCAGAAATACATTGGCTATGGTACATCAGAGGATGACAAAAAATGTTCCCAAAGAGTACAATAAGCCTTCCACACCTCCTTAGTTCTTGTAGAATAGATGTGTAACTCAAATTGAGCGAGAGCCCTCATCCGGCACTCCACAACTGGTATGTGGGAGACTACGGAGAGGCCCAATATTGCAGAATAAGTTTTTTTCCCCAACAGGATGGCATGAAGTATAAACTTTTGGGATTCAAAAGGCAGTCCTAGCTAGGAAAGATCTTGCACGTTTCTCAACAAAAGTGCCGGGGGATTCCAGGCAAAGGTTTGTTAAAGTGTAGAGATAAAGCGTTGTTTTACAGGGTCCCAAAAGGAAAGCTCTGAGCAATCAAAAAAGGAATGCAGAAAAGTTCCAGGTTGTTGTTGGCATTTGACACAGGTACTGTCTGACCACAGTTCCATAGTAAAGCCTTTGGAGCAGGATATATATGCTCTGTGCAGAATTGTGAACTGTGTTTCCTGCAAAGAAACCGCTTTCACAAACACACAAACATTTTGAAAAAAGATTTGCAGATCTGGAGGCTTAACCTCCATACCCAATTCTGTCGACCAATCCCTCACTATAGGATTGAGGCATCTCACTCCCTGAAAATCCCTGCCCCACTTATACCAGGTAGAAATTTTATTTAGTTTAGGTAAAGTAAAAAGGGCCTCACTATCCAAAGGTCCATAATCCCACGGGGAAGGAGAAGAGGTGACCAAAGAGTCATAATAATGTCTAATCTGCAGGTAGGTATACATTGCATTCTGTGACCCTGCATTTGTGAAAAGGAGAGAAAGTGACCCCCTCCCAATTGTAACAAGTCCCCCAAAGTGACCTCTCATTCATCCCATCCCGCGAAGCCCGGGAGTCCAGAAAACCCAGGTAAAAACAGGGATTACATAATAGGGAAAGGAATGGAGATATGTGGGATAATCTCTGTTGTTGACCCCGCCACCAATGCCATGCCCAACGAAATGAGGTAAGGAAACTCAAGGTGGGATGTGCCAGCCGTATATGTGACCCCTGCAGGCCATGCATATAAGACGTGAAAGACAGAGGAGTGCAGCAGGTAGCCAAAAGCCCCGAAGGGGAGTAGCGACGATTAGGTACTATATGTTCATGGATCCAGCCTGGGGGGTTCTCAGAGCGGGACTTCCTGCTTCATCTTGCACTTGTGTGATTGATAAATTGGATATCACTGTTTAAGTTATTACACGATTAATTTGAGCACATGTGAGGTGTCCTATGATGGTGTGTAAGTAGAGGTTGGTTAACCTGTGCCTTGCTGTGTAAAGCGCTGGAGAATCTTCTCCCTTGGCTGACCTCTCACACTGAGGACACAATTTTTATGATTAAATTTATAACACAATCACGTTGTTTCTCTTTCAAGTGCTGAGATATCAGGTTGTACATTTCAGAGAACCTACAGACTTTTTACTGCTTTTTTTGTGTGTCTTTTGAAGTATCTTTAGCAGTCTTTTTGGAGAAATTGTATTGGATTCAAGTAAGAGACATGCATCCATGAGAATTTGTTAATCGCTATAACTTGAGCAGAGATCCTGGATACCATATCAAAGGTGGCCATATATTTCCTACAAACCTTCTGCTTTCCAGCCAACTAGTGAAGAGATTTGCCCTGTTCTAGTGGACGAGAATTTGCCAAATCATTCTAACTGTGTATCAAGGACTGCAAGGCTTGTGTAGAGCTGTGCTGTGAACAAGACTGACTTGTGAACTTCTAAAAGCTGAGTTACTCAGAATTTCATATTCTGTCCTTTTCACTGTTTTTCAGCATTATATCTGCTTAATTTCTCTTCTGCTCCTCCCAGTTTCTTATTTTAAAAAAACAAAAAAATAAACCCTTCTGTGTCCTCTGTTAAATCTTATTTCCTCTTCCTCTTCAGAGGAATAAGGGTAAGACTCTCTATGTAAAGATCAATATCCAAGCAACCGAAATGCAAGGCATCTGGGAAGAGGATGAAGGGATATGGATCGCTCTGAAAAGAGAAGATGGAACTTCTATCTATATGGGTGTAGTCTACAGACCTCCGACGCATTCGCAACAAATTGATAAGGATCTGATTGTGGATATCCAAAGTTTGGAAGAAAAGAAGAGGTGCTGCTTTTGGGAGATTTCAACCTGCCGGATGCGGACTTGAATGTTCCATCTGTGGAATTGGAAAGAAGTAGGGAGATTGCGGATGCCTTTCAAGAGGCTCTGCTCAGACAAATGGTGACGGAACCTACGAGGGAAGAAGTGATATGGATCTGGTACTCACAAATGGAGAGAGTATCTCTAATGTTCGAGTGGGTGCTCACTTGGGAAGTAGCGATCAAATAGTTTGGTTTGATATAACGGCAAAAGTGGAGAGCGGCTGCACGATACTTAAAAGTCCTACATTTCAAATGTACGAACTTTAATGAAATGGGAGAGTACCTGAAGAAAGAGCTGTTAGGATGGGAGGACATAATAGAAGTGGAAAGACAGTGGTCCAAGCTGAAAGGAGCGATAAAAATGGCTATGGACCTTTATGTGAAGAAAATAAAAACAAAAGAAAAAGGAAACTGATATGGTTCTCCAAACTAGTGGTGGAGAAAATAAAGGTGAAAGAGTTGGCATTCGTGAAATATAAAAAATCAAAGAAAAGGAGTGCAGAAAGGAGTGAAACTGAAAGAAGCTAAGAGGGAGATACGTCTGGCGAAAGTGCAGGTGGAAGAACAAATGGCTAAAAATGTAAAAAAGGGAGCCAAAATTTTGTCAGATATATTAGTGAAAGGAGGAAGATGAAAAATGGAATTGCTAAACTAAAAGATGCTGGGAACCAATATGTGGAGAGTGATGACGAAGATGCAAACGTGCTAAACAAATAGTTCTGTTCTGTATTCATGGAAGAAAATCCTGGAGAAGGACTGAGATTGTCTGGCAAAGTAACACAAGAAAATAGAGTAGACTGTTTCCAGTTTGGATTGCTTGGTAGCAGCCATTAATAAGTAATTTTAAGCATTTACTTCCTATGGAGAAAATTTTTAAAAGCTGAAAAGTCACAAAAAGTATGCCTGGGGATGGGAGCTTCACAGCTACATGTCCATTCCTTAGTGTCTTATTTATTTATTTATTTAATTATCCAGGTATCTATTTAATAATTATTGCATATTGGGATAGATCAAGTTTATTTTTATGGGAAATACTTTTGTTGCCTGGGGGACGGTTCTGGCTACTAGTCTGTATGTGCGCTTTCAAGCAGTCGTGTGATTTTGAGGGTTGGGGAGAGGGGTTAGGGTTCCCATGTCCATAAATCATTCTTACAAATAGATTATGTTTTTGTATCAGATAAATTAGTACAGCAGGTCACAAAGCCACCATAGATCCAATTATTTTGTCAGATCATAGTGGGGTTTGGATTGAGTTTAAAATTGCTGAACAAGAGGGTAGTAGACCTGTCTGGAGATTCAATAATACATTGCTTGCAGATTCAAACTTTCTTGAGGAATTTCAATTAAAAATGAATGAATATTTCCAACTCAATGCTTCAGAGGAAATCTCTTTAGAAACATTGTGGGATGCTTTTAAAGCTACTATGAGAGGACAAATCATTTTGTTTTCGGCACACATTAGGAAACAACTTAAAATGGAATTTTCTAATTTGGAACACAATATTAAAAATTTGGAGTCGAATAAAGCAGGAAGATTATTGGCTAATTATCTCAAAGTAAAAAAAAAAGTAAAGATTGTGACTATCTTAAAACAATTTTTGAAATATTATAAAGCTTTATATTCTTCTGAGCTTTATTCAGATAAAGTACTTGAGGGTTTAAAATTTTTAAAGTTAATCAAGGGACCTAAAATTCCAGAGCATATAAAAGCCTATGTCAATGAAAGAACTTCAAGCAGTGTTGAAGTCCCTTAGAGTTGGATCCGCTCCAGCTGGTGTTGTTTCGCTGTAGTTTTATAAATCATTCCAAGCTGAAGATGAGGACCCAGAAGATAGCGTTCTCAGAGATCCTACCAGTACCGAGGGCAGATGTGAAAAGGCAGGAGGAACTACAATCAATAAATGCGTGGATAAGGAGATGATGTGAGGAAGAAGGGTTCCACTTCGTGAGGAACTGGACAATGTTTTGGGGCAAGAGCAAGCTCTACAGGAGAGATGGACTGCACCTGAGCGCGGCGGGAACAAGACTTCTAGCAAACAACATCAAGAGAGGAATAGAATAGGCTTTAAACTAAGAGGAAGGGGAAAGCCGACAGTCGACCTAGTGTCGACGATTCGGAAGAAGGTATCACGTGAAGATACTAAGGGGAAAAAAGGCTGGGAAGAAACAAGGGACGAATTACAGGACTCAACTAACCCAGAAGAGGAAGTTAGAGAGATTGTAGCAAGAGAAGACACTAAAGACAGAAGCACAGGGAAAGAAAATGAAGACAACAAAATGGGGGAACAAGAAGCCGTGGCTAATGCAGAGGACATAGACATCGCTGGAATCTCTGAAACATGGTGAAATGAGAAAAGCAAATGGGATACAGTGCTGCTGGGGTACAAGCTCTATCCAGGACAGGTCAGGACAAAAAGGAGGTGGAATAGCACTATACATAAAAGAAAGCATACAATTGACATGAATAGACACAGCGGAGACGACCAACAAGCTGGAATCGCTGAGTTAAAATACCGGGTAGGAAAGGACATGAAATAAAGATGGGCCTATACTATCGTCCACCCGGGCAAACTGGAGATATCGATAAAGAAATGGAAGCTGAGATGAAGCGAGAATGCAAAAGCGATTACACAGTTATTATGGGAGACTTCAACTACCCCGGGATAGACTGGAGTCTTGGAAGCTCAAGATACGCTAGGGAGACAGAATTCCTGGAGGCTACACAAGATTGCTTCATGGAGCAGCTTGTTAGAGAACTGACAAGAGGAAATGCCACTCTGGATCTAATTCTAAATGGGTTAATGGGACCTGCACAGGAAGTGGAAGAAGTGGGACCATTGGGAAACAGTGATCATAATATGATCAAGTTCAAGGTTGAAGTAGGAATACCGAAAGGAAAGAGAACCATAGCGCCAACTTTCAACTTCAGGAAAGGAAACTACGGAGCAATGAGGGAAATGGTAAGGAAGAAACTTAGGAACACATCCAGGAAATGCCAAACGGTAGAACATGCCTGGTCTTTTTTCAAGGACACGGTGAGCGAGGCGCAAAATCTGTACATTCCCAGATTCAGAAAGGGGTGCAAAAAGAGTCGAACAAAAGATCCGGTATGGATCACTAAAATAGTGAAGGAAGCGATAGGCATTAAGAAAAATTCATTCAGGAAATGGAAAAAGGACAAAACTGAGGAGAACTGGAAAGAGCACAGGAAGAATCAAAAAGAATGTCACCGTGTGGTTCGAAAAGCCAAAAGAGAGTATGAGGAGAGGCTAGCCAGGGAGGCACAAAATTTCAAACCGTTCTTCAGATATGTTAAAGGGAAACAGCCGGTTAGGGAGGAGGTGGGACCGCTGGATGATGGAGACAGGAAGGGAGTAGTGAAAGAGGAGAAAGAAGTTGCGTTAAGACTTAACATGTTCTTTTCGTCTATATTTACAAACGAAGACACAACTAACATACCGGAACCTGAGCAATTCTTCAATGGAAATCAAGCAGAAAAATTAACATCCATGAAAGTGAACCTTGAAGATGTGCACAGGCAGATAGAAAAACTAAAAAACTGACAAATCCCAGGTCCAGACGGAATCCATCCAAGGGTTCTGAAAGAATTAAAGGAAGAGATAGCGGAACTACTGCAGCAAATTTGCAACCTATCCCTGAAAACAGGAGTGATTCCGGAGGATTGGAAGATAGCAAACGTCACGTCATGCCCATCTTTAAAAATGGATAAATAGGTGACCCGGGAAACTACAGCCCAGTGAGTCTCACCTCGGTTCCGGGGAAAATGGCAGAAGCACTGATAAAAGAAAACATCGATGAACATTTGGAAAGAAACGAACTTCTGAAAACAAGCCAACATGGTTTCTGCAGGGGGAGATCGTGCCTAACTAACTTATTGCACTTCTTCGAAGGAATTAACAAACAGATGGACAGAGGAGACCCCATAGACATCATATACCTGGATTTCCAAAAAGCCTTTGACAAGGTGCCTCACGAGCGTCTACTCCGGAAACTGAAGAACCATGGGGTGGATGGAGACATACATAGATGGATCAGAAACTGGTTGGCGGGTAGGAAACAGAGGGTAGGGGTGAAGGGCCACTACTTGGACTGGAGGAGGGTCATGAGTGGTGTTCCGCAGGGCTCAGTGTGAGGTAATAAAATTTGTGGATGACACCAAACTAGTGGAGCTCGGACTAAAGAGGACTGCGAAGAATTGCAAAGGGACTTGAGCAAACTAGGAGAATGGGCAACAAGATGGCAGATGAAGTCCAACTTGAGAAATGTAAAGTATTTCATCTGGGAAGCAGTAACCCGAGGTACAACTATATAATGGGAGGGATGTTAGTGAACGAGAGTACCCAAGAAAAGGACTTGGGGGTAACGGTGAACATGACAATGAAGCCGACGGCACAGTGCGCAGCAGCCGCTAAGAAAGCGAATAGAATGCTAGGTATAATCAAGAAGGGTATTACAACCAGGACGAAAGAAGTTATCCTGCTGCTGTATCGGGCGATGGTGCACCCGCTTCTGGAATACTGCATCCAATATTGGTCACCGTACCTTAAGAAAGATATGGCGTTACTCGAGAGGGTTCAGAGGAGAGTGACACATCCGATAAAAAGGATGGAAAACCTTTCATACGCTGAGAGATTGGAGAAACTGGGTCTCTTTTCCCTGGAGAAGAGGAGACTTAGAGGGGATATGATAGAGACTTACAAGGTCATGAAGGGCATAGAGAGAGTGGAGAGGGACAGATTCTTCAAACTTTCAAAAAAATATAAGAACAAGAGGGCATTCGGAAAAACTGAAAGGGGACAGATTCAAAACAAATGCTAGGAAGTTCTTCTTTACCCAGCGTGTGGTGGACACCTGGAATGTGCTTCCAGAGGACGTAATAGGGCAGAGTACGGTATTGGGGTTTAAGAAAGGATTGGACAATTTCCTGCTGGAAAGGGGGATAGAAGGGTATAAATAGAGGATCACTGCACAGGTCCTGGACCTGTTGGGCCGCCGCATGAGCAGGCTGCTGGGCACGATGGACCTCAGGTCTGACCCAGCAGAGGCATTGCTTATGTTATGTTATATCAGGTTCAACTAACTAAAGGTTATATTACAGGTACTATGGCAGAATCTTTAACTATTGTTTTGCCGAAGCCATTATCTCTTTTGCCTTTTTTACATTGTTCTGGAACCCTTGCTATTGGCTATTCAACAGGCAAAGGAGATTCAGGGTATTCCTTATGCAGGTCGGGAATATAAGGTCTTTGCTTATGCAGATGATATTTTGCTTCATTTGAGGAATCCTGAAAATATCATTCCACATTTACTAGATTTGATTGACAGATTTGGGACATTTTCTGGATATAAAATAAATTGGAGTAAATCGGAGGTTCTTCTGCTAATGTACAGTATCCAAAAGGATTATTTGACAAATTCCCCTTTCATTGGAAGGAAGAGGGTATAAAATATTTAGGTATCTAGATTCAAAAAACCTTGATGAGAGATATGATGAGAGTAAATGAAAAATGTTTATTGCTGAAGGTCACAGAAATGTGTGAGCAATGGAACCCATTACATCTGTCTTGGTGGGGGAAGAATCCAAACTGTTAAGATGATGATTTTGTATGTGGTTTGCTACCAAATGGGCATGTTTTTTCAGGGGTCCTTTTTAACATGAAATTAAATAGTATCCTTACCAAATTGCTTTAGTATCTTTACAAAAACCAATTGCAGCAGATGGGGTAAATTTTCCCAATTTGTATAGGTACCATCAGGCCTATATAATGCATCAGGATATGTACTAGATCCTCGTTGAGCTCATGGAAAATCTTCCAGTTAAGGTTGGATTGGCAACTCCTGTCTCCATTGAGATTGTGTCACATTTTAAGTATCAAGTTACCTAGGATGTATAAGGACAATATAATTTTATTAGACACATGGCAGACATTAAAATTCATTAATAACCCTATTCTGATTCATAAATTCACCTGTCAGTCCCTATGGCTGAACTCCAAGATTCAAATTGGCGAGTCTAAGATCCTCTGGAAGCATTGGTTGCAGGCAGGCATACGTACTCTGGATGATGTAATGTCAGATGGAAAACTGCTTGATTTTTCACGACTGCAACAAACATTTGGTATTGCAAAGTCTCAAGAAAATGGAGTAGATTCTGTGCCGTTCATGGAGGAAAATGTTTATGAGCAACTTGAAAAACTGAAGGTGGACAAAGCGATAGGACCGGACGAGATAGCTAAGAAGAAAAAAAATTAAAAAATTAAAATTTAATCAGGTTGGGCAGTGTGACACACTTATCCCTTGCTCTACCCAGCAGAGGGATTAGATGTGTTGAATTCTGGCCTGTTAGGCGTGGCTTCCTCAGGTAGGAGGAAGGCTTTCCAGGTTACCACAGACCTAGGCTCCGGCCTAGTCTGCCAGGCCACACTGAGAGTAGTTTGTAAAAGAGGAGACAACACAGGTAAGTCTGTTCAAAAGAATGCTCTTGGACTTTATTAAACCCGGGGCTCTGGATACCATCAGCCACCCGAATGGAGTGAAAACCTTCAACATAAACACAAAATGGCTTGTAGTTGTCAGAATAGATACTGAGGGAGCTTAGAGAGGTTCTGGCGCATTGTATTAAAGACTTGTTCAACAAATCTCTGGAAACGGGAGTGGTTCCTGAGGATTGGAGGAGAGCGGATGTGGTCCCTATTCACAAAAACGGTCACAGGGATGAAGCGGGAAACTACAGGCCGGTGAGCCTCATTTCGGCTGTTGGAAAAATAATAGAAGTGTTGCTGAAAGAAAGGATACTGTACTTCCTTGAATCTAATGGGTTACAGGATCTGAGACAACATGGCTTTACAAAAAGTAAATCGTGCCAAACAAACCTGATTTAATTTTTTGATTGGGTGACCAGAGAGCTGGAACGAGGACATATGCTAGATGTAATTTACTTAGATTTCAGCAAAGCCTTTGATATGGTTCCTCAAAGGAGACTGTTGAACAATCTTGAAGGGCTGACGTTAGGACCCAAAGTGGTGAACTGAGTTAGAAACTGGCTGTTGGACAGACGCCAGAGGGTGATGGTTAATGGAAGTCGCTCGAAGGAAGGAAAGGTGACTGGTGGAGTCCCTCAGGGTTCTGTGCTGGGGCCAATCCTGTTCAATATGTTTGTGAGTGACATTGCTGAAGGGTTAGAAGGAAAAGTGTGCCTTTTTGCAGATGATACCAAGATTTGTAACAGAGTGGACACCGAAGAGGGAGTGGAAAATATGAAAAAGGATCTGCAAAAGTTAGAGGAATGGTCTAATGCCTGGCAACTAAAATTCAATGCAAAGAAATGCAGAGTAATGCATTTGGGGATTAATAATCGGAAAAAAATGTATATGCTGGGAGATGAGAAGCTGATATGCATGGATGGGGAGAGGGACCTTGGGGTGATAATGTCTGAAGATCTAAAGGCGAAAAAACAGTGTGACAAAGCAGTGGCTGCTGCCAGAAGGATGCTGGGCTGTATAAAGAGAGGCATAGCCAGTAGAAGGAAGAAGGTGTTGATGCCCTTGTACAGGTCATTGGTGAGGCCCCACTTGGAGTATTGTGTTCAGTTTTGGAGACCGTATCTGGCGAAGGACGTAAGAAGACTTGAAGCAGTCCAGAGGAGGGCGATGAAAATGATAGGAGACTTGCGCTAGAAGATGTATGAAGAGAGACTGGAAGCCCTAAATATGTATACCCTAGAGGAAAAGAGGGACAGGAGAGATATGATTCAGACGTTCAAATACTTGAAGAGTATTAACGTAGAACTAAATCTTTTCCAGAGAAAGGTAAATGGTAAAACCAGAGGACATAATTTGAGGTTGAGGGGTGGTAGATTCAAGAACAATGTTAGGAAATTCTACTTTGAAAACGGTGACTGAGTTCAAAGAAGCGTGGGATGAACATAGAGGATCTAGAATCAGAAAATAATATTAAATATTGAACTAAGGCCAGTACTGGACAGACTTGCACAGTCTGTGTCTGTATATGGCTGTTTGGGGGAGGACGGGCTGGAGAGGGCTTCAATGGCGGTGTATAGGCTGGAGAAGGTTTTGACGGAGATTTCAGCAGTTGGAACTCAAGCACAGTACCGGGTAGAGCTTTGGATTCTAGCTCAGAAATAGCTAAGAAGAACAAATTTAAATTGAATCAGGTTGGGCAGACTGGATGGACTATTTTGGTCTTGATCTGCCATCATCTACTATGTTACTATATGTTACTATGTTAAGATTGTATGCAGGATATAAGCACTGAAGCCTGATACATCTTCTGCCCAAATTAATCCAGAGTTTGAGCTTCACTGCCTGAAGGTGCCAAAGCAAAGTCTCAAGAACTTCTGACTTGTTTGAGTGTAGATTCAACTGCCAAGGAATGATGAGGCAATTGAGGCCTATGAAATCCTGGAGTTTCTTCTTGGGTAGGACAGGGACCAACAGAGGGGACTTCCAATTCTTCACCTGAACATCTTTTAAGATCTTATAAAGAGGGACAATCACATCCGCTCTAGGAGGTAAACTGTAGTCCAGGACCTCAACCATCTCAGCCCTAGGCTCATCATCCATCTCCAAATGAATAGAGATAGCAGCCATCATCTCCTTCACCAAAGACAGGAAGGAAAGACTCTCAGGTGGAGATTTCCTTCTTCCCTAAGGAAAAGAGTATTTGGATGGAATTCTGTAAAACTTTTCCTCTAAGAAGTGGTATGGATCATCATCAGACTCCTATGAACAGTCTTTATTGGTGTCAGCATACACTTCTGCCTGCTGAGAACCCATCTGTCTTGGATGTGAGGATCCATGTCCTAGCCTGGAATGGCATAGAGATTCAAGTAACTCTCTGAACTCTGGCAAAACTTCCTCCTCTGGCACTTCCTCCTGCATGGGCAGCTATCAATGCCGATACCATAAACACTACTGGCGTCGGTGACCGCACTGCAGGCTGAGGTCCTTGCAGGGTAGTATGTGCAAAAGACATTGCCGTCACAAGTACCCTTTATGCCAATGATCTCTACATGACAAAAAACCCTGCTAAATGCTCTTGGAGCATGGCCCAGATCCATTCATCGAGGACTGGGCGCTGGTTCAGAAACAGCTTGCAGGTTTGTCAGCATCAGATAGGGTACCAGGTCCCGGTTACCTGTGCGAGGGCACCTCTTCTATAGAGATACAGAGCTCCTCCCGGAGCTGATGCTCCTTAGGTACTGATGATTTTGAAGCCTTGAAGTTCCTGGCACCATGCGTCAATGGGGGACCAATGCTTATGTTTTCTGGCTTTCTGACGTACAGCATCAAGACCCCTCAGAGATGACAAGGACAATGTCTTATCCCTACGCTTCCTTGGTGTCATGTCTGGTGTTGACCGGTCCCCGAGGACCCTGCTCAATAGCTGGTATTGAGGCAAGTGGAGACCCACTTGATATACGACTCTCTCCAGTGTCAGACAACGGTCTGGGAGCCAATGGGACTAATGTTCCTAATGCCGGTGCAGATGCCTCAGACCTGGTTCCAACCATTTTGTCTTTTTGAGCCTCTCTGGATATCTTTTCTGCATATTCAAACAAATAATACAGTTTAAGTGGTCATGATCTGGCCCAAGCAACTGAATACACCAGGAATGGGTGTCAGAAGCATAAATGGAATGATCACAAAAAGCACACCATTTGAAGCCACTGGGAAGCTTTGATGACATGGAAGGAAAAATAAAGCTGTGGCTAAATCAAATGAAGCAATGTTGAAAAAGGGAAACTTACCTGATAAAAGCAAGAGGAAGTATCTAGGCCTTTTTTTTGTGAGCCACAAAAAAATAAGGAAATTTTAAAAGTTGTTAAAACTAAAATATAAGGAGAAGCTAAATTTAAATTCCTAAACACTACAAAAAAAAGAAAAAAAATCCATTAAGGAAGACAACATGATCAAAGGAAAACAATAAGGTTGAAAGAAGCCATTACAGATGCATCTTCCTCACACCGCAGACGAAAAAAATATTGCTAATTCCGCACTCGCGAGTCAGGTGAGGAGGCACCTACACAAGTGCGGTGGGGGTGTTGCCTTGAGCCTTTAAAGAAATATTATACTTGGCATCTGCATCATGGCCTTGTGGATAATATTATCCATGTGTGAGGATCATATGGCCTGCTTGTCCTTGGAATAAATCTTTACACAAAGACTAATATTTGAAGTACTACCCCAAATCATTTTTCCAAGCAATCTGCTGTTTGCACTAACAATGTAATACAAAAGTTTTTAAGACTAGGACAGTTTCTTGGCTCAGAGTTCAGAGCTTAATGCATTCAGGCCCAAAGTATAAAAAATGATGGCTCCTGCAACAATGGCTGGCTAACAAGTGGTAGTGAAGATCCATCTTCTATCACTTTGACCAGCAAGGATAAATTCTAGCAGTCTAGGCAGACCATCTTGAGGATACAAAATAATGTAAAAAATGAAGAGGAAGAAAAAATAAAAATCCTTTTAAAGTGATTGCAAGTTTAAACCATTTAATTATGGAATAGGTGAAAGCTTGGATCTTCTCAAGCCTTTAATGGTCATGGCAACTGACTATTCACTCATTCCATATTTGGATTAGATTGTCACGTACTCTGTAACTGTGTCCCATATACTTTATGCAACTGAAAATATAATTTGCCTTGTTTAGTCATCCACTTATTTATCCCAAGTCTTTGCTTTACCCATCTTCTCTATTGATGTTACACTGTATTATGCCAGCTTTCTCAATATCATATCTATATTATATGAATGTTCTACTACACTGCCTATTATGGTATATAATTTATATATTTGCTGACATTCATCATATTACTTTTGTAAGAATGAGCTATATGTGATGTTTTAATGCATATTTTTAACACTGTTATTGCTGTGCTATTACTAAGATTTCATGTGTCAATCTCCAAGATTATCTTCTTGTTTTACACTGATATTTGACACAGCAACAGAGAAAAGGTTAAGCACAGATAAGAAAAGGCATCAAGGGCCCTCAAGCATGAGATTGATTAGGAATTTTTTTATTGATGAACCCAACATGAGCCGTGTTTCAGTGTAAAACACCTGCAACAGAGGTCAACCAATCTGATATGGACTCTTAGAAATAATCCAAAGTGTATACGTAATTATAATCCAAAGTGTATAATTATACCTCAGTAAATTAAAGATTAAAGTATAATTATACCTCAGTACATTAAAGATAAAAGTTCAAAGCTATGAGTCCATCTTTATTGGACTCATATTGTATCTTTATTGTAAACCGTTTCTATCCCATGTACTGTCAAATGTATCTTTATTGTAAACCGCTTCAAACTTCACGGTATAGCGGTATATAAGAAATAAATTATTATTATTATCTTCAATAAATGATTCCTGATTATCCCATGCTTGTTGGCCTTGGTGCTTTTTCTTTCGCTATACTGATATTTGTTCATTCTATTATTGTTATATTGTTAACAAAATCAAAGTTGTTTATACCAAACAATACCTGTCATATATTACCTTGAGTGAATCGCTTCAAAAAGTATTTAATAAATCCTAGTAAATTACTTATTTCTATTCATCAAATTTAGCTTTTTTAAAAACAGAAACAGTGATTGATAAGAAATGAGATTTCACAGCAAATTTACTTTTTAATGTTTAGTTATTTAACACTTTTTCTCTGAAGTGGAATGCAAGCTATATAGCAAAAAGTAAAGTACACTGACAGAAAAGAAGAAATATAACTTAATAAAAAAACAGAATGAACTACTATATGATGCTACATAAACTCTATATTGAGCAAGAGTACTGACAAATACAATTGTATTACCTGAACTTTGGGATACAGGTTTTAGTGTTCCTGTGGATGTCATCTGAGCTTTTGTTAGGGTCTGCACAGGCTGCGCAACAATGGCACCACCTCCACTCATCACTGCTTTTGCTACTCCTTGGGCTACAACCTGCTTTGACCCAACAGCTTTTGCAGCAGAAGAAGAGGATTTTGCAACCAATATTTGACCACCAATGGCTACTGCTTGTTTCATTGCCGAATGAACAGTGGAGCCACCAGTAATTCCAACAGCCTGCAATTAAAAGCGAGCTAGTAAGTAATCTGGTTAGCATATTACTTATATAAACAAGCCAACTCATTTTTCTTGTAATGGGATACAATACACCTGCAAAAGAAACTAAAGAAGGAGAAAATCCCTATGTAACAAAATCAAATGACACACAGAAGAAGGAGTGGACCAAGAACTTTCCTTCATAGAATATAAAGTAGTCTTTTATTAGCAAAGTACCAATGTATCATAATGTCAACACATGTTAAAGAGCAGAGTGTGCATCTAACAGTACCCACAGTGTGAGGCAAGAAGCCTAAACTGTTGGTCTCATAGCCAGTACAGCAAAAGTGTTTTTGCATCATTGGCTGTGAGACTGACAGTTTGGTCTTCTTGCCTCACACTATGGATACTATCAGATGCACATTCTGCTCTTTGATGTCTTTAGACATAATAACACATCCGACAGAGTGACCCCTGAGGTAGGCGATTATCCGCTGAAACATAGCCCCTTTCTATCCATCAGTGCTTTGCTAATAAAATAACGTGAAAGAAAGTTCCTGGTCCACCCTGAAGACGTGGCACTGTGGCTCAAATAGCAGGGTATGGCTAAGGTGACCTTACGTCCCGTTTTCAACGGGACAGTCCTGGGCTGCCGCTGCTGCTTCTTCCCTTCTTCAATTTTGACACCAGAGAGGACGTTCCGGGCCAGCCAATCGCTGCCTGGCTGGCCCAAACTTCCTCTCAGACATCAAAACTGACGTCGGGAAGAAGCAGCAGCGGCGGCCCAGGGTTTGAATCGGCGCGGCAGGGAAGCAGACAGGCAGGCAGCGGCGATACACGGGCGGACGGATGGGCGGTTTCAATCTGGGGGGGGAGTTTGAATCGTGGGGGGGAGGGTTGAATCGTGGGGGGGAGGTAGGTAAGCAGGCTGGCTTCGGGGGAGGAACAAAGGCAAGGGAAGACATAGGAAGGAGGCATTGGGAGCACTATGGACATGGAAAGGAGGCGCTGGGGGCACTATGGACATGGGAAGGAGGCACTGGGGCACTATGGACATGGGAAGGAGGCACTGGGGGCACAATGGACATGGGAAGGAGGCACTGGGGGCACTATGGACATGGGAAGGAGGCACTGGGGGCACTATGGACATGGGAAGGAGGCATTGGGGCACTAGGGACACAGGACAGGGGCACTAGGGACACGGACAGAGACACTGGGGCACTAGGGACACAGGACAGGCACTGGGGGAACTATGGACATGGGAAGGAGGCACTGGGGCACTAAGGACACTGGACAGGCACTGGGAGCACTAAGGACATAGGAAGGAAGGAAGGAGGGAGGGAATAGAAAGGAAAAATTTGTTGGGCCTGAGTGCAGAAAGAAAGAAATGAAAGAAAGGATACACAGTCAGAAGGAAACACAACCAGAGACTCATGAAATCACCAGATAGCAAAGGTAGGAAAAATGATTTTATTTTTAATTTAGTGATCAAAACGTGTCAATTTTGAGAATTTATATCTGCTGTCTATATTTTGCACTATATTTATCTATTTTTCTATAGTTACTGAAGTGACATTGCATATTTTAAAGTCATTTGCCTTGAAATCTTTGAAACCCCCCAAATATAAATGATAATTAACATTTTCTCTGCGTATAGTGTGCTTTGTAGTTTTTTTTAATTTTAAGGTTACCATTATGAATTAATATGAAGATATTATGTGTACATGAAAAATGAATGGAAGAAATTGGGGGTGGGGTTAGGGCAGTGTTGGGGCAGGGCTAGGGTAGGATTGGGGAGGGGCTAGGGTGGGATGGGGGCGGGACTGAGAATTAATAGATGTCCCCTTTTGATGAAAAAAATAAATGGTCACCTTAGAAACATAGAAAGATGACGGCAGAAAAGGACTACAGCCCATCAAGTCTGCCCACTCTACTGACCCACCCCATTAAGTCTGAGTGCTGATGACTCAGTTCCTTAGCTCAACCCTCGTAGGGATCCCATGTGGATGTCCCATTTATTCTTAAAGTTGAGCACGCTGGTGGCCTTGATCATCTGCACCGGAAGTTTGTTCCAGTTATCCACCACCCTTTCTGTGAAGAAGTACTTCCTGGTATCACCACTAAATTTCCCTCCTCTGAGTTTGAGCGGGTGCCCCCTTGTGACCGAGGGTCCCTTTGGAACCAATATATCGTTTTCCACCTCGACACGACCTGTGACGTATTTAAATGTCTCAATCATGTCACCCCTTTCCCTGCGCTCCTCTAGAGTATAGAGCTGCAATCTGCCCAGTCTTTCTTCGTATGAGAGACCCTTGAGTCCGGAGACCATTCTAGTGGCCATCCGCTGGACTTGCTCGGCTCGAAGCACATCTTTACGGTAATGTGGCCTCCAGAATTGCACACAGTATTCCAGATGAGGTCTCACCATGGTTCTGTAAAGTGGCATTATGACTTCAGGTTTGCGGCTGACGAAGCTTCTCTTGATACATCCCATCATTTGCCTTGCCTTGGATGAGGCCTTCTCTACTTGTTTGGCAGCCTTCATGTCTGCACTGATGATTACTCCCAAGTCTCGTTCTTCTGAAGTCCTAGCTAGTGCTTCTCCATTCAAGGTGTATGTTCTGCATGGATTTCTGCTGCCGAGATGCATGACCTTACACTTCTTAGCGTTGAAGCCCAGCTGCCATGTCGAGGACCAGTTTTCCAACTTGATCAGATCCTGCGTCATACTATCCTTGAGATTGCTTTCACTTACTATATTACACAGTTTGGCGTCGTCGGCAAACAGTGCTACTTTTTACCCTGAAGTCCCTTATGAATATGTTGAAAAGGGATGGTCCCAGGACCGATCCCTGCGGCACTCCGCTAGTCACCTCCGATGTCTCAGAGAGGGTGCCGTTGACCACCACCCTCTGAAGTCTTCCACTCAGCCAATCCTTGACCCATGCAGTTAGTTTCTCACCTAACCCCATCGATTTCATCTTGTTTAATAGTCTACGGTGCGGGACACTGTCAAAAGCTTTACTGAAATCCAAGTACACTATGTCCAGAGACTCTCCCGAGTCTAGATTTCCTGTCACCCAGTCAAAGAAGCTGATAAGATTGGATTGGCATGACCTGCCCCTAGTGAATCCATGCTGACAGGGATCCCTCAGATTTCCCTCATCCAATATCGTTTTAATTTACCTTTAAGTAGAGTTTCCATGAGTTTACACACTATTGATGTGAGACTCACTGGCCTGTAATTTGCAGCCTCCGCTCTGCAACCCTTTTTGTGCAGAGGAACAATGTTGGCTGTTTTCCAGTCCAGGGGGACTCTCCCCGTACTTAGGGAGAGATTGAAGAGCATGGCTAACGGTTTCGCCAGAACATCGCATAGCTCTCTGAGCACTCTTGGGTGCAAATTGTCCGGTCCCATTGCTTTGTTCACCTTGAGTCTTGACAGTTCTCTGTAAACATCAGCTGGTGTGAACTCAAAATTCTGAAATGGGTCTTCCATGCTTTGCTTTGCTTCCAGCCGTGGCCCGTGCCCTGGTGCCTCGCAGGTAAAGACTGAACAAAAGTAATCATTCAGTAGTTTGGCCTTATCGGAATCTGTTTCCATATAGTTCCCTTCCGGCGTTCTAAGGCGTACTATCCCGTTTGCGTTTTTTTTCCTGTCGCTAATGTACCTGAAGAAGGATTTGTCCCCTTTCTTAATGTTCTTCGCTAGAGTTTCTTCCATTCGAAGTTTGGCCTCCTTGACAGCTGTTTTGACCGCTGCAGACTTTGTCCTGTATTCAATGTTTGCTTCTTTTCCCCCTGTGTGTTTGTATGAGAGAAATGCTCTTTTCTTCTCTTTGACGAGGTACGAGACCTCATCAGTGAACCATTGGGGTTTCTTTTTTCTTTGCTGTTTGGTTACCGATTTTATGTAGCGTTTAGTTGCCTCATGAAGGGTCGATTTCAAGATTGACCACATAGCTTCCACATTATCAGTTACTTCTTGAACCTGCAGCGTCTGATGGACAAAATCTCCCATGCGTGCGAAGTCAGTGCCCCGGAAATTGAGTACCCTTGTTTTTGTTTGTGACCTAGGGAAGCCTTTCTTAAGGTTAAACCATACCATGTTATGGTCACTGGTGGCTAGCGTTTCTCCCACCGAGACCTTAGGTATGGCAGACTTCTCTAAGCCTGGAAGGTATATAGGAAGCAATTTGTTCGTATGTACAAACAAAGAAAATACAGACATTTTTATATGTAGGAAGGTATGTAGCAAGCAGATGGCCAGGAAACTGTGAAATAGCAATGAGGGTGAAAAAGATGAAATAGCAATGAGGGTGTAAAAGAAAAAAAAAATGAGTCCTTGCTGGGCCATTAGTGGAACTCGGGTAATAAAAATTGAATTAAATAAAAGATCTTGTAATATAACTGAAATCTACAGAGGCAGAAATATAAAACTTTGCTTTTCAACCAAAAGACTTCTTGCCCCCTTTATTTCCTGTTCTTAGCTCTGGTATGTTATCTGAGCTCAGGTTTCCTCTCATTTCCTCTTTTGCTCTCTTAACATTTTATTTTTATAATAACATAGTACATGATGACAGATAAAGACCTGAATAGTCCATTCAGTCTGCCCAAACATATCCTCTCTTTAAATTACTGATTTAATTTAAATTGTCCTTTTTCCTAGATATTTCTGCTCCAGAAACTCATGAGCTCTGCCCGGTACTGTGCTTAGGTTCCATCTACTGAAGTGTCCATCAAAGCTCACTCCAGGCCATCTAAACCATCCAAGCCTTCAAAGCCCTCCCCAGCCCATTCTCAATCGAATGGCCATATACGGGACACAGACTGTGGAAGACTGCCCAGTACTGGCCTTAGTTCTTCAATAGATACCATTATTTTCTGATTAGAGATCATCTGTATTCATTCCAAGCTGTTTTGAACTTTGTCACTATTTTCCTCTCTACTACTTCCCTCTGGAGCACATTACAGGCATCAACCACCCTCTCCGTAAAGAAAAATTTCCAAACATCACTATGGACATGGGAAGGAGGAACTGGGGCCATTAGAGACACAGGACAGGCACTGGGGGCACTATGGACATGGGAAGGAGGCATTGGGAGCACTAGAGACACAGGACAGGCACTGGGGGCACTATGGACATGGGAAGGAGGAACTGGGGCCATTAGAGACACAGGACAGGCACTGGGGGCACTATAGACATGGGAAGGAGGCATTGAGGGCACTAGGGACATGGGAAGGAGGCATTGAGGGCACTAGGGACATGGAAAGGAGGCAAGGGGGCACTAAGAACACAGGACAGAGGCACTGGGGCACTAAGAACACAGGACAGAGGCACTGGGGGGCATTATGGACATGGGAAGGAGGCACTGGGTCACTAAGGACATAGGAAGGAAGGAGGGAGGGAATAGAAATGGACAATTGTTGGGCCTGAGTGCAGAAAGAAAGAAATGAAAGAAAGGATACACAGTAAGAAGGAAACACAACCAGAGGCTCATGAAATCACCAGACAGCAAAGGTAAGAAAAATGATTTTATTTTCAATTTAATGATCAAAACCTGTCAGTTTTGAGAATTTATATCTGCTGTCTATATTTTGCACTATATTTGTCTATTTTTCTATAGTTACTGAGGTGACATTGCATATTTTAAAGTCATTTGCCTTGACATCTTTGAAAACTCCAAATGATAATTAACATTTTCTCTGCGTATAGTGTGCTTTGTAGTTTTTTTTAATTTTAAGGTTACCATTATGAATTAATATGAAGATATTATGTGTACATGAAAAATGAATGGAAGAAATTTGGGGCGGGATTGGGGATGGGGCTAGGGCAGGGTTGAGGCGGGGCTAGGGCGGGATTGGGGGCGGGACTGACAATTAATAGATGTCCCCTTTTGATGAAAAAAATAAATGGTCACCTTATTCAGATCGCATCATTGACCACCTTGACGGACACAATCTGATGAGAACCAGCCAGCACGGCTTCAGCAAAGAAAGATCTTGTTTGACAAACTTGCTGCACTTTTTCGAGGGAGTTAACAGACAAATAGACAAAGGTGACCCGGTCGACATTGTATATCTGGATTTTCAGAAGGCGTTTGACAAGGTCCCGCATGAACGACTACTTCGAAAAAATTGAGAGCCATGGGATTGAGGGTGAAATACTCACGTGGATTAAAAACTGTTTGTTGGATAGAAAACAGAGAGTGGGGTAAATGGACAATATTCAGACTGGAAAAGCGTCACCAGTGGAGTGCCAGAGATTCGGTGCTTGGGCCTGTGCTCTACAACATATTTATAAACGACCTGGAAATTGGAACGACGAGCGAGGTGATTAAATTTGCAGATGATATGATGTTATTCAGAGTAGTGAAGACAAAGGAGGATTGTGAAGACCTGCAACAGGATATAAACACACTCGAGAAATGGGCTGCGACATGGCAAATGAAGTTTAACGTGGACAAGTGTAAGGTGATGCATGTTGGTAACAAAAATCTTGTACACGAATACAGGATGTCTGGTGCAGTACTCGGAGAGACCCCCAGGAAACAGACTTGGAAGTACTGGTCGACAAGTCGATGAAGCCGTCCTCACAATGTACTGTGGCGGTGGCGAAAAGAGCTAACAGAATGCTTGGAATGATTAAGAAGGTGATCTCGAACAGATTGTAGAAGGTTATCATGCCACTGTACCGGGCCATGGTGCCACTCCAACTGGAATACTGCATCCAGCACTGGTCACCGTACTTGAATAAGGACACGGTACTACTCGAAAGGGTCCAGAAAAGAGCGACTAAAATGGTTAAGGGGCTGGAAGAGTTGTTGTACACCGAGAGATTAGAGAAACTGGGCCTCTTCTCTCCTGAAAAGAGGAGACTGAGAGAGGACATGATTGAAACGTTCAAGATAAAGACTTAGTAGATAAAGACAGGTTGTTCATCCTCTCCAAGGTAGGGAGAACGAGAGGGCACTCTCTAAAGTTAAAAGGGGATAGATTTCGTACAAACGTAAGGAAGTTTTTTTTCACCCAGAGAGTGGTGGAAAACTGGAACGCTCTTCCAGAGGCTGTCATAGGGGGAAACACCCTCCAGGGATTCAAGACAAAGTTAGACAAGTTCCTGCTGAACTGGAACGTATGCAGATAGGGCTGGCCTCAGTTGGGGCACTGGTCTTTGATCTAGGGGCCACCACAGGAGCGGACTGCTGAGCATGATGGACCACTGGTCTGACCCAGCAGCGGCAATTCTTATGTTCTATTGGTGTTGGGGGGAGGGGCTCTTATCTCAACATACGGTTCAATGGTGGTTTAATGATAATTTGTTGTCTGACCACAAACAGGTAGATCATCTCGCTCATGCTTTGTGTGAATATCTAGGACTGAATGACATTGAGAATATTGATCATATTCTCTTATGGGAGGCCCTGAAGGTGGTTATTTGGGGCAAAGTTATTTCTTTGGACGCATATATACGTAGAGATAAGGGACAGATAACTCAAACCAAAAGGAGAGAATTACTTGATCTTGAGGACAGTGTTAGGGGGCTAGTTTGTTCTGATTTGGAGAAAGAGTAATTGGCCAAATTAAGAGTACAATTAAAAGACCTGGAGTTGGCTGAGATTGCAGAGGCTCTGAATAAAACATGTCAGGAATATTTTGAATCTATAATAATAAAATGCTAAGCGCGCATGCGCACTCTTATCCTATGTTCCCCGAGTCCTGATTTGTCGGGATGTGGCCGGCAGAGTGCGCATGTGCGCTAAGATGCATGAAAGGCGTTATGGAGCGGAGGATGCCAGGAGCAGGGCTTCGAGGTGAGGTGGCTGTCGGGGCCTGCAGGCCGTGGCAGCTTCTGATAACATATATACATGTATTGGTGACAGCTACTTGGGTGCAGCAGATTCAGGAAGTTTATATTTGAATGAAAAAGTTGGAGAGACTGAATCCATAGCCAATGATTCATCCCTTCTTCTCCTCCTCAGCCTACCTAATTAGCAGCACCTGCAGCCAAATTGTTCATTCTTCCACATGCAAAGTCCATTTTTGCCTCATTAGGCAGATTGCAAACTTGACTGACAGGTTATACAATATGCTGTCTTCGGAACTGTGGGGGGAGGGGGGTGTCACCGTGACATAGTTAATGCAGCCATGTGGGTTCTGGAATGTCAGTGCAATAGAATGGCTGGCTGATTGAAGAGCTCCTCATACTCAGCAGTTATTTTTGAATATTTTAATAATTTATTTAAAAAAAAATTTAAAGAAAGTGCTGAAATGGCTTCATTAAAACAAACAAAACTAGAAAACTCCTTTTCTACCGGAGTTAAAGCAAAGAGATTGAAGCCTGAGTCGGTAATAGCTGCTCAAGTTCCCTTACCGAAAGAGAGTGCAGATCCTGTATCGGTGGATATTCTGGAGGAACTTCGAGTGATTAAATCAATGTTAAAAGATAACGCAGAAAATATGGCAGCTATGAGAGAGGAGATTTCTACTGTTACTAAGCAGCTGGAGATATCTAATCGAAGGGTGGATCAGTTAGAGTCCCGCATCGAGAAAACGGAAGTGGACCAGAGGCAGTGCAAAAAAGATCACGCTGAGCTTAAGGACCTGCAAAAACGTATGGAAGCTTATGAGAATTACTCTCGTAGATGTAATGTTAGGATCCTTGGGATGGCTGAAGGATCGGAAGGAAAAGACTGTGTCACCTTTTTAGAAAATTTGCTGCCAAATTTATTTTCAATTTCAACGAAGTTTTCGTTTGAAATAGAACGTGCACACAGAATTCCTGTGAGGCAGTTAAACGGGCAGCCTAGACCAAGACCTATAATATTAAAACTTCTCAGATTTCAGCATGCAATAGAAATTTTGCGGCTTGCCACAGAAAAAAAGAAAATAGAATATAAAAATTCAGCTCTTATGTTTCTTCCTGATTTTGCCCCAAAAACAGCTGAAAAAAGAAAACAGTTTTTATTATTGAGACCGCAATTACAGCAATTAGGGGCAAGATATGGTCTCTTTTATCCTGCTTACATGAGGGTAACTCATGATAATCATACTATAAAATATGATGATCCTGTTAAACTTCAACAATATATTGAAGGCTGTGAAAATCGTATGGAATAGGATACTATCTAAGATTTAAACAAAAACTGCTATGATTTGTTACTAACTTCCTCAATTTGTTTGAATCCAAACTAGTTCAATCCAAACTAGTTTGTAGCAGAAATGTTTTAACTGCTATTACAACTTCAACATATAATACGAGACTTTTAATTTTCCTGAATTGCAATTTCATTGAAGCATTTTAACATTCAAAGGAAGAGTCCTGAAGAAAGATTTTTTACAAAGTTCTATTAATTTTTTGAACATTTTTTTGTTGTCTTTCCTGTGGTTTTAACAAGACTGACTTTCCTGGGGATATAACAAGTCTTTGAGGTCGACTGGTTCTGTGGTTTTGCAACTTCTTATGAAACCTAATATTGATTTCACAAGCTTGTCCTGCATTTTAACATTCAAAGGAAGAGTCCTGAAGAAAGACTTTTTACAAAGTTCTATTAATTTTTTGAGCATTTTTTCTGTTGTCTTTCCTGTGGTTTTAACAAGACTGACTTTCCTGGGGATATAACAAGTCTTTGAGGTCGACTGGTTCTGTGGTTTTGACAAGCTTGTCCTGGAAATTTTGTTCTGGTCATCAATTTTTTGAAATCTAATTCTGTTTTTTCTGATGTTATGGATTAACAGATGATAGATGTTTATTTGATCTATTAATTATAATTTATATATCTTTTTTAATATTATGGCAGATACTTTCATAATAACATAAATAGTATAGAGATATGAGTTTTATTTTTATTTTATTTTTTTTTATCCTATAGCTGTAACATTAGTGTTTAGTTAATATGATTTGAGTCTTTTATAAGTTGAGAAATGGATTACTTTTATCTTTATATATGATTTTCTTCTAGTGTGACAAGTATTTAGTATTTATATATATTTATTCTTATATGTTCTTTGTTTGCTGATTTTAGGTTTTTATTTTATTATAAAATTTATAATGAGGGAATGAATGGATATGAATTTTAAAGGTTGGGAATACTGATTTGGAATTTTTATTATTTTAATGTTCATTTATATTCTGGATATCTAGTAATAATCATTTTATTAATCATTTAGTCTTCATTTTTAATATTTATTAATTTTTCTAAATTTGTTACATGTTTTGGTAGAATAGGATGATAATTTTATATAATAATTTCTACTGTCTCTAATTTAAGATAATATAAATTATATAATTTAATATATTAATTTTAACATTTCATATTTGAATATTTATTATTTTAATATTTTATTGGGTATCTATTAATCATAAACATTAATTTATTTATTCATTTTGTTTTTTATATTTGGTATTTATTAATTTTTGTAATTTTTGTTTTGTTTGGATAAGTTGGAAATTTTATATAATAATTTTTAATGTCTATAATGTAAAATGATATCAGTTATATAATATAATTTTTTATTTTCAAGATTTCATTTTATGGTAATTTTAAATAATGATTTTAATTTAATTTATTATTTTAAGATTTTATTATAGTATGAATTGATAGTTTGCTGGTTGGGGATTTCTTTCGATTTCCTGGTCTTTATGTGTGCTGTCATTCACTTATATTTGTTATGGGGGATAGGTGTGGGAGGGTATATAGGGATTTTAAGGGAGGGTAATTGGATGTGTAATTGGGATAATGTATATATAAGAATTAAAATCTTTTCAGGTCATTTTCTTTGGTTCCTTAAAATAAATATAAATATAAATGTATTTTAAAATGTATTCGTTGAATGTTAATGGACTCAATCACCCTATAAAGAAAAATAAAGCCTTATCTTTTCTTAAAAGACAGGGGGCAGATATTTATTTCCTGCAAGAAACTCATTTATCTGCATTAGAATCAAGTAAGCTGGAAGGGGGTTGGGTTAAACAGTGTTTTTTTGCCCCTGCTGTAAGCAAAAAAGCTGGTGTGGCTATCTTGATACATAAAAAAATGTATGGCTACTTTTACTATGTTATTTATGGATCCTTTCGGAAGATGGGTCCAAGTAAAAATGAGCTCAGGGAAAGATACCTTGATACTGTTCAATATCTATGCACCTAATTTGAATCAATCTGAGTTTTTTAAAAACCTTCAACAAATAATTTTACCATCATCTTCCTCCAATTTAATTTTGGCAGGGGACTTTAATGCAGTAATGGACCCTATTTTAGATAAAAAGCCTAGTAAAATTTTAAAATCTTTAGGATTAGATAATTTGATAAATTCTTGTGGTTTAAAAGATATTCGGCACAAGTCTGCCTTGCAGCCCTCTTGATAGCTCTGAACACAATACCCCATTTTAAAAAATCCAGCACAGTGAAGGGGAAGGAAGATCGAGGTGTAAGCACACAAGAGGGGGACGCCAGCGAAAGGGAAAAAAAAAAAAAAAAAAGAGGCCCCTTTTTTATGAGAGAAAACATTACTAAGATAGCACGTATGGCTTAAAGGCTCCTCCACACCAACACCCAAATTAATTAACAAAAAATAAAAGTGCTTTTTCACCGAAATCCACTGCCACAACTAATTTCAGTCCGCAACAACTACTGTCTTCATGTCACCGCCGAAACCGCCGAAAGCCGAATCAACCGCGCCACTCAACGGTAGAAGAACCAAGCCGGATCCAAACACACCAGAGAAAATGGCGACGGGAATCGACGAAGCCTCATTCGACCTGCTCTTAAAAGAAATGAGGTCAATTCGAATCATAGTGCAAGAGCAAGTCGAGGAAACAAAGCTTCTCCGTGGGAAAATTGAAGAACTAAACTCTCAGTTTGTCGATGCGCGCCACCGACTTGACGCTCTTGAAGAAAAAACGGCTGATCTGCAATCAACACAAACGCTAGTAAATAAACATGAAAAATTGATTATCACCCTGCAACGAGACATGGAAGACCTTTCCAACCGCAGCAGAAGATCGAACCTGAGAATCATTGGATTACCTGAATCAACAGAGGGCTCTGATATGATTTCCTTCTTGTCTAATTTTCTGCCTAAAACTCTCGGTCTTGTCTTCTCTCCTCCATTGGAAATAGAGCACGCTCACCGTGTACCTTCTCATCTTTCATCACATGCTTCCTCTCCTCGACCCATAGTGGCAAAGTTGCTCAGATTTCAACACACGTTGCAAATCCTTACAGCTGCAAAATCTAAACCTCAACTCCTCCACCAAGGTAGAAAGTTCTTTATAGTTCCAGACCTGGCCAAATCCACGGCCTTGAAGAGAAAAGCATTTCTTTCCCATCGACAGGAGCTTAAAGATATAGGAGCCAAGTATGGTCTTATGTACCCAGCAAGGATGAAAGTGACCTACAACAACCGCACATCTTCATATACTGACCCTAATGACTTAGTTGCATTTCTGGAATCTTTAAAAATGCGCTGACATGATTTGCTGCAAACATACTCACTTGTTTCTCAGTTATATCGCAAATATTGATAAGCACACCAATTTTCAAGTTATTGATATTGTATGGGTGTTTGGTTTTTTGCTAGCTTTCCCATTTGTGTTATATCTTTGTGCTCACAGGAGCACCCATAAAAATTTTTAACTCTATGTATGAGAATGTGATCCTTTGTGATGACATTTTTTACTTTTTCTCTACTACCTTTATGCTCTTTCTTTTACTTTCTGACAGGAGTGTCTACCTCAAACATTCTCTTTGCTATATACACACATTGAACATGTGCAAAATATACTGCAATATAGTAATGTATTTAAAAGATTATGGCTGACTTGCATATTTTTTCTTTTAATGTGAATGGACTAAATCATCCCATTAAGAGGAAAAAGATAGCTAACTATATTTTTAATAAGCACCCTGATGTGGTTTTTTTACAAGAGACTCACCTGCCTCTTGCTGCTGCCTTAAAATTTCAATTAAAGGGATACTCCTCTCACTTTTATTCTCCTGCGACCCAGCATAAGAAAAATGGAGTCTCAATATTTTTTCATGATAAACTCTCTCCTGTAATTCACTCTTCTACGACGGACAAGGATGGAAGATGGTGCTTGGTGCACGCTGCGTTGCACTCAGTGAACTTTGTGTTCCTTAACATTTATGCTCCAGTCCTAGACCACCCAGAATTTTTCCAAGACCTTCAGATGGCGTTAGTAGAATACAGTTCTTGCTCTTTAGTACTTGGAGGCGATTTCAATCAAATTCAAGATATTTATATTGATAGATCATCTTCTTGCAAACCCTCCAAATCCAAGTCATTCACAGCCTTACATGCCCTTAAAGATGCCTTCTCCCTTGTAGATCCATGGCGTTTGTTTAATCCAAAGGGTAGAGAATACTCTCACTTCTCACCACCTCATAATACCTACTCAAGAATAGACTTCTTTCTTATATCCTCCTCTCTCATTCAGGACCTGGCAAACAATGTTATTCACCCAATCTCTCTTACAGATCATGCGGCCACCTCCCTACACCTACTTATCTCTGCCCCCCGCAAAGAATCTTCTTCTTGGAGACTAAACAATGCTTTACTCTTAGACTCAGAAATAGCTGACAAAATTCAATCTTTCACTGCTGAATTCTTCGAACTTAACTCCAAAGATCCAGAAATTTGCCCATCCATTGTCTGGGAGGCTTATAAAGTCTCCCTTAGGGGTGAACTTATCAATCTCGCCTCTTGGAAAAAGAAACAATCCATGAAAAAAGAGAAAGACTTAGAATCTTCTATCAAAGAGTTAGAACTACAACATATGTCTACCCACTTACATGATCCATCTATTTTTCAACGTATACAAAATCTTAAATACGAATTTAACACTTTAGTTTCCAGTACTGCTAGACGAGATATTTTTATCTCAACCTCTGGACATTATATGGGAGACAACCTTATGGGACGCCCTTTGGCTAGATATCTTAAAACTAAATCCAAACGACTACATATCACAGCCATTCAAAACCCATTGGGGCAGATGGTTAAAACCCGGTCTCTGATCTCTTCTCAGTTTGAAAACTTCTATACTACTTTATATAAATCTGATTTTTCTGCTTCAGAATCGGGGATAGACTCTTTTCTTGCTTCTTTGGTTCATCCGACCTTATCGGACTCTGTGAAATTGAAACTGGACTCTCCCATTACTGTATCTGAAATAGAAGCCGCAATATCATCTATGCCTACCGGCAAAGCCCCAGGTCCTGACGGGTTTACCAATGAATTTTTTAAGCAGTTTCGTAATCTTCTGGCTCCTCATCTTCTTTCTTACTATGAATTCCTCCACTCTGATCCAGACAAACAATTCAACTTCACTGAGGCCACTATAGTAGTCATTCCCAAACCTGACAGAGACCCTACCTTGGTTAAAAACTTTTGCCCCATTTCTCTTCTTAATTTAGATTACAAGATCATGGCAAAACTTCTTGCACTGAGACTCAACAAAGTGATCCCCTCTCTTATTCACAAAGATCAAACGGGGTTTATTAAACAAAGGTTTATAGGAGACAATATACGCCTCTTTCATCATATTAATGCCCATGCTAAAACACTCTCAGATCCCGTAATCGGTTTGGCCATAGATGCCGAAAAGGCCTTTGACCGAGTTGAATGGCCTTTTCTATTCCAAATTTTAAAGTGGTACAACTTTGGCCCGTTCTATACAGATTGGATTAAAACTTTATATCATCAACCCACAGCTCGCATTTTAATTAATAATTCTCTCTCCAACAAATTCTCCCTACATAGAGGCACTCGCCAGGGCTGCCCTCTGTCGCCGCTGCTATTTAACTTAGCGTTGGAACCTCTCCTCTCTGCTATCCGACAATGCCCAACAATAACAGGAATTGAAACCACTTATTGTCATATCAAATTAGCAGCATACGCTGATGATGTCCTTCTCTTTATCCGAGATCCTGTTGCTTCCCTTCCCTCACTCGTTAATATTGTCTCTCATTACTCCAAGCTTTCTGGATACTCAGTTAACTGGGAAAAATCAGAAATTTTCCCTCTTAATGATCTCATTTACCCCTCAGATCTCGCCCAATTTCCCTTCACGTGGTCACACGGAGCTGTAAAATACTTGGGAGTGTTAATACATAAAGATCCGATTCAAACTCAAGATCTAAACATATCTAAAATTAAAAGTTTAGTTCTTAACACCCTGTCTCGTTGGTCTCCACTCTTCCTTTCATGGTGGGGCAGAATAGCTTCTATCAAAATGACCCTTACTCCTCAGATAAACTATACCCTCTCAATGCTTCCCTCCTTATGCAAGAAGAAATTTTTTCATTGGTTGAATAAGAAAATATCTGACTTTGTGTGGAATAACAAAAAACCTCGTATTGCTCTCGACAAGCTGAAAGCCTCTAAAATTAATGGGGGTTTGAATGTACCAGATTTTCACTTTTATTATATCGCATCATTGGCCAAATATGGAGCCTATTGGATTATTAACCCTAGTACCCAAGACTCACCAACCTGGTTTGACCTGGAACGGTTTTTATGTGCACCATTACATGTTTCATGCTTGTTGACGGTGCCAGTGCCCAAACTTTTGAGAAAATATTCCTTACTGAGTGCAACGCAGCATGCCCTTCATATACTAGACGCAATCGCAGAGATTTCAATTAAAGACAGTCCACTCTTGTCCATTTGGAATAACCCCAAAATCCAAATCAATAGTAAATCTCTTTCATGGAAAAGGTGGCAGCGGGCTGGTTTGTGGTCTCTCCATCAGATAACCACTCTCACTTCGTTTGTTCCCTTTGTCACAATTTGCTCTACTTACTCATTGTCTCCTTCTGCTTACTCACAGTGGCTTTCTCTTACTAAGACGTTATCTTCTATGTCTATACGCTTTGATTATATGACATCCATTCAAACTTTGTATCACTGGTCCACATTGGCTATATCAAAAGGTAAAGCGATATCTCTCTTTTATAGTATTCTAAGAGATCACTCTTTCACATTTTCCTCTCATTCCATGAAACATTGGGAATCTATGCTGACAACCTCACTTACTGATGTTGACTGGGAACTCTTCTGGTCATCGACAAACCGACCTCTTTTATCATCCAGAGTCTCACAATCAATGTTCTTCATTATGTGGAATGAGGTATGGACACCCTTTCGGATGTGGAAAGCTAACCTAAAACAAGACTCTATATGTTGGAATTGTATGAAAGAAGCTGGGACTCTTGATCACATGCTTTTCCACTGTGCTAAAGTTCGTTCCTTTTGGACGTGCATTTGGGACACCATAAAGTCTATTACCAATTGTTCAGAAGAAATTTCCTTTGACATTATAATTCTCCGATCCCAACACCCTTGTTTTACACAGTCTAACTGTCCTCCTAAACTCATTGATGCAATGTTTGTGACTGCCCTTATGCACATCTTGAAAAATTGGAAGTCCTCTTCATTACTAAACTATACCTTTTGGTGGAATTCTTTGAGCATGTATCATAAATTTGAATCATATGCTTATGAAAAGAAAAATATAATTCGACTTTCCAAAAGTTTGATACAATGTAAATCACCCTGGAAATTCCTAGACTCATATGTTCAATCTATTTCATAGACACTCCTCTCTCTTCTTCTTCTTCTTCTTCTTCTTTTTCTTTACCTTCATCTTTTTCCTCATTTTATTCTTTTTCTTTCTTCCTTCAATTTCTCTTTCCTCTTATCTTTTCCTTTATTATCTTTTCATGAACAGTCCTAGTACTTTAGATCTTTTAAAACGATTCAATTCTACATTGCACAATGTAACTGAATATTTGTTATACTAAATGTTTTGTTTTATTTTTTGATACCCTGTACTTGAACTGTTTCTTATATTTTTTCAAAAAACTCAATAAAAAAATATTGAACTTAAAAGATATTTGGAGGATTTTTCATTTCAATGATCAGGAATTTTCATTTTATTCCCATGTTCATAAATCATTTTCTAGAATTGATTATTTTTTCGTTTCAGATAATTTAGTACAGAAGGTTAAGAAGGCGAATATAGATTCAATTATACTTTCAGATCATGGGGGTATTTGGATTGATTTTGAGATAGACGAACAAGAAAATAATAGACCTGTTTGGAGGTTTAATAATACATTGCTAGCATATTCCAATTTTATAGAAAAATTTAAGTTAAAAATAAGTGAATTTTTTCAGTTTAATGAATTAGAAGAAATGTCTCAGGAAATTTTATGGGATGCCTTTAAAGCTACCTTGAGAGGACACATAATTTTGTACTCAGCATATGTTAGGAAACAACTAAATAAAGATTTTTTAATTTTAGAACAAAATATTAGAGAATTGGAAATTAAATTAAAGGAAAAATGGGAACAAAGTATTTATCAGAATTTGCTAAAAGTAAAATTTAGATACAATGAGATATCTTCACAATTGGCTAGAAAGGAGTTTGTGTCCTATAAGGCATTGTATTATGGAACCTCAAATAAGGCGGGAAGATTACTAGCTAACTATTTAAAAGCAAAAAAAGGAAAGCTAATATAATGGCTATTTCAGATGATAATGGAATAATTCATTCTCAAATTAAAAATATTTTACAACAATTTTTGAAATTTTATGAAAGCTTGTATTCTTCTGAGCATTATTTTAATAAAGAGAAAGATGGTTTTGAATTTTTAAAGTTGATTAATGGGCCTAAAGTTCCTGATCATATGAAAGAAAATCTCGAAGCACCTATAACACAAAAAGAAATTCAGAAGGCTTTAAAGTCCCTTAGAGTTGGATCCGCTCCAGGAAGTGATGGATATACGGTATAATTTTTTAGCTCTTTTCAAACTATCTTGTTACCCCATCTTTTCAAATTATATCAGTTTCAACTAAATAAAAGTTGTATTTCAGGTACTATGGCAGAAGCTTTAACAATAGTTTTGCCTAAGCCAAACAGAGATCCCATGTTGGTTTCAAACTATAGGCCTATTTCTTTGATTAATATTGATGGGAAATTGTTAGCTAAAATATTGGCTTTGCGTTTGAATAAGGCTCTCCCTTATATTATTGGTATGCATCAAACAGGATTTGTTGCTCAAAGACATTCTTCAAATAACACCAGATTAGCTTTTCATATTTTACATTTAACAAAGGATATGAAAGATCCGGCTTTCTCTGTCTCTTTAGATGCAGAGAAAGCATTTGATCGGGTAGAATGGACTTTTATGTATCAAGCAATGGATTGGTTTGGTATTGGTTCTCGATTTATACAAATGATTCAATCCCTGTATAGCTCCCCATCTGCTAGATTATATATAAATAATACTTTTTCAGAAGTTCTTTTTAGAAAGGGGAGTTAGACAGGGTTGTCCATTATCTCCTTTGTTATTTGATATTGTTTTGGAACCTCTACTTTTAGCTATTCAACAATCAAAGGAGATAGAAGGTATTCCTTATGCAGGTCGGGAATATAAAATCTCTGCTTATGCAGATGATATTTTGATTCATTTGAGAAATCCGGAGTCAACCATTCCACATTTATTGGATTTGATTGATAAATTTGGAAAATTCTCAGGTTATAAAATAAATTGGAATAAATCAGAAATTCTTCCACTAAATGTACATTGTATAAAAGGCTTATTTGATTCGTTTCAGTTTAGTTGGAAGAAAGATGGAATAAAATATTTAGGAATTTGGATAAAAAGTACATTGGAAGAAACAATGAAGGTAAATGAAAAATCCTTATTACTAAAAGTTACAGAATTGTGTGAGCAATGGAATCCTTTGCATATTTCTTGGTGGGGGAGAGTGCAAACAGTAAAGATGATGATTTTGCCTATAGTTTGTTACCAAATGAGTATGTTACCAGTTTATTTTCAAGAGTCCTTTTACAAAAAATTAAATAATATTTTGACAAAATTTGTTTGGCTTGGGAAAAAACCAAGAATTGCTTTAATATCGTTGCAAAAATCAATTGTGGAGGGTGGGGTAAATTTTCCAAACTTTTATAGGTACCATCAAGCCTATATATTGTGTCAAGGTATGTATTGGATCCTCCCTGAGCTTATTGATCATCAACCAGATTGGTTATATTTGGAACGGAATTTGGTGTCCCCTATGAGACTTCCAAATGTATTAAGTATCAGATTTCATAAATATGCTAAGGACAATATAATTTTATTGGATACTTGGAAAACTATTAAATTTATTGATAAATTAACAGAGGTACCAATAATGAAATCTACTTTACAGTCCTTATGGTTAAACTCCAAGATTCAAATAGGCGGTGCTGGAATCGCTTGGAAGAATTGGATACAGGCAAATATTAGGACATTAGATGATCTTATTTCTAATGGTAATCTGTTTGAGTTTTCACAACTGCAGCATTCATTTGGTATTTCGAACACTCAACAATATAGGTGCTTGCAGTTGAAGCAGGCTATTCAGATGGGATTCCCTGAATGGAAAAATTTTAAAACTTATTTTAGCTTGCAAATCCTTTGCTACCAAACAGATTTAATAGGACATCAGGCTGCCCAGTGGTATAAATTGATTTCTGGATTTTTAAATAAAAAACCAAAAAATAGTCTTAGAGACATTTGGAGTATCGAGTTAAAACAGCATATTTCTGTTTCTCGTTGGCCACGAATCTGGACTTGGAGATTAAGATGTACAATGTCAGCATCTATGAGACAAACATGTTTTTATTACATAGAATTTTTTGGACTCCAGTTCGGTTGAATAAAGTAGATAGTTCTAAATCTAATAGATGTTGGCACTGTCATATTGATATTGGGTCTTTGGATCATCTTTTTTTTTTTTGTCCATTGATACTTGGCTTTTGGAAGTCGATTTGGGGGCAAATAAACAATATTCTTCAATCCTCTATTCCTTTGACATATGAAGCAATAATTTTTGGAACGATTTTACATGATAAACCCACTTTGGATAGAAATAATAGTCGCCTTTTCATGATCTTATCAGGAATAGGGGTTCAAATGATCACATCTAATTGGAAAAATCATGATAGGATTAATTTTAGTTTTTGGTGGGCAACTGTATGTGCAACATATAAATATGAAAAGATTATGGCAGAACGTTTAGGGTTTGTTAAATCCTTTAAGGGGATTTGGGGTCCATTAACTAATTTTGTCACATTATAATTAAAGTGATTCCTTTTTCTTTATGTTAGATTCCTTTGCACATCCAGGGTGGGTGGGAGGGTGTATTATTTATTTAGAGGTATAAATTTCATAATATTCTATAATATTGATGAGTATAATATAATATCATTACTGTTATAGGTTAAGAAGGGATTTAAAATTTTTATTGTAATATTTCTGATGTTAATAGTGTATTTTCATATAGTTATTTTTTTGATTTTTCAAATGTATACATTCTTAAGTTCAAAATATCAATAAAGAAATTAAAAAAAAATAAAAAAAAATTGAACAATGTGTTAGCTTTGTGGGAAATTATGATTTTGGTCTTTACTGCACATTAGAAGATGCGCGATCGTGTGCTATTAAGAAATAATCCATGCTAATTTTGCTGGGAGGAAAAAAAATGGCAGTCGCAGCTCCTGCAAATTAATGAACATGCATGCAAGCAAGTACATGCAAAGCAGCTCATCAACATGCAGGGTTCACTACGAATGCTGTTTGTATATAAGTTGTGGGATATATCCACTATAAGAAATTGTCCCTGTTTTATGCATTCATTTGGAGTAAAAGGTTAATCTATAATAATAAAATGCTAAGCACGCATGCACACTCTTATCCCTTGTTCCCTGAGTCCTGATCTGTTGGGATGTGGCCGGCAGAGTGCGCATGCGCGCTAAGACGCATGAAAGGCAGTGCGGAGCGGACGATGCCAGGAGCAGGGCTTCAAGGCGAGGAGAAAGGCGGTGCGGAGCGGAGGATGCCAGGAGGAGGGCTTCGAGGCAAGGTGGCGCCTGCAGGCCACGGCGGCGGCTTCTGGCGGCGGAGTGCAGACGGTTCGAGCTCGGAGCCACTGGCGATCACCATGGCGGTAACTCCCTCCTCCCATCCTCTCTCTGCCGAAAAAAAAATTGCTGTCACATAGGGGGAAAGGGGCACTTCTGGTTGCAGCAGGGAAGGGCGGGGCTTCTCTCTCCTCCTCAAACAACAACAAAAACTACCGATACCCGCAGCTGTAACCCCCCCCCCCAAGTAAACTCCCTTGGAGCAAGATTGGACGCCCAAAAAAAAGAGGGGAGGGGGAGATCACTCCCAACTGTCCAAGGATCTAAGCAAAGGGCCAAGAAAAAGTTAAAAAAAAAAAAAAAGATACAAAGAAAGACAGACAGACAGCAGGAGAGAGAAAGAAATGAAGAACAACACAAGGGCAGGGAGAAAGACAGACAGACAAAGGGGGCCAGGGAGAGAGACAGACAGAAAAAAAAGACAGACAGTGGGAGGGAGAGAGACAGAAAGAAAGAAGACAGACAGACAGACAGACAAGATAATACTCTTCAGTATAGGAAATCTTAAAACTTTATATAGTATCTATAATGATAAAATGCTAAGCGCGCATGCGCACTCTTACCGCGTGTTCCCTGAGATCTGATCTGTCGGCCTGTGGCGGTAGGAGTGCGCATGCGCGCCAGACAAGCCTCCCTGCTCTCCATCTCACGCCACTGCAACAAAGGCAGCAATCGTGAGGATAGCCGCCATCTAGGGAGCATCAAATAATTAGACCTGAGGAGGCAATGCAGGATTATCTTCACACTCTGCTCCTAGCAGCAGAGCTCAGATCCAGAAGGCGACAATGGCATAGCCCTGCACTGCAAAGTGATAGTAAGGAAAAAGATCGTCAGACCGGCTGCCTAGAGCTCACTCTCCGCCACATTCTGGCTCCGCCTTTCTCCGACGCAACTTCCGACTGAGAGAAATCTTTGCGGTGGCCGAAAGGAGCTGCTGCTGCGGGACATGGATTTTGTGGATCGGAGTGTGAGTGGGAAGGAAGAGGGACAACTTCAGGCCATGCTGGGAGACGGCGGGCCACGGGACCCCCCTAGAGCCATAGGTCGCAGGACCCAGTAGACGACGTGTCGTACACGCTTTAATCTGGCCCTGTCTGAGAATAGCTCTGCTTTGACTCTCCAGTAGGCCGGAGGGGGATGTTCTACCTACGGGTGTGTTTTAGGGAGAGGCTTCTGTTTGGGAGTGAAACAATACCGGACTTTATGGGGGGTGGGGGAGGGAAGTGGAGGAATGCCAGCAGACTCGAGTATAAACTTAAGATTTAAATTTTGGCCCCTTTTTTGGACTTTTTGGACAGGGGGGAGGTAAAACAAAGGGAGAAGGGCTGCTGCTGGATAAGGGGAGCAGTGAAGGGGTGGTGGTGGACACAGGGGAGGTAAAAGGAAGGGAGAATGGACAGGGGGAGCAGCCAAGGGGTGGTGGTGGTCAGCCAAGGAAAAAGAAAGACATAAAGAAAGAAATACAGAATGCGGCTAAGGAGAGAGAGAAAGAAATAAAGACAGACACACACACATATATTCTAGCACCCGTTAATGTAACGGGCTATAAAACTAGTTTAATAATAGAATGAGTAGGCTTCTTGCTCATAAATTGAAATTACAGGCTACTAGAAATGACATCGCGAGCATTGTGGATGGGAATGGGGTACGCTGTACAACTTCGCAGGACATAGGGGAGGCGTGTAATATGTTTTATACAGAGCTTTATCGGGCAGATCGGACTATGAGTGAGGAGGCCATTGTTGATTATTTTTCTGGTCTGTCGTTGGAAGTCCTCTCTGCGGAGGAGACGTCTTATCTTTCTCGGCTGATCTCAGCGATGAAAATAGAGGAGGTTAGTCAGTCTTTGCCATTGCATACTTCTCCTGGGCTTGATGGGTTCACCAGTAAATTTTACAAAACATTTCAACTGATCTTGATTCCTTTGTTGGTACAGGTATTTAACCGGTTTGATGAGCACCATCCTCTTCCTGAAACTTGGAGATTAGCGGCTGTGACTTTGATTCACAAACTTAGGAAGAACCCGGAGAGTTATGTGGCCTATCGCCCAATTTCCCTGCTCAATGCGGATTATAAGGTCTTCACAAAAATTTAGCGGTAAGATTACAATATCATATTACATTACATTAGTGATTTCTATTCCGCCATTAACTAATACATAAGGCGGATTACATAAGAATTGTCAAGGTAGTTCAAAGCGGATTATATAAGAACTAGTATTTTAGCCCGTTATATTAATGGGTGCTAGAATATATGTCTGTGTGTCTTTATTTCTGTCTCTCTCTCCCTCCCGCTGTCTGTCTCCTTAGTGGCCCTTCCTATGTCCATAGTGTCCCTAGTGCCTCCTTCCCATGTCCTTAGTGACCCCAGTGCCTCTGTACTGTGTCCTTAGTGCCCCAGTGCTTGTGTACTGTGTCCTTAGTGCCCCAGTGCCAGCGTACTGTTTCCTTAATGCCCCCAGTGCCTTCTTCCTATATCCTTATTGCCCCCGGTGCCTCCTTCCTGTGTCCTTAGTGGCCCCAGTGCCTCTGTCCTGCTTAGTGCCCTCAGTGCATCCTATGTCCTTAGTGCCCTCAGTGCCCATTTCTATGTCCTTAGTGCCCCCAGTGCCTCCTTATGTCATCATTATCTTCCAGACTTTGTCCCACCCCCACCCCCGATGCCAGCCTGCCTGCCTCCCATCCCCCTTCCATTGAACCCCCCCACCCCCATGCCAGCCTGCCTGCCTCCCATCCCCCTGAGCAGCATGTTTCCATGGAACCCCCCCATGCCAGCCTGCCTGCCTTCCATTGAAACCCCCCACCCCCCCTCCGATGCCAGCCTGCCTGCCTCTCATTCCCCTTCCATTGAAACCCCCCCACCCTCCCATGCCAGTCTACCTGCCTGCCTCCCATCCCCCTGAGCAGCATGTTTTTAACCTCCCCCCCGCCAACCCTACCTGGCACACCAGAAACCCCCGTTGACTCTCCCAGCCGACCCTCCCACCGCTACACGGCCGACAAACCTGGCAGCTCCAGCAGCATCCCAGGCACACTAAACACGCTGCTTCGGCTCTTCTACTGGCCTAATTTCCTCTGCCACGTCACTGATGATGTCATCAGGGATGCGGCAGAGGAAATTAAGCCAGTAGAAGAGCCGAAGCAGCGTGTTTAGTGTGCCTGGGATGCTGCCAGATTTGTTGGCTGTGTAGCAGTGGGAGGATCGGCTGGGAGGGTCAACGGGGGTATCTGGTGTGGCGGGTAGGGACGGCGGGGGGAGGGGAGTCGCGGCATGTTAGTGGTGTGGCGGGTAGGGTCGGCGGCAGGGGGGGTGGAGGAGGGGGATTCGCGGTTTGTTACCTGGCTGGTCCTTTGATGCTTCTTGGCGACCGACAGGCTCCACATGCGCACTCCTACCTGCAGGTCCCTACAGCGCACGAAAACGGGTGCACGCAGGTGGGAGTGCGCATGCGCGCTTAGGGCTTTATTATATTAGATTGTCATATTGCTAAATAAATAAGGCGGATAACATAAGAGTTGTCATGATATTTAGAAATACATAAGGAGTAGATTGAACATTTTTTTTTCTGAGATAATCTGGTTGTGTTATATAGGTTTTATGTATTTTCTGAAGAGTAGGGTTTTTGTTTCTTTTTTGAAGGTTTTGTAGTCTGTGGTCGATGATAGCAGATTGGTGAGTTGTCTATCCAGTTTTGCTGCTCTGGTGGCCAGTAGGTTGTCATGCCTAAATATGCCTAAATTAGTGCATTATGATCAAGCGGGCTTTATTATTCAATGACAAACTTTTGAAAATATTAAACTGGCCTTGCATCTGATATAGCATGCTCGCAGGTAGGATATTCCTGCGGTGGTGCTATCACTTGATGTGGAAAAGGCCTTTGATCGAGTTGATTGGTCCTATCTTTTCAAAGTGCTGGAGACCATGGGAATTGGGCAGCAATATTATCAGTTGCCCGTTATCACCACTTCTTTTCAATCTAGCACTTGACCCGTTCCTTCATTCAGTACGCACTAATGTTAACATCAAAGGTGCTCAATGTGGCAACACAGAAGTTAAGTTCTCAGCTTACGCAGATGACGTGCTCATTTACACAACTCCAGATTCGCTGAATGAATTGTTATCAACCATAAAAGCCTATTCCAACATATCGGGCTACAAACTTAATAACACTAAGACTGAACTTATGCCTCTAAACTCACTAGTTCATCAATTCGAGGTTAAACATCATAATTTTCAGTGGTCTGATAATAAAATAACATACTTAGGTATTAACTTTGGTAACACCATTGAGTCAATGATGGAGCACTGCACTAATCATATATTACAGCTTATTAAAGATCAAGTTTCTATATGGACTCCATTAAGATTATCATAGTGGAGGCGCTTAGAGGCCATCAAAATGGTTTTAATGCCAAAGATTATATATACCTTAAGCATGTTGCTGATGTTACTGCACCCTTCTTTGTACAAAAAAACTGATACAACTATATCTCAGTATCTTTGGAATAACAGTACACCTCAGATCGCACTGAAAAAACTGAAATGTTGCAAGAAAGAGGGTGGAATCAGCTTTCTTGATTATTTCGACTATCATTGCACCTTGCTTTTGCGACAGGGTTCTCGCTGGATACTTAAAGATACTCTTCCATTGGTCAATACTGTAGGGTTTCCTTTTGAAAAAGACTGACATCACTCTTACTCTTTGCAGTGTCTTCCCTTTATGGAACCGCCTACTAATGATCTTGGCAGGGATCACATTTTGTTAACTATGTGAACAGTCTTTAAACAGATTGATTGTCTACCTGATTACCCCTGGCTTGGCACACACTACTCTCCAATATGGAGAAATTATTTGATTAGAATACAGAAAAATATGATTGATTGGAAACAGTGGCAAAGAGCTGGCATCTGGCAGATAAAACACCTTCATAATGTGAATTGATGGATTCCATTTGACAGCCTATGCAATAGCACAGGATTGTCAGTTAATAGACAATATCAATGGATACAACTCAGACATGTCAAACAAAGCCTATTCCATTCTAATTCAGTGCTAGATAATACACCGGATATTCTCACTCTTTGTCACGCCATTGCTTGTAACCGAAAAGAAGCATCTCAGTGGTATAAGGTAATAAGACATACAAAATATTTGAGACCGCAAGACGTTGAAGCTCACTGGAAAGATGAGTTACAATTGGAACTGACAGTAGAGGATTGGTATATTGTGTGGTCTCGTACATCCTTGGTGTGCAGGACTGCATCTTTTCTTCAAACATCCTTTTTCTTACTCCATAGGGCCTATTAGACTCCCAGCTGATTATCCAAATTCAACTCCAACAAATGTGACAACTGTTGGTCCTTTGGCACCTAAAGGGGTATGCTCCGCCACATGTTATATGACTGTCCCTTGCTTCAGATCTTCTGGAATAAGGTGTAGAAAGACATTTCTGCTTTGATTAAGGTATCCTTACTATTGACATACTCCATCCTTATTGCAGGGGGGTCATGGATCCTCAATGTCATTAACTGTGGAATCTGAACAACTGATGCATATACTAATCTTAATAGCTATAAAACTTATTCTTTCCAATTGGAAGAAATTGGAAGCGATGGAATATGCTGAGTGGTAGAACTTGGTTTGCACAACAGTTAAATTTGAACGCATCGCAGCAGAAAGGACTCTTTCATTGAAAAAGTTTGATCGAATATGGGCTCCGCTGTTAGAATTTGCTAAATTGCCAATGATTTCTCCTCAGACTTGGGTCTCTTGAACAAAGGTTATTTAAGAACATAAGAACATAAGAAGTTGCCTCCTCTGAGGCAGACCATAGGTCCATCCTGCTCAGCGGTCCGCTCCCGCGGTGGCCCATCAGGCCCATTGCCTGAGCAATGGTCTATACCTATCTATACCCCCCAATCCCTTTTTCTTCTAGGAATCTATCCAAACCTTCTTTGAAACCATTTAATGTTTTCTTGTCTACAACAGCCTCTGGAAGCGCGTTCCATGTGTCCACCACCCTCTGAGTGAAAAAGAACTTCCTAGCGTTTGTTCTGAACCTGTCCCCCTTCAATTTCTCCCAATGCCCCCTTGTGCTTGTGGTGCCCCTTAATTTGAAAAATCTGTCCCTGTCTACTTTTTCTATGCCCTTCAGGATCTTGAAGGTTTCTATCATGTCTCCTCTAAGTCTTCGCTTTTCCAGGGAGAAAAGTCCCAACTGCTTCAATCTGTCGGTATATGGGAGATTTTCCATTCCCTTTATCAGTTTGGTTGCTCTTCTTTGTACTCCCTCAAGTACCGCCATGTCTTTCTTGAGGTACGGCGACCAGTACTGGACACAGTACTCCAGATGCGGCCGTACCATTGCACGATACAGCGGCATGATGACTTCCTTCGTCCTGGTCGTAATACCCTTCTTAATGATACCCAGCATTCTGTTTGCTTTCCTAGAGGCTGTGGCACATTGCGCCGATGCCTTCAGTGTTGCATCTACCATCACTCCCAGGTCTCTCTCCAGGTTACTAACCCCTAGTGCTGTTCCCCCCATTTTGTATGTGAACATCGGGTTCTTTTTCCCCACGTGCATGACCTTGCATTTCCCCACGTTGAGCTCATCTGCCACTTTTCGGCCCACTTTTCCAGCTGCGTTAGATCCTTTTGGAGATCCTCGCAGTCTTCCTTGGTTTGAGCCCTGCTGTATAGTTTGGTGTCATCTGCAAATTTAATGACTTCACACTTAGTTCCCGCCTCTAGATCATTTATGTAGATATTGAACAAGAGCGGTCCCAGCACCGACCCCTGCGGAACTCCGCTCGTGACCCCTTTCCAGTCTGAGTAGTGGCCCTTTACGCCAACCCTCTGCTTCCTGTTTGCCAGCCAGTTTTTGATCCATCGGTGGACCTCCCCTTGTACCCCGTGGTTCCATATCTTTTTAAGCAGTCTCTCGTGTGGCACCTTGTCGAAGGCTTTTTGGAAGTCAAGGTAAATGATGTCTATAGATTCCCCTTTATCCACCTGGCTGTTCACTCCCTCAAAGAAGTACAATAAGTTTGTGAGGCATGACCTACCCTTACAGAAGCCATGTTGACTCGGTTTTAGCTGCCCATTTTTTTCGATGTGTTCACAGATGCTGTCTTTAATCAGTGCCTCCATCATCTTTCCCGGGACTGAGGTCAGGCTCACCGGCCTGTAGTTTCCCGGGTCCCCCCTTGCGCCCTTCTTGAAGATGGGCGTGACATTTGCTATTTTCCAATCCTCCGGGATCTCTCCGGTTTTTAAGGATAGGTTGCATATCTGTCGAAGTGGCTCCGCTATTACGTCTTTTAGTTCCTTGAGTACCCTTGGGTGAATGCCATCCGGACCCGGCGATTTGTCGCTCTTTAGTCTGTCAATCTGCTTGAGTACATCCTCTTGGCTTACCTCTAAATCGACCAGCTTATCGTCTTGGTCTCCTATTACGATCTCTTCGGGTTCTGGAATGGTGGTTATATTCTCCATCGTGAAGACTGACGTGAAGAACTCATTTAACCTGTCAGCTATCTCTTTCTCTTCTTTTACTACTCCCTTTCTGTCTCCATCGTCCAATGGTCCCACTTCTTCTCTCGCCGGTTGCTTCCCCTTGACGTATCTGAAGAACGACTTGAAGTTTGTTGCTTCCTTTGCCAGTCTCTCTTCGTATTCTCTTTTTGCTTTTCTAATCACTCGGTGACACTCTTTCTGGTGTTCTTTGTGCCCTTTTTGGTTCTCCTCTGTTTGGTCTTTTTTCCATTTTCTGAACGATGCTTTCTTGTCGCTTATCGCCTTCTTCACTGCACTTGTTATCCACACTGGGTTTTTTGTTCTATTTTTTTTGCACCCTTTTCTGAACTTGGGGATGCATATGCTTTGTGCTTCGTGCACAGTCTCCTTGAATAAGGTCCAGGCTTTTTCTACGGATTCCGTCTTCCCTATGTTGCCTTTGAGCTTCTTTCCCACCATTTTTCTCATGGCATCATAATTTCCTTTTTTGAAGTTGAGTGCCGTCGTTGTGGTTCTTTTCCCCTTTGATGATCCAATTTCAAGCCTGCACTGGATCATGTTGTGATCGCTGTTACCTAGTGGGGGTAATACCGCCACCTCCTTTGCTGTCCCCCCTAGTCCGTTGAAGATTAGGTCAAGAGTGGCATCGCCCCTTGTTGGTTCCGTGACCAGCTGCTCCATGAAACAGTCCCTCGTGACTTCTATGAATTTTGTCTCTCTTGCGCAGTTTGAGTGCCCAATACTCCAGTCTATCCCAGGATGGTTGAAGTCCCCCATCACCACCACATTTCCGCTTCTGCATACCTGCTTCAGTTCAGCCTCCATCTCCTGGTCGATTTCTTCCGGTTGTCCAGGTGGGCAGTAGTACAGACCCAGTTTAATGTCTGCTCCTGCTCCTCCCTGTAGCTTAACCCATAGTGATTCCAGGCCATCCGCCCGTACTGTTGTTTCCGTCCTGGCTGATGGTATGGAGTCTTTTATGTACAGCGCTATTCCTCCACCCTTTTTATGTGTCCTGTCTCTCCTGTATAGTTTGTACCCTGGTATGGCCACATCCCATTGATTGTCCTCAGTCCACCACGTTTCTGTGACTCCAATTATGTCTAGGTCCTTATTGCTGGCTGTGATTTCCAGTTCTCCCATTTTGGCCCTCAGGCTCCTAGCATTTGTGTATAGGCAGTTTAAGACCCAGTTTTTTGTCCTCTCTCTTTGTTTCCCTTGTGCTTTGGTATTCCTGTAGTTTCCCTCATGGTTTGCCAGCCCCTGAGCTTCGCCCTCCTCCTGTTGTGTGTGTGTGACGTCCTCTGCCTGTTTCCCCTGCGCCTCCTGCTCTCCTAATTCCCACTCAGTCCTGGGCTCTTTTTCACAATGACTTTGCCCCTCTGTTTCCTGTTGTTCTGTGTTGGTGCCGCTTACCTGGTCCACTTGTGCCCTCGATCCCTGCAATGCGTCTTTAGGTCCTTTTTCAACCCATACACCCTCAGACCCGAGTCCTCTTTTACACTGTCCCAGTTCAGTACCTTTGTCAGGTACTGATGTCCGATGTGTCGAGGTCAGGTCGACTATCGGCTTTCCCCTTCTTCTCAGTTTAAAGCCAAGTCTATGACGTTCTGGACGTTGCGTGCCAGCATCCTCGTCCCAGCTGTGCTAAGGTGCAGTCCATCTTTTCTGTAGAGCTTGTTCTTCCCCAAGAAGGTAGTCCAGTTCCTAACAAAGTGGAGCCCTCCTCCTCGCACCATCTCCTCAGCCAAAAGTTAATTGATTGTAGTTCGCTCTGTCTCTTTGTGTCCGCTCTCGGTACTGGCAGGATCTCTGAGAAGGCTATCTTCCTTGTCCTTAGTCTCAGTTTCCTCCCCAGGGTCCTGAACTGGTCAGTTCGTGTAGTCCTGTTGAAGTTTCTAATGCTGATGTCGTTGGTTCCGATGTGGATCACTACTGCTGTCTCCTCTGTCTCGGCTCCCTCCAGGATCCTCTCGATATTGTTGATGATGTCTTTTGTTCTTGCCCCCGGGAGACATGTTACCAGTCTGTCCTCTCTCCCTCCGGCTATATGACTGTCTACTCCTCTCAGGATTGAGTCCCCGACCACGATAGCTGATCTCCCCTTCTTCAACTGTCTCTCTGGTCTCAGATCTGTGTCATATGTGTAGTCCGTTTGTCCGTCCTCTGGGTTCTGCTGTGTCTCCGCCCCTGGTCTCAGGTCTGTGTCATCTGCGCAGTTCGCTAGTCCTTTCTCCTGGATCTCCTCCTCCTCTGCCTGCCCAGGTCCTCCGCAAGGTCCTAGTTCCATGGTGTCTGGTGATTCCTGTCGTCCAACTGTCGGTTCCCTCCTGGTGTGTTGGTGGTCCTGTGCCTCTACCATCTTGCAGGCCTCCTCAATGAATTTCTCGAGCTCCCTAACTTGTTCTGCGATGTGGCTCTCTCTGGCGGTGTCCACGGTTGTCCAACACTGTTCTTCCAGGGTGCACAGTCCCTCCAGTTCTTGTACTCGAACCTGCAGTCTACCGACCTCCTTCTTCAGGCTATCCAGTTCCTGACATCGATTGCAAATGTATACCTGCCTCCCGGAAGGGAGGTAGTCATACATATGGCACTCGATGCAGAAAACTGGGTAGCTCCCCTGGGTTCCTGTAGCCTCCATTCCTGTAGCCTCGGTGATTTGGGAGCGGTGCCTGACGTGCAGTTATCTTTTCTAAATGTTGGGAGCTGGAGGGAAGCACGATAACTCTGAGGCCTGCCAATTGAAAATGACGAGTCTTCCCCTCCCTGTAGAGGCTACTAGTGCCGATCTGCACTTCGGTAGCCTTTCCTTCCTTCAAGAGGAGCTTCTGGGGTAGCTCCCTGCTGGGGTCCTGTTAGCAGGGCTCGGTGACCACCAGTAACATTGTCAAATTATACAACTGCACGGTTCAGATGAAACTTACTGTTCTTCTTACTATTTTTAGAAGTAGTAGCATTGTCTACTTTACACATGCCATATAGATGTTATTGAATCTTTAGTACTAAACTTAATTTTCAAGCTTTGCTTATTCCTTCCTTTATTTCTTTCTTTTCCTTTTCTTATTTTCCTTATCTCCACGGAGGCATTGTGATATATTTTTTACTGCCATAACCTGTATTGTATAATCTTGAAATGTTGTCATATGCTTTTTTTTCTTCATGTTTTGTTACCAAAAATTTTAATAAAAAATTTTCAGGAACTTAAAAAAAAAAAGATCAGCCGCTCTTTTGTTTTAAAGTTAATGGGTGTTTGCAGTCCTCGATGGAGCTGGAGAGAGGGACGTAACAGGGTTGTTTGCTTTATTGATGGAACTGTTAGCAGAGATTCAGGGCATTAGTGTAGGGCCCCATCAATATAAAATCTTATTGTACGCGGATGATATGTTGTTGTTGCTACAACAGCTGGAGCGGTCCTTAGCGCTAGTTTTGGGGGCTTTGGAAGAATTTGGTAACCTCTTTGGATTTAAAGTTAATATGGATAAATCTGAAATTTTAAATGTGACATTGACTGATACACAGGTACAGCATTTAAAGACTCAATTTGCTTTCTCTTGGGCTCCTAATTTTATTACATATCTGGGTATTAATCTAACTGCAAAATATTGTCAGTTATATACAGTGAATTATCCAGAAAGGCTTCATCAGATTTTCACGGAATTAGAGCGTTAGGAGGGCTTGTCGCTGAGTTGGATAGGGCATATTTCTGTTCTTAAAATGCTGGTTTTAACTAAATTGTTGTATGTATTTCTGGCTTTGCCTATTGCACTCCCAGAGGATTTCTTCTGGATGCTTTCCCGTAAAGTTTTTGCTTACGTATGGTGGTACGGTGTAGTGTGCTTTATTGGGCTAAATTACAGGGAGGAATGGGGGTCCCCAATTTTCATTTATATTATAGGGCGGCGTTACTGCAAGAGATTGTTATGTGGATGACATTTGAGGATTGCCCGTAGATACATGTGGAACAACATTTTATACCTTGTATTTCATTGCGGAAATTACTGTGGGTTCCACTGGAGCATTTGCGTACTACTTTGCGGATTCCCAATCCTTTTTAAAGAACTATTCTGACAGAGTGGTATCAACTCTGGAGTTTGATGTTTCCGGATCAGCAGTTTTTTGGCCAAATGGTGATTTTGGTGATTCTGTGTTTTTCCTCTGACCGAGAGGTGGCGATTAATTATAGGTGGGTTAAACTGGGTTTACATTTTTGGGGACAGTTGTGGAGTGATATACAAGTGTTATCTTTTGAGGAGTTGCAGGCCTTTTTGTATACTCGGCTTTGTTCATAAAAGGTTTTTTGGGGGGAAATTTCCTTAGGCGAAATGCGCATACAACAAGCCCTGCGGATGGGAGTTGAATGAGGGCGGGTGTATCAGGCTTTATTATATAGGGAAGATCCATGGGATCCTTATAAAGTGGTTTGGGAAAAGAGAGTTGCAAGGAGGGAGGTTACTTATAAGGGTCTATTTACACCTACTCTATCTATTAACTATGTGGAAAATGGTTATAAAATGTACTATAGATGGTATTTTACTCCCGATAGGGTGCAGCAAATATTGAGTGTGGGTTCAGATCATTGCTGGAAAAACTGTGGGGAACGGGATGATTTCTTACATATCTGGTGGGTCTGCCCGGCTATTAAGGCGTATTGGCTGTGTTTTGGTATGTGTGCTGCGGAAACACTGCCCATTATGCTTAGATTATTGTTTGTTAAATGTGGAAGTATCTGGCTTTACGAAGTCAGAACAGAAATTTGCAGCTTGTGCATTCAAGGCCACCAGATTGGCGTTAGCTCATTGCTGGAGGTCTACTACCATCCCTGGCTGCTGTGAGATTTATCACCGTTCGGACTACCTCCAACTGATGGCAAAGTTGACAGCTTTTCATCATAATACTTTCCGTAATTATCATAAAGTATGGGATTTGTATGTGCAGTGGTGGGCAGTACAGGGAGACTCCTGTTGATTTGAAATATTGTCCATGTCTAGGATATCTTTTTGTAATGATTCCTCTCTCGTGTTCTTTGGGGTCTGGGATGGTGGGGATGGGGGTATTTGGACTGAGGGTGGGTGTATAAAATAACACAAAATTGTGGGGAGTGTTCAGATTGTTCTTTGTATTGCTTGTATTTGGAGTGTTGTGTTGTTCTTATGGTGTATTTTCAGAGTTGTATTTTGTAGTGTTTTACTCTCTTGCAATAAAAACATTAAAAAAAATAAAATTAAGCAGGCTTGCTAGACAGATATCAACAAGGGTTGATCCTGCTAGCAGCAGACTTCTGCTCTGCGAGTCTGTGTCCTCTCCCAGGCTTGCAAAAGAAAAGAACTGAGGGGGTAGGAGCTAGCCCACTGGGAAAGAGGTGGAGCTGAAAGATGTGTGACATCCTTCAGCAAACAACTTGTGGTTTCAGATGGATAACCTTAGCGTTTAGGAGTACAAGACACATTGCACTAGAAAATCAGCTAATATCTAAAGCAATTTAAGGCAGGAGAGCCTTTTGACTGTTTTAATAGCCTGCACCAAACCAGCTGCCAATATTCAGCAGCACTTAACTAAATAGTGCTACAGAATATCAGCAATCACCAGCCATGTTCCAAGTGGACTGGTCAAGGACATTACAGGCAGTAGAACCAGTGGGGAGCCAGTAGTTATGTGGGTGCCAGCAAAATTCAGTACCGGTGCATGTATAGCTTACCTTACATGTATGTAGGACACATAAAAAACTATCTTAAACTTTACCCGTTTAGCTAAGTCGATACCAGCACTGAATAACAGCCAGTACTCATATAGCTTCCAGGTACTGTACTATTCTCCCCCCCTACCTTACTCCCTAGTCCAGTAGAGTGATGGATGCAGGAATGAATCCAACTCCGTTCTGTCCCTAGCAGCTCCACAGTAGAAATAGCCACCTCAACCTCTAGAATAAGTATTGGGGTACCAACTGGGACCCACATAAGCCTTGTAGCATCCATTCCACTCTTCGGAAAAATAATGGAAGGGCTAGTACATACCCAGTTGATGGACTACCTCGATCAGTTCTCTCTACTACATGAAACCCAATCTGGCTTCAGACCTCTGTTTAGCACCGAGACAGTAATTGCGGCGAACCTAGATTACTTACGCTCCTTATTTAGCAAGGGCCATAACGCCCTAATCATGCAATTTGACATGAGCTCGGCCTTTGACTTGGTGGATCATGAGAAATTGCAACAATGCTTAGATGCAATCGGCATCAGAGGAGAGGTATTTGACTGGTTCCAAGGATTCCTTATATCCCGCACCTATCAAGTACGTTTCAATCACAACCTCTCTAAAACCTAGAAAAACCCATCTGGCGTTCCACAAGGGTCACCATTATCCCCACTGCTCTTCAATGTTTACATGTCATCACTAGGCGTGCAGCTGGCCCAGCAGGGTATAAAATTATTCAGTTACGCAGATGACTTTAAAATCATTATCCCATTCACCACTTCTCCCTCTGAAACTACCCACATTGCAACAGAAGCACTAAACTAGATGGAACAATGGACAACAGAATTCAGACTGAAGCTTAATTCAGAAAAAACTAAATTCTTCATAGCCTCGCCACACCCACTTGTCACTACAACACCACTATGCATCAACAAACTCAACTACCCTATTCAACCTACAATGAAGGTTCTGGGGGTAATACTGGACCAAGGCCTAACCATGAAAGACCAAGTGGACTCCCTAGTCAGAAAGGGTTTTTTTACTCTCTGGAAACTTAGGTCCATTAAAGCATACTTTGACGCTTCATCATTCAGAATTCTGGTACAATCCCTAATACTAAGCCATCTCGATTATTGTAACATCACCCATCTGGCAATCTCCCAGACGAACATGCAGAGACTGCAACTAGTACAAAATGCGACAGTCAGGTTGATCTTTGGGCTGAAGAAGTCCGATCACATAACCCCTTCCTACCAACTCCTACACTGGTTGCCAATGGAGGCACGTGCAAAGTTCAAGCTGGGATGTTTCTGCTTTAAGGTACTATCCGGTCTAGCCCCTAAATATATAACTGACCTCTTCTCTTTCTCAACCAACAGACATAAGAGAAGTACACACCTGAAGTTCGTCTCCCCATCGGTTAGAGGATGTAAATTTAAAAGACACCATCAACATCTTCAATCTTATCAAGCAGCCTTATGGGGCAAAAACCTGGAAAATCTAATTATACACACAAATAACTATGGTGAATTTAGGAAACACCTAAAAACATACCTGTTCTTGAAGTGCCTAGGTAACAAATCTGTACAACCTCTCCCATCACAATCTCTCTCATAACAACTGATCCCTTAAACTGTTAGCCACTAATCTCTAACTATGTAAGTTCCACTCAATTTGTAGCATCTTTCTAATCATTGTAAACCGCATAGAACTTCATGGCCCTGCGGTATATAAACTGTTATTATTATTATTATTATTACTGGTACCTGAACTTGACACGGCACTGAATATAAGAGCCAAATTTAGCCGGTAATGGTCAGGGTTTAGAAAACAACTGCTACTGGCTGAATATTGGGAGAGAAAAAAATTTACGGTAGATAAAAAGGAAAAGAAAATTATGAAGGTGATAAGAACCACAAAGGAGAGAAAGGTCTTCTGAAGGATCCTTCTTTTACAGTGGCAGCATGCAATTAAGAATATAAGAATATAAGAAGTTGCCTCTGCTGAGGCAGACCAGAGGTCCATCTCGCCCAGCGGTCCACTCCCGCGGTGGCCCATCAGGCCTATTGCCTGAGCAGTGGTCCCTGACTATCCCTATAACCTACCTCTACTCCTATCTGTACCCCTCAATCCCTTTATCCTCTAGGAACCTATTCAAACCTTCTTTGAAGCCCTGTAACGTGCTCCGGCCTATCACAACCTCCGGAAACGCGTTCCATGTATCCACCACCCTCTGGGTGAAAAAGAACTTCCTAGGGTTTGTTCTAAACCTGTCCCCTTTTAATTTTTCCGAGTGCCCCCTTGTACTTGTGGTTCCCCATAATCTGAAAAATCTGTCCCTGTCTACCTTTTCTATGCCCTTCAGGATCTTGAAGGTTTCTATCATGTCTCCTCTAAGTCTCCGCTTTTCCAGGGAGAACAGCCCCAGCTTTTTCAATCTGTCAGTATATGAGAGGTTTTCCATACCCTTTATCAGTTTAGTTGCTCTTCTCTGGACTCCCTCAAGTACTGCCATGTCCTTCTTGAGGTACGGCGACCAGTACTGGACACAGTACTCCAGATGCAGGCGCACCATTGCACGATACAGTGGCAGGATGACTTCCTTCGTCCTGGTCGTGATACCCTTCTTAATGATACCCAACATTGCTTTCCTTGAGGCTGTGGCGCACTGTGCCGATGCCTTCAATGTTGTGTCTACCATCACTCCCAGGTCTCTTTCAAGGTTACTTACCCCTAGCAGTGATCCCCCCATTTTGTAGGTAAACATCGGGTTCTTTTTCCCTACATGCATGACCTTGCATTTCCCTATGTTAAAGCTCATTTGCCAATTAAGATAATTGGTTTAATTACTCCTCTATGCCAAAAGATTCTATTTTAGAGAGTTGGGAGAAACACCCCTTAATTAGAACATGTGGGTTTCATATAAGTTATTTGTATTATTCTGGAAAATTATCTTAACATCAACGTGCACCCTTGCTTGTAAACCAAAGGCAAAAATAAACTTGGGACTAGCCCCATAGTTTAGGCCTCAAAATTATTTGCTGAAGAATAAGCAATCAGATTTCAGATCTTAGGCTTCCCAGGCTTAAGTGCAATAAAGAAGTAGGCTGCAAAGGACAAGGAAAAGAAGAAAAACCATCTGCTTTTACACTGTGCAAGGATCCCCTGAGCTAACGGGAAAGTTTAAAGAAGGAAGACAGAGCAAAAACTGCTGAGCGAGATGAAAGCAAACAACCAATAAACACAGGTAATCTATTAACCCTTTTATCTGTTCGAGATGAAAGCAAGCAACCAATAAACAAAGGTAATCTATTAACCCTTTTATCTGTTCAGGTGTATCTTTTCAAACATTATAGCACTATTAACAGTTATTGTGCAACAAACTAATACCTTGTTCACAGTATATGAAAGAATTTCAACATACAGATTTGACATTCAAAATATAGGCCTAGATTCACTAAATCTCCAAACTGTGCATGATCCGTTTCCGTTTGCATGCCGGCAGTGCAGGGCGGTAGAACTTCAGAGCAGGATTTCGGGGAGATTCAGGGCAGTGCAGGGTGACACGACTTCGGGGCAGAGAGCAAGACTTCAGGACAGTGCAGGGTGGCAGGACTTTGGGCAGTGCAGGGCGGCAGGACTGCGGGGCGATTCGGGGCAGTGCAGGGCAGCAGGACTGCGGGGCAGAGAGCAGGAGATTTGTGCTTGAATTGGAGCAGAGAGCAGGATGTGCAGTCGGAAACCTAACCCTAACCCCAGCAGTCACTTTTGGAGTTGATCGACCAGCCTAGTCGGATCGGGAAATTTGTTAGTGAATCACGTCCCTACCTACTTTACATACAGTTCCCCTCATTTGCATGGATTGGAAGCGGATCGCAGGAGAGGTTAGTGAATCGGGCCGGAGGGAAATTTGGTCGCTAAGGGGTCGCAAACCGATTGATAAATGATCGGTTTGCTTAGTGAATCTAGGCCATAGTGAGAGCAGCTTAAGATCATACTAGCTTATTATTCTCAAACATTTTACTTTATTAATAACAGTAATTGACTTACCAATCTAAGTCAATATACATAGCCTATATTTCTAAATTTGCTGCAATTCTTTTTAAGTATTAGGCCCTCTATTTCAGTTATCATACCTTGATCTGAGTAGATCCTTCAGTGCTGACAATCTGCTTCTGTGGTGACACAGTTAACAAATGTCCTCCTTTTACCGTCACGTATTGCTGAAGTGTTGATTGGGAAGTGCTTACAGGGGTGGGCATATGCAGTTGCTGCGATGGCTCCATAGGCTCCTGTTTTATAATCACCTTTCAATAAAAAAAAGAATGAGATTCCTGATTATTTTGCCTTTCTGTGGTATAACCAAGGTTGTTTCCGTATTGCATACGAGTGAGGGGGAGGGGGGGTTTCTAGTAGGATCACAATCTAAGTTAAATATTACACATAGGGATGGAGGAGTGGTAGACCCTGACCAATTTTTAGAGGGTTGTATTCTTGAAGAGCTAGCTGAATTAAAGATAGACAAAGCGATAGGGCCAGATGGTATACATCCTAGGGTGCTGATGATACTTAGGGAAGTTCTGTTGTCTCCTCTGACCAACCTTTTTGATGCTTCTCTGGAGGATGTGATCCCTCTTCATAAAAGTGGAAGTAAGAAAGAAGTAGGAAATTACAGGCCAGTAAGTCTGACTTCTGGGGTAAACAAATTAATGGAAACACTTTTAAAACAGAGAATGGTGAAGTTTCTAGAATATAGTGGGTTATAGGACCACAGGCAATATGGATTCATTAGAGGTAGGTCTTGTCAGACAAATCTGATCAATTTCTTTGACTGGGTGACCAGAGAATTGGATAGAGGGCGTGTGCTAGATTTAGTGTATTTAGATTTTAACAAAGCTTTTGACAGTGTTCCACACAGACATCTAATAAAAATGCCTTTGGGCTGGGTCAGGAACTGGTTGAGTGGAAGGCGACAGAGGGTAATGGTCAATGGAGACTGCTCTGAGGAAAGGGAAGTTACCAGTGGTTCTGATCTTGGGCATGTTCTTTTTAACATTTTTGTGAACGATATTGCTGAAGGGCTTTCAAGTAATATTTGCCTCTTTGCGGATACCAAAATCTGAAATAGTGTGGACACCCTGGATGGTGTGAATAACATGAAGCTTGAAGAATGGTCTGAAACTAGGCAACTAAGATTTAATGCTAAGAAATGAAAGGTCAAGTATTTGGGCTGCAAAAACCCAATGGAACAGTACAGTTTAGTGGCTGAAGAACTTATGTGCGCGACACAGAGCGGAACTTGGGTGTGATTGAATGTGAGGATCTTAAGGTGGCCAAACAGGTTGAAAAGGTGACGGCGAAAGCTCAAAGAATGCTAGGGTGCACAGGGAGTGGTATGGTCAGTAGGAAAAAGGAGGTATTGATGCCCTTGTATCAGACTCTAGTAAGACCTCATTTAGAATATTATGACAATTCTGGAGACCCCACCTTCAAAAAGATATAAAAAGGATGGAGTTGGTCCAAAGGAAGGCTATTAAAATGGTGCATTGTCTTCATTATAAGGTGTATGGGGACAGACTTAAAGATCTCAATATGTGTACTTTGGAGGAAAGGTGGAAGAAGGGAGATATGAAAGAAACGTTTAAATACCTACATGTCATAAATGTGCATGAGTCGAGTCTATTTCATTTGAAAGGAAGCTCTGGAATGAGATGGCATAGGATGAAGTTAAGAGGTGATAGGCTCAGGAGTAATGTAAGGAAATACTTTTATACAGAAAGGATGGTAGATGTGTCAATACCTCCTTTTTCCTACAGGCCATACCTCTCCTTATGCAACCTAGCATCCTTCTAGCCTTCACCATCACCTTTTCAACCTGTTTGGCCACCTTAAGAGCATCACATACAATCACACCCAACTCCAGCTCTTCTGTCGTGCACATAAGTTCTTCACGTTACCTCGGGTTTTTGCAGCCCAAATTCATGACCTTTCATTTTTTAGCAATAAATTTTAGCTGCCAAATTTCAGACCATTCTTCAAGCTTTGCCAGGTCTTTCTTAATGTTATTCACACCATCCGGCGTATCTACTCTATTGCAGACTCTAGAGACTCATTGAAATGGTCAATCAATGGAGGCACCAGAACATCCCTACGTTCCTTCAGCACCCTCGGATGTACATCATCCGACCCCATCGCTTTGTCTACCTTTATTTTAGCTACCTCCTCACAAACACAACCCTCTGAAAATTGATCAGGGTCTTTTACTCCTCCATCCCTATTCATGCTTGTCTTTTGTGGTCCCGCTCCAGGCGCTTCAGCCGTGAACACAAAACAGAAATATTTGTTAAGCAATTCAGCCTTTTATCAGCTTCTATATATTCCTCCCCTTCACATTTGAGTCTCACAATGCCACTTTTGCACTTCTTCCTTTCACTAATATATCAAAAAAATGTCTTGTTTCCTCGTTTTACCATGTCAGCTATTTTTTCTTCCATTTGCATCTTTGCTTTCCTGACTACACAACCAGCCTCTCTTAACTTTCCCAGATATTTTTTGCCTGTCTACAAATTTGTGAAAGCTAACCTCTTATTCCTTACCTTCTCAGCTACTACTTTTGAGAACCAAAGCATCGTTGTTTTCCTCTTGGTTTCACTTACTTGCCTAACAAAAAGGTTTGTCGCCCTTACAATCGCTCCTTTCAGCTTTGCCCACCACATTTCCACTCCTTCCAGACATTCCCACCCACACAATTCCTTGATGTAAACCCCCATCCGAAAAAAGTTAGGTTTTTTTTAAAGTCTAGAACCTTTGTTTCTGAATGAGCCCTCTCTATACCCATCTTAATATTAAACTGTACCATGAAGTGATCACTGGATGCCAGATGATCACCCACTGTAAAATCAGAAACACTTTCCCTGTTTGTAAGCACTAAGTCTAGTATGACCCCATCCCACAGGGGTTCCATTACCAACTGCTGAAACAGTTCTCCTTGTAGAGAATCCAGGATCTCCCTACTTCTAGAAGACAGCGCACTAGAGATATCCCAATCAACATCCGGCACGTTAAAATCACCTATTAGCAAGACTTCCCCTTTTTCAGAGATATTCTGAATGTTCTACCATTAAATCTCTATCTACTTCTTTTGTCTGTGAATCAGGCCTGTATATCACACCACTGGAAATATATTCACCATTCCCTCTTTCCAAATTGATCCACAGTGCCTCTTTCTTGCTTTGCAGATCCTGCAATTGTGTGGCTTTAATATGATCTTTAAGATAGCACAGTTACTTACCGTTATCAGGTGTTATCCAGGGACAGCAGGCAGATATTCTTTACATGTAGGAGACGTCACCAACGGAGCCCCCTAGCGGACAGTTTCACAAGCAGACTTGCTCAAAGACCTTCAGGCTTGCGATTGGCCCGCGCATGCCCCTCCTGCCCTGCCTAGGGCATGTGTCTCCTCAGCGTGTCCTCAGTTCAGATAGCAAAGAAGCCAACCATGGGGAGGTAGATGGGTTGCGAGAATATCTGCCTGCTGTCCCTGAATAACACCTGTTATGGTAAGTAACTGTGCTTTATCCCAGGACAAGCAGGCAGCATATTCTCTAAATGTGGGTGACCTCCAAGCTAACTATAATGGGATGGAGGGAAAGTTGGCAATTTAGGAGAACAGATGCTGCAAAACAGACTGGCCAAAGCGGCCATCACACCTGGAGAAAGCATCCAGACAGTAGTGTGAGGTGAACATATGAACCGAGGACCAAGTGGCAGCTTTACAGATTTCTTCGATGGGAGTCAAGCGGAGGAAAGCAACAGACGCCTCCATCACTCTGACCTTGTGGCCCGTGACTCGACCCGGCAGGGAGAGACCAGCCTGAGCGTAACAGAAAGAGATACAAGCAGTCAACCAGTTAGAAATGGTCCGCTTAGAAACAGAGCGACCCAAGCGATTGGGATCGAAAGAGAGGACAAGCTGGGGAGCAGTACGGTGAGGAGCGGTGTGCTTCAAGTAGAAGGCCAGCGCACGCTTACAATCAAGAGAATGCAGAGCCATCTCACCAGGGTGAGAATGGGGCTTCAGAAAAAAACACAAGAAGAACAATAGATTGGTTAATGTGAAAATCAGAAACAATCTTGGGCAAGAACTTAGGATGGGTACGGAGAACCACCTTATCATGATGGAAGACAGTGAAAGGTGGGTCCGCTACCAAGGCTTGAAGCTCACTGACCCGACAGGCAGAAGTGAGAGCAATAAGAAACACAATCTTCCAAGTAAGATACTTCAAGTGAGCCCACGCAAGCGGCTCGAACGGGGGTTTCATCAATAGTGCAAGGACCACGTTTAGATCCCAAACCACCGGACGAGGTTTAAGGGGCGGATGAATGTGGAAAAGTCCCTTCATAAACTGGGAAACCAGAGGATGAACAGATAGGCTTCCCATCAATCGGCTGATGAAAAGCAGCAATGGCACTAAGGCGGACTCGAACTGAAGAGGACTGGAGTCCAGCGCCAGACAAGTGTAACAGATAATCCAGGACAGCAGATAAGGAGGCAGATAGAGGCTCCAGCCATTGAGCAGCACACCAGGAAGAAAAGGGGGTCCACTTCTGATGGTAACATTGGCAAGTGGACTCCTTCCGAGATGCTTCCAGGATATCCAGCACAGGCTGGGAGAGCTGGAATGAGGGTATTAAGTCTCGAGGAACCAAGCTGTGAAGTCCAGAGACTGGAGGTTGGGATGAAGGAGAGAACCCTGACTCTACGTAAGCAGAGAAGGAAAAATAGGCAGAGGAAGGGCTCCCTGGAACTGAGTTGTAACAGAAGGGAGAACCACGGTTGCCGGGGCCACCGAGAGCTATCAGAATTATGGTGGCATGGGAAGACTTGAGCCTGACAAGAGTCTTCAGAATCAGAGGGAATGAAGGGAACGCATACAGGAACCTGTTCGTCCAATCCAGAAGGAAGGCATCTGCCTCGATCCTGAGAGGGGTGTAGACCCTGAAGCAGAAGCAGGGCAACTTGTGATTGAGGGGGGACGCAAACAGATCGACGTCCAGAGCCCAACGAGCAAACACCTGATGCAGGGTTACGGAGTGGAGAGACCACTCGTAAGGCTGCAGAAGATGACTCAACTTGTCTGCCAGACAGTTCCGCTGGCCCTGAATGTAGACAGCTTGAATGAATATGTTGCGGCGGACGGCCCAATCCCAGAGCCACATTGTCTCCTGGCACAGGGACCTGGACCCCTTGCCCCTCTGTTTGTTGATATAATACATGGCGACCTGGTTGTCCGTGCAAACCAGCACCACTCAGTCGCGAATTAGGTAACAAAAAGCTTTCAGAGTGAGGAAAATCGCTCGAAGCTTCAGAAGATTGATGTGACAAAGGTGGTCGGCACGGAACCAAAGACCCTGGGTGCGTAGACCACCCAGATGAGCCCCTCAGGCATAGGTCGACGTGTCCGTCATGAGGACCTTCTGCGGAGGAGGAGCATGGAACAGAAAACCTCTGGAAAGCTTGGAAGAGAGCATCCACCAACGTAGAGATCTCCTCAACAAAGGAGTCACGACAATGCGTCGAGAGAGAGGATCCCGAACCGGGTTCCATTGGGATGCCAGAGTCCATTGAGGGATACGGAAGTGAAGTCTGGCAAAATGATCACATGAACCGTGGAGGCCATGTGATCTAGGAGGATCATCATGAGCCGAGCCGGCGCCGAGTGCAGATGGGTCACCATGTGGCACAAACGGATAAGGGCCTCCTGACAAGGCCGAGGCAAGAAGGAGCGGAGACGAACCATTTCCAGGATCGCTCCGATGAACTCGAGAGACTAGGATGGGCAGAGGTGAGACTTGGGAAAGTTCACCTCAAAGCCAAGACTCTGAAGGAGTAAGATGGTCTGTTCCGTCTCTGCAGATCTGTCCTCCTCCAGTGATCTTTCTCTTCTGACAGTGTGATCAAAATAAGACAGTTGCACTTCAATTGTGTTTTGAGTGACAGCCAGTTTGATCTCTTCCAGAATTGATTTGTTAGTTCTTTTGACAGTCCACGGCATGCATAAAATCCTTATCCAGCACCAAAGCTCAAATGAGTCGTTTTTTTCTGTCTTGTTTCCACAGTGTCCAGCTTTTGCATCCGTAATTGATCACTGAGAAAATGAGTACAAGGACAAGTCTAGTCTTAGTTTGGAGTTATTTCTTTGCCTTTGTGAATACTTTGAGAGCCTTCATTGAAGAGCGACCAAGTGCTGTTTTGTAGTGTATTTCTTCCCTTCTAGTTCTTTGTTTACAAAAGAGCCCAGAAGATTGAAATCCTTTACAACTTCTGTTCTTATTGCCTTCAAGCTCAAAATCATCATTTTCCGTGTTCATGAGCGTTCTTTATGTTCAGTTCTAATCCCATGTTATGACTTTTTTAGTTTTGACTTTTACAGCATGTGATGAGTATTCTATTATCTGCATGGTGCAGATTGTTTGTTTCAGCTACCAGCTTTAAAACAGGATCTCTTCTTCCAAATTTGCTTTTCTGAAAATGGCTTTCACCATAAAGGTTCAACAGGTAAAGTGACAAGATGCATCCTTCCCTGACACCACATTTTATTGGAAACCAATCAGTGTTGTCATATTCAGTTTTCACTGTAGCTTCTTGGTTTTCGTAGAGGTTATCAGCTGAGTCATGTGTTTGGGTATTCTCATTTGTGCTAGAGTTTTCTGTAGTTTATCATGATCCACACGGTCAAAAGTTTTGTTGTAGCCAAGCAAAAATATAGGGGCTTTTTGGTATTTGCTCTTCTCCAATATCCATCTAACATTTGCAGTGTCTCTCATTCTTTGACCTTTTCTGAAACCAACCTGAACTTTGGGTAGTTCATGCTTAGCGTATGATTGTAGTCTTTGTTGTGTTTACAGCAATATTTTGCTTGCATGTGGAATTAATGCAATAGTTAGTGCTTGGGGGTCACCTTTCTTAGGTATAGGTATGAACAGTGATCTTCTCCAGTTGGCTGGCAATGTTTTTTTTTCCTTCCCACTCTGACAGTCGAGTGAGGGCCACGATGGCACCTTCTGAGCCTTTGATTAATTCAATTGGAATACAGTAGATACCAGGCCACTTGTTTTTCAAAAAAGCTTTAATTGCTCCTATGTCTTCTTTTAAAATATCTGGTGGTTCTTTGACAACAGTTTCTAGTTCAATTTCCCCAATGTTATCCTTGATACCTTTTTTTGTATAAATTTTCTGTATATGCTTTTCATCTGCTTTTTAATGCTTTTTGGATCATTTAATATCATTCCATTGGTGTTTAAGCATCTCCTATCGAGTTTGGAATTTGTGCTGCAATCTCTTAACATCCTGATATGCTAATCTGGCTTTTCCATTACATGTTAAGATTCAATTTTCTGACAAATAACCTTGAGATATCGTTCTTTGTCTTGCTGATCTTGACATCTTAGGAAGTCGTTCCAAATCTTTTATCATATTTGTCACCCTTCTTGGTACCTTTTCTAATTCCGCTATATCTTTTATGAGATATGGCATCCAGAACTGTACACAGTATTCAAATTGCAGCTATACCATAAGAACATAAGAATTGCCGCTGCTGGGTCAGACCAGTAGTCCATCGTGCCCAGCAGTCCGCTCACACGGCGGCCCTCTGGTCAAAGACCAGCGCCCTAACTGAGACTAGCCCTACCTGCGTACATTCTGGTTCAGCAGGAACTTGTCTAACTTTGTCTTGAATCCCTGGAGGGTGTTTTCCCCTATGACAGACTCCGGAAGAGCGTTCCAGTTTTCCACCACTCTCTGGGTGAAGAAGAACTTCCTTACATTCATATGGAATCTATCCCATTTCAACTTTAGAGTGCCCTCTCGTTCTCCCCACCTTGGAGAGGGTGAACAACCCGTCCTTATCTACTAAGTCTATGTTTCGATCATGTCCCCTCTTAATCAAGGACATATAAAATTTTCATCTTTGTTTTCCATTCCTTTCCTGATAATTTCTAACATTATATTTGCTTTCTTAGCCGTCGCCGCCGCACATTGAGCTCATTTGATTGAAAATGGCCCTGTCCTGTCCATTTGAGTTCACTGATCCCTATTCAATTTTTTTTTTTGTCTTTTTCCATTGGTTTCTAACAACTTCCAACTTTCCTTGGTTCATTCTTTGTACGTTCCATGTTCCCATGCTGAGAATATCTTTAGATTCTGATCTCCTTTTTCTGTCCAGCAACATCAGTATCAAGATGTCCTGGTGGCTTTGATCTGTTGGCTTCACAAACACTGGACATACTCTGGGTGATGATCAGCTCTTCCCTAGTAGCATGGCGAGTGCCTTCTGACTTGGGGGATCATCTTTCAGCATTATACATCTATTTTCTCTCGTCGAGTTTCATGGCAGAATACAGAAGTAGATTGCTGGGTTTGCCTTCTGCGCAGTATAAATTCAATGTATGTTGTCACATCAAATGTGTTCCTTTGCCTCCAACACTGCCCATTTGTTGCTGCCCAGATGGTTGGTACATCATAAGTCTGACATCGCCACTGAAACCTGCTCACCTTGGAGGCCCTGCTGGTAATGAAACTACCGACAGCATATCTTACAGCTTCAGATGCACACAAGCCTTAGTGGTATGACAAACCCATGTACTATGACTGAAGGGCTGATGATATACAATGCAGTTAATACCTTGAAGTCTAACTTCTGTTAATATACAACAAAGATTTCATGTTAACTGTAAGGTATGGTCTTCGCCCCAATATAGCATTTTCCATGTTGGCTATTTAGCATGCACAAATTGTTGCATTAACTGAACACTGTGCTTTTGGTATATGCTGAAAGCTACATTAAACAACTAACATGTCTCATGTCGGGCCCCTTAGAACATTGCTTCCACAAGCACTACACTTTTTTTTTTAAGATTCCTTTTTTAAAGCTTTCCATCAAATTTCCATCAGATCTGGGTGTCTTGGAGCAGGATGGAGAAAGTGGAGGAGGAAAATGCCGGGGGGGTGGGGGGGGAGAGGTGGGCAGTTTGTTGGCAAAGGAGATACAGGAAATTCCATATGCAGGTCAAGATTATAGGGTTTCGGCCTATGCAGATGATATTTTGCTTCATTTGAAGAATCCCGAGTCTACCATCCCGCATTTACTGGAATTGATTGATCGATTTGGCAAATTTTCGGGTTACAAATGTGCATTGTGTAAAAGGCTTATTTGATCCATTCCCATTCCTTTGGAAGGAAGAGGGTATAAAATATTTGGGTATTATGATTCAAAGAACATTTGAAGACACAATGACAGTAAATGAAAAATCCATATTATTGAAAGTCAAAGAAATGTGTGAGCATTGGAACCCATTACATCTTTTTTGGTGGGGTAGAATCCAAACCATAAAAATGATGATTTTGCCTGTAGTTTGCTACCAAATGAGTATGCTGCCAGTTTATTTTCAAGGGTTCTTTTATAAAAAACTGAATGGCATCCTTACAAAATTTATTTGGCTGGGTAAAACTGCTAGAATAGTTTTAGTATCTTTACAAAAATCACAATCGGCGGGGGATGGGGTAAATTTTCCAAATTTTTATAGATTCATCAAGCCTTCATTTTGCATCAGGGTTATGTATTGGATCCTTCCTGAACTCATGGAGAATCTACTGGACTGGCTGATCTTAGAGAGTCATCTTATGTCCCCATTAAGTTTGTACCATATTTTGAGTATCAAACTGCCCAGAATATATAAGGACAATAGTATTCTTTTTTCCACCTGGATCACATAAAAATTCATTAATAAATTAACATCTATTCCAATACAACAATCCACTTGTCAGTCCTTACGGTTGAACTCCAAGATTCAAATTGGCAAGTCTAAGATCCTCTGGAAACATTGGCTGCAGGCAGGTATACGTACTTTAGATGATGTGATCTCAAATGGGAAAATGCTAAATTTATTACAACTGCAACAATCATTCAGCATCTCAAAGTCTCAAGCTTTTAAATGGTTGCAGTTGAAACAGGCCATTCAGAAAAGGATCCCTGATTGGCGACATTTAAAAAAATCAAGTATAGCTTGCCGGGCCTATGTTTATAGACAGATTTCCAAGGGCATCAGGCCGTCAAGTTGTACAAATTAATATCTGAATATTTAAATAAAAAAACAAAAACAAGCTTAAAAGACATTTGGAGCATTGAGATAAAGCAGCAGATTTCTGCTACTCAATGGCCATGGATTTGGACTTGGAGGATGAGATCTACAGCATCTATGAGACAAACCTGGTTCTTTTTGTTACATAGAATTTTCTGGACCCCAGTTCGTTTACAAAAGTTGGACAGTTCAAAGTCATCTTGTAATAGGGACACTGGATCATCTGTTGTTCTACTGTCCCTTGATACTCAATTTTTGGTAATCAATATGGGGACAAATTAATTTGATACTGGAAATTTTGATTCCGTTATCCTATGAGGTGGTAATCTGTGGGACACTGTTGTCAATTAAATCTCTGTTAGAAAGGTATAAAAGCAGACTCTTTATCAAGTTTCATTTATCAGTATGACTGGGATAGCCATGCAAATGATTACCAAGAACTGGAAAAATTGGGACAGACTTAATTTTTCCTTTTGGTGAGAAATTTTATGGGCTCCTTTTACTAAGCTGCGATAGCGGTTTTAGTGCGTGCATAGCGCGCGCTAGACCTTAACGCCAGCATTGATCATAGCTTGGGTTTAGTGTGCCCTAAAAATGCTATCGCAGCTTAGTAAAAGGAGCCCTATGTTTATGTTATAAATATGAAAAAATGAATTCAGAAATATCATGTCATAATAAACTATTTAAATTAACATGGGGTCCATTGACAAATTTTGTTAATACTAATTAGTTGGATTATACCTTTATTTCCTATTTGATCTGCACATCCAGGGAGGGGGGTAATATATTTTGTTGTATTCATTGATCGATTGTAAATGCTGTCTATGACGTTAATTGTATGTATATATTTAAACACTGTTCTCAAATTGAAAATTAATAAAGATTTATTTAAAAAAAAAAAAAGTACGAAGCAATACTCATGGAAAAAGATGAATTAGTTTTAACTACTGATTCATGCCTCAAACCATCTACCTTTCCAAACCCTGAGCACAACTGCCTAGACATCATAGAGTACCAGTGCAGCAGTCCTTTATTAAAAATTTTTTTTTTTTTTTTTTTTAAACACCCTTCCTAATGTTTTTTCCTTTCGTGTTTCTCTCTTTTTAAAATGATTAATATTGTAACCTGAATCCCTCTTCCCTTCCATCCAGTTGAGTCTGTTGGTCTGTAGGTCAAACCCCCTTTTTTTTTATTTATTATTATTATTACCTTGTATCTTAACATATGTTCAAATTTGGATTTTATTGTAATTCGCTTAATATTTTATTTGTTATTATTATTTTGTTCAAATTTGGATTTTAATGTAAATCGCTTAGTATTTTATGTATAAGCGATTCATCAAATTTTTAATAAACTTGAAACTTGAAACCAAACAATGGTATGCCCTGATTTAAGAAATACCATTACCGGGAGGAGTCTGTCTGTTTATTGACAGATCATCCCAGGTAATTGAGAGAAAGAATGGCTGTAATGTGGTAGATGGGGAGATCCATCAAATTGTGGAGGCTGATAGATTGCCCAATGCCTGATCAGCCCAGACTTGTGAAATATATGCATTAAACCAAGATCTACAGACATTGAAAGGGAAGGAGGGAACTGTATATACAGATTTGAAATATGCTTTCAGAGTGGTACAGACCTTTGACAAAATATGGGAGCAATGTGGATTTATAAACAGCCAAGAGAGAGAACTAGTATATGTCCCCCAAAACGAAAACTATTTTCTTTCCATGGAAAGAAGGTATATCACTATGTTCTCCAATTTGTATCAATAACACTCCACTCAAAATGGTCTCATCAGTAAAAGTATTAGGAGTCATAATTAACCAGAAATTGAATTATCATGATCAAATCAGCTCTGTGGTCAAAAACGGTTGTTTGGGTTTTTTTTTCAAATTGCGAATGATACACTCTCCAGTAAGCTGCCTGGATTGCACATCCCTTAACATCCTGGTCCACTCCCTTTAAATATCAAAATTAGACTACTGCAATTCTTTATACAAGGGTATTTCACAAAAGGAGCTCAGACGCCTTCAAATAATACAAAATACCGCTATCAGGATCATCACTAATTCCAGAAAATTTGATTACGTCACCCCTCTTCTGAAAAAAGCCCACTGGTTACCAACTGTACATAGAATTACATATAAAATAGCACTTATAACGTTCAAAGTTCGAATGCCCCCAGTTTTGACAAATTTCTCATATCACATAATTTATCTCAATCATTAAAATCCTGTTCTCAAAATCTATTGACAGTCCCCTCATTGAAAGTAATCAATACATGCTGTAACACATCGTTCTCAGTTACAGCCCCCCTTACATGGAACTCCCTACCTGCTTTTTTAAGGGAATAAAAAAATCTTGACAAATTTAAAGGATCTCTAAAATGTTTTCTTTTTTAAAGATGCTGCGTTCAAATTCTAATTTCTGACATATCTCTGAATTTTCAATAATGCCTTACTCTCAGCAATGTTAAATATTATTCCTCTTTTTCTATTTTAGGCTGTCTTCCCTCTCCTCTCGTTCTGCCCTTTTTATGTTTCTTTACTATACAAATTGCATTTCTCCTTTTTCCCTATCATTCCAGTCCATATTTGGAGTCTTTATCTCTAGTCATGTTTTATATGATTGCCTGTATTCCCATATTTTAATTGTAAATCGCTTAGAATTTTATGTAAAGCAATCAATCAAATTTTAATAAACTTGGAAAACTTAAAACAAGCAAGTATTGGAGAATTTATTCCTCCCAGAGGAAATCTCAGTAGTACATGTGTAGGAGTCACAAGGATATGACCAAGTTCCTCCGGGAATTTATCAGTGCACACACATGAAGAAACCCAATTAAAAAGTTTGGCCTTGAAGGAGATGGGAGCTATTTTCATACTAGTCGGTGGACAATTGTCCAATAGGCAATTGGATTTTACTTATTTGAGTAAAGCTTGAGGAAGTGGTTCCAGTCTGCATTTTCAAAGTTGTTCCAGATCATGTCAACAACTGAACCTTCTTTGTCTAAGGCAGTTAATGTGATTGGTAAGTCTAAGCTTGACCCTACAAGATTCATTTCAATTTGAGAATTTTTGTAGCAAAAAATTTGGCTAAATTTGCAGTAGGGGGTGGGAGGTCTGTACTGGAACATTTGTGCAAATCAATATCAAACAAAGCATTGACTATTCTGAAAAGTTCATTACAATTTAAAGTAGGAGTATTGATTTTTTTAGAGTAATGTTTGCTACGATTTACTTTAATCATTATTTTATATACTTTGACCTTTAGTCGCCAAGTAAGTCTATCCTCATCTTTCCCTGATTTGCACCATATTCTTTCCAATTTGTGTAATTCTCGCTTTAAAACCATTAAATCAGTATCATATCAGCTGTCTGATAAACGCTGTCTTTTTCTATGTTTTTTCAGAGGTGCAATATCATTCAAGACCTGATCGCTAAAGTTTTTCCATCCTAAAATGAAGTTTGGATCAAAAAGCTGAGTTGGATATTAAGCTGTAATGCGACCAAAATTCTACTGGGTTCAGTTGTCCTCTTGTGCAAATAGTTTTCTCTTTGAAATTGTTCCTTGGTTTCATTTTAAGCTGTCTTTGATCCAGCTTAATTCAAAATTGCATAAAAGATGGTCCGACCAAGGAGTATTAGTCCAGGTTTCACTTTTGAAACTTACACTGGGAGTCATTGGGGCATTAGAAAGAAATGTATTTACAGCTAAGTGGTAGCCTCTCTGATGGGTTTTATTCGGAGATGGTTTGGAAAAACCCAATGATGTAAGGAAGGAAAGCAGATTAGTTACGTTGGAATTGTCTGCCTGTTCGAGGTGTAAATTAACATCCCCAGCTAAAAAGTTGTAGGCACCGGTTACCGAGTTTGCAAGGAGGAATTCATAGAATTCCTCTTTTGCTAGATGCCATTTGTTGGGGGGGGATTATAAAATAGCGTGACAATCAAATTGTCTTTGCAGTCCTCTAAAACATCGGAGGTGACCAGTGGAGTGCCACAGGGCTCGGTCCTGGGTCCACTCCTTTTCAACATATTCATAGGGGATCTGACTCAAGGGCTTCAAGGTAAAATAACACTATTCGCCAATGACGCCAAACTATGTAATATAGTAAGTGAATGCAGTTTACAGAATTATATGGCGCAGGACCTGCTTACATTGGAAAGTTGGTCCTCAACCTGGCAGCTAGGCTTCAATGCTAAGAAATGTAAGGTCATGCACCTCGGAAGCGGAAATCCATGCAGGACGTACTTCTTGAACGGAGAAACTTTAACTAGGACTTCAGCAGAACGAGATTTAGGAGTAATCATCAGTGCAGACATGAAAACTGCCAATCAAGTGGAGAAGACTTCATCCAAGGCAAGGCAGATATTGGGTTGTATCAATAGAAGTTTCGTCAGCCGAAAGCCTGAAGTCATAATGCCGTTGTACAGGGCCATGGTGAGACCTCATCTGGAGTACCGTGTGCAGAATTGAATCGGTTCAGTGGACGGCCACCAGGATGAAGAGAGACTGAACAAATTGCAGCTCTACACTCTCGAGGAACGTAGGGAGAGGGGAGACATGATCGAAACATTTAAGTACCTCACGGGACGTGTCGAAGTGGAAGATGATATTTTCTTTCTCAAGGGACCCTCGGCCACAAGAGGGCACCCGCTCAAACTCAGGAGCGGAAAATTTCATGGCGACACTAGAAAGTATTTCTTCACAGAGAGAGTGGTTGATCATTGGAACAAGCTTCCAGTGCAGGTGATCGAGGCAGACAGCGTACCAGACTTTAAGAATAAATGGGATACCCATGTGGGATCCCTACGAGGGTCAAGATAAGAAAATTGGTTCATTAGGGCATAGACAGGGGGTGGGTAAGCAGAGTGGGCAGACTTGATGGGCTGTAGCCCTTTTCTGCCGTCATCTTCTATGTTTCTATGTTACAAGTGAAAATTTCCAGGTCAATAGTTAATTTAATGTCTAACACTTGAAACTCAAAGTGATCTCGAAGAATTATTGCTAAACCACCTCCTCTTTTCAAGTTTCTTGATAAATGGATAATTTTGTAGTCTGAAGGTAGTATATTACCTATGATAATATCCTGATCAAAAATTAACCATGTTTCAGTTAGAAGTAATATATCCAGGTAGGTTTCTTCCAGCCAGTCTTTGACCAGTGGTGCCTTATTCCTGATCGAGCGAATGCTCAGGTATGCTCCAAATAGCTTGTAATGTTCTGAAGGAGACAAAGGCTGATGGAAAGCAGCAATTGCACTGAGATGGACTCGAATGGATGTTGATTTGAGGCCTGATTGAGATGTGCAACAGGTAATCCAAAACTGAAGGCAAGGAGCCTCCAGCTTATCATATAGCACTGCAAGGAGAGCTGGCTCCTGAGGATTTGTGAGCAGCCCCTGAACAGATAGAAGTAGGCTTGGCATCCATTTGCAAAGACTGAGCTGGAGAACTGTGAGGGTTTTTTTTGGTTTGCTATTTTGGCTGAGGTTGGGGTTTTTTTGTCAGCCTGGAACATTGACTGCTTGAAATGTGGGGTTTTTATTACTCTGCTGTTTGTTCTTTGTACATTTTTTGTTAAGAAGCTGAGAGTGCCTTTTAGTGGGGATAAATTTGCAACCAACCAGGAGGGATTTTGGAAAGCTGTTTATGTTCTTTTTGAAAGCAAACTTTAGGCACTCCCCTTTACCCAGCGGTGCTATATGATAAGCTGGAGGTTTTGCTATATGAGACTGTTTGAATATTGTAGTGTGATAGCAGTGAACTGAACTTTCCTGAAACCTTCTAGGAGCAGGCTTTGAAAAGCTTTATTGTAAAGAAGCTTTGTGGAGAGTAAAAACACAAAGAAAATTGTTTGCATTGTGAGAGGAAATCCTGAACTTACCCAGAGTTTTATTTGGAAGTTTTGTTTTGCAACCTACATTGAATTTGGATTTGGCCATTTTGTTTTCTTTTTGTTTGAACATTCTGACATTAAACTTACCTGTGAAAACTAAACCCTGGAATTTGTGGATGGGTTTTTCTTTTCTTTGAACATAATTTACAGTCCCTGCAGGGTGACTCCTTACTGGGTCACACACTGGTGCAATTTTAGCTGTAGCCACTAGGGGCACTGAAGAGTCCTGTTTGGAGGCTCTGGTGCCGACTACAACTTCTTAAATCCTGTGACTGGCCAGGACATGGAATGAAACACCACCGTAGCTAAATCGAAGTATGCAGGCTGAGGCCACAGACCAGGCCCCACCATGACACGACCGAAAACTTTAAAAAAAACAAACATGTAACACAGCAACCCTGTAAGAGAAAGAAAATACATGAGCCATGGTGAGAGAAGGCAGGAGTTTAGAACTAACTTTCATGCACAGCCTTGAAATGAGGGCTTTTTGGCTCCGCAGAAAACTTATAACTGAGGAGACGGTGATGAGACGTGCACCCTACCTCGGGTGGGAAGGTACTTGCGCATGCGGCAGTCACAAACTTTCTAAAAGTTCTTCAAGCTAGTCTGCTTGTGAAGCTGTCCGCATCGGGGATGACGTCACCCATATGTTGAGAATATGCTGCTTGCTTGTCCTGGGATAAAGAGAGCTTCCTTTAGCAAATTATGCAAAAGTAACTTAAAGAGCTCCTTCGGAGGCTCATCATAATCCAAAGTGTCCAGGAGTTCGGCTGTAGATTCAGCATTGAACTCCAACTTGACAGGCAGAGCCTTTCCTAACTGTCTGATATATTTGGTAAATGAAAACCCTTCCAGAGGAGACCGACGTCTAGGTGGAGGAAAGGAAGGATCTGAGGGAATACCATACATGTGCAGATAATGTATGCTCCTGTTCAGTGTCAGTGTTGTGGTGCAAAACATCAGAATCTACAGTAGACAGTCCAGGAGATTCTCTAGACAGTGAAGGGGAAAGGTGTTGTCTGGAGGTTGGAGTTCGATGATGATGAGAATGCTGAGAAGACCTCCTACCTCTCCGGTACTGATCTGAAGACAATGAGGATGAAGATGTGCATCAATACTTAGAGCTGGAATGAAGTTGTTTAAACTTGGAGTGTCGATGCATCGAAGGAGAACATCGATGTTTTGATGAGGAGCATTGAGGTTGATGGATCGATGAAGAATGATGATCCGATGCAGGAGTGGCCCCGACGTGCTATGCTCAGGCTGGGCCAGTACATCAGGAGTTGATGTAAGCAGAGGTGTGAAACACAGCTTAAGAATATTGCTGAGCTCCCTTTGCAGGAAATCCTACAGTTGCTCCTTGATGACCTGCATCGGTATAGTTGGCTCAGCAGCCAACACCATTGGTGCTACAGTGTGTCGAGTGCTGGGTGACCTGAACAAGGTGTCACACCCTGTAGGCTGCACTGAGGGAGAACACCGGCATTGACATGGGGCCTCCATCGAGGGAATCAATGCTGTAGAGGCCTGCAATACTTGCTGGAAAGAGAATGTCTTCTTAGCAGGCTTCCTAGATGGTTGACCACTTTACGATGTCGATAGAGGGGTGGATGGCGGTTCTTCCGGTACCTATATAGTCTGATCCACAGAGTCCATAATCAGCCCAAACAGCTTCTCTTGTTGAAGAGAACATAACGCTCAGGCCCTAAACACTTGATACACCAACTATGTGGGTGAGTGATATAGGGCGCTGGCGTCTACAACACCTTTTAAAACTGGACAGGGGCTTCGACAATGAAGGAAAAATTTGGGCAGCAAAATCGAAGAACTGAATAGTGTTGCCGAAACGAAACGGTCCCAACAGCTGAACTGAGGATGAAAGAAAAAAAATACATTTTTACCGTTCCCTCTTTATATATATATATATATATATATATATATATATATATATATATATCTAGAAATAAAAAAGAAGCAAGGATTTAGAAGAAAAAAAGGGTTCAGAAACCCTAGGCAAAAGAGTTGTTTGACAGGAAGGCAAAAGGAGTATGGACAGAGTCCAAAAATACACTTCTTCGCTCCGTGGAAAACAAAGAACTGAGAAATCACATGCCAACATTGGGTGGAAAGACACACTTGTGCGGTGCGGGAAGTCTCAAAACTTCACAAAGCTTAAAGTGCCAGTACACTTTTAGCACTGTCTATACCGGGATCTGTGGATGACATCACCCACATGTGAGAATATGCTGCCTGCTTGACCTAGGATAACTCATCAGTCCTGGTCCTGGGCACACCAATGTTGGAAGGCCTTCCATGCCTTAGCGTAAGCCGACAAAGATGACTTCTTAGACTTCAGAAGAGTATCAACAATCAGGGCAGAATATCCTTTATGCTCCAAGATTGCACGCTCAATAGCCATGCTGTAAGAGCAAAGTGACCCGGATCCTCGATGGAGACCGGACCCTGCGAGAGAAAGACTGGACAGACGCTCAGCCGAAGGCTGCAACTTCTGCGCAGATGCATCAGAGCTGCATACCAGCATCTGCAAGGCTAATCTGGAGCCACCAGAATGACACGGCCTGGATGAGTCACAAACCTCCGAATGACCCAGCCGATCATCGGTCAAGGAGGAAAAAAAAACCCATACAGGAGAATCGGATCTTCGACTAAGCAGCAATCCACTTTTGTTTCTTGTTGTGGCTATGAGATTGAAGCGAGGTCATCCCCAGCACCACACTTTCGCTTAGAACGTCAGATGACTCTTTTTTTTGAATGTGAGCTTGCCACGACAACCATCAGCTTGGAGCAGGTCCAGAGAGCTATCGCCAGCCCAAAAGGCAGCACCAAGAGTTGGTAATGTTGTTCCAGAACAAGAAACCGCAAAAAGTTTCAGGGGATCAGAATAAAGTAAATGTGCAAATATGATTCCATGAGAACCAGAGAGGTAAGAAACTCCCCTGGGGCCACTACTGCAATGACAAACCACAACCTCCATTTGAAAATGGGAAACCTGGGGGGCGCTGTTTAGCTGAGCATGTGAGAGGAAGTGTTTCAGAAGAGCTCCTGTTGGGTCTACTTTTCATGCATCATTTAGACTACTTTTACTTACAGAGCTTTTCATTATTTTGGATTTTACCGTGCATTATTTGATTATGTTCAAAATGCAGCGTATTGACACAGCATTTGCAGCTGGTCAATCTACTAAAAGATCGAAACAAGATCCGCCTTCCCCTCAAAAGGCGTCGGCCGCTAAAGACTTGACGAACCAAGCCTTGCCGGTAGCCATGAAGGAAGAGTTTGCTGAGATCAAGGAAATGCTTCAGACTACTCACGCAGCGCTTAAAGACTTGCAAGCTGATGTGAACTCTCAATCGGAGTAATTATCTGCGCTTTGCCAAAAGTTTGAGAGTCTGGATTCTCGTACGGCAGCGCTTGAGGTGAAGTCGAAAACGTATGACGCACATGCAAAAATGATTGTGAAACTCCAACAAGACTGTGAAGATTTATCTAACAGGAGTCGCTGAAATAATTTACGAATTCTAGGCATACCAGAGACAGCGGAGGCGAATGATCCTGTCAGGTTTTGTGTTAAATTTCTTCCGGAATTGCTGCATCTACATTTCGCCCCGCCGATGGAAGTTGAGCGTGCCCATCGGATGCTGGCAGGGAGGTCTTCTTCGTTATCGCCTTACCCGAGGCCTATGCTATTGAAGCTTCTGCGCTACCCTCAAGTGCTGGCAATATTGAATGCCGCTAAAGCTCCACTGATTTTGCGAAAGCTACGGCTTTCAAACGGAATCAGTTTTTCGCCCTCCGTCCCGAATTGAAAAAGTTGAATGCACAGTATGGGTTGTATTATCCCACTTGGATGCAGGTCACTTTAAATAATGTGGCAAAGAATTTTGATTCACCTGAGGATCTTCAAACCTATCTTCAACATCAGGGTCTTTCTGATATGGATGTCCAATCCTCTCATCCTCCTTAAATGCTGTGTATGCCTTCTCTTGGTCTCAGCTTGCTATCTGACTGTGTTTTGAATGTTAGTTGTTATGGCTCATTTTTGGATACTGGTTATTTTATCAGTACTTTTTTTTCTTTGCTCATTGGTGCATGATTTTTGTTTTTATTTCATAAATCTCTGATTGGCCTTATGGAAGTCTTTTGAACCCCTCTCCTCGCCTGTTATTCACCCCACAGAGGCGGTTGCCTTATGCTCTTTGGAGCTTTTTTTGTTGCCTTTTGTGTGTTAGTTTTCTTGATGTTCAGTTTCTCGGTTGGGTTGTTTTTTCAACGATACTTCAGAGCATTACTATATAGTTTTTTAGCATTTTCTATATTCTTTTATAGTAACTTTTCTTATGCTCAATTTTGATTGCTACTGTGTTTCTCTAAATGTCAATGGCCTAAATAATATGATTAAGAGAAAAAAGATTATGAGTTATTTAAAATCTTTGAAACCTACGATTGTCTGTTTGCAGGAAATACATTTGAGCCATGCAGAATCCCTGAAGCTACAAACTGATTGGGTAGGACAATGCTTTTTTGCACCTACCATAGGGAAGCATGGTGGTGTTGCAGTTTTAATACATAAGCGTGCAACTCTTACTGTATTGCAGCATAAATCAGACTTCAATGGTAGATAGGTGTGGGTTCAGTTAACGCATAATGGTGCCTTATTCAATGTTCTCTCTATCTATGCACCTAACCGGGATGATCCAGGATTTTTTAAGGAAGTGTTTTCTTTACCAGATCTTGTTAGTATGGTACCTTTATTAGTTATTGGAGATTTTAATCTTTGCTTGGACCCCCCCTTTTATATCGGTCCTCTTCTCGCAAAGGTTCTTCTTCCACATCTCATTCTACCCTATGCTCTATTATGGATGAATTGGATTAACTGACCCGTGGCGTTTGTTGAACCCCACTGGAAAGGAATATACTTGTTTCTCAGCTCCCCATTCATCTTATTCCCATAGATTATTTTTTGTTTTCTAAAAAGTTAATTTCTCAGGTGGTATCTACTCAGATTCATACTATTTTAGTTTCTGATCATGCAGCTGTTAGTATGGTTCTAGAAAAAACAAGGAAGGCAACCAAGTCACATCAAGGTCTGTGAGGGGGAAGCTCAAAGTGCCTAACTTGGCTCACAACTTGCAAACCAAATATAGTGTAATATGTCAAAGAACATGTCACATTATATGATGTTATAGGGCGCTCTCAGTGTGAACCCTCAGTGATAGGAGCACAGCTCCGACACTTCACTTCTGGGCCAAGGCCATAAGCCTCCACCCGCACACCATCATCGAGCGCCCTGTGTGTGCAGAAATCAAACCAATCAACAATCAAAGTGAGTAAATGAAACTCAACACAAGCAACCTGAGCGACCCCCACACAAACCCTGCCAGCCAAACCCCCTCAAAAAACTCACACAAAATCACAAACAAAGTCAAAAACCATACCAAAAAGTGAAAAACATGTCCAAAAGAAACAATACTTATCCAAAACTGTCACACAAACGGAAAAACCGCGCCAGGAGGAGAGGTTCAACCGCGCTGGTTTCGGGAGGAACCCTTCTTCAGGAACCTGACCTCCAACAGAACACAAGCAGAGAGGAAGGCTGGAGGGCGGGGTTAGTATGGTTCTGACTGGAGACTTCACTTCTACTGCACGTTCCCGATGGCGATTTAATACGTCCCTTCTCATGGATGATGCCTTTGTTACTGAAGTCAAAGCCTTTCTGGTTGAATTTTTTTATTCTCAATGATAACGTTTCCACTTCAGTGAGTATACAATGGGATGCTATGAAAGCTGCTCTTCGAGGTTTCATTATGAACTATGTTTCTAAACAACATAAGATTACTTTTAAATTAAAACAGGAGTTGGATATTCAGATTAAAGATTTAGAACACCAGCATGCTCGTAGTAATGATCCTCTTGTTTATTATGATCTATTGCACTTGAAGTATCGATATAATACTATTTGCTCTGAAGAATTTGCGGCCTTTTTATTTAAAAAATTCAGCTAAATATTATGCTGGTGGAAATAAGGCTGGACGCCTATTGGCATCCTATCTGAAAACTCGAAGGGCTGCTCAGAGAATTCCTAATATTAGATCTCCATCGGGAACGGTGGTTACGAATACTGCAGATATTAGTTCGCTTTTTGTTGATTTTTATTCTTCCCTATATGTTACAAATTATACTCATGGTGATGACAAGATATCAGACTTTCCCGTTGGACTATCCCATCCTTCCTTGTCGGAAGATGAAGTCGTTGGTCACAGCTCCTATTACTGTGGAGGAATTGGAAGCTGCTTTAAAATCACTAAAACCCTGTAAGTCACCTGGGGGGATGGTTTCCCGGTGGAATTTTTTCGTAAATTTTCTTCTTTTCTTTTGCCTAGATTATTGAAATTATATGATCATATCTCACATAATACGCCTGCTTCCTCCACTTTTTTGAAGCGCTTATAGTACTGTTTCCAAAGCCAGATCAGGACCCTATGGAGATAAAAAATTATCGCCCTATATCTTTGATAAATGTTGAGGACAAATTGTATGCCAAGGTTTTAGCGGTTCGACTATTCTCTGTTTTATCTAAACTTATTCACCCTGGCCAAACTGGTTTTATTTCTTCTCGATATTTTAGCTCTAATACTCGTCTTTTATTCCAAATGCTTTTAGCTGCTAAAAAGTCTACAGACCCTATGGCTGCTTTGTTTCTGGATGCGGAAAGGCATTCGATAGGGTCGAGTGGCCCTAACTATTTGCTGTCCTTCAGTGGTTTGGATTCCCACCTCCTTTTATTCATATGATACGTGTTTTATACTCTCAACCCTCTACTAGACTTTGGCTTAATTCTGTTTTGTCTCGCTCTTTTTTTCTTATCCCATGGTACTAGACAAGGGTGTCCCTTATCCCCGCTCCTTTTCGATCTGGCTTTGGAACCACTTGCTCTGGCTATTCGTCAGTTTACTCTGATTCAGGGTATTAAATTTCAATCTCAGGAGGTTAAGATTTCTCTGTATGCAGATGATATGGTCCTATATATTTCTGATATGTCCGTCTCCATCCCCCCTTTGATGGCTCTTATTTCAGATTTTTCTATTATTTCCGGCTACAAAATTAACTCGGAAAAGTCCGATATCTTGCCTTTGAATTATTCACTGCGTCCAACAAGATGTCTCTCACTATTCTTTTAATTGGATTACTTCATGGTTTAAATATTTAGGGATTTTATTTGCGACAGATTTTGATTCTAGTCTGTCCCTTAACAGAGCTAGGGTTTTGAATGCTATAGAGGGCCTGTTACGGAAATGGTCTCCATTGTTCCTTACTTGGTGGGGGAGAATGGAGACTGTTAAAATGATGATAGTGCCTGTTATAAACTATACGTCCATGATTTTACTGTGTTTGTTTGACTTAGCGTATTATAAGTTGTTGGAGTCCAAGATCAGTAGATTTTTGTGGCAAGGTAAACCTCCTCGAGTGTCGAAACACACTCTTCAACGATTGAAGTGTCATGGAGGAGTTAATTTCCCTAACTTCTATCGTTATCATTGGGCTTTTCTTTTGAGGCACGGTTGGTATTGGTTTCAACCGTCTAATGATTTGCTGTTTCCTCGTTGGGTGGGGATAGAGAGAATTTTGATTCTACCATTTACCTTTAAATCATTACTTAGCTCTATTTTACCATCTATGATTAAAACCCATCCTATTTTGTTGGGCACTATTCAGGCTTTTTTGAAGTTGGATTCGCTTTTTCAGACTCATATACGGGATACACTCCATCAATCTATTTGGCTTAACACCAATTTTCTCATTGCTCTTGCCTCCATTTTTTAGCCGTCTTGGATGGCTAAAGGGGTATTCTTCCTGGCTCAATTGCGGAATCACACTTTGCTTACATTTCAGGATCTACAAGGTTAGTTTCATTTGGCTGATTAGGCCTCATATCAATGGCTGCAATTATAACAATGTTTGACTAAAAGTAAGCTATATTTTTCTACTGAGCTCCCAGATCTCTATAAATACATGTCTCTTTTATGTTCGGAGCACCATTTATCTTCTTGTATATATAAGGATCTTAATAAGTTTGATGCTACGTCTCCTCACTCATTGTATGCTGTTTGGGACAAGGATGTGACGGGTAATTTAACTTCAGTATAATGGGAGGATTTTTGGCTTCAGACTTTTAAAATATCGATGTCTGCTAATCTGATTCAGTCCTTATTTTTTATCATCGTGCTCTATGGACTCCAAGGAAATTATTCCATATTGGACATTTATCATCTGATTTTTGTTGGCATTGTGTTGCGGAGACTGGTACCTTGGTACATATGGTTTATGAATGTTCTAAGTTGCAACCTTTTTGGTCTTCTGTGGCTGTTGTATTTTGGAGAAGCACTGTACTTGTTCTCTCCCCTTTCCCAGGATCAATCTCGTTTATTTGATATTTTGATGGCTCTAGCCGTGAAATTGATTCTTAGAAACTGGAAAATTCACCATGATCTACATGTGGCCACTTGGTGGAATTCAGTTTCTCTAACTCATAAGTTTGAAATGGAGAATGCATATTTTACCTCTCGGTTCCATTCTGTCAATTGTATGTGGGCCACTTTTCAATCTTATCTTAATGCTGAAAATGCTTAATTTCTTTGTATACTTATTTTATTTTTGTTCTGTTGTACATGCTATGTTTTTTTCTTGTTTGATCTGAAAATTCTAATAAAGAACATTTGAAAAAAAAACAAAAAAAAGAAAGTGGGAAACCTGGAGATCTTAAGAGCTTCTGAGCCTTTCTGGGCACAAGAAAGTATGTAGAGTATTTGCCTGAGCCCAAGATTTCGGGTGACGGTGGCTCTGAATATCCTGCCAGCGGTGAATGGTGGCTGGAATCTTGAATGCCGTGACCTGCACTGTAAGAGTCCACGAACCAATCTGGAAGAGGTCGTGCAAATTCAAGCTTGTAGCCTGACTGAAGAAAATCCCAAACTCACTTGTCGGATCTAGGCGGAAAATAGACTTAAGAGCTGGCCTCCTATCTGAAGAGGAGCATCACTCAGCCTGGCGTCATTTTGCCTCTGCAGCAGGGGACGCAGAGGTTAAACTACTAGGGGTTATCCTTGACAAAAGATTAACATAGCATGAACAAATTAGTTCAGTAGTTTAGAAATGTTTTTGATGACTGGTATAATATGCTCTTTCAAAATTACTGGACTCTTCAGCTCTAAATATCTTAATCCACTCACTCGTAATCACTTGTCTCGATTACTGTAACACACTCTATATGACGCCTACAGATAGTGCAAAACACCTCCATTAAAATCACAGCCCATGCAAGAGAATTCAACCACGTGACCCCCATTGCTGATCAAAGCCCATTGGCTATCTGTGGAACACCGAATAACATACAAAATCCTATCATTAACTTCCAAAACGAAAATTTCTTGTCAACCAGATTTCATCAATAAAATAATGATACCTTACAATCCCCAAAGAACTCTCCGTTCTGTATCACAAAACCTGCTTTCCATACCATCCTTAAGACACATAAATACCATGCATAATAATAACTTTTCACTTACTGCTCCTTCACTTTGGAACTCTCCCCAGCCCATTTAAGAGACAAAATAACCCTAAATCACTTCAAATAAAAGCTGAAAATCTTTCTGTTTCAAGATGCCTTTGGGCCATAACCGTCCTCTTAAGGATGACTCCCCCCTTCAATTATTTCAGCTTTCAATTTTCGGTTTTCCCCTCCCTCTCATAGTAACTTCCCTTCTCCTTCTGTATTTTATACATTGTAGTTCTCCCCCTGTTCCTATTGTTTTCTGTATGTTTTCCTTCCTTATTGTTTGTCTTTGTATTAATTTTGTATAAATTTATGCTTAGTTTTATGCTTTTTGTTTTACTATGAATTACCCTTTTGTTATTTTTTAATATTTTAATATTAGATGTACACTGCCTTGAAGCCTGATTTGGCGGTATAATAAGCTTTTAATAAACTTGAAACTTGACTGAAGAAGCAATCCACTTTCTTGTTTCTTGCCCTGGCCATGAGATTGAAGTGAGGACGTCCCCAGTGCCCCACTATTGCTTAGAAAGCCTCTAGGGACAGGACCCACTCGCCTGAATCCAGAGTTTGTCTGTCTTTCAGCTCCAGCTCTGAAGACAGCCAGCATATGCTTCCCCGTCTATAACAGCAGCGACATCCCCCACCATGGGTCAGCATCTCCTCCCCAAGTCCCCTCGCACATACTACCTGAACAAGTCAGCCAAGCCTCGCTGAAAAGTCTTCAGAAGCCTGCTCCTAGGCCTTCTGTTAGCCGAAGAGCCCCTTCTTGATGTAACTTCCAGTCTTGCAAAACTGGAAGATACATCAAGGAGGGACTCATCAGCAGAAGGAAGGCCTCGGAACAGGCCTCTGAAGATTTTTCATCATCGACGTGGCTGGTTCCTTCAGGTAAAACCGCTGCCACAATTAAAAATCTTTAGGAGGAAGTGACGTCACCGCCGCGGATGGGAGCTTGATCTGACAGCTCCGTTCGGGCCCAGTGCACTAACTATATTTTTCGCTTTGTAAACCGCGCTGAATTCTCTTCTCATACAGCGGTGTGGTGTGGGCAGGGAGCGGGGACCCCATGGCAACGCGCAAAAAGCTCCCGATTGATAAAACCAGCCAGCGCACGTTGGAGCAGGCGCTGAGCTGGGCAGCACGTGGCAGTACGGGCCATAGAGGTATTCATTGACTATTGAGTATTTATTGAGAGATGTATTATATAGTAGAATATTTATTTTGATAATGAAGATTCGTTGTGATATTAAGGATAGATAATTATGAGTAACAAATGGTTTGAAATAAATAGGACTTGCATTTTTGCACACTTAATTTAAATAATTATTTTTAACTATGATTATTAATTAGGTTTGAGTTAAAATGCAGTTTTTCAGGATATCAATTTATGTGAATTTATGCTATTGTATGGATTAATTTTATAATTTATATTATATAGTGCTCCTTGCTGGAACCCTTGAAAAAGCCAGTTTGGCGAAACGGGTCCCGTCGGGCATTTGAGCTTGGGAGCAAGAGAAAATACTTTTGAATAAAGAAAGATGAAGAATTATACAAGTTGGTGTGTTCTTCTTTTTTGATGATTGTATCCTGTTGAGTGAGGATTTTGCAACGTTTGTGACTTTGGCTGACCCTTGTGACAGTGCTCCTTGGTTCCTTGTTCTGGTTTGGAGCTTTGGGGGAGAGGCCCCTGGAATGGACCTGGTGTGAGGGGTGGGGGTGCTGTGGTACAGTGAATGGGTCTTGCGGGGGTATGTGATGGAGGGCTGGAGTGGGATGTGTTGTATGGGGGGTTGTGGGGTGGGTGTGTTTGGCTTGGGGATTATTGTGTATGTTATATTGATAGTTGGCATTTGGTTGTGGGGATTTGAGTCAGGGGCTTTGGGGATTGTTCACTTCCTTGTATGTTAGTGGGAGATCTGCGGACTCTCACTCTGGGAAATGGGGGGTGGAAGGGAGGGTTGGTGGGGGGGTGGGGGACATGGGGACGTGTGTGAATGGGTAGGGTCTTCATCTCTTTGGAGTTCTTCAGACTATGGGGGGTTTAGGTTAGTCTCTTACAATATTCGGGCTTTCTTTAGGGAGTTGCTTCGCTTGAGAGCGGATATTTGCTTTGTCCAGGAATCCCATCTGCTCCCGACCCATGAACATTTAGTTAAGGATTCCCGCTTTCCCCAGGCCTTTTGGGCTTCTCGGGTGGGCACTTCTAAGAGGGGAGGGGATTCTTGTTCGTAAGGGGATTCGTTGTGAAGTGCATAGAGTGGTGGGGGACCCTCAGGGTAGGTATATTATGTTGGAGGTTCTCATTGAGGGGAGTTTGTATTCCCTGGTTAATATCTATGCCCCCAATGAAGGTCAGGGGGCCTTCTTACGTGAGTTGGTGCCTCAAATTCTCCGGTTCAAGGGGGGTGCCTTAGTTTTGGGTGGGGATTTTAATCTCACTGTGACTCCTCATTTGGATAATTTGGGGAGGGCGGACCAATATGGGAGGAGGGAGCGTAAGATGCTGCGAGAGGCGCTGGCTGTCCTTAATGTGGTTGATTGCTGGTGTTGGCTGCATCCGTCGGATAGGGACTACACTTATTTTTCTGGACTGCACTCCTCTTACTCTAGAATTGATTACGTATTTGTGGAGCGGGGATTGCTCCGTTGGGTAGAGTCGGCGGGGATTGAATCGATTATGTGGTCGGATCATGTTCCTGTTTGGACCCGGTTCTTGGGGGAGGGGGATGGTTCGGGTCAGAAATTTTGGCATTTTAATGACAGTCTTCTGGATGACCCGGAGGTGGTGGTGCAGATAGAGGGGTGGTTGAGGAAGTACTTGAAGGTGAATTTGGAGTGTGGGGCCTCGATGGAATCAGTTTGGGAAGGGTTGAAGGCTACCCTTCGGGGCCGACTGATTGCTCTGGCTTATGTTCCGCAACGTAAACGAAGGGAAGCGGCAGCGGCGTTGTTGCTCTCAATAGGTCGTCTGAAGAGTTTGCATAAACGTAGACCTTGGGATCCGGCGCTACGTGGGCAGTTGTTCCAGGCTCGTCGTGATCTTCAGGCTTTGGATTTGGAGCGTTTGAGATTCAATCTGCAGCTCTTGCAGCAGAGATATTTTGAGTTTTCTAATAAGGCTAGCCGACTGGTTGCCCATTGTTTGAAAATGCGGCAGACGCGCAATCAGATTCTATCGGTTCGGGCGGCTTCTGGAGTGCTGTTGCGGAAAGATGATGATATTCGAGCACGCTTTGTGGAGTTCTACTCCCACCTCTATTCTTCGGAAGCGGCTGGGTCCTCGCTTGACCTCGATAGCTATTTTTCGGCGGCTTTACCTCAGATTGCACTGGAAGATGTGGCCCGGTTGGATCATCCCCTCACATTGATTGAAGCTCGTGGAGCTTTGCGCTCCATGAAACTTGGCAAGTCGCCTGGGCTGGATGGCTTTACTGTTCGTTACTATAAACATTTTCAGGATCTTTTGCTGCCTCCCCTGCTCCGCTTTCTTAATTCTTTGGAGGAGAACAGTACGCTTCCGTTTTTTATGCGCTTGGCGGGCGTTATGGTGTTGGCTAAGGCAGGGAAGGATCCCCTCCAGTGTGCTTCCTATCGACCGATTTCTCTGTTGGGGGTGGATACTAAGATCTTTACACGGATCTTGGCGGATCGCTTGATGAGCTGGATTCCTCGGTTGATACATCCTGATCAGTCGGGCTTTGTGGTGAGTCGGCAGGTGGGCTATAATACCCGTCGGGTTTATAACCTGTTTGAAAGAGCCAGGGGTGGTGTGCGGGAGACGGTGTTCTTGTCTATCGAAGCAGAGAAGGCTTTTGATAGGGTCTTCTGGCCTTTTTTGTTTCGGATTTTGGATTCTGTGGGTTTGGGTCCGCGCATGCGGGAATGGATTTGTGTCCTCTATACTCGCCCTGTTGGTTGTATTAAGGTGAATGGGGGTTATTCTGAGACTTTCTCTCTTGCACGGGGAACACGTAAGGGGTGCCCTCTCTCCCCGCTCCTCTTTGCCCTGACGGTGGAACCCCTGGCGCAGCGGGTGCGGCTGAATCGGGATATTAGGGGGGTTACTGTACCGGGAGGGGACTGTAAGTTGTCCCTGTTTGCGGATGATCTTTTATTTACGGTGGAGGATCCCGAGAGTTCTTTGCATGCTATATTGCGGGAGCTGGATGTCTTTGGTATGGTGTCGGGGTTTCGCGTTAATGTTGGGAAATCTGAGCTGCTTAATATTAATTTGCCCCTGGACAGAGTGAATTTCCTACGGGAATGGTTTTCGTTTCGTTGGGTTCAGCATTCTTTGCGCTATCTTGGGGTTTATTTCGGCCCGCTGGGAGTGGATGTTTATGATCTTAATTTTCCCCCATTCTTTCGTCATATCCGACAGGACTTGTCCAGTTGGAAGGATCACTTTTTTTCCTGGTTGGGTAGGGTGGAAATAGTGAAGATGATGATATTGCCTTGTCTCCTGTTTTTATTTCAAGTGTTACCGCTCTGGGTGAGTAGGCGTACGTTGGAGGGGGTGCAACGGCATATTTTTGACTTTATTTGGGCCGGACGGAGACCTAGAGTGAGCAGGAAGGTCCTATGTTTGGGTAGGAATGACGGGGGGGTTAGTGGTCCCCAATGTGGTGAAGTATTATCAGGCCGCTCAGTTGCATGCCCTTTTAGAATGGCAGGCGCAGGACCCGAAACCGTGGGTGGTGATTCAGCAAAGTTTTTCTGACGGGGTGCCTTTGATGCATCGGCCTTGGGTGCCTGGGAGAGTGCGGCCCGCGGGAGTTTTGTCTTCGGTTGACACTTCCTTACGGGTTTGGAATTTGACCCGGGGTGGCTTATTGTTGGGTAGACGCCATTCTTGGTATACACCGTTGCGACATAATCCGGATTTTGTGCCTGGTCGGGGTGAGGGAGTGTTTGCTAGTTGGGAGTCTAGTGGATTGGTTTGTGTGGGGCAATTGTGGGATCCGGTTTTGGGCCGAATTCGGCCCTTTGTTGAGCTACAGGGCCGTTTTGGTTTTAGAGCTTGGGATCTGTTTCCTTACTTGCAAGTTGTTCATTATCTCCGGACCTCGGGTATACTGGGGGACTTGAGGGGTGGCAAGACTCCCTTCGAGTTGCTGTTGGGCCCGGTACTCAAGAAGGGTGCTCTGTCTGCTATATATAGGTGCCTTAATAGTCGGGGGGCTCTGCTCCCCTATATGTTAGCTTGGGAGGGAGATTGGGAGTCTGCTATTTCCCTGGACACTTGGGGGACATTTGGAAAGAGGTTTCTTCGGCGGGCATTGCAGCTTTGTTGGTTGAGAATGGATATAAGGTTCTTTTCCATTGGTATTATACACCTCAGGCTTTGGCTCGTTGGCGGGGGGTGCTCTTTGCTGGAGGGGCTGTGGGGAGGTGGGTACCTACCTTCATATGTGGTGGCAGTGTGGGAGGGTGAGTGGGTTTTGGGCTGGGGTTTTCTCTCGGGTGTCCCGGATCCTTAATTTACAGATTCCGGCTGATTGGCGGCATGCCCTTTTGTATTGGCACCAATTGGATCTTGACTGGGGAGACTCTTTGTTTTGTAAGTTGGCTTTCACTGCTGCCCGGTTAGCTTTAGCCTCCTTATGGAATCAGGTGCAACCTCCCACATGGCATATGGTGGAGCAGCGCTTGCTTACTTGGCAGCTTCTTTACCATTTGACGGCTTTACGGCATGGCAAACAGCATGGCTATGCTCGTATTTGGCGTCGCTTTGAGGACTCTGTAGGGGTTAGTTGTGGGGGTGGAGCTGGGAGTTGAGTTTGGGGCTTGAATGGGGGGACTTGTGCTGGGGAGACCCTATTCCTACTTCTTTATTTGAGTTGGGTTGGAAGATCCTTTACCTTTTCTGGTGCTGTGGGAACTGTGTTTTGTCCTTGGGAGGATTTTGCTGTTTTATAGCTGGTTTTTAGTTTGTTCTTGCATATTTGTGGAGATTGCACATGTTTCATTTGCTGGCAGCACTTTTGGTGTTTTCTTTTGCTGTTTTGTGCTGCTCATTGTTATTGCTGCATATTTCTGTGTATATTTCAATAAAAGCTTTCATTAAAAAAAAAAAAAAAATCTTTAGAGGCTTGCTCCAAGCTTTCCTTCAGCCGACGGTCCCTCTTTGATGTAACGTCCGATTTAATGAAACCGGATGTTACATCAAGGAGGGGCTCATCGGCTAAAGGAAGATCTCTGCGCAGGCTTTTCAAGACTTTCAGGATGGCATGGCTGACTCAATCGGGTAAGGTAGGTGCGAAGCCGAGGGGATGCTGCTGCACTGAACATAGTGCAATTTTTGCCGCAGGAAATTAGCTACATTATTTCCTGTTTTTGCAGTTCGCCGTGGGAATTAGCTACATTGTTTCCTGTTTTTGCAGTTCACTGTGGGAATCCTTCACTGTGTCATTCTCTAATCTGAACCAAAGCAGTCTGCAGGCAGAGATGAAGTACGCTGACACCTTTGCCAAACCTACATAGGGTCATACAAAGCCTCCACCATATAACCAAAAAGTTGAGGAAGGGAAACTACCACCTCAAGGAAACTGGTGCATGCGACAAATATGTCACCTAAGCAGCTTTAATGCCTAAAGCAATTGCATCAAACAGTTTCCTGAGGACCATATCCTCACGACAGTCCTGCATATCCTCTAACACAGTGGTCTCAAACACGCGGCTCGCGGGCCGCTTGCGGCCCCCCAGGGACTATTTTGCGCCCCGCGATCTGTCCTTGCCTAAAGCAGGGGTCACCAATCTGCTTCTCTTCCCACTGCTCTACCCCAAGCCATCGCAATCGGGGAACAGGCCAGCGCCCGAGGTCTTAGCTCTCCTTGCATATCTTCCCCAGCTCGAAGCCAACCAATTCTCACCACCCGACGTCAATTCTAATGTCAGGGAGGAAGTTCCGGGCCAGCCAATCGCTGCCTGGCTGGCCCGGAAGTTCCTCCCCGACGTTAGAATTGACGTCGGGTGGCGTGAATTGGTTGGCCCCGCGCTGGAGAAGATAAGCAGGGAGAGTTAAGACCTCCCCGATTGCGGCGGCAGCGGCCTGTTCCCCGATTGTGGTGGCGGTGACAGCTTGTTTCGCGATTGCGGCGGTGGCGGCCTGTTCCCCGATTGTGGTGGCGGCAGCTTGTTCCCCGATTGCAGCGGTGGCGGCCTGTTCCCCAATTGCAGTGGTGGCGGCCTGTTCCCCAATGGTGGTGGCTTGGGGGAGGGCAGGAAGAAGTAAAGAAAGAAAGGGGGGACAGAAAGACAGAAAGAAAGAAGGGAAACGGGACACAGACAGAAAGGAGCATGGAGAGAGGAAGGGTGGGCATGGAGAAAGAAATAAAAAGAAAGAAAGGGGGAACGGAGAGAGAGAGAAAGACAGACATATAGAAAGAATGGGGGCATGGATAGAGAGAAAGAAAGAAGGGGGCAGGGTGAAAGAAATAAAAAGTTGGGGGAGGGAAGGAGACAGATGCCAGACCAGGGGAAAGGAAGGAAGGAGGGAGGAAGAGAAAGGAAAGAAAGAGATGTCAGACCATGGAAATAGGGACAGAAGAAGAGAGAGAGAGAAGGGAAGTTATGACATGGAAACATAGATTTTAAAAAGAAAACAGAAAAATTGAATATTAAGTTAATGTCAAAGATGGATGCAAGGCAGAAAGTGAAGACGGAGAGAAAACCAGTCAAAGGACAAGAAGACCCTGGAAACATAGTTAAATGCACAGAAAAATAAAGTCACCAGACAACAAAGGTAGGGAAAATGATTTTATTTTCAATATAGTGATTGAAATGTGTCAGTTTTGAGAAAGAAAAGATATTAAACTTTAAATGTGAGGGCTGCAGAAAAAATAGGATATGGAGGGCCGCAGAAAAGCACAGTTACTTACCGTAACAGGTGTTATCCAGGGACAGCAGGCAGATATTCTTAACGCATGGGTGACATCACCGATGGAGCCCCGGTACGGACACTTTTAACTAGAAAGTTCTAGTTGGCCGCACCGCGCATGCGCGAGTGCCTTCCCGCCCGACGGAGGAGTGCGTGGTCCCCAGTTAAGATAAGCCAGCTAAGAAGCCAACCCGGGGAGGTGGGTGGGACGTAAGAATATCTGCCTGCTGTCCCTGGATAACACCTGTTACGGTAAGTAACTGTGCTTTATCCCAGGAAAAGCAGGCAGCATATTCTTAATGCATGGGTGACCTCTAAGCGAACAGAGAGGGAAGGAGGGATGGTTGGCCATTAGGAAAATAAATTATGTAACACAGATTGGCCGAAGTGTCCATCCCGTCTGGAGAAGGTATCCAGACAGTAGTGAGTAGTGAACGTGTGAACTGAGGACCAAGTGGCAGCCTTGCAGATTTCCTCGATAGGCGTGGAACGGAGGAAAGCCACAGAAGCAGCCATAGCTCTGACCCTGTGGGCCGTGACAGCACCTTCCAGTGAGAGACCGGCCCGAGCATAACAGAACGCAATGCAGGCAGCAAGCCAGTTGGAAAGCGTCCGTTTAGAGACAGGACGACCTAGACGGTTAGGGTCGAAGGTCAGAAAGAGCTGAGGGGACGAGCGGTGAGCCCTGGTACGGTCAAGGTAGTATGCAAGGGCACGCTTACAGTCCAGCGTGTGCAATGCCTGTTCCCCAGGATGAGAATGGGGCTTAGGGAAAAAGACAGGCAACCCAATGGACTGGTTGAGGTGGAAGTCCGAGACCACCTTGGGAAGGAATTTAGGATGGGTACTGTGACAAACCCAGCACCAGCACTAGTTCGGTCCCTAATAGGATCGGGTGCAGAAGAGCTGATCAGATTGATTCTGGCGCTCAACTTGAGGCTGACCTCCCTTGCCCCTATGATCAGAGCAGTAGTGATCTGGAGCAGAGGCAAGCAGACTGGCAACAGCAGCCTCCGGGCTTTAGGGCAGTTAGAGAAGCCACAAGGAATATAGCTGCATTAGATAAACCCAGGCAGAGAAAAGCTGCTTTAGAGCCAAAGCCCATCCCCCGCTACAGGCTGAAGGGGATTGGCTCTGAGCTGTTTAAAAGCAGGCTGAGACAAGCAGCAGGAGAAGGAGGAGGAGCGAGTGACCAGGGTGAGTCACTCCCACAGCCTAAGGCAGGTGAGGAGCTGTGGAGCAGAGCAGGAGAGACAACCGTGCCAGATTGGCCCATGCAGGATTTGGAAGAAATCCTTCCCATTTCAAACTTCCAGATTCCAGACCGTGTGGAAAGCATGGAGGTACAAGTAGCTGGCCCTATGCTAGAGAGCCAGACAGAATGTATGGAAACTGAATGAAGAAAGTGAGTAACTGGGAAACCATTAGTGGTTTGTGGTTTTTTTTTCCCCTTTTGCCTATGTTTTTCTGCTGTGCAAACAAGCCTGAAGAATGTGAGATAGGTTTGGACTTTATGAGTATTTTGGGTTAAGAATAACACTTACCTGAATCCTAAACTATGGAAGTGATTTAAAGTCAAGTTTGGAAACAAGAAGCTCAAGATAGAACATTTTAAGTTTGTGTTTTGAACTTTAGAAATCCTGCTGTGGCTCCCGTTCCTGAAGAGCTAATTAGCTTATCTCCCTCAGCTGTTTGTTTTGCCTGCACAGGGAGCTGAGGGAAAAGCTGATCCGTTTGCAAGAGCTATATTGCCTAAAGAGTTTTGGTTTAATTTGGATTTACAGCAAAGGTTTATTTCAAACTTTATTTGGCTGCTGAAATCTGCTGTTACATGCCTTTGATATTAATGCTGAGAGAAAGTTTGAATTATGAGTGAACACCAGTGTAAAGCAATCCTGAGTCAGAGCACATGACCTCAGGAATAATCAACTACAGGAGATTGCTGTTTTGTGATATCTTTATTTTACAATTGACTTTATTTTTGAATGAAATGCAAAAGTGATTTTTGTTTTATGCTGCATCTTTTTGACCTCTGGGTCAGAATAAACATCATATTCCTATTTGAAGAACTTGGTTTCACTGGTGATATTTGGAAACTCTTTGCTTGCCTTGTCTCTCATAGGCCTAGGCGGTCGCCTAGAGCCACCTGAAAAGTCCTGAAGGTACCCCTGGTTAGAGGGGACACGCCAGAATCCTTGTGTTTGTCACACGACAGCCCGCCTCTGCAGAGGGTTTGTGACAGTACGCAGAACCACCTTGTCATGGTGAAAAACAGTGAAAGGTGGGTCGGCAACCAGTGCATGCAGCTCACTAACCCTTCTGGCAGAGGTGATGGCAATGAGGAAAAGCACCTTCCACGTAAGAAATTTGAACGAATTTGTGGCAAGAGGCTCAAAAGGAGGTTTCATGAGGGCGGATAAAACCACATTCAGGTCCCAGACGACTGGAGGAGGCTTCAGAGGTGGTTTGACATTGAAGAGGCCTCTCATGAACCGGGAAACCAGGGGATGAGCCGTGAGAGGTTTTCCGAGGTTAGGCTCATGAAACGCAGTGATGGCACTGAGATGGACTCTGATTGAGGTAGACTTGAGGCCAGGGTCGGATAGAGAGAGCAAATAGTCTAGTACAGTTTCCACTGCCAATGAGGTGGGATCGTGGTGATGTAGTAGACACCAAGAGGAAAACCGGGTCCACTTCTGATGGTAACATTGGAGGGTGGCCGGTTTCCTGGAGGCATTCAAAATACGACGGACAGGCTGAGACAGATTGTCTGGAGAGGTCAGCCCGAGAGAAACCAAGCTGTCAGGTGGAGCGAGGACAGATTGGGATGCAGTAGAGACTGATGCTGCTGTGTAAGTAGAGTAGGAAACACAGGGAGAGGAATGGGCTCTCTGGAGCTGAGCTGGAGCAGGAGGGAGAACCAGTGTTGGTGAGGCCACCGAGGGGCGATGAGAATCATGGTGGCTCTGTCCCTGCGGAGTTTGAATAACGTCCGCAACATCAGAGGCAGTGGAGGAAAGGCATAGAGGAACCGATCCGTCCAGTTGAGCAGGAATGCATCCGGGGCCAGACGATGAGGAGAGAAGAGTCTGGAACAGAAATGGGGCAGCTGATAACATAAGAACATAAGAACATAAGCAGTGCCTCCGCTGGGTCAGACCAGAGGTCCATCGTGCCCAGCAGTCCGCACACTGGGCTGATGGTTGTGAGGAGCTGCAAAGAGGTCCACCTGAGGAGTGCCCCACCGAGCGAAGATGGAGCGGAGTGTGGGAGGATCCAGAGTCCACTCGTGAGGTTGAGGGATGCGGCTGAGATTGTCGGCCAGGGAGTTCTGTTCGCCCTGGATATAGACAGCCTTGAGGAAGAGACTGTGGGCCGTGGCCCAGGTCCAGATGCGGATAGCCTCCTGAGAGAGGAGGGGAGATCCGGTGCCACCTTGCTTGTTTATGTAGTACATGGCGACTTGGTTGTCTGTGCACAGGAGAAGAACCTGAGGGTAGAGAAGGTGCTGGAAGGCCTTGAGAGCATAGAACATGGCCCTGAGTTCCAGGAAATTGATGTGATGTTGACGCTCCTGATGGGTCCAGAGTCCCTGGGTGCGAAGATCTCCCAGGTGAGCTCCCCATGCATAGGGGGAGGCATCTGTGGTTATGATCATGGAGTGAGGGGGTAGATGAAAGAGTAGACCCCTGGAAAGATTGGAGGAGTTCAACCACCATTGAAGAGATTGCTGAAGAGACGATGTCACAGAGATGGGATGAGAAAGAGGATCCGTGGTCTGTGACCATTGGTTGGCTAGAGTCCACTGAGGTGTCCTGAGGTGGAGTCGCGCCAGAGGAAGCACATAGACCGTCGAGGTCATGTGGCCCAGGAAGACCATCATCTGCCGAGCTGGAATGGAGTGATGAAGGAGCACCTGACGGCAGAGGTGGAGCAGGGTCCGTTGGCGGTCGGAGGGGAGAAACGTCCTCATCAGAGTGGTGTCGAGAACGGCTCTAATGAACTGAAGTCGCTGTGTGAGAAGCAGATGCGACTTGGGGTAGTTGATCTCGAACCCCAGGAGATGGAGGAAGGAGATGGTGTGCTGAGTGGCTTGTAGCACAAGTGGAGACGTAGGTGCTTTCACCAACCAATCGTCCAAGTAGGGGAACACCTGGAGATTGTGAGACCTGAGAAAGGCCTCCACCACAATAAGGCACTTGGTGAACACCCTGGGCGATGATGCGAGGCCAAAGGGTAGCACTTTGTACTGATAGTGGCGGTGCTGTATCTGAAATCAGAGGTAGCGACGTGAAGTCAGATGGATTGGAATGTGAGTGTAGGCCTCTTTGAGGTCTAGGGAACATAGCCAGTCGTGTTGAGAGAGAAGAGGGTAAAGCGTGGCAAGGGAGAGCATTCTGAACTTTTCCTTGACCAGACACTTGTTGAGGTCCCGGAGATCAAGGATGGGACGGAGGTCTCCTATCTTCTTGGGAACCAGGAAGTAGCGGGAGTAGAATCCCTGACCCCTTTGGTCTGAGGGTACCTCTTCGATGGCGTTGAGAAGAAGAAGGGAGTGGACCTCCCTCAGGAGGAGGGAGGATTGGGAGGAGTGGAAAGCAGACTCTTTGGGAGGACTGTCTGGTGGAAGAGTCTGAAAGTTGAGAGAGTAGCCGTGGCGAATGATATTGAGGACCCACTGGTCTGATGTGAAGACCTCCCAACGGCTGAGGAAAAGTTGGAGGCGTCCTCCGATAGGCTGAGGAAGAGGCAATGATGGTGGGAGACTGGCCATGCCCTGGAGAAAAGAGTCAAAAGGGTTGAGATGGTTTTGACGGAGGGAAAGGCTTGGCAGGTTGGTGAGACTGGGAGCGAGCCTGAGTTTGATGCTGGTGACGAGGTCGGCGAGGTTGCTGTGGTGGTGGGTTGAGAGGTCTGGCCGAGAACCTGCGCTGGTAGGAAGACTGCTGTCTGTAGGGGCGAGCAGGCGGAGTCTTCTTTTTAGGTTTCACCAGAGTATCCCACCTGGTCTCGTGTGCCGAGAGTTTCTGGGTTGTTGAGTCCAGGGACTCCCCGAAGAGTTCATCACCAAGACAAGGTGCATTAGCCAGGCGGTCTTGATGGTTAATGTCGAGGTCAGAAACCCTCAGCCAGGCCAGATGCCGCATGGCAACAGCCATGGCAGATGCTCGAGAGGTCAGCTCAAACGAGTCATAAATGGAGCGTACTATGAATTTCCGGAGTTGGAGCAGACTGGAAATTTGCTGTTGGAAGAGAGGGACCTTACGTTCAGGGATGTATTTTTGTAAGGAGGAGAGTTGTTGCACCAGATGCTTCATGTAGAAGGAGAAGTGAAAGGTGTAATTATTTGCCCTGTTGGCCAGCATCGCATTCTGGAAAAGGCGCTTGCCAAACTTATCCATAGTTTTCCCCTCTCTGCCAGGAGGGGTGGAGGCATAGACACTGGAGCACTGAGTTTTCTTTAAGGTGGACTCCACCAGGAGAGATTCATGGGGCAATTGAGGCTTGTCAAACCCTGGGATCGGAATGACCCGGTACAAGCTATCCAGTTTGCGAGGGGCCCCGGGGACAGTGAGGGGGTTCTCCCAGTTTTTGTAAAAAGTTTCCCGTAGGATGTCGTGGACGGGTAACTTAAGGAATTCCTTGGGAGGTTGCTCAAAATCTAGGGCATCGAGAAAAGCCTGGGACTTTTTAGAGTCGGACTCTAAGGGAATGGAAAGAGCCGTCGACATCTCCCTGAGGAATTTGGTGAAAGAGGACTGTTCAGGTTTTGAACCGGTATCAGCCACCGAGGGTTCTTCGTCTGTCGACGAAGCATCTTCCTCGGTACCGGGCGGGGATTCTTCCCATAAGTCCGGGTCCCTGATGTCAGGGTACGCACGGCGGGACGTCGGTGTGGAGGGCTCGGCATGGTGGGTCTTGGAGAGAGACTTGCCGGAGCGGACCGAGGCGGTACCGGGAGAGGAAGACCGGTGCCGTTCCGGGTACCGGGAAGGGTCGGTATCAGAGTGGGCCTGCACCGTAGGTTGGGAACGGTGTGGTTCAGCCGAGAGCACTGGCATGGAAGTGTTAAGCGGTACCGAGGGGGGTCGACACCGATGGGATCGGTCGAGGCTCGGACCGGTCCGGTACCGGAAGGTGTGGGGCCAACATCGCCGGCAACAGGTGCTGGAGTTGCTGCTGCAGCTGCTCTTGCAATTGGGCTTGGAGTATGGCCGCGATGCGGTCGTCCAGGGGAGGCACCGGTACCGCTTTTTTCTTCTTCGGTACCATAGGTGCTGCTCCACGCTCTGGCGATGAGGAGGCTGATGACGAGGCACTCACCGATATCGGAGCGGAGCATTTGCGGGGTCGGCACGGTGCCGGGAGGACCGGAGTCGCAGCCGTGGCAGGAGGGCGCTCAAGGGAAGTGGAAGGCTTCTTAGCCGGCTTACCTGGGGCCAGCGACCCTGAAGAAGGATCCGGTGGCGTCGTAGTCGGTGCCGACTTTTGAGGTGCCGTCGACGTCGCGGCAGGTTCCATGGCAGATCCGGTACCGAAAATAATATTTTGCTGGATCTGCCTATTTTTCAATGTGCGCTTTTTAAGAGTAGCACAGCGGGTGCAGGTGTCAGCCCGATGATCCGGACCCAAGCACTGCAGGCGCCAATTGTGCGGGTCGGTGAGAGAGATCGGGCGTGCACACCGCTGGCACTTCTTAAAGCCCGGCTGAGGGGGCATGAAGGGAAACACGGCCTCCGCAAAATCGAAGACGGAGGCCTGTATGGTGGCAACAGGCCCCGCCGGGGCCGGCCTGAAAAAATAAAGAAAACTCGACGAGTTGTTTTTTGTTTTTTTTTGAAAATAAAAAGAGAAGTAACCCGAAGGGAAAATAGAGAAAAAAAAACGAAAAATTACGCGAGCAGGAAGGCAGAAACTGATTTTTCAACGGCCGTTGAAAACACATGCGTCTTCTTCGCTCCGCGGAAACGAAGAAACTGGGGACCACACACTCCTCCGTCGGGCAGGAAGGCACTCGCGCATGCGCGGTGCGGCCAACTAGAACTTTCTAGTTAAAAGTGTCCGTACCGGGGCTCCGTCGGTGACGTCACCCATGCGTTAAGAATATGCTGCCTGCTTGTCCTGGGATAAAAATAGTTAATGACAATTTTGCATAAGGTGTGACATAGCTCTAGCAATTTTCAGAGCACCCTCTGGAGAGTCAAAATGTTCTGAGACTAGAACGTACATATCAGGGTGTCGGGGAAGGTAGCAGACTGCAAGCACACACCACAAAGCTAGGAGGAAAAAGTGGACGGAGCCAGCTGAGTGACCAAAATTAACACCTACAAAGCTGCAGAAATAAGGTCCTGAAAAGCTTTAGACTCAAATAAGCAAAGGATCGTGATAACATTTCCAGGCTCCAAAAACCCCAGACAGAACCATAGATCCAGTACACAGTCCCTGATCTCCTGCCCCAGAAAGCACTGCATCTGCAATTAAGGGGTCAGGAAGCAATAATCCGCATCAGGATCCCCGCAGACCAGGGTTAGGCAGTGCAAGCTCAGTAACCAGGTGAAGCAAGGAAATGTCCCAAGGGAGCAATGCCACAGAGACACCATGAAGGTGGATTGGGACTGCGTAATGGCAGAATACTGTTTCTAAGATTTAGACCACAAAAATTTCAAACGTCAGAAGAAAGTGTCCGGCTCCTGGGGTTTAGAGTTACCTTAGGTGACTAAAATTTGCATTTCGTAGGCTATGAAGGATCTGCAGCATGGCAGATGGAAGAATTACCAGATGTGCCAAGCCCTGAAAGTCATGAGGGATGCCCCGCCAGGCTAGCTGAGCATTTGGTCATCTGCTTCAGAAGGGGAGAGGCTAAGTTGGACGCTGAGGCTTCCCATGGTTGCCACACAGCATGTGACACAATAATGCTCTAAATACAGTAAATTTGCATAATCCTGACAAGAATTCACATGAGGAGAGCCCAAAGACTACATCCCAGCAGGTTTCCAGGCAAAATTTGTAGTTTTGTAGAAGCAGGGAGCTTTAGGAAAAAAAACAAAAACCCACAAAAATCCAAGATTATCACTGTCAAGAAATTTGAACCAAAATCACAATATTTTTCACACTTCCCAAACTATAAAAATGGTGATTTTAGGATTTTTCAGGCTGGGGAACATCCAGAAACATTCAAAACCTCACTTTTCAAACCTCCCCCGATGACTCTCACAGGCTGTCAGAGCAGTTGTTTTGCAACCTGCTTTGCAACCTGCTTTCAGCTCTCTTACAGTAGTTGGATGAGAAATTTCACTGCAACAATGCTGGGAATGGTTCTGGAAAGTTGATCTTTGGGCTGCCAGTCAGGCTTTTATGTCTGACTACACCTCCACTCTTAAAGACCACCGAATGTGCATCGGGGCAGGCAGAGGCGCGATGACACCCTGTGAGACACTGCTGAGCTTCCTAAGGGTGCCTAACAGCCTGTACTCAACCCCTGATTAACAGGAGATGAGACCACCTCAGGGATGGCCCTGAGCTCCAGCAAAACTTTGCAGACTAGCTAACAGGTACTCAGTGGGATTGGCCTGTGAGCTACAGACCGAAGTCTGTGAATTCTCAAAAGCAGGCAGAGCTTCATATTCACTTCAAACACTCGGTCTACCTGTGCTTGAATAGTTTGGCTCCTGTAAGTTTGGTGGGTATTATTCAAGCTTATGTCCTTTTAACCAAGTTGCACTCTGTCCATCATGGCGACTTGTTTGTTCCATCGGTAAGGGAATTGAGATTGAATACCTCATGTGCAACTATGTTTTCTTGTAGGGGCCTTCGGGAATGGAACCGCCTACCTTTGCACATTAGAAAGCAAAGCAATCTTGAGGCATTTAAGAAATTACTAAAGAGGCATTTATTTTGCAAGATGAAATATGGGCATTAAGAAATTTGTATTTCATGAAAGCACTGGTCGCTTACCTTGATTGTTTTATATGTATTTTATGTTTTTTTATTATGTATGTGTATATTGTGAGCTGCCTTAGGAAAGGCGGGTTATAAATAAAATAAAACAAAATAAACTACCCGTAAAGGGGACAAACTTAGATTGAATTAAAATAATAAAATGGGGAGAGCAGAACAAATACTCTTGCAGGCAAGCATGCAGAAAGCATAATTATTTACCATAATAGGTGTCTGGGAACAGCAGACAGATATTCTTGCATGTAGGTGACACCATCTTTGAAGCCCAGTATGGACAGTGTTAAAAGTGAACTGTCACTTTAAGTTTTAAGAAACTTCTCGACTACCCACACCAAGCATTCACGAGTTCCTTCCTGTGGTTCCTCAGTTCTGTAAGCAAGCTAAGAAACCAACCAGGGGAGGTGGGAGGAATGTGAGAATATATGCCTGCTGTCCCCAGAAAACACCTGTTACGGTAAGTAACTGTGTTTTATCCTAATACAAGCAGGAAGCATATCCTCACATTTGGGACTCCCTAGCTGAACATAATAGAATGGAGGGAGAGTTGGCCATTAAGAAGGAAATAAATTCTGTTAATACTGCTTGGCCGAAATGACCATCTCATCTGGAATAGGATTCTAGACAGTAGTGAGATGTGAACGTGTGAACTGAGGACCAAGTAGCTGCTTTGCAAATTTCATTAATGGGAGTGGAACATAAGAAAGCTACTGATGCTGCCATAGTTCTGACTTTGTGTGCTGTTACACAACCCTCGAGCTGCAGCCCAGCCTGAGCATGCCAGAAAAAAATACAGGTCGCTAGCCATGTGGAAATAGTTCTTTTGGTTTCAGGCTTGCCCAATCTGATAGGATCAAAGGAGATGAACAGGTGAAGTCCTGTGTGGCTTAGTTCATTGTATGTAGTAAGCAAAGGCACATTTACAGTTCATGGTGTAGAGAGCTGTTTCTTCAGGATGAGGCTTTGGGAAGAAAACTGGTAGCACAATTGATTGATTGAGATGAAATTCCACTTATCACAATGGAATACTGTGAACAGTGGATCCGACACCAATGCTTGGAGTTCACTCACTTGACAAGCAGAAATGAGAGAAATAAAGAAGACCATTCTCCAAGTGAGAAACTTGAGGTGAGGAGAAGCCATTGGTTCAAATGGTTTCATCAAAATGGCTAGGACTATATTAAGATCCCAGACAACTGGAGGTGGCTTGAGTGGAGGAACGGAATTGAAAAGTTCCTTCATAAATCTGGAAACAAGAGGATAAGAGGTCAGAGATTTATTGTTGACAGGAACGTGGAAAGCACTAATAGCACTGAGGTGAACTCTGACAGAAATAGTTTTTAGGCCAGAATTGGAAAGATGGAGAAGATAATCCAATACTGATGATAAAGTTGAAGATGGAGCATCTTCGTAGTGGAGAGTATACCACGTATTGAAACGTGTCCATATCTGTTGATAACATTGATGAGTAGAGGGCTTTCTAGAAGCAGCTATAATGGCTTGTAGTGCATCAGACAAATTAGGATCTGCTGAAATCAGGCGGAGAGGTACCAAGCAGTGAGGTGTAACAATTTCATGTTGGGATGTAAAAGATACCCTTGACTCTGAGTGAGCAGAGATGGAAATATTTGAAAGGGAACTGGATCCCTGGCACTTAGCTGAAGTAGAAGGGAGTACCAAGGTTGTCTGGTCCACCGAGGAGCAATCAGGATCATGGCGGCTAACTCTGTCTTGAGTTTAACTAACATCTTGAGAATGAGAGGGATTGGTGGAAATGCATATAGGAACATGTCTGTCCAATCCAGAAGAAAAGCATTTGCTTCCAGACATTGAGAAGAATACTGCCTGGAACAGTATTGAGGCAATTTGTGATTATGGGGAGAGGCAAACAGATCTATCTGAGGAGACCCCCATAGTAAAAAAATGTTGCATAATACTTTGGAGTTGAGGGTGCACTTGTGTGGTCAAAAATCTGCTTAATTTGTTGGCTAGAGTGTTCTGTGACCCTTGTATATATATATATGGCCTTGAGAAATATGTTTCGAGCAATCACCCATTTCCAAATGTACTTGGCTTCTTTTCAGAGAGGGAGAGAGCCAATTCATCCTTGTTTGTTGATGTAATACATCGCTACTTGATTGTCTGTGCAAACTAGGAGGACTTGATTTTAAAGACTGCTCTGCTTTCAGAGCAGTCTTTAAAATCAAGTCCTCCTAATTTGACAGCTCTCAGCTCTAATAGGTTGATGAGTAATGTTTTTTCTTGAGCAGACCAGCGACCTTGTGTGTGAAGCATACATGGACACGTCTGTGGTGAGCACTTTCTGATGTGGAGGGATGTGAAATACTAGATCCCTGGAAAGACTGGGCAGATCCATCCACCACTGAAGCGATCGACGAAGAGGCGAGGTAATTGTAATCCTTTGACAGAAAGGATCGAGAGCCTGAGATCATTGAGATGCTAGGGTTCACTAAGCTGTTCTGATATGAAGCCTTGCAAAAGGGGTAACATGGACTATGGAGGGCATGTACACCAAAAGGCAAATCATTTGTCTGGCTGAAATGGTTTATAGAAGAGAAACTTGCTTGCAAAGATAAAGCAAAGTGTCCTGTCTTTGTTGAGGTAGAAAAGTCCGTAGTTGAACACTGTCAGGAATGGCTCCTATGAATTGCAGTTTTTGGGATGGTTGAAGTTGAGACTTTGGAAAGTTGACTTCAAACCCTAGTTGTTAAAAGTTGACTTCAAATCCTAGTTGTTGAAGAAATGTTATTATCAACTGTGTTGTGGAAAGCACTTCTTGAGGCGAAGCAGCTTTTATTAACCAATTGTCTAGATATGGAAAACTTAAAACCTATGAATGTGCAGGGCTACTGCCACAACCACTAGGCACTTGGTAAATGCTCTTGGGGAAGAAGTCAGGCTAAATGGCAGAACTTTGTACTGGAAATGTTGGTGAGCTACACAAAAGCATAGACACTTCCTATGAGCAGTGTCTATGAAGATGTATGTAGGTCTCTTTGAGGTCTAGAGAACATAGCCATTCGTTTTGTTCCAGAAGAGGGTATAGAGTCCTCAAAGATAACATGCAAAACTTTTCTTTGTTTAGATATTTGTTTACGTCATGGAGATCAAGAATTGGTAGAAGACCTCCCGTCTTCTTTGGAATTATAAAATACCTGGAGTAGAACCCCTGATTTTTCTGAGAAGTAGGAAATACTTCTATGGCATTTACTCGAAAGGGTCCAGAAAAAAGCGACAAAAATGCTTAAGGGACAAAAAAGCGACAAAAATGCTTAAGGGACTGGAGGAGTTGCCATACAATGAGAGGCTCGAGAAACTGGGCCTCTTCTCTCTTGAAAAGAGGAGACAGAGGGGACATGATCGAAACATTCAAGATATTGAAAGGAATTGACTTAGTAGAGAAAGAGAGATTGTTTACCCTCTCCAAGGTGAAGAGAACAAGAGGGCACTCGCTAAAGTTAAAAGGGGATAGATTCTGTACAAACGTAAGGAAGTTCTTTTTCACCCAGAGAGTGGTAGAAATCTGGAACGCTCTTCCAGAGGCTTTTAATGGAGAAAGCACCCTTCAGGGATTCAAGAAAAGGTTAGATAAGTTCCTGCTGGACCAGAACATACACAGGTAAGACTAGACTCAAATAGGGCACTGGTCTTTGACCCAAGCGCCGCCACGTGAGCGGACTACTGGGCATGATGGGACTACTGATTTGACCCAGCAGTGGCAAATATTATGTTCTTATGTAGAAGGGATGCCTGTTGTGATGTGAAAGAGGACTCTATTGAAAGGTGATTTGAAGGTATCGTTACGAAACGGAGTCAGTAATCCTCCCTGATCATCTTGAGAACCCAAGAATCCGTCATGATGAGAGCCCAAAGTCAATGATATAATTGTAGTCGACTTCCGATAGGTTGGGGAAGAGGGTTGAGAGGGAGATATGGTGGTCATGCTCTCTAGAAGCATGTCAAAAAAACAGCTCGCTATTAAGGAGCCAAAGTCTAGGTCTTTTGAGGTCGCTGTTGCTTTTGTCTCTTCTGTGGTAGAGGTTTGGAAGAAGACGATGTTGCAGGATTATCATCTCTTATAAGAATAAGATGCTGGTTTTGGAGTAGATTTAAATTGCTGACTCTTAAGGCTTTGATTTATTCAAAAAGTTCCAGTTTTGCTCATGCTGAGTCAGTTTTTGAATAGCAGCCTCTACTCTATCACCAAAGAGTTCTTCCCCTAGGCATGGAATGTTGGCTAAACAGTCCTGAAGATTAATATCCATGTCATAGATACTGTGGCCGGGCCAGATCCCGAGTAGGTGGGAAACCCCGGCTCGGACCATAGGTAAGATTTTAGGAATGCCTTTTGTATGGTTGGTCAAAGGAAAACCTGGAAACTGGACTTTTCACAAAACTTCACTGTGTTTATTAAAGTAAAAAAAAACAAACACCTCACTGAACTTAACACTTGTCTTAAGCTTAGTCCTTAATTTTGCAGTATATTGTACACAAGTCCAGGGCACGCTTGATGTGCCTCTGCCTAAGACTGCCAAGCTTTGTCAATATACTCAATCAGATAGAACATACTCAATCAGATAGAACACTGGATGCTATCCTACAGACTAAAACTAAACTCAGACAAAACAAAATTCTTCCTAGCAACCCCCAAAGACAAAATCAAAGACACCACAATTCAAGTAAAAGGATCTATTTTCCCCCTTGAACAAACCCTAAAAATCCTGGGAGTCACTCTAGACAAACATCTATCCCTTGAGAAACACACGGATATCACTGTCAGAAAAAGTATCTCAGTGCTCTGGAAACTCCGCACCATAAAAAAATACTTTGACGACACATCATTCCGCCTGCTAGTACAGTCCTCCATCCTCAGCATACTGGACTACTGCAATATCATTTACTTGAGCTCCACAAAGAAAACCATCAGGAGACTCAGAATGATCCAAAACACCGCTGTTCGCCTCATATTCGGCCTGAAAAAATGGGAACACATCACTCCATTCTACCACAAACTCCACTGGCTTCCACTAGAATCCAGAATCTTATTTAAATTTGCCTGCTTTTGGTACAAAACAGTATTTGGTTTATCCCCAAGCTACATCACCCCTCACTTCACCCTGAATCACTGCATCAAAAACTTCCGCAGAACTCAACTTTACGCCTTTCCCTCCCTAAAACTATGCCACTCAAAAAAAAATCCCTCGACAAAACCTTCGCCTTCCAAGCCGCCAAGCTAAATCCATGGCTAGCCCAAATGATCCTCAAGGCCCCAAACTACCTTGGCTTTAGAAAACTACTCAAAACCCACCTCTTCCCAGACAAGGATCCTTAAAGCCCCTTCCTTATTAACCTACACATTCCCCCCCAATGACCCCCCCCCTGCCCTATCACCCCCCAATTTCAACTTTGTTGTTCACAACTTTGATCAATTCCGATATAGAACCGCCTGTAACTCTGTTTAATTGATGTGAACTGCCTAGAACTCTTCCGGGTATGGCGGTATACAAAAATAAAGTTATTATTATTATTTATTGTCAACACATTGGCATAAAAACAAACCAAAAATGCTTCTGCAGTTTCTTCACTGCTTCTGTATTGTCCCCTCTCAGGACTAAGGGCTTCTCCTAGCCAGAGTTGGTTTGTTACCTCACAGCTGGGCACTACAGGTGCCAGCAAGCTTTCTACTATACTTGCAGTAGAAAAAAATACGTTTTTGGCTTTTATTATTTTTCCTCTCTCTCACTCTATCCCTCCCTTTGAAGGACGTTCACAACCTGGACACAGGCTGTGCGGGGCAAACCTCCCTTGCTAAGGTCTTCAGCCCACCTGTACATGCCCCTAACAGCCTGAACTTTCTTTCAAAGGGCAACAAGGAGAACCGAGGTTCTAGGAAATACTTTTCCTTTTCTTAATTGGGCACTGCTGCCATGCCTTTTCCAGCTCAGGACTCAAGATCCATGTCTTCTCCAAACATACATTCTTCAATGTCTTCCTCACTGAGCATTTCCCATGCTGGCTCCAGGGAACTAGGGCTCTCCACTTCTGCCTGTTCCTCCCATCCCCCTCTTTGAATGCCTGCCAGCCTTCTCAAATCATTTTCCCCTTCAGGAACACCTTCCAGCTCCTCACCCCAAAACGTGCTAGGAAAGTTATGGTACTTCCATGGAGGTAATCTCTCTCCCCTGGTGGGTTGGCATCCTGGAAGCTTACTTGGCTGGCTCGTGGAAGAAGGGAGATAGCAGCTATCTTGGTGTGCTGCTGGGCTCCTACAATCAGAAACAGCTGAGCCTCCTCCTCCTCCCTGATAGTAACATAGTAACATAACATAGTAGATGATGGCAGATAAAGACCTGAATGGTCCATCCAGTCTGCCCAACCTGATTCAATTCCTTCTGCCTATTTGAGGTTTGCATGGTTGCAGGGCTCGGTAACCAGCTCCACCCCCTTCTACCTGGATTTCCCTAACCCTGGGAAATGAGTAATAGGGCCTGGCTTGTGGTTTCAGTGCCTTCCCTTCCAGAATTCATGGCTGGCTCTACCCCTGCTTTAACTCCATGCTATTTGGTTGGGCTACCCTGCAGCTTTTACCAGAACAACCGGGCTTTATTTTAGAGCTGACAGCCTTAAGGGTTTGTATTTCTGACTGGTTCCACAGTCTTTTTACCTGTGACAGGAGCTTCCCTGTCACATAACGTAGCCAAGCAAGACACCTCATAGCCAATATGGCCAATGCTCTGGATGCCATATATTTCCTGGTTTGTAGAAGACTATGTGTGGTCTGCTGAAAATCCTCAAGATGTTCTGAAGACATTGTCTTTACTATTAATATTGTAGTTCTATCTGTTATATTATTTTAATTTTTAGTTTTATATGTAAATCGCATAGTTGTTCCTCTATTGCGGTATATCAAATGTTAAATAAACATGGAAATTTGGGATATACTGCTCAAAGTGAGTCAACTTTTTTACAAGATGTTTAAAATAAAATGACATGTAGAAGTTGTAATTGAGCATTCTATTAGCCAACATAGAGTTTTGGTAGTTTTGAAGCATAAACCCCTGATACTGGAGGATTTTATAAGGGCTGACTCTACAAGCAACGATTGGTGGTGTAGTTGCGGTTTGTCAAATCCAGGGCAAGCAATTATTTTGTAGAGTGAATCAATTTTTCTTGGGGCAACAGTAACAGAAGGAGGAATCTCCTAGTTTCAAAAAAGGGCCTGCTTAAGAAGATTATGCAGAGAACTTGATAAGTTCTTTAGGAGGTTCATCATAATCCAAGGAATCAAGGAGTTCTGCCCTGGGCTCAGTGCCAGACTCTAATTTGATTGGAGGGCCTTGCCCATCTGTCTAATGTATTTAGTAAAGGAAAGTCCTTCAGGAGAAGGAGGAGATGGATCTGAAGGTATAACATATGACTCAGGGGCAGACAGAGTGGGCTCACACTCAGAATCAGTATGGTGACATCAGAAACCAGAATCAACTACAGGAACCCCAGGTGATTCTCTTTAAGAAGAATGTAGAGGAGAACAATGAGACTGACAAGACGATGCTTCTCGATGAAGATGATGAATAAGAGTGACAGCAAGCTCTCTTATCCCTAGAAACATGGGATCAATGTGATTCAGATTGACAGTGCCTCAATACAGAGCATCTAGCTGATGAAGAGTGTCGATGCTGCGATGTAGAGTGATGATGTTTCGATGGGGAGCAACGCCATGATGTTGAAGATCAATGTCTCAATTAAGAGCGTCATTGTCTACTGGCAGATTGATGAGAGCTTGCCCAGTGCCTTGATGGAGATCTGGAATTGGTACCTTGTGACCTCGAGTTGCTATGCTTAGGCTGGGCCAGTACCAAGAGAGTCAAAATAAGCACCAGTGTCGAATGTAACTTAAACATGTCACCGATCTCCTTACCACCTGAAAAACTCATTGAGTTACTCTTTTGAGAGCTGCACCAGAATCCTTGGCTCAATGGCCGGTACCACTAGTGTGGCAGGGTGACCTCGAGGAGGATGCACACCCTGAAGGAGAAACAACCTGCAGAGCTGGAGAGCAATGGCACTGACTTTTAGCTAGCATCGAGGGACTTGATGCTATAGAGGCTTTCCCAATGCCGATATCAATGCTGTCACCACCAATACTGCAAGCTTGTAATGTTTTCTGGTGTCCATAGCCAAACCGAAGAGCTTCTCTTGTTGAATGAGACAAGCTTTTAGTGAGCGCTACTATAAGTGCAGGTGTCAACATGATGCTCAGAGCCTCCTTGTTGTATTTAACAGGATACTTTTAATGGAATTGTATGTTTTGTTGTATGTGCTGTGAGCCGCTTAGAACCTCCCCGGAATGGCGGCATATAAATAAAATTATTATTATTAAACACTGCAAACACCAGCTATGTGGGCTAGTGATGGAAATAGTTTGCTGGCACTGACAGCACTTTTTTAACTCCATCAACAATTTTGACATGAATGGAAAAACTGTGGCAGCAAAATTAAACTCAATGATAAAATTGAGGAGAAAAAAAACACCAAAAAATAACACGAAGGCTGAAAAGCCCCACATGAAGGCAGGAGCCCAAGTGAGGAAAACAAATTATTTATTATTTATTTTTTAAGAAAAATAATAATGAGAAAGAAAAGGAAAACAACAACTAAAGGCCAGGTTTAGAAAACAGATATGGGTTGAAGGCAACGCCGACTGGATTAAGCCCCAAAAAAGAACTTCATCGCTTTTCGGAGATTGAAGAACCACAAGCCTACATCAGGAGGGATGGCACTCGCACTTCCACGGTATGGGCAGTCACAAAGTTCCTTAAAACTTAAAGTGACAGTTCACTTTTAACACTGTCCATAAAGGGGCTCCATGACATCACTCACATGTGAGACTATGCTGCCTGCTTGTCCTAGGATAAGGAAAAAACTGAAGCTAGAGACCCAAATGAAATACAACAGAGGCAGAGTGAAAAATCCGGAGTGGATTCCTTCTGCAGCAACACGCGGCTATATGGAAATAACCCTACTGTCTAGAACAGTGGTTCCCAAACCTGTCCTGGGGGACCCCCAGCCAGTCAGGTTTTCAAGATATCCCTAATGAATATGCATGAGAGAGATTTGCATACCTGTCACTTCCATTATATGCAAATCTCTCTCATGCATATTCATTAGGGATATCTTGAAAACCTGACTGGCTTGGGGTCCCCCAGGATAGGTTTGGGAACCACTGGTCTAGAATGTCTCACCTATTGCACTGGAAATACTATTATAGTAAACTTTAAAAACAAACAAACACAATTATTGTGCTATTTAGTATACTAATAGGCAGACCACAGAGAAAAAACACTACCTTTGTAAATGCTCCTAGTCCTCCTGTAACAGGCTTCGGGTTTTGTACCTTAGAATAACTTCCAATTGGACAAAGAGGTGGCATGGCTGCAAACATTGATTCCTCCTGCTAGAAATAAAGCATGTACATTTGGGTTATAAAAAAAAAATGTGGTTTTGGTTTTACCCAATTACTTTGAAAATTCACATTGTATAACTAATTGTAATTTTACTGATTCCCCCCACCCTAAAAAACATAAAATCAACAGAGATGCTGTACAGGCTTGTGGGGAGGGAAACATGCAGCACGGGCTGGGGGATAGGTGAGTGGGAGGGGAAGACATGCTGCACGGAATGGGGAGAGGGGTTGGGAGGGGAAGACATACTGCACAGACTGGGTAAGGGTGGGAGGGAGAGAGATGTTGCACGGACTAGAAGGGTGGGTGGGAGAGAAAGACATGCAGCACAGTATGGAAGAGTGGGTGGGAGGGAAAGAGATGCTCCACGGGCTGGAAATGAGGGAAGGGAGGGGAAAGCACAGTTACTTACCGTAACAGGTGTTATCCAGGGACAGCAGGCAGCTATTCTCACATATGGGTGATGTCATTGACGGAGCCCGGATGCGGAAGCCTCGCAAGCAGACTTGCTTGAAGAAACTAGAAGTTTTGAGTCAATCGCAACGCACATGCGCGAGTGCCTTCCTGCCCAGCGTAGGGCATGTCTCCTCAGTTCAGATAGTTAGCAGAGAAGCCAATCAGGGGAGGTGGGTGGGTTGTGATAATAGCTTCCTGCTGTCCTTGGAGAACACCTGTTGAGGTAAGTAACTGTGCTTTATCCCAGGCAGCCTATTCTCACATATGGGTGACCTCCAAGCTAACCAGAATGGGATGGTGGGAGAATTGGCAATTTAGGAGAATAAATTTTTTAAAACTGTTTGGCCAAACTGTCCATCCCGTCTGGAGAAAACATCCAGACAATAGTTAAAGTGAAAGTAGCAGCCTTGCAAATTTCCTCAATAGGTGTAGATCTGAGAAAAGCTACTGAAGCTCTGACTTTATGGGTTGTGACTCTACTGTGTAGGGGTAATCCAGCCTTGGCAAAGCAGAATGAGATATAAGCAGCCATCCAGTTGGAGATGGTACGCTTAGAAATAGGATGTCCCAACTTTTTTGGATCGAAGGAGACAAAAAGTTGAAGATTAGTTCTGTGTGGTTTGGTGCATTCCAAATAGAAGGCCAAAGCACACTTACAGTCCACAGTATGAAGAGCTACTTCTCCAGGATGAGAATGAGGTCTTGGAAAAAACACTGGAAGTACAATGGATTGATTGAAATTAAATTCTGAAACCACTTTAGGTAAGAATTTAGGATGAGTATGGAGGACCACCTTGTCATGATGGAAAACTGTGAAAGGTACATCAGCAACAAGAGCTTTCAGCTCACTGACTCTTCGAGCAGATGTGAGGGCAATGAGAAACACCACTTTCCAAGTGAGATACTTCAGATGAGCCTTGTCAATTGGTTCAAATGGAGGCTTCATCAGTTGAGCAAGGACAACATTGAGGTCCCAAAACACAGGAGGTGGTTTGATAGAAGGTTTGACATAGAAATGTCCTTTCATGAATCTGGAAGCCACCGGATGAGCAGACAGGGGTTTCCCTTCAATAGGCTGATGGAAAGCAGCAATTGCACTGAGATGGACTCGGATCAATGTAGACTTGAGGCCAGAAGTCGATAAGTGCAAAAGATAATCCAAAACAGAAGATAAGGAGGAATCTTGGGGCTCCTTATCATGAGAAAAACACCACGTAGAAAATCTAGTCCATTTTTGGTAATAGTATTGTCTAGTGGTAAGTTTTCTAGAAGCCTCTAAAATGTCTCTGACAGGTTGAGAAAACTGAAGAGGAGTCATGTTGAGAGGTACCAAGCTGTCAGGTGTAGAGATGAAGCAGAGATCTCTGGCTCTGTGTAAGCAGAGAAGGAAAAACTGGTAGAAGGTATGGCTCCTTGCTGCTGAGTTGAAGTAGTACCAAGGTTGTCTCGGCTACTGAGGAGCAATCAGAATCATGGTGGCATGATCATTCTTCAACTTGACCAAAGTCTTGAGAATGAGAGGGAATGGAGGAAATGCATAGAGGAAGAGATTTGTCCATTCCAGAACAAAAGCATCTGCCTCGAGGCGATGAGGAGAGTATATCCTGGAGCAGAACTGAGGCAGTTTGTAGTTGTGGGGAGCTGCAAAGAGGTCTATCTGAGGCGTTCCCCAATGTGAAAAAATGTGATGAAGAGGCGAGGAATGGAGAGTCCATTTGTGAGGTTGCAGAAGACAACTCAAGTTGTCCGCCAAGCAATTTTTCGCCCCTTTGATGTAGACAGCTTTGAGGAAGGTATTGTGGCAGATCGCCCAGTCCCAAACCTTCAGAGCTTCTTGACAAAGGGAGGCAGATCCCGTCCCTCCCTGTTTCTTGACATAATACATGGCGACTTGATTGTCTGTCTGAATGAGGACTACTTGGTTGTGTAGATGTTGAAAAGTGTTGATAGCCTTGAAAATCACTCTGAGTTCCAACAGATTGATGTGACATTGACGATCCGTACTGGTCCGTACTTGGGAACGGAGACCATCGAGATGAGCGCCCCAAGCGTAGGTCAAAGAATCTGTCATGAGGACCTTCTGATGAGGGGGCGTTTGTAAAAGCAAGCCTTTAGAGAGATTGGAAGAGAGCATCCACCAACGGAGAGACTGCTTCAATGAAGGAGTGACTTATGTGTCGAGAAAGTGGGTTGCAAACCTGCATCCATTGATATGCCAGGGTCCACTGAGGAATTCTGAGGTGAAGTCTGGCAAAAGGAGTCACATGTATTGTGGAGGCCATGTGACCCAGGAGAACCATCGCGTGTCTCGAAGAGCGGGAAGACACTGTATGACAGAGTTGAAGAAGAGCTTCCGGATGTTGTTGTGGGAGGAATGCACTGAGTTGGACAGTGTCCAGAACAGCTCCAATGAATTGTAGATTCTGTGAGGGCTGAAATTGAGATTTGAGAAAGTTGATTTCAAATCCCAAACTTTGTAGGAACCAGGTAGTCCGTTGGGTCGCTACAATAACCCCCTGAGATGTTGAATCTTTGATGAGCCAGTCGTCGAGGTAGGGAAATAGCTGAAGACCATGGTTCCTTAGAGCTGCTGCTACCACTACCAGGCACTTGGTGAACCCTGGGAGATGAAGCCAGGCCGAAGGGCAGCACTCTGTATTGAAAATGTAGATTCCCCATCCGAAATCTGAGGTATTGACGGGAGGCCGGATGAATGGGAATATGAGTGAAGGCCTCCTTGAGATCCAGAGAGCATAACCAGTCGTTCTGCTCGAGAAGGGGATAAAGAGATGCCAGGGACAACATTTGAAATTTTTCTTTGACCAAAAATTGGTTGAGAGCCCTGAGATTCAGAATGGGCCACAGATCGCCTGTCTTCTTTGGAACAAGGAAGTAACGGGAGTAAAAAACCCTGTTCTGCTATTCCAAAGGAACTGGTTCGATGGCATGGAGATGAAGCAGAGCTTGAACTTTCTGAAGAAGGGCGGTCTGGGATGGACTGGAAGGATACTCTCTTGGAGGAAACTCTGGAGGAACCTGAGTGAAATGAAGAGAGTATCCTTCCTTGATGATGGTTAACACCCAGAGGTCGGATGTAATTGTTGTCCATCGGTGGTAAAAATGATGGAGATGACCTCCTACAGGGGGAAAAGAAGTCAGAGTCAGAACGGTGGAGGTTATGCTCTGTTTTAAACAGTCAAAAAGGCTGAGTAGCCTTAGGTGCAGCAGAAGGTTGAGATTTTTGTTGTTTCTGAGGCTGCTATTTCTTAGTAGCAGGGCGATTGTAAGGAGCCGTCCTCAGAGCAAAATGCCTCTGATATATAGGAGGAGGGCGTGTAGGTTTGGCAGGAGCTGGCTTTGGCTTAGGTCTGACAATAGAAGCAAAGGATTTTTCATGTTCAGACTATTTCTTGGTGGCTGCCTCGATAGATTCATCAAAGAGGTCATTGCTTGCACAAGGAATATTAGCCAAGTGGTCCTGAAGATTAGGGTCCATGTCAATGGTACGAAGCCAGGCAAGGCGATGCATTGCTACAGAGCAAGCAGCTGCCCGGGCAGACAACTCGAAGGCATCATATGACAACTGAAGGAGATGTAATCTGAGTTGTGATAAAGAAGCAATGACTTCTTGAAATTCAAAGTGTTTTTGAGTATCCAAATAACTCAAAAATTTAGGTAAAAGAGTTATGAGGAACTCAAAATAAGTAATAAAATGAAAATTATAATTAAGGACTTTAGAGGACATCATGAATTTTGATAGATGCGAAGTCCGAATTTGTCCATAGTTTTCCCTTCCCTTCCAGGAGGAACTGTGGCATAAACCTTGGAAGGATGGGACCTCTTTAAGGATGACTCCACAAGCAGGGATTGATGAGATAACTGTGAGTTGTCAAACCATTTGCAATGGAGAGTTTTATACTTAGAGTCCAATTTGCCTGGAACAGCTGGAATGGTATAAGGGGTCTCCAGGCATCTGGCAAAAGTCTGAGACAAAAGCTTGTGAAGAGGAAGCTTAAGTGACTCTGCCGGAAGTTGAGGTAAATGCATGACTTTGAGATACTCCTTAGAGTATTTGAAACCAGCATCTAATTGAAGATCCAAGTCCACAGCCATCTGACGAAGAAAAGATGAAAAAGATAGCTGATCCGCCAATGCTTTGCCTCGAGAAGGACTCGAGGTTGTCGAGACAGCCTGGGTCGAAGATGAAGCTTCGGCAGGAAAAAAGGCATCAAAAGAATATGGAAACTTGGACGAAGCAATCGAAACCGCTGCATCCTCAAGGTGTGGAAGTGGAGACCTCGATCGAGGAGTCGGCGGTCTAGTCGAAGTAGGAGTAGATCGAGGCTTAGTTGAAGAGGGACGTTCCTTAGAAGAAGAACTATGCCTGGAAGTATGCCTCGATGAAAGCCTCGATCGTCGGTGAGAACGGTGCTTGGAAGCAGATCTTGAAGATCGAGGAGACTTCACCTCGGAGACAGAAGCAGCCGATGCCACCAAGCTCCAGAGATCCAAGCTCCAGAGGCTTGATGGAGGAACCTCGATGCACTCCCAAAGACTCTGCTCCTTGTATAGAGTGTGAGGATTCCTGCTGAGGCACTTGCAAAGATTCTGCTCCTTGCTTTACGTGCTTAGATGCCAGATCAGACACTCGCAGAGAATCTGCTCCCTGCAAAGAGTGTGCAAGCTCAGATTGAGGCAAAGGAAGCGGCTCGACCTCGCGGGAGTCTGCAGAATGCCCAGGCTGGATGAGAGAAAGAAGATTTGGTCCCTTATTAGTAAGGAACTGAATTAATTGCTTCTCCAAAATGGTCTGGAAAGAAGCCGGCAAGGATGGATCCGTGTCTGAAACCGGACCACCTGCTTTGGCTGGAGGTTCCACCGAGGCAGTGTAAATGTGCTTCGACTTGGAAGTTTTAGGCACCTTAAGCACCACCGCTGGAACTTTCTGCTGAGCTATCTGACCTGAGGATACAGGGGAAGATACAGCAGAAGTCGTCGAGGAGAGAGCCGCTGCAAACGACGAAGGTCTGATGAGGCTTGAGGTGGAAGCAGTAGAATCAGGAGAAGTCTCGGTCGAAGGTGAGGCCGAGGTCGCCTTCGAAGTTGAGGGATTAGAGGAAGAATCCATCCCGAAGAGCTTCTCCACCAAAAGACGACGACGTTTAAGGGCTCGAGGTTTAAGAGTAGCACAGAGCTCAAGAGTTCGGTTGATGATCCGGCCCAAGGCACTTGAGGCACCAACGGTGTGGGTCCATGAGGGAAATTGCACGCTGGTACTGGCTACACTTCTTGAAGCCCATTGCTGGCCGGGACATAGGAGGAAAAACGGCCGCCGCAAAATCGAAGCTACTGGGCTGCGGCCAAGTGGAAGAAAAGTCATTTAAAAAAATAAATAAATAAATAAAAGAAAGAAAAGTAAAAAAACAACGATTCGTGAAGAAAAAAACACAAACCATGGTGTAGAGAAGGCATGAAGTAACCGAGTTAAACACAGAGAGTCAAAGACGGACTTTTCGGCTGCGCAGAAAACTGAGAACTGAGGAGACGCGCCCTAAGCTGGGTGGGAAGGCACTCATGCATGCGCGGTGCGGTTGACTCAAAACTTCTAGTTTCTTCAAGCAAGTCTGCTTGCGAGGCTTTCGCATCCGGGCTCTGTCGGTGATGTCACCCATATGTGAGAATAGGCTGCCTGCTTGTCCTGGGATAGAGATGTTGCATGGGTTGGAAAGGTGGAAACGGATGGAAACAAATGCTGTATAGGTTGAGGGGATAGAAAGGGACGGAAAAAGATGCTGCACAAGCTGGGGAGATGGAAAGGGACAGAAAAAGATGCTGCACAAGCTGGGGGGATGGAAAGGGATGTTGCATGGGATGAAGGGATGGAAAGGGAAGGAGAGAAAGATTGCATGGGCTGGAAGGGTGGGTTGGAGGGAGAGAGAGACTGCATGGGCTGGAAGGGTGGGTGAGAGGGAAATAGAGGCTGCACGGACTGGAAAGGAGGGGATGAAAACACAGATGCTACACGGGCTGAAAGGGAGGGAAACAAAGATGCTGCATGGGCTGGAAAGGTGGAAAGAATGGGAAACAGATGCTGTATAGGTTAGGGGATGAAAAAAGTGGGAAATAGATGCTGTAAGAGCTTGGGGGATGGAAAGGGAGGGAAAAAGATGCTGTACAAGCAAGGGGCTGGAGATGGAGAAAAAGAGATGATATATGAGCTGGAAGGGTGGGCAGGAGGGAAAGAGATGCTGCACGGACTGGAAAGGTGGGAAATAGATATTGCATGGGCCAGAAAGGTGGGAAGAGAAGGAAACTGAGATCTTGCAAGTGCTGGAAAGGTAGAAAGGGAGGAAAACAGAGATGCTGCCCGGGCCGATAATATACAAACTCTTTGCACAATTAATCCTACTAATCAGACATTAATGAGAAGCTTATAAAAGTGACAACATGGTTAACCAACAACAAATGGATTCTAAATACAAACAAGTGTAAAACTCTTATTTAGTAAGACTGAAAATCTAGCACTGTAGACACCAATTTTACTTAAAGGTAAACCCATTCCACAAGTTATCTCTACAAAAGGTTTTGGGGTTATTCTTGATAATGGTCTTACATTTACAAATCAAATTTCTGCTGCAATACAAAGTTATTTTATAAATTACGGCTTATATATATATTCTGTTTGTAATTTACTACATCCTACGGCACTTAAGTAAAGACAGAACAAATTGGAGAATAAAATTAAAAGACTATAAAAATCTTATAGCATCCAAACGCACCAACTTCTACGCTCTAAAAATTGGCTCCCCTTACCTCGATATCAAAAATCTTTTCAAAATAGTCAACAACCTCTTTGACATTCAGACCCTAACCCGTCCCACCTCTGAATCCCCTCCTCCAGCCAAAGCCCTAGCTGAGTTCTTCAACAGCAAAATCTCCAATTTGAGATCCTCCCTTTCGGGTGCCACTGCCAACCAGTTGCTCAGGCTTCTGATGAACCTAGAGCGGACCTTCTCTGGAACAACTTCACAATCCCAACCTGGCAACAATTCTCTACACTCTACTCAAAATACGCCAACTCCCACTGCAAACTAGACGAGTGCCCACCCAACGTAATGAAAGTTGCTCCGGTCATCTTCTAAGCCGAGTTACACACCTGGCTCTCTTCCCTTTTACTATCGGGAACTTTCCCTGAGGACCTAGGACAAATCCTAATTGCCCCGATTGTAAAAAGCCACAAGGAACCTATTAGCCTGACATCAAATTACAAAAGCACAAAAGAAACTAATCCTCTGGACTATTCAGTAGCCAATAAGTCCAAAAATCTATAAATAAACCAGTAATTGGCTTGACTGGAGAATTTCCTGCAGGAAGATTGTTGCAACTTGAAAAAATAATCTTGCAAAAACAATTATATAATATATTCTTAAGAAAATGATATAATATAATGTAAAGTATGAGAGGCCTCAGTATGAGCTCTTGGAATACAATCGAAAGACATTGAGCTCGGGCAGTGACTCATGAATGACTAGCATCAGACCGAAGTCTCAATAAGCACTGCTTCATACATCATTAGGTCCTTGCTGTGCAAACCACGCTGGAATAAAGTGCTAAGATATTCAAGTATAAACAATCGTCTCTGGGAAAAAACACTTACAAAACTATATGATAACTCCCAAGAAACTACCTGTGTTAAAGTGCAAATGCAAATACATATATAAAAGTTCTTTATAAATAGAAAATTGATAAAATGATAGAAGTCCCCTCAAACATTAATAGTGTGACAAAAAATAAATAAATTAATACAGTCATGTGATACGGTCATACAATAAATATTCTAGAGAATGTAATCCTAATACTATTCTAAAATCCTAAAAAGCACACATACATGCCTGACTTCGCTAAGATGTAAAAAGATATAGAACACATTACAGAGCAAGCATAAAGAGAGCATATAAACAAACACTAACGCTGTGAATTCATAAATATCATTAAAATCACATCACTTAACACACTATCCTATATAATAAAGAGCTAGCCGCGCATGCGCACTCCTATTTGCATGTTCTGTGCGGTGTAGGTCTGTGGCTGCAGGAGTGCGCATGCACGAGTCCCCTGCCTTGGCCGCGGCTTGAGGCGTATGCGCCAGTTAGCTGCATCGGGCGACAGGAGCGGATGGCGGGAGGAGGGCTCATGGTCCTGCCGCCGCTGCCGCTCCTGTTCACAGCGGCCTGCACGTCGCCGACTCACCCCCTCCAGCAACAACCGCTACCGCTCCTGTTCTTCCCCTCCCTCCAGTCACCGCTGCCATTCCTATTTAAAACGGCCTGCTGAGGTTCACGGCCGGCTGATGCGAACCTCGCAGGCCGCTCTCCACGTGGTAGCACGTTCGAGTCAGAGGGAACATGCTACTGAGGTGAACAGCGGCCTGCGAGGTTCGCTACAGCCGGCCGCGAAATTCAGCAGGCCGTTTTAAATAGGAATGGCAGCGGTGACTGGAGGGAGGGGAAGAGGAAAAAGAAGGGCCATGGAGCAGGCAGGAAAGGGGGCTGTTCTGGTGGGAGGGTTGTGCTGAGTGCAGATAGCGGAGAGTTGGGCCAACCTCTCCTTCCTCACCGACGCCAAAGAAGCTGCAGGCCCCACTCCATGTCGCGCTCTGAGCACTCACGATTGGCTGAAGGGTGTCATGCCAGTGCTGCAGGTACAGGGGGATGCTTTTGTTGGAGAGGTGTGCTGGGGGGTAGACAGCTTTGCTCGGGGGGGAGGGGGAAGACACAAGGGGGTCAGGGAGAGGGAAAGGGGTATGCTGGAAGCAGACAGCTTAGCTCTGGGGGGGTGGGGGAATGATACAAGGACACAGACACAAAGAATGACACACAGGGGGCCATTGAGACAGACAGAAAGGAAGACATTCAGGCAGCGTCCAAGGAGAGACAGCCAGTGTCCAAGGAGAGAAAAACAAATAAACATAGACAGACAGACAGCGGCCAAGGGGAGAGAGAGAAAGATAGATAGAGAGACACACACATCTATTCTAGCACCCGTTAATGTAACGGGCTTAAATACTAGTTTGAATAATAATTCATTACATTTCATGAACATTCAAATAGCATCAAATAGCATTCAAGTAGCACCAAATAGCACCAATAAGAAACTGAAATGAAACCAAACAATAAATGCACGAGGAGTACTTAAAGAACCATGTAAGGAAAAAAGTATTACCACTCGACAGAGCTCCGTTTCGATTCTCTTCATCAGGAGCGGGAAGCACTAAGAATGTTGCCAACAGGAAAATGTTTATTGCTGTAGGCTTCACAATTCCGAAGTGTGAGAAAAATCAAGAACTATCACTGCGGAAAAATAATAATGATGGCGTCTAAGGAGAGTGAGAACACCATGGAGAGTCAGCAGAAGCATCGTTCTAAATACCGTAATGACGTAGGAGACTTACAACGTCGGGAGGAAACCCGACTCTGGGTGAAAAACAAATGCCGCCTAGGGAAGTTAGTGAGTAAAGCATATTTTTGTTAAGTCCTTTAGGGACATAGGATTTGAGATGAAAAATCCAAAAGTTTTCCCGTCTTAATAGGAAAGTATGCTTGTCTCCATTGAAAGTGGGGGGAACTTGTTCCAAAATGCACCACCGCAGCTGGGAAAAATCGTGTTGATAAGTAATGTTCTGGGTGACCATGGGAGCTGTAGTTCTACCAGTTTTTAAGCAGCTCCGATGTTCGATAAGACGAGTCTTAATGCTGCGGGTTGCACCCCACATATATTAATTCGCAAGGACACAAAATTACATACACCACATATTTAGACTCACACGTGATGTTGGATCTTAAATGATAGATCTTCTTTGTGGTGGGATGAATCCACTGGTTGCTAGAAATAGAGATATCACTCAAACAGAATAATAACCTAAGTTAAACTCCTATCAGAAGGCCAACACACAACTCCAAAAATTACCAAAGCTCAATACATAGAGATGAAGACTATAATTTCTCCAGTGCCCAAGGTTTACAGCCAGAACTAATCTTGGTTGCCAAACCATTAACTGAGCTATCATCGAATAAAGTCTTATTTTCTCTAAGAGCTTATTGTATTTGTATTATATGTGTAACATATTGTAGACTGTTACTCATATTGATGAAACATTGTTTAAGCACTGATTATGTTGCTGTGAAAGCGTGGTACTTAGCTGGACAAACGCCCGGCGAGAATCACACGCCTGAACGACGGAAGATCTCCGTTTCGCTCCGTTACTATTGTTCAGAGATGGGGATATTTCTTCACAATTTCCTACAGTAGTGAATTTATCTCACCGTAAACTAATTCAAAGTGAATATGAGGTTCTATCGAAAGGTCTGTCCTTCGTACCCACGACCCCTTACGATCATTTTCAATTTCAAATTGATATTGAAAGATTTACACGAAAGCTCTCCCTAAAAAAGTTTTTTTGGGAGAAGGAGTCTTTCTCTGATAGATCTATACTTAGAAAGAAATCTTCGTGGTCTCCTCCTGGACAATTGGATCCCCTTCTAGCGGCCTTCAAACAATTGGTGATTCAGGATGCCGCCAAACTGAGATTCAATAAAATAGGCTTTTATAATTTATCTAGAGAGGAGTGGCAGATTGCCAAACATCTCCAAAGTGACCAATCGTTAGTAATTTCCAAAGCTGACAAAGGGGGTGCTACAGTACTGTGGGATAAGCTTGATTTTCTAGCTGAATTAAACTCTCATCTTTCAGACAGAACTACTTATGCTCCGATTGATCAAGACCCTACGGATCGGTTACAATCACAAATTCTCCTTTTGACTCGAGGGGTTTGACGAAGGTTTTGTCACCACCCATGAGTTCCAATACTTAAATTCCCAACATCATACTATCCCTTGGATTTACTTGGTCCCGAAGATCCATAAGCGCCTGCACAAACCTCCAGGTCGTCCCATTTTATCATCTAAGCCACAGGTGTCAAAGTCGGTCCTCGAGGGCCGGAATCCAGTCGGGTTTTCAGGATTTCCCCAATGAATATGAATGAGATCTATGTGCATGCACTGCTTTCAATGCATATTCATTGGGGAAATCCTGAAAACCCGACTGGATTACGGCCCTCGAGGAGGGACTTTGACACCCCTGATCTAAGCAATCCATTCTAGAACCCTTATCTACCTTTGCAGATTACTATTTGAAACCAATCGTAGAAACAAGTGAATCCTTTGTCAAAGATACCAGTCACTTCTTAATTTGGCTGCAAAGTATGGAAGTAATTGAGGGTTCGGTTACATTGGTAACTCTAGACATAGTATCTTTATATACGTCTTTACCTCAGGAACACTGTTTACAGGTTGCTCAAAAAGCGTTGGACAGCCGCCCTCGTCCACATCAATGTCCCACTGAGTTTATTACATCTTTACTACATCATGCGTTGACAGAAAATTTTTTCACAGATGGCAACTCCTTATATCTACAAAAGAAAGGGGTGGCCATGGGGGCTACATGTGCCCCATCAATCGCTTTTCTTTACATGAAAGACTTTGAAGAACAATTTGTATACGACAATCAGTGGGTTCAGTACATCAGAGGGTGGAAGAGATATATTGATGATGTCTTCCTTTTATGGGGAGGCTCTGACCAGCAGTTATCTCTGTTCTTTGAATGGTTAAATTCCCGAGATTCTCATATTTTGTTTACAAAACAACAATCAGTGACTGGGATCAATTTTCTTGATACATGGGTTTTTATCAACAACAATAAGTTGGAGACTAAACTCTACATAAAACCAACGGACACCACTAGTCTTCTACAGTACAGTAGTTGTCACCCCACAACTCTGAAGGACAGTTTACCCTTGTCCCAATTTCTGAGATACCGAAGGATTTGTACGCATACTCAGGACTTCAAGGTATCGGCAAAAAAACTTTCTAAATCCTTGAGTGACAGAGGATATCCTAAGAAAGTCGTGAAATCGAGTTACAGGAGGGCCAGATATAATTATCAAGACTGGCTATTACATAAGAAAAACAACCAACAAATTTCTCAGGAATGTGAAGATCAACAGGACTATATGACCTGTATACTTAGACACAATGTAGAATCTACTCAATTATCCAAGATCATCTGAGACCATTAGAGAATATTACAAGGTCTCCCTTGTTTTGACAATGTTCAATTACGTTTAGCTTATATGAGATCTCAAAATTTTAAAGAATATTTCAGTTTGAAACCAGATAACATCACACAGCGAGAGGATTTTAATGGCCATCATGCTAGTTGTGGCAGCTGTCAAATCTGTCCCTTAACGATACAGGGTTCCTCGTTCACAAACCCGCTTAATCAAAAAACATATTTTTTAAGACATACTACATCTTGCAGGTCGGATCATGTGGTTTATATGATTCAATGCCCGTGCCAAAAGTTATATATAGGATAAACCACGAGGTCTTTTCGTATATGCATGTCAGAACATAAATCCTGCTTACATCTGCAGAGGAAGGAAACTCCTCTGGTAGCACATTGTTTATTACAGCAACATTCTTTTCAACAACTGAAGTTTATGGTTATAGATCAAGTCACAGTATCTTGCAGAGGGGGGGATAGGGGGAAAAAGTTATTTCAGATAGAACAGAAATGGATTGACAGACTTCATACCATTCATCCTAATGGCTTAAATCTTGCCCTTAACTGGCAAGTGTTTTTCAATTAAATGTCATTTTTTAATGGATAATTTAATTAAAATGGCGTTTTCTTAATACACTTTATTCATAAATCAAGTTCTTTAAGTAATCAAAAATACTACGCTTTTTTAAATATATAAAAAAATCATGTCTAGTACAAAATGGCTTTCAACTATCTGAGTTACCGGAAGTGACGTCAGACGCCGAGAGAGGGCTTTAAATTTCGAGCCTTCGGTCGGCTCAGTTCACATTAATACAGCGGGGAAGTCGGTTACGGACCGTAGTTTAGTGAGTATACAAAGTTTTGCTTATACATGGGCTTAGCAAATTAGATGCTTCTGTCCAGAATTTATGATAGGTAGGTGTTTCGGGGGGTTTTTCTAGGACACATTTACTTTGTAAATCTGCTGCCATGAAACGTTTAATTATTGTAACACAAATGTTTCATTTGTTTCACTTTCAGCATTGAAGCTTAATATTTTGCTGTTCTGAGGAAGCTCTGAACAATAGTAACGGAGATCTTCCGTCGTTCAGGCGTGCGATTCCCGCCGGGCGTTTGTCCAGCTAAGTACCACGCTTTCACAGCAACATAATCAGTGCTTAAACAATGTTTCATCAATATGAGTAACAGTGCACAATATGTTACACATATAATACAAATACAATAAGCTCTTAGAGAAAATAAGACTTTATTCAATGATAGCTCAGTTAATGGTTTGGCAACCAAGATTAGTTCTGGCTGTAAACCTTGGGCACTGGAGAAATTATAGTCTTCATCTCTATGTATTGAGCTTTGGTAATTTTTAGAGTTGTGTGTTGGCCTTCTGATAGGAGTTTAACTTAGAAATAGAGATATTACATTCCGACCATTTACCACAGGGGGAGTGATAACCACTGTCCCTGGGACTCTGAATTTGAATCTGGAAATCAGAAGACACCAAGTGCTCAGCCAGGTTTTTTCCCCGGGTAAAGGCAACCTTGAAAAACTGAATGTAATTGAAGGATGTGCCAGTGGGACCTTATACTAGCTGCCACTTCCTGAGACTTGGTAGAATGGGACAAAACGCAAATATGATTGGAAGAGACTTCCTTGTTGTGAGTACTAGTCAACATAAGGTCCCTATTGGCATGCCACGCTCTGAGGAAGGCTTTTCTGATGATATGCCTGGGATAGCCTCTGGCTAAAAATCTTTTTTGTAAAAGATTAGCTTCTCTTTTTTAAGCCTCATCGGAGGTGCAAATGCGCCAACAAAACAGACAGGGCCAATGGACTCGCAGACGCAGAGGACGTGGACGGACACAGTACAATCAACAGAGCCGTCCACAGACACGATCCAGCAGTCCCAAGACATATTAGTTACCAACATATTGGGACATTTTCTTTCAGATAACCAAGTCAATGTCCTTAACAAAGGTTTGTCTTTTGTTCCAACAGTGAGATATGATCCTTTCAAAATCAGATGTGATTTGGCTCGGATCATACGAAACTTGCAAGTGAAGTTATATTTTTCCAGCACTAATTCTGAACCTGATTAATCAATATTATGTCCAAAATCAGTCTGGAGTCCTCCAAGTCCGGTGGATCATCATATAGCCACTTTCCGAGATTTGGTTTTAAAGGATCTTGACCGGATTGAATCTAACCACCATAAAAGATCTTTTATCAATATGACTACGGTGGAATCTCAAGCTCTACAATCTCTTCAACAGGATCATCAATTGATTATTAAACCTGCTGACAAAGGTAGTTCTATTGTGATCCAAAATAGACACCAATATCAGACTGAAGTTCTACGTCAATTAAATGACTCCCACAGTTACATTAATTTGGACCATGATCCTACCAATATGGTTAGAAATATGTAAAGTGGTCCAGGAAGCTTTAACAATGGGCATAATTACTAAAGCTGAAAGTCGCTTTTTACAACACGTCACCCCAGAACTCCTCTTTTTTATACAGTCCCTAAAATTCAAAAAACCTTAAATTCCCCCCTAGGTAGACCCATTGTTTCCCTTAAGAATACCAAATTAGAACCGTTGTCCCAATTTTTGGATCACTTTCTTCAACCTTTTGTGAATAGAGCCAAGTCATACATTAAAGATACAACAGATTTTCTACACAAACTTCAACTTTTAACTATCCCTGAGTCTGAAGCTATTTTGGTTACCCTTGATGTAGTGGCTTTCTACACTAGCATTCCCCAGGATCAAGCCATTAATATTGTTCAGATTACCCTTGCCCAAAGAGAACTTCCTTATCGTGTGACCACCGCCTTTTTGATGAAACTAGTTCATTTGGTTCTTACTAAAAAAAATTTCAAATTTGACAGTTCCTATTATCAGCAGGTTCGAGGAGTTGCTATGGGCACCACTGTAGCTCCCAGTATTGCCAACTTGTATATGTCCAAATTTGAAGAAGATTTTCTCTATACCAATCCTGCTTTCAGATCAGTCCAGGGTTGGATGTGTTTTATCGACGATATTTTCTTTATCTGGACAGATTCTGAAGAACAACTAGAACACTTCTTCAACTGGCTAAATTCTCTCACCTCTCACCTGCGTTTCACCATGACTAGTCGCAAGCATGTTGACATGGATAACCTGGACATACAGATGAATCAACTGGACATACTGGCCTCACTTGTGTATGCTGGACACTACAGACCTATATTTTCCCATAGCCAGGCCCAGCCTGTACCTTGCTGTCTGTGAACACATGCAGCCTTTGCAATGCTAACCCAGCTGACCTCTGCTACAACGTTTTTGTCTCCATTCCCTGCTGGGAGGATATTTCTCCAAGGTTCTGCTGAACTGTTATCAGTGCTGTATGACTTCATATGCCAGGCACCCTGGAAAGCCATAAAACTTTTATAATGAGCAAGGATCCCTGCAGGACGATGTGGGTGTAGCAAGATGAGAGAACTTGGTACCAAAACATTTGCTCCCTGTCTCTGAACCAAGTTTTGGGAACCAAGTAGCTGGATTGTTGAAAGGTCACCTTTGCCAACTTTCAGCATACAAGGACACCATCCCAAAGATGCACAGAATTGTAAAACCACTAATTAGCATCTACAAAGTGATAAAGATCTCAGCGCTAGAGAAAGAAAGTTCACCAAGAGTTCTCTGTTTCTGCAAGCCCCCCCCCCTACTGGGGAGGGGGGTGGAAGTGTGAGAGGCGTGGACTGAGAGGAAGAGTTAGGTATACATTATTTTATGTACCAATAGGGAATTACATAACCAGAATTCAGGGATGGACTTTTTGGAACAAAGGAAGAATTGCTCTGTATAAAAAACACGTGCATTCTAGGTAAAGCCAGAGAGATTCACTTACTTATGCTACGGGGATCTGCTAGCCCCCTGCTAAGCATATGGGTGCAAGTTCTTCTCTCCATTGCATATTCTGAACTGACAATACATTTTTCTGATATGTCTCTGCTGCTGTAATACTGTAAGTTTTTATACTAACAATAAACAAATATTGTCTGTTTTGGAAGATACAATGCCGTCTTGTAGTTATTCCAATGAGGTAAACATGGCAGCCTTTACTTCAGTGGTGACCCCGACGTGATCATGCTTGGGTTTCACGCGCTTGCGTTATTAACAGATTTTATTTTTTAAGGTGTTCCGGTGAACTCCAAAGAGAAACACGTTCAGGGGGCGTAAGTATTTCGCCTTGGTGCTGGGCGGATGGTGCTCCTGTGTGAGGGGGGGTTTTGGGGGGGCCAGTTGTGGCAGGGACTTGGGGCCACATCGTAGTCCGCTTTGTGTGCCGTAATTGGACTCCAAAACTCCACAAAATATATTTCTAGTCACACAGAGACCGTACGGAATTAATACTGTACAAATTGTAAGTACAACCTTTTATTTTAATTTTTATATATTAGACGTCAGGCTAGTGATAGGGAAAGACAGTTGACATTGTACATTTGTATATATACTGTATATATATATATATATATATATATATTAGGGGAAATAATAGGGTTGAGTCAAGATCTGGATTGAGTTTTTTCTGTGCACCATGCAATTGTGTATGTATGAGAAATGCCAGGGACACGAAGTGAGCGAGAGTCCTTATTTGCGTTTCCATTGTCCTGTGAAGGGCATGGCCAGAGATGGACAAAGCAAAAGATTTCTGTTGAATACGGGTGGCTCAAAGGGATAGAATAATGGGTAAAGCAGAAGTGAGAGACCTCCCCAGACAGCACTCCTCTGGAAAAGCCCTTAGAGAAGATCCTGCAGTGATAATGATAGTACTAAGAGAAAAGTTTAGTGTGGAAAAAAAAACAACAACAATTGGCTATGTCAAATTTTGCAATTCGTAGGAGAATTGCATGCAGAACTAAGGAAGCTAGAAAAGTTTTTCTGTTGAAAAACAAAGGGCATTGCAAAGAGGTGCTGCCCATGACCCCTTAAAGTTTTTAAGTTAGAATAAAGAATAATTTAAGATGATGCCTTAAACAGAGATGGGAGGCGGCATGGGAGGCTAAAATTGTAGCTCAGGAGTGTCCTGTACAGTAAAGATTGTCCCTTACAGTGAAGGTACATTTTATGGAAGGTGTGGCCAGCCGACTACAAATGTACATTCTCTAATCTGTTTTTGTTTGCTGCCTGTATATCTCTATATTTGCTTAGCCAGCGTTATGAAGCTACAGCATGAGGTAATGTTCTGTTGTGTATATGTATGTTAATATATAATAAAAAAAAACAACAACAAAGATTAGATTTTGGCAAAGAGACGGATTACTTTTCCCGGTTTAGAGCTTAGAAGGCTCACTCCCAGTGTGCCGGTTGACTTCACAGATCATTAGAGGCTTCCTGTACTGAAAAGCAAATGTAGTTTGTATACCTTGGAAAATTGTTAAGCTGCCCGTTACCCTTATATTGTACACTGCTTAGAAACCTGATTAAGTGGTTTTAAAAGTCTTTTACTTAACTTGAAACTTGATTTATGGGTTTTAAAGAGTTTGTCTGCGCCACAATTCCAGATGTGTTACTGTGGAAATAGCCCATTTGAACTAAGGACATGGAGATCTTTGTAATACGACGCTTTACTGAGTGCAACAGGGCTAAATGTTTTTGTATGTGTGACCGTATGTGAAATGTCATAAATCCATAGGAATCTTCTCTTGCTTCCCGCTTTACGCTAGACTGGGGAAAAGAGGAAAAAGTTTACTTATGCCCTAGTATTTAATTTATGCTTGAACCGAGGTGCCACGCACATTGTAGAGGCAGGGGGATTGCACTGGATAATTTTAAGCAGGTAACTATAACTATGTTAGAATTTCCCATGTCTATAAATGACATAGTATTTTAAATTCTGTTTTTTATGGTTTTACAGTTACATTGTAAATCGGTGCCTTTATCTTGCTTTCAGTAAGAGGGAAAAACCAAACAAGCTAGCCCCTCACAGTGGACAATTGTTCTATTACGTTGGAAAAAGAATTGAAAACAGTGGTATACATTATTTTAAACAGAATGGGTCTAGAGATAATAAGGAAAGTGTTTTCTTTCTTTTCTTTTTGTTGTTGTTGACTGTCCCTCTTTTTCTTCTTACAAGAGGGGGGAATACATAGCGTACATAGTCCTGCTTTTCATCATGAGATATAACATCTCAACCCTACCAGTTATGGCAGACTTGCAGAAGATGATATAATACAATGCAATCTTTATTTGGGTAATTATGGAGAATCAATGTTAACTGAGTTTGAATACTAATAAAACAAAACACTTAGCTAGCTAGACCTGTGGTTGTGGGAGCCAAAAACTAGTTTTCTGATCTACATAAACTATTTCTGACTTACTAGTTTTAGGATATCTTTTGACTTTAGGAGACATTATAATTTGTTTATACCGCTGTGGGTGTGTGACTTTTACTAGAACCAGTTTCTGATGGCAGACCTTTCTGCGTTGGTTATATGAAATTTGTATACCGTAATGTGTATTTTTATTTAGATTAGATTTTGATGTGACAGGAACAACAAACACTAGTGTTTGGCTTTAGGGATTGCAATGTATTTTGTCTATGATAAATAAAATAAGGTATGCTCATTAGTTCTGAATTGGTTCAGGCTTTTACACAGTCATGCTTGGACTGGATTAACTCTCCTAATCTTATGGTTTAGCACCATTTAGATAAATTCAAAGTAGCAAAACAAACACCCAAACATTTTCCCTTTGCCCTATTGCTTTTCTTCCATCTATGTTCTTTTTCCTTTCCTCCTTGAAGTTCTTTTTTCTCTCCTTGTTTCTTATATGTTTAATTCTGGGATTGTAGAGGTTTTTTGTCATTTTGTAATTCTTTATTGTTTTCTTCACCCTTATTTTTATTGTTGTCAGAGGCTTAGTATTTGGACTTTAATCAACTTTTTGCCATACTTGTCAAATTGATAAAAAAAAAAAATCTCTGGGGACACCAGACAAGATACAGAGAATGAGAAATTGGTGATGTTGAGAAATTACCCGGGGAGATGGAAAAAGCATTTAGGTTGGAAACCTGGGAAAGGTTGGTAAAGCAAGCCAGCATGATTGTTGCCGAAAGTTGCAGACAGGATAGTGTAAGTTGCTAAACAGGGTAAAATGCATGTGGCTCTAGCCAGAATTAAGAATGTGAGTTTCGCACTGATGAACGAGAATAAGGACTGTGATTTTAGACATATAATTTTGTCAAGCTCGAAGGAACTAGTGTTTGATCCTGCGTGAAGTGGATTTGTTACAGGCAGTGAGTAATTTAAAGAGAGTTGAGCCAGATAGTTTACATGTTCTCGCAGTTGTAAAAGTGTGTCTGCTGGTAATAAAAAAGAAAAAAAACAAACAAAAAGTGACCGTTTGTCAGACATGTGGGGTTTGTGTTGGGCACATCCTTGCCTTTGTATCCCAGTGTCGGGGGATTTAAAGTACAAGACTAACAATGATAGAGGTTAAGTATCCATATTTTTCTGAAAATTGAAATATTTGCTAAACATGGGCTTGATAACATTGATAACGGATGGATTAAGAATAATTCTTTTGTGCTAACAGTCTCCCTTGCTTTCCCGTATTGTGTCTTTATCCTGGTGTTCTTTATGAATTCTTTCTTCCCATGCACGTTTGTATAAAGTGTTATTATCAATCAGATTCTAAATACAATTGGAAACAGAAATACATTTAAAATAAACTTGGTAGTTCAAACTCCAGTAGTTATTATGTAAGGACAGTGCAGACTAAAGTAGCTACATCTAGTCTGCAGCAGTGCCCACTCCTCAGAGTGTAGTGGGACCCAGGTGGCAGACAAGGGTTCCAGGTCTGACTGCAGGGAACATGGCTAAGTGACCTCAGGGGTGGTGTCAAGTTAAAATGTCTCTTCTTTGTCTTCGCAGTCATACATACAGAGCTGTTCTGGACCTGTTACAATGAGCCTTTTTCTAACCCAGAGAAGGAGGACAATGTTATGCTTTCAGTATCCTTGAAATGACCTTGCACTTAACATTTAACATGTTTCTTTTTTCCCTTCGAATTGACATTGGCATACTTCAGAATACCTCTATATTTAACATTGTACACTGTATCTTACTTTACCTAGTAAGTTTTGCTTATTTTTCAAGATTGAAGCACACCCTAGCAGTTGCGTCCCTGTCTGCCTTCTGAATGAAATAGGCAGGGCACCGAGTCAGAGTGATCACATTCTTACGTTTTCTCTTTCAGAAGTTCCAGTAACCATTTAGATGCCTTTTATGATTATGTGATTATTATGCCATGTTATATAGCACTTTACTTTGCCACTGTGTGCACACACTTATGATTCGTGCTATGATGGACGTTTGTTTTTGTATAACTGTGCATTTCTCTGCAGATCTAAGTTCAGCTCTGAATCCTTGACAGATGGAAGAAAAGTTCCACGCCTGTACCTTTGTGTTTTCTATGTTTGTTTGTGCCCTGTAATCTTTGTGTTGTCTATCTGTTTGGTTTGTGGGGTACCCCGGGGAAACCAAATATACCATTGGCCATTTTTGGAGATTTCTCTCTCCCTTTTTGCATTTTTGTTTTTTCCTATCTAAATATGCCTTTTTACAGTACCTTTTTATTTTTTCCTTTCCTGGCCTGAGCGCTGCTCCGTTAGGGGTTATCTTATTTTGAGAAAAGGTTCTATAGCCTTAATGGTATTTTTCTGTGCACTCCACTGAGTTTACAAAATGTAACATGTCCTCTTCTGCATATTGTGTACTTGAATCTTGTATCTCTCTTGCTGTACTTATGACCAGTAAATGCATTATTTTTGTCCCTTGTTGCCGCCCTCAGTACAGGCAACCTGTTCTCTCTCTTTCTTTTCTTTGACTCTCTTCACTGGATTTTGGCTGCTGGATGATGATACCTGGACTTATTTCAAGATGGTGTGTCCTTCCCTGTATGTGCAGCCCCCTTTCTTTCCGAGTGTGCACCGTACCAGTTTAAAGTGACTGCGTGTCTTGAAACGCTGCATCCTGAACTTTTACTTTCTTGGACACTTTCTCTCCCATGTTTTTTTAATGCCCGTTTTGCCGGTTTGCTGGACTTTATCTTTTCTTCAGTTTTGGCTTGTTTTATTCTGTATATTCTTTTTAAGTTACATTATAGTTTTTATGCTGTGATGCCTAGGCTAGGTTATGGACCTGTCAAGTTTGTCCGTTTTTTTGTTGTTGTTGTTTTGTTTTTATTATTTATTGCCATGTCATTCGTTTCTTTTAATGCTTTATTTATAGTTTGATAGCTTGCCTCTTCTACTACAACCTGAACAGAAAAACATATGTCCTGTATGTATTTATTGCTTTCATAGCTTCCTCTGGTTCTGGCATGTACTGTTGTTCAGTTTAGATAGATAGTTGGGAGGGCTGGCCCTCCTCCACGCCTTTGTTTCTTCCTCTCTCCTACCTTTTGTGTGGCGGGTTTCTGACTTATAGTACTTCAGCCCGCCAAGAGAGGACTGACATGGATAACCTGGACATACAGATGAATCAACTGGACATACTGGCCTCACTTGTGTATGCTGGACACTACAGACCTATATTTTCCCATAGCCAAGCCCAGCCTGTACCTTGCTGTCTGTGAACACATGCAGCCTTTGAAATGCTAACCCAGCTGACCTCTGCTACAATGTTTTTGTCTCCATTCCCTGCTGGGAGGATATTTCTCCAAGGTTCTGCTGAACTGTTATCAGTGCTGTATGACTTCATATGCCAGGCACCCTGGAAAGCCATAAAACTTTTATAATGAGCAAGGATCCCTGCAGGACGATGTGGGTGTAGCAAGATGAGAGAACTTGGTACCAAAACATTTGCTCCCTGTCTCTGAACCAAGCAGCTGGATTGTTGAAAGGTCACCTTTGCCAACTTTCAGCATACAAGGACACCATCCCAAAGATGCATAGAATTGTAAAACCACTAATTAGCATCTACAAAGTGATAAAGATCTCAGCGCTGGAGAAAGAGAGTTCACCAAGAGTTCTCTGTTTCTGCAAGGCCCCCCCCTACTGGGGAGGGGGGGGGGTAAAAGTGAGAGAGGCGTGGACTGAGAGGAAGAGTTAGGTATACATTATTTTATGTACCAATAGGGAATTACATAACCAGAATTCAGGGATGGACTTTTTGGAACAAAGGAAGAATTGCTCTGTATAAAAAACACGTGCATTCTAGGTAAAGCCAGAGAGATTCACTTACTTATGCTACGGGGATCTGCTAGCCCCCTGCTAAGCATATGGGTGCAAGTTCTTCTCTCCATTGCATATTCTGAACTGACAATACATTTTTCTGATATGTCTCTGCTGCTGTAATACTGTAAGTTTTTATACTAACAATAAACAAATATTGTCTGTTTTGGAAGATACAATGCCGTCTTGTAGTTATTCCGATGAGGTAAACAAAGCAGCCTTTACTTCAATGTCATTACTTTTTTGGACACCAATGTAACATTGGAAAATGGCCGATTATACACTACTGTGCACCATAAAGTAACCGAGAGGAATAACTTACTGCCTTTTCAAAGCTGCCATCCCAAGCGTTTAAAAGCAGTCATTCCTATTGACCAATTCTTATGCATTAGGCACATTTGCACCTCCGATGAGGCTTACAAAAGAGAAGCTAATCTTTTACAAAAAAGATTTTTAGCCAGAGGCTATTACAAGCATATCATCAGAAAAGCCTTCCTCAGAGCGTGGCATGCCAATAGGGACCTTATTTTGACTAGTACTCACAACAAGGGAGTCTCTTCCAATCATATTTGTGTTTTGTCTCATTCTACCAAGTCTCAGGAAGTGGAAGCTAGTATAAGGTCCCACTGGCACATCCTTCAATTACATTCGGTTTTTCAAGATAAACCTTGTATTGCCTTTACCCAGGGAAAAATACCTGGCTGAGCACTTGGTGTCTTCTGATTTCCAGATTCAAATTCAGAGTCCCAGGGACAGTGGTTATCACTCCCCCTGTGGTAAATGCTCGGTATGTAATATCTCTATTTCTAGCAACCAGTGGATTCATCCCACCACAAAGAAGATCTATCATTTAAGATCCAACACCACGTGTAAGTCTAAATATGTGGTGTATGTAATTTCGTGTCCTTGCAAATTAATATATGTGGGGTGCACAACCCACAGCATTAAGATTTGACTTATCGAACATCGGAGCTGCTTAAAACTGGTGGAACTACAGCTCCCATGGTCAGCCACAACATTACTTATCAACACGATTTTTCCCAGCTGCGGTGGTGCATTTTGGAACAAGTTCCCTCCACTTTCAATGGGGACAAGCATACTTACCTATTAAGATGGGAAAACTTTTGGATTTTTCATCTGAAATCCTATGTCCCTAAAGGACTTAACAAAAATATGCTTTACTCACTAACTTCCCTGGGCGGCATTTGTTTTTCACCCAGAGTCGGGTTTCCTCCCGACGTTGTACGGTATTTAGAACGCTGCTTATGCTGACTCTCCATGGCGTTCTCACTCTCCTTAGACGCCATCATTATTATTTTTCCACAGTGATAGTTCTTGATTTTTCTCACACTTCAGAATTGTGAAGCCTACAGCAATAAACATTTTCCTGTTGACAATATTCTTAGTGCTTCCCGCTCCTGATGAAGAGAATCGAAACGGAGCTCTGTCGAGTGGTAATACTTTTTCTGAGACAGTACTTTTTTCCTTACATGGTTCTTTAAGAACTCCTTGTGCATTTATTGTTTGGTTTCATTTCAGTTTCTTATTGGTGCTATTTGGTGTATTTGAATGCTATTTGGTGCTATTTAAATGTTCATGAATGTTCATGAAATGTAATGAATTATTATTCATATAGGCCCTGATTTTCCAAAGTGCGTCCCGATTTTAGGCAGCTGTAGGCGTCCTACAGCTGTCTAATCAGCCAATCGGGATGCACGTTTTTAAAAAAAAATGCTCCCCAGGTAGGCCGCCTATATTGAAGGCGCCTCCGGGAGTCTAGGGAGACCCACAAGACGCCTAAGCTCGCCTAAGGGCCTTAGGCGGGCCTTAGGTGAACCTAGGCGGCCCCACGCGTCTCCCTAGTAGAGGAAGAGACGCTTACAATGTAGGCCAACAAAATGCTGGTCTACATTGTAAGTAGACGTGGGCGCTATAATTATTGCGGCAAGGGATCTCTCTGCCTCTATAAGTATAGCAGGCTGCGGCCGCCTGTCCGATCGCTGGCAGGAGGGTGCCCAAACCCTCCTGCCAGAAGATGCCCCCCGACACTACTGATCGCTGGCATGAGGGTGCCCAAACCCTCCTGCCAGAAGATGCCCCCCCCGACAATATCGATTGCTGGCAGGAGGGTGCCCAATCCCAACTGCCCGAAGACGCACCCTCCCCCCCTACGCTAACAGCCCCCAAACCTCCCCCCCACCAAACTAACCTTTTCTTTTGGCCAGACGGGTCTTGCCCGTCCAGCCGGCAGGCCCGCCTCGTCGAAATGAGGCGGGCCCGCCCCTTCCCGCCGAAGCCTAAGGCCTGATTGGCCCAGGCTCTAGAAACCTGGACCAATCAGGCCTTAGGCATAGCGGGTCCGCCCATCCCCACTAAGTTTAAGTCTTGATTGGCCCAGGCGCCTAGAGTCCAGGTGCCGTGATAAGTGTAGCGGGCCGTGTCTAATCTAACCCAATTCTCTAACCAGCGTCTGTAACATGGACACCGGTTACAGAATTGGGGTTTAGTGTAGGCCCGATTCTGAATAAGACACCTCTCCCGGGCGTCCTATACAGAATCAGGGCCATAGTGTGTTAAGTGATGTGATTTTAGTGATATTTATGAATTCACAGCGTGTTTGTTTATATGCTCTCTTTATGCTTGATCTGTAATGTGTTCTATATCTTTTTATATCTTAGCGAAGTCAGGCATGTATGTGTGCTTTTTAGGATTTTAGAATAATATTAGGATTATATTCTCTAGAATATTTATTGTATGACCGTATCACATGACTGTATTTATTTATTTATTTTTTGTCACACTATTAATGTTTGAGGGGTCTTCTATTATTTTATCAATTTTCTATTTATAAAGAACTTTTATATATGTATTTGCATTTGCACTTTAACACAGGTAGTTTCTTGGGAGTTATCATATAGTTTTGTAAGTCTTTTTTTCCCAGGGACGATTGTTTATACTTGAATATCTTAGCACTTTATTCCAGCGTGGTTTGCACAGCAAGGGCCTAATGATGTATGAGGCAGTGCTTATTGAGACTTCGGTCTGATGCTAGTCATCCATGAGTCACTGCCCGAGCTCAATGCCTTTCGATTGTATTCCAAGAGCTCATACTGAGGCCTCTTATACTTTACATTATTTTATATCATTTTCTTAAGAATATATAACTAGTCGTTAAGCCTGTTACATTAACGGGTGCTAGAATACATGTCTGTCTATCTTTTTCTTTCTGGTTAGCTGTGTGACTGAGGGCTTTCCTTCACTATAACATTGGACTTCATTTAATCACTTATTAAGGCGGTTAGTTCCAGTTGTCTCTTCCCTCCTATTCTGTTAACATCTTTTTTTGGGGTGGGGGAGATTTTTTATACCTTTTGACATTTTTTCTCATCCAGTCTAAGGGTTCTACTTGACTCGAGCGGGGTTTCCATGGCAACCCTGCTCGCTAATGCCCCGAACTCGTGCTTACTGTGATTGTGGTCTCCTTGCTCCGCCTTTTCGTTATCAACCGGGAGCCTGGATTCTGAGGTGAGAAGCAAGAGAAATTGTTGATTACTCTTAATTTCTGCCATGTTTTGTGCTCCCTTTGACGATGGCCCTGCTGCTACTGTGTGCATCTTCGGGGTGGTGGGGGCGCTGACCGCCCGCGATCCTTCTCGACTTGCAGAGGTGGTGAGGGCGATGATCGGCCGCGTATGCACACTCTCAAGCCTCTCCGAAGGCCGGCTCCCACGAAAATGCTACCCCTGTCCAAAGCCGCCGTGGCAGTGTCCCTCAAGAGGCGCACCAGCGTCAGAAGCCTTGTCTCCGACGCTGGTGCGGCTCCCGAGAAAAGACGCCGCCGCAGCCCCAAACAGAAAAACAACATCTCCATGGGAGCCAGCGCTTTGGCGAGTGGTAGGTGCTGGAAAGTAAGGCTGGGGACTCGCGCATGCGCACTCATGTGGCCATAGAACTACTGATCATGGAAGCATGCAAATAGGAGTGCGCATGTGCGAGTTAGCCTTTTATTATATAGGATTATTTTTGCAAGATTATTTTTTCAAGTTGCAACAATCTCCCTGCAGAAAATTCTCCAGTCAAGCCAATTACTGGTTTATTTATCAAATTACAGACCCATAGCAAACATCCCCTTCTTCACAAAACTAATGGAAGGTCTTGCAAATCAAGACCTAGTAAACTATCTAGACAAATTCAACATTCTAAACAACAACCAGTCAGGATTCCGACCCGGTCACAGCACTGAAACCATTATTGCCTCCCTACTAGATTCCCTCCACTCCCTGTTCAGCCAGGGCACAAGTACGCTAATCCTCCAGTTCGACTTAAGTAGTGCCTTAGACTTAGTCGACCATTCCATCATCTTAGACTGCTTAGTGTCAATCGGTCTCTCAGGCAATGTTCTAAAATGGTTCCAGGGGTTCCTTACAAAAAGATCATACCAAGTTTACAGCAACAACACACATTCCTCCAGCTGGGTAAACGCATGTGGGGTCCCGCAGGGCTCTCCCCTCTCCCCCACTCTCTTCAACATCTACCTGGCTGCACTAGGGAACCTTTTGCAAGACCTGAAAATTAATTTTACATTTACGCCATAATCTTTCCCCTAACCAGCGTAACTCCCGAGACGAAAAGCCATCTGGCATCCATCCTCAAGCAAATCGAATTATGGATGTCCGACTTCAAATTGAAAATCAACTCAGATAAAACCAAATTCTTCCTGGCCAGTCCAAACGACAAAATCAAAGACTCTTCAATCTCCCTAAACGGTCAAATCTTTCCCATCAGACTCCATAAAAATCTAGGAGTGACTCTAGACCGCAACCTCACCTTTGAAACTCACACCGACCTACTAGTCAGAAAATGCTTCTCCTCCCTATGGAAATTAAGAACCATCAGAAAATACTTCGATGCTCCCTCATTCCAGTCCAATCCTCCATCCTGAGCTTACTCGACTACTGCAACATTATCTACCTGGGTTCCTTCAAAAAAACTATTCAAAGACTACGTATCATGCAAAATTCAGCAATTCGACTGATCTTTGGGCTGAAAAAATGGGAACACATTACTCCCTACTACCAAAAACTCCACTGGCTACCCCTGGAAGCAAGAGTGCTGTTAAGTTTGCCTGCCTCTGCTACAAATCCATCCATGGTTTGGCCCCCCTATACATGGTCCCCCACTTTACCACGGATCATCCATCCAGACCCATTCGCAAAGCTCATCTCTTCAGCCATCCAACTCTAAAAGCCTGCCGTTACAAAAGAAATCTGAACAGAACTCTAGCCTTCCAAGCAGGTCATCTAAATGACTGGCTGTGCAATATTTTCTCACGCTCCTCATCCTACCTAAACTGCAGAAAATTATTAAAAACAAATCTATTTAACCGATTTGTAGCCCAAGACCCCTACCCTACCCTTGCCCCCTAGATCTCCTTTCTCCTCCCTCCCTCCCAACCCCTTATATTGTACCAGCTCCTCTACTTACATCTATTAATTGTATCTATTTTGCGGATTGTTTCCCATTCACCGATTGTATTTGCTGATTGTACCCTTTCTCTGATTGTACCCATTCGCTGATTGTCCAGCCCTTCTTTATTGTAAACTGCCTCGAACTTCTACGGCTTTGGTGGTATATAAGAAATAAATTATTATTATTATTATTAAAGTACTGGTTCATTAATTTGTGATTAGTTGTTTGGACTTTAACCCTCCCCCCACCTTTTACAAAACCATAGCGTGTTTTTTAGCGCCAGCTGCGGCAGTAACAGCTCTGACACTCATAGAATTCTTATGAGCATCTGACCTGTTACCATTGTGGCAGGCGCAAAAACTGTGCTACGGTTTTGTAAAGGGGGGGAGGGGAAGTATTAAGGTCAAAGAAGTATACATCTTCAAATCATTCAAAATACTGCGACCAAACCTATCGTAAATTTGATCATGTTACTCCTTTATTAAAAGCTGGTCATTATTACAGTGGAGGTCTCCCTACACCACTGTGTCATAAATGTGGGACAGGGGACACACTTTGGGACATGCCTTTTGGTCCTGCCCCATTATTCAGCGCTTCTGGAGGCGTATAATCTCTTACATATCAGGGTTAATTGGGAGAGTCTTGCACAGTACTCCGACCCACTTTGTCTTAGATTTGCCAGAGGCTTTTGGCCATTTGCCTAGGGGGCATTGGGCTGTGTAGGAAGATGAGCTTACTGGCCCGGAAATGTATTCTTCAGTGCTGGACGGTCCCTGACCCTCCGGCATTTTGGCATTGGTGGAGCCAGTTGCATCAGTTGGCCATCTGGGAGGCACGAGATGCTGGAGGAGCTAGGAAGCGAAAGATGATGTTCTTGACTATCTGGGAGCCATTTCTGCAATCCTTGCATCTCAAGAGTCGCAGTGCGGTTTTAAGATGGGTGTCCTAATCAGGGCGCTCAGTTTGTAGGGATGGGAGAGCCATGGTGAGTACTGGTGGGGTGGAGTGGAGAGTACCACTGGGGGGGAGAGGGAGGGGGGGTTGGGGAAAGGAGGTGGGGGTATTTAATTGTTTTTAGGCACTTAGTTACAGAATGATTTGTGGGGTTTGGTGGTGGTGTGGCATCTTTGGGGCTCATCAGAGTCCAGGGCCTCAGAGTGCCTTTCCACCCCCCCACTGGTCTCGCTTGCCCTATGTAGATTAGGACGGGGAGTTTGGTTGTTGTTACTCTTCTTCTGTAAATGCTCATTATATTATTGTATACAATGCATTATTGTCAGTGCTGTTATATTTACTGTTGCTTGCATCAATAAAAATTGTTTGAACCTAAAAGCTGCTCATTAGTTACCCATTTCTCATCAGATAACGTATAATGAAAGATTAGTTTTTTTATCTTTGCTAATCTTCCTTCTTGTATATCTCCTCTGGAGTCTGAACTATCAGGTATGCATCCATTTCAGCCTTGGCTGCAGAACTTATAAATAACACCAACCCCCCTCTGCAATGTCACCTGTGCGGCCACTCTCCTTGAAGTTGAGTAGGTAGCAAAGCCAAAAGTATCTAATACAAACAAGAAACACAAGAAAAAGAGAGGGGGTGCGGGGACTCCCCGATACAAATCAATACTGCTCATGATAACCAGATACATAATCAATAACAGCCAAGAAAAGGCTAAGTTAGCATAATAAGAAATTGAAATATTTCACACTTGCAAAACTGAGGAACAGGTCACTAAAGAAGACCCAGCCTAAAGATCAGAAGGGGCACCATCCCAGGACCCCTAAAACCCCTTAAGCTTAAATAAAATGACACTCGGGGAAATGTTAGCGAGGCTGGTCAAAGAGAGAAAGCCAACTTACCAGTTACTGGCAGGCAACCTGCGAATTAGATAAAACAGATGGGTGGGAGTTCAGGCTCCAGAGGAGATAAACAAGAAGGAAGATTAGCAGAGGTAAAAAACCTAATCTTTCATTCTTGTACAATCCCTCTGGAGTCTGAACTATCGGGATGCATCAAAGCAGTCCTAAATCTCAGGGGGGCCCAATGAGCCCACTGCCAGAACAGAAGGGCCAAAGGTCGCAACACCCATAGCAGCCACATCAAGCCGGTAAAACCCGGAAAAACAATATAAAGAGAAACCCACTTGGCCGCCCGACAAAACTCCTCAGGCGAGACCACATGAGAGTTAGCCCACGAGGAAGCCCTTCCTCTGGAAGAGTGAGCTCTCACGCCAAGGGGAGGCTGCTTCCCTGCCGCCACATGGGCTGCGGAAATGCCCGCATGCAACCAACACGAGAAGGTAGCCTCAGAAGCAGGCTGACTCTGGCATGCGGGGCCCGCTAGGACAAACAGATGGTCCGACAGATGAAGTCGTTAGCAGCCTCAAGGCATCTCAAAAGGAGACGCCGTACCTCCAGAGACCGCAAAACACGGATCTTAGACTTGGAACCCGACAGAACAAAAGAGACATGGACTGCTGATCCCACGTGCAGGAGAAAAGAAGACACAGTCCTCAAAACAACCACAGACTCCATAATGCGGAGAAAAGGATCCTTGCATGACATAGCCTGAAGCTCCAACAGACCCTGAGCAGAAGTGACCGTTAACAAGGAAATCTCTCAGAGAAATCCCAGCCAGGGGTTCATAGATCAAACGAGCCAGTAAGTGGAGAACCAGACTCAGATCCCTTGGGGAACCTGGCAGTCGCAAGGGAGGCCGCAGCCTCCCCGCCCCCCATAAGAAGCCTACAACACCTTGGGGAGACACCAGAGAACCCCCAAGAGGGACCTGAACACAACAGTCTCGCAATGGGGACCTGGAAGAAGAAACTGCCAGACCCTTCCTGAAGATAGCCCACAGAAAGGCCAGAACAGGCATCACCGATGGGGCCAAAGGATCCACATGAACTGCTACACACCAGGCCGAAAAGCACCTCTAGGCCTTCGCGGAGGCTGACCCCATTGAATTCCTGTTGCCATGAGGAAACGTGGAAATGACAGCAGAAAAGAAGCCCCTAGCCCTCAAGGCCACGCGTACAGCCCCAGGTCGCAAGACCAAGCCGTCCGGAACTGGAAGGGCTATCAGCCCTGCGTAAGCAATCTCCGATGGCAAGGAAGACACAGACCCCTCAACCGCACCAGGTCTGCGTACCAAGGACAGTCGGGCAAGTTCGGGGCCACTAGGAACACCGGACCTGCGAGAGATGCCACCCGGCCCAGAACACGCCCTATCATAGGCCATGGGGAAAAGCCATACAGAAGTTCCCCATCAGTCCATGGTTGAACCAGAGCGCTGAGCCCTGCTCTGCCGACCTCCTGTTGGCGGTTGAAGAACCGGTCTGCCTTCCGGTTCCCCAAGGACACTATCAGATCAAAGGCGGGGTGACCCTTCCGAAGAAACATGACTTCGAACGCTAGCCCAGACAGTGACCATCCTCCAGGGTCCAGAATCTGACAACTGAGGAAGTTTACCGGCACATCATCCACCCCTGCCACTGAGTGGAGGACAAGGTCATCAGACGCTTTTCTGCCTAGGCAACGAACATCTGAGTCTCTAGGCTCAGCAGGGGACTCCTCATGACCCTCTGACAAGGTGACATAGGCAACCACCAGCGCAATATCTGTGAATATGCAGAGAATCCCTTGAAATCGCAGCAGACCAGACAGACTATACACATCTCTAGCTGATTAAAGAACATAAGAACATAAGAAATGCCTCCGCTGGGTCAGACCTAAGGTCCATCGCGCCCAGCAGTCCGCTCACGCGGCGGCCCATCAGGTCCAGGACCTGTGCAGTAATCTTTTATCTATACCCCTCTATCCCCTTTTCCAGCAGGAAATTGTCCAATCCTTTCTTAAACCCCAGTACCGTTCGCTGCCCTATAACGTCCTCTGGAAGCGCATTCCAGGTGTCCACCACACGTTGGGTAAAGAAGAACTTCCTAGCATTTGTTTTGAATCTGTCCCCTTTCAACTTTTCCAAATGCCCTCTTGTTTTTTTATGTTCTGAAAGTTTGAAGAATCTGTCCCTCTCTACTCTCTCTATGTCCTTCATGATCTTGTAAGTCTCTATCATATCCCCTCTGCTCTTCAACGCAGTGCACCAACAGTAGACCGGCACAGACTGGCAAACTGCTACCCAACAGGAGAGACTTGCGTCAGTCGCCAGGGGCACCCAGTCCAAGATGTGCAGAGGGAGCCCTCTGTACAGAGAAACCAGGATCAACCACAACACTATACAGCTGCGAGTCGTTGCCAAACATGGCAACTTCATCCCAGCACATCCCGCTGACAGAAGGGACAACTGAAGAGAACGGATGTGGGCCCTTGCCCAAGGATCACAACTATGGTTGCCACCAATAGACCCAATACCTGCAGATATTGCCAGGCTGTTGGGGCTAGAGCCACTAACATGTCCCGACTGCACTCCGAAGCTTGATCATCCCGGAGTCCGTCAGAAACACTTGGTTCCTGCCCACATGGAACCAGACCCCCACGTACTCCAAGTCCTATGGCAGCTCGAAGTGACACGTCGTGAGATGGATCACACAGCAGAGACTGTCCAGCAGTCACCACTTGGTGAACCGCCAAGGGCTTTCCACCAAAGAGGGAGCTCTGATCAGCCATCTGTCGAGGCACTGATGGACTTGCACCCCCAGTGAGCGCATATGGACAGCCACCACCACCATGACTGTGGTGAATGATCTGGGCGCCGACACCAACCCGATGGGCAGCACCACGACCTGGAAGTGCCTCCCAAGAAAATGCAACCTCAAGAACCTCCATTGATCTGGAAAAAAAAAAAAAATTGAGAAGTGGAGATTCACTTTTCGAGAAGTCCAAGGAAGTCAAAAACTCCCCGGGCGCCATTGCTGCCACTACTGAATGCACCATTTCCAGCCGGAAAAATGGAGCTCACTGCCTTCAGGTTCATAATTGGTCAGCAATCTTCAGCGTTCTTTCATTGGCATGATGAAGTAAATGGCGTATCTCCCGGTGCCCCAATTTCCCTACCTGATCCAGCAACCTGTGCACCGTGGCTCACACCTGGTTGGCCCTGTCCAGAATTCCAACAGGAGGGGACAAAAAGAATTCTGGCAGAGGCCGGAAAAACTAGTCTAAGACCTTTCCTGAGTACAGCAAGGACTCACTGGGCCAAGAGTACCATTTGCCATTCTGGAAGGAAGGCCGAAAGTGCCCACCCCCAAAAAAAAAATTGGGGGGGGGGCCCCACCAGAGACCTGGTGGCATATTTTTCTCTAGGAAAGGACAGAAGGCTGGGAGTAGAAAAACTGTGGGTGTGTTGCACCTCCAAAGCCAGGACTGGAGGGAGCTCTGAAACGCTGTCCCGTCCACAGGTCCAGTGAACTCCGGCAGGGATGAAAATCCGGCCATCCCACACCCCTGGTCAGACGAGGTCTAGAGCTCGGGAGCACCTCAGGCTACAGACCTGAACACTGGCCATAGATCATCCAAACCTTGGCCAAACAGGAGCGAACACAGAAAAGGAACCTGCTCACTGAGCCTTTAGCTGAAGTAGCACCCAACCACTGGTGAATCCAAGTCATTTGTCGAGCGGAGCCTGAAGAAGCTCCAAGCTTAGTTCAAGATGCTACAGAGTATTTTGGGCAAACAAATTTAGAGATTCCCAGGCCACACAGAAGTGGCCGCCGCAGCTTGCCCTCCCGCTGTAGTGGAAAAAGAATGACACTGGAGATCAAAATGCAATCATCAGTCCTGAACATCCTGCAGGACAATCCCTCCATCTTAGGAAAAGGAGGTATGCTTAGTGACCTGAGCCACAGCTAAATCCATCGTCAACGGGACCAATCTCTAGTTGAAGTCTGATGCCATGGGATACAACTTTGCCAAGTCCAAGGATAAGGAAACCCTCCATGGACTCCCAGACTTCTAACAGCACTTCCGCGAAAACCGCATTGCAGCAAGGAGGCAGACAGCAGAGGCACAGAACTCTGAACTGTACATTTTGTCAGAACTGCATGATCTGAAACCAGTTTCCATATTCACAGTAGCCCAAAAATAAAGACGGGCAGGTGGCCAGTCTTGAAGAGCCGGCACTCTGCCTGGTGATCCGTAAAGTCTCGGAACCAATTGGTATGGGTATCACCCAGATCCACTAAGTTAGCCACCTCTGCTGATTCCGCCAAAGAAACAGGCGACAGCAACGGCACAGACACCGAAGTAGAAGCAAGGATGGGGACGAGCTGCCTGCTTTCTGGTACCCAAGTAAAGGAACAAATCGTCATGCTGGTATCTGTCAGCCTAGCTATCACTATCATTCAGCATTTTTAGTTGGCATTACTTATGTCAGCGAAGGTCTATGGGAAATTATAACAATCTGACTCTGGCATGGGAATACAGATAGACCCTGAGGGCAGGGAGATGGTTTAAAGTAGCCCTGATTGATATTTTTAAGTATCCCTGATATGTTTCAATTAGCCCTGATTGAATCATGACTAGCTAAAAGGTGTTAATGTCTGTTTAAGAGGGTGCTTAGGACAATGGGTCCAGGTGCACAGATCAAGAAGACAGGCTGCTTGAATGGGACAAAGAAGCCAGAGACTAATCCCATTTACCATGCTTGCAAGTATCACACCCTCCTTTATCAATTAAATTAACCATTGTTTCAAACAGTTTACAAATTCTAAACAGAAAGATACTGGGACATACAAGTTTCTATATTCAGAATAAGATTCCAAGGTATAAAAGCCTCCTCTCTGCTCTATCAATCTATCTTTCTATCTCTGGAGGAGAGGGGTCTTGGCTCTCTCTCTCTCTCTCTCTGGCTCTTCCTAGAACTTCTGACTCTCTGTCTCTTTGTTTCTGGACTCTGTAAGGCAGGGAAACTGCTTTGCTCTCTACTTAATTGTAATGCTTCATTGTAATGCTTATAAATATTGCTTTTCTGTAAGATTATTTCTATAATATATTCTTTATGCAACCACCTCTGGCTGTGCCTATTATTTGATTCTACTTCCTGGTGAAACTTCAGTGAGGGAACTGAACCTGGGACCAGGCGTTTGTCAGGGCGCCTTTCACTTAACCCCTACCACCTAATATTGTGGGGGACACTAACAAACCTGACATTTTGGCGGCTTGTCTCAGTCCTTCCTGATGATTTCATTTGGGTAAATAGAATTCAATTTTTTTTAATGTATAGACAGAGTAAGATAGAAATCAAAAGTCCTTGGAAAACCCTTAGATTGATTGTACGTTAGACAGAATGACACTGTTGAAAAGTTCCTGTAATATTGTGGGGTTTTATACTTGGTGAGATTTATAGAAATCAAAAGTCCTTCTGGAACCCTTAAACTGTTTTAGACTGGATGACACACTTGTGAAAAGTTTCAGTAATATTTTGGGTTTTATATTTGGTAAGATTTTACTATCAAAAGTCTTTGTAGTGTTACCTGTGCCAGTTTGCATTGTATGATTTGCTATTATAAGCTTGCTAGGGTGTTGCATTTAAGAATATTTGAGCTACTCTGAAGAAAAGCATGGTTCAAAGTGAAACCAGTCACTCAATTAAGACACGCCACATCTGTACTAATAACTTTTACTTTTTTACCTTGTGCTTTTAATTCTATTTCTTGTCAGTCTCTGCCCTAGTAAAAGGCCCAGTGCACACTGGACTGGAACTGGCAGCTGACACCTCTGCTCTTCTAACAGACTTCTTATATTTTTTCCTGCTAAACTTCTGCCTATAAATTTCAGGTAGTAACCAGTGTGGGCAAGTGTGGGCATAAGTGTATTATTTATGCCAATGACTCTTGCCTAACACGCTTTACCTCGATTTTCTACCTATTAACTAAAATCTCCCTCCTTCATAAGTGGGAGCATTTCAATCTCAAAGGCTACACACAGACAGGGACAGAAGCCCATTCTCTCTCATGAAATATATGAGCAAGGCCCACGAACCAAGGCAGACTTCTGCAGCCTCAAATATGAACCCTTTTGATTTTCAAGAACTCACAGATATTGTACACAAATATTTTGACAAGAAATGGGGTCCATATGAAGGTAATTTTCCTGAACACACATGGCATGATATTCAGAAACAAATGGTTTCGCATTCTCAGGAGTTTAGAAAGAAAACAAATAAACAAAAATGCCTTTTCATTCAGGGGCTATGTAGAGGAGTTATTAGCCTCATTCAGGGGCTATGTAGAGGAGTTATTAGCCTAAGACAAGAAAATACTGACTTGAACACTCAGGCCCTGATTCTCTAAAAGTGCATCTCGATTTTAGGCAGCTGTAGACGTCCTACAGCTGTCTAATCAGCCAATCGGTATGCACGTTTTTTTAAAAAAAATGCTCCCTAGGCAGGCCTGAAGGCGCCTCCGGGAGCCTAGGGAGACCCGCAAGATGCCTAAGCTCGTCTAAGGGCCTTAGGCGGGCCTTAGGCTGAACCTAGGCGGCCCTACGCGTCTCCCTAGTAGATGAGAAGCTTAAAAATGTAGGCCAGCAAAATGCTGGTCTACATTGTAAGTAGACGCGGCCGCTATACTTATCGCGGCAAGGGATAAGTATAGCTCTAGAAGCGGGTCCGCCCATCCCCACTTAATCTAAGGCCTGATTGGCCAATCAGACCTTAGACTTAGTAGGGATGGGCGGACCCGCTATTCCTAAGGCCTGATTGGTCCAGGCTTCTAGAGCCTGGGCCAATCAGGCCTTTGGCTTCGGCGGGATGGGCCGGGAAGGGGCGGGCCCGCCTCATTTCGACGAGGCGTGCCTGCTTGCTCGACGTGCAAGACCCATCTGTAAGAACAGGTTTGGTGGAGTGGGGGTTGTTAGCGCCGTGGGGGTGCGTCTTCGGGCAGGAGGGATTGGGCACCCTCCTGCCAGCGACCGATATTGTCGGGGGGGGGCGATCGGTAGTGTCGGGGGGGGGCGGTCGGTAGTGTCGGGGAGGGGGGTGCGTCTTCGGGCAGGAGGGTTTGGGCACCCTCCTGCCAGTGATCGGTAAGGGGGCCACGGCCCGCTATACTTATAGCGGCAGAGAGATCCCTTGCCGCGATAAGTGTAGCGGGCCGTGTCTAATCTAACCCGATTCTCTAACCCGCGTCTGTAACATGGACGCCGGTTACAGAATCGGGGTTTAGTTTAGGCCGATTCTGAATAGGACGCCTCTCCCGGGCGTCCTATACAGAATCAGGGCCTAGGTGTCTTGCGGGCTTCGCCTTCAATATAGGCGGCCTGCCTGGGGAGCATTTTTAAAAAAAAAACGTGCATCCCGATTGGCTGATTAGACAGCTGTAGGACGCCTACAGCTGCCTAAAATCGGGACGCACTTTTAGAGAATCAGGGCCTCAGTGCCATCAGCTGTCCAAAGACTTAGATGAGGCACAAATTAATATATCCATGCTAAGAACCCAAATTGTTCAAGCTACAAATTCCTTTTTAGCTATAAATGAACAATTAGAAGGGGCCAAGGCAGAATTAAAGTATTTAAAATCAAAATGTGCCTCACAGGGACAGGTTAATGCTGTCTCCTCACAGATTCTGCCGTCTGCACCATTTCCACCATCACCATATAATCCATGTAGTCAGTTTATAGAGAAAAAGAATACTGTTTTTGTAGCAGGTCAGAGAAAAGGTAAACTAGCTACAGATGTAGAACAGGAAGAAGAACCCACAAATGAAGATGAGGAAAATTCATTACCAGGCCAGAGCAATACCAATAGTACCCCTATAAGTGACACAGCTCCAGTAACTATAGTGCTGCAGGGACATATGAAGGACAGTGACATTGAAAGAATAGTGGAGAAAGTGGGCCCTATGCCTTTTAACATAAATGAATGGTGCAAATGGGCTACTGACATACTGATTCACTGGGGTCTAGGGAAATACAAAAGGAACAAATGAAAGACATTGTAGAAACTACTGCCAGCATGAGTGAGAATACAGGCAAAGAAATAGTTGAAGTGGCTGGTCTTGCATTGGGTACAGGAATTCTTTTTTTTTTTTTTTTGTGTTCAAAAAGTTTTATTGTTTTTCAAGGAAAGTACAAATATGTAGAACAATAGCAACAAGCAAAACATCACTGTGTATATAACAATAATATACTATACTGAAGCATATACATGGGAATAAGTTGAGTTATGATATGTGATACATAGACAATTGAGGCTATAAGTAAATGTAGAATCAAAGTCTGTAGCTAAAGGGAAAAATAAAATGTATTAATTTAGAGATTCACAGTACCGGGTAAGTGGGGACCAAATTTGATCATACTGCCTCAATCGATTATTCCTTTCAGCTATTACCTTTTCATATTTTCCGGTCAGGCAGACATTGTTCCACCAAGTGTGGAAGTCAGCTTTGGATAGGTCCTTCCAATTATAGAGGATATTTTGGATCGCCAATGCCAATAAAAGAGTGAACAATTTAGCTGAAGTTTTATCCAATGTAGTCTGTAAATCTTGTGACATGCATATTAATATACAAAATGACAGAGGTTCGTCAAAAGACATGATGGAGCATATGGTGGACCATACCTTAGACCAGTAAACTGAGAGGTGGGTACAGGAAAATAAAAGGTGCGTTAATGTGCCAGGTTGGAGTTGGCAAGACCAGCAATTGGGGGATATGGATGAATCGACCTTATGAGATAAAATAGGGGTCCATGTGGCTTTGTGAAGCAGAAAAAACATAGATTGTAGTAAGGATGCTGATCTGATGGATTTAAAAAGTTGTAACCATACTGCTGACCAGTCTATTGCATCTGAAGGTAGGTTCAGTTCATGAGACCATTTAGATTCTTTGAGGAGTGGGGGGACAGTGGAAATTTTTTGGAGTAATTTGTACCACAAAGAGGCTTTGCCACCAAATTCAGCCAATATTGTGGTATGTGAGAGGAGGCTCGGGGTGTCTTTCAATTCAAGTATATTTGGAAATACATTCATTAGACAGTGCCGTAGCTGCATCCAAGAGAAGTATTGGTTTGAGGGTAGATGAAATTTGTCAGCTAGTTCAGAGAAGGAAAGCCATCTGTTGTGTAGCAATAAGTCTTGAAGGTACCGAATACCGTTGTTTTGCCATTTGGGCCATGAGAGTACTTCGTTCTGAATTCTGATACGTGTGTTATTCCAGATAGGAATCAAACTGGAGGCGGACCATGGAACTGGAAGAATACTGTCAATGGAGGTCAAGACAGTTTTCATTGAGGCAAGAATGGGATCTTTCAGCTCATTTTTAGGCAAGGTGAGACAAGCAATACATTGGAGTTTAAGTTGACCATAAGAGGCCCAGATTAGTTCTATCCATGCAGGTACCGGACCACGAAAAGGAGTTGGTAAGGACCGAGACCAGTGTTGAATGATGAATGCATGGTGATATTGGAGGAAATTTGGAAAATTCACTCCACCATGAGTTCTAATAGCCTTCAACTTTGATAAAGCAATCCGAGGTTGTTTCTTGTTCCATAAAAATTGGGAGAGCAAGGTATCAATTTGTTTATATATTTGTTTAGGGAGGAGAAATGGAAGCATACTCATAACATAGATTATTTTAGGGGCGATTACCATACGAATTGATTCAAGTCTGCCCCACCACGATAGGTTTAATGGTGACCATTTTTGAGTAAGGGATTTGACAGTATCTATCAGGTAGTCAGTGTTGATTTTGAATAGATTCTTCAATGGTTGGGCCGAAGAGAATCCCTAAATATTTCATATGAGAATCTGACCATTCAAAACCTAGTTGAAGGGTCTCATATTTTATATCTGGGCAGTTTAGGGGCATGATTATGGACTTACTTTTATTCAGTTTATAACCAGATTCCAAAGAATAATTTTCGATTGTGGATAAGAGAGGAGGTATTGATGTGGGGGAGATATAGAGCAGGATGTCATCAGCATAGGCTGATACTTTTATTTCCTGGTTCTGGTATTGGAAGCCGTGTATGTCTGGATTGTTCCGGATGGCAATAAGTAAAGGCTCTAGGGCAAGGTCAAATAGGAGAGGAGAAAGTGGACAACCTTGTCTGGTGCCACGACTGAGATTAAATTTAGAGGATAGATTACCATTTATAAGTGTCTTAGTAGAGGGGGCAGTATATAATAGTCTAACTCGTTTGATAAAGCTAGGTGAAAACCCGAACCATTGCATTACATTAAAAAGAAAAGGCCATTCGACCCTGTCAAATGCCTTTTCAGCGTCTAGGCCGGGGGTCGGCAACCCACGGCTCCAGAGCCGCATGCGACTCTTTTTCACCTTTGCCGCGGCTCTGGTAGTGTGTCACGCGGGCCGGAGTCTTTCAGTGGCTGCGGCACACTCCTGATGAATGGGAGGCGCGGAGGATGACGTGTGATAGAGGTCTGCACGGGAACGGGGATCGCGGGAATCCCGCGGGTTCCCCCCCTGGCCCACGGGACTCCCACGGGGATGAAAACAGCCTACCTAAATTCTGGCGATACAGGCATGCAGCTTACAAGTCCGGCGTCGCAGCAGGAAATAGCCATGCTGAGCAGTGAGCTCAGCACGTACACAGATGAAAGCCTTGCTTGCTGATTGGTCCGGTGGCACGGCGGGGCGGGGCCGCCGGACCAATCAGCAAGCAAGGCTTTCATCTGTGTACGTGCTGAGCTCACTGCTCAGCATGGCTATTTCCCGCCGCGACGCCGGACTTGTAAGCTGCATGCCTGTATCGCCAGAATTTAGGTAGGCTGTTTTCATCCCCGTGGGAGTCCCGTGGGCCAGGGGGGGAACCCGCGGGATCCCCGTTCCCGTGCAGACCTCTATCACACGTCATCCTCCGCGCCTCCCATTCATCAGGAGTGTGCCGCAGCCACTGAAAGACTCCGGCCCGCGTGACACACTACCGGAGCCGCGGCAAAGGTGAAAAAGAGTCGCATGCGGCTCTGGAGCCGTGGGTTGCCGACCCCCGGCCTAGACGCTGAAAAGGCATTTGACAGGGTCGAATGGCCTTTTCTTTTTAATGTAATGCAATGGTTCGGGTTTTCACCTAGCTTTATCAAACGAGTTAGACTATTATATACTGCCTGCATCGCCAGAATTTAGTTAGGCTGTTTTCATCCCCGTGGGAGTCCCATGGGCCAGGGGGCGTCCCCGTGGGAGTCCCGTGGGTCAGGGGGGCATCCCCGTGGGAGTCCCATGGGCCAGGGGGAACAGGGAGACAGAAAGAAAAAGTTGGGGGAGAGAATGAGGTCTGGAGGAGAGGAAACATACAGGAGGCTGAAAGAAAGGAAGATATAGTGAGATGGACACAAAGAAGGGTGATGCTGGAAAATAGGTGGAATGGTAATTCTGACAAACACAGAAGGGAAATGCTGGATCAAGGAGAGATGGGGCTCAGGCTGGATGGAATGAGGAGAAATGCCTTGTTGGCCCGGAACTTCCTCTCCTACGTCAGAATTGACGTCAGGGAGCGGAATGCTGGTCAGCGCGACGCTTCTGCAGGGAAAGCTTGGGACGGCGGTGGCTTGGGGGCTATTCCCCAATGGCAATGGCAGCAAACCGAGTGGCTTGGGGGAGGGCACGGAGAAAGAAAGAAAGAAAGGGGGCAGACAGAGACAGAAAGAAGGGGGAACAGGGAGACAGAAAGAAAAAGTTGGGGGAGAGAATGAGGTCTGGAGGAGAGGAAACATACAGGAGGCTGAAAGAAAGGAAGAAAGATTGGATGCACAGTCAGAAGAAGAAAGTGCAACCAGAGACTCATGAAATCACCAAACAGCAAAGGTAGGAAAAATGATTTTATTTTCAATTTAGTGATCCTGTATATAGCATTAAGATAAGAAACAATATATGCAGTGTTAGATTTGTTTTATAATGGTTTTGCGGCTCCAAGTTTTTTTTTCTTTTCGAAAACGGGTCCAAGTGGCTCTTTATGTCTTAAAGGTTGCAGACCCCTGGTCTAGGCCAATAGCTAATAGTTGTTGATCAGTATGAGAAGGTTTATTGTGTATTAAGGAAATAATGTTAGAAAATGTATATGTGTTGTCTGATGAGTGACGTCCATTGATGAAACCACATTGATCCGAGCCTATGAGTTTGGTGATGATCCGTTGGATTCTACAGGCAAGAACTTTGGCGTAGAGTTTTGCGTCCACATTTATTAGTGAGAGAGGACGATAATTAGGAATCCATTTAGGGTCCTTGCCTGGTTTTGGTAGAACAATAATAGTGGTACAGGAATTCTAAATGCTTCTAAACCTTTGGTTCACGAGGTTATTCCTGTTCAGTTAGCCACACAGTGTAGCATGCCAGTGCAGAAGCATGATCATAGTGTAACTCACTCAGAGGCTGCAGATGTTTCAGTTTGGGCACAAGATTGTGGGAAAAGGTACACAGAAATTTTGTTTGAGGCCGAAGATCGTCAACCACAAACACAGCATCCAGTACTTCCTCTAGCAACAGAACTGATGCCTAAGATGGAGGAGAAGGGTCTGAGGGGACCTATCTCTTTAGCATGTGGCTCTCCAGCTTGGTCAGATGCTAAATCAGGGAGCTCCAGTAGGCTCACTATACACTCTCGGGCCCTAACTAAGGTTTCAAAGCCTGTAGTACCAGTGGCTGCCTCTTACTCTGACATTACTGTGAAATTTAACCCTACATGTGCATTTTTCTCTGTCCTAGACATGACTAATGATTTTCAGAATTTGCCCCTTGCCTCTGAATGCCAGGATACGACAGTGCAGACAAAAGAAGACACATCTAGCCTGCACCTGACTCCTGCACCGCAGTGCCCATTCCTCCGAGTGCAGTGGGACCCAAGTGGCAGACATGTGGTCCAGGTCGGCCTGAATAGAACATGGACAAAGTTTGCTCTAAGTGACCTTGAGGATGCTGCTAATTTGAAATGTTTTTTTCTTTTTCCTAGCAGCAGTTCGGATATATACATAGCCATCCCAGACCAGTTTTGGCACAAAGATATTTCTAGTGTTTTCCAAGGTTCCTCTTTATCACTGCAGAGATAAAGACGTTCCAAAGAAGATATTAGCTTTATGCCTTTTCTGAATATGAGATGGTTATGATATGCATTATTTGTACTACTCAGGTGTTCATCTTTGCTGTGTTTTTCTATAACATGCAGAGTTATATGCAGAGTTAAATTCAGCCCTGAACACTTGACAGATGGAAGACGCCTAAAAAATATGTGTTTTATGTTTTGTCTGTGCTATGTGGTCTGTCTTTTGTCTATTTGTTTTAGTTTAGGGGGTACCCCAGGATACATAACATTGGCCATTTCTAGAGCTCATTTCCCTTTTTTTTTTTTAACTAGCCCAATTGAGCAATACTCTTTTTACCTATTGTTTCATATCCTAAATGTAGCTTAGTTAGGGGTTATATTTTTAAGTAAAGGTTTCACTTTATACAGTGTTTATTCTATGCTCCTCACTAGATTCAGTACATATTTCTGACATCATTTTTTTATATATACATTCAGTACAGAATTATGGTCTCTCTGAAGTGCCATAATAGTTATATGCAGCACACAAAAACATATCTTTTTGGAATGTCTGATTAAGAACCTTAAGTACCTGAATATTGTCTGTCTTTTGCCATAACTATACCAAGTAAATGCATTAATATTGTCACATGTTGCTGCATTCAGTACAGGCAACCTGGTCTCTCTCTCTCTCTCTCTACATTCAGTACAGGCAACATGATTTCTCTCTCGTTTTCTATCTCTTATTTGGATCACACTGGAGTACAGCTGCTGAATGATATCGGGACTCTTTTCAAATCCCTCCCTGTAGGCACAGACATCATTTCATCTCAAGGGTGAACACCACTAGTTTCCAGTGACTTGACAGATCCTCTGCAAACATCATTTCATCCCAAGTGTACATCTCACCAGTTTAAAGAGACTGTAATTCATCTTCCTGCACCCTGACTGCAAAGATTTTTTCACACATGCTGTACACAATGTTTCCTGTTCATCGGATATAGCCACCTTCCTAAGAACGCTTTGCTGTACAATTCCACCTATTTAACTTATTCTATGGACATCCCAGACTTTATTTCATATGCTGTGTATCCACTACCTCTTGGTATGGGCAACGAGACATTTCAAAAGCTGCTGAACTTTACTGAACTCCATACTTACATTGAACAACTTAAGAAAACCTCCAAAGAAGTGAATCATACTATCACTTTTGAAAATGGACAGATTGCACAAACTGCACAAAATTTGCTACGAGACGCTCATGTCTCAGTTTGGGAACTCTTCTTTGGGTATTCGCCCACTGCAAACCATGTATTTAATGTTTTAATTCACCCTATCATTATCTTAATTATTGTACAAATTTTGCTATGTATTATTATGATTTTCCTTTGCTGTAAAGTGAAACACATGTACATTTCTTTACAACGCATATCATACAAAGTTCCTTCTAGCTTTTAAGGCAGTTATACATGCATTTCCAGTATCTTCTCTGACACTTGCTAATTTGGTTCTAATTTGGTTTTAATTTGGCATGGCCTATTGCATTACCATTACCAGGGTCAGACATAATATTTTCCCATATCCCATACTTAGATACTCTCTCAGGACATCTTGGTACCTTTATACCTGAACCTCTTGAAAAAGCTTCCTGCATCCCTTATGCACCGTTCATTCGCTCAACGACGGGTAAGATATAAGCATACTGGGGTCCCCCGCCCAGATGATGGCGTATACAACATAAGACAGAGGTTTGAACTCATAATGGGAACTGTTTATCTTCATAGCTTGGAGATTCTGCAGGACAGGGGACGTGCGGCTATAATGTTGGAGATAAAAGAAGCATCTGCTAATTGCAGACTGGCTGTTTAGAAGGGTACCACAAGCTTGCCCTCATTTCAAAGAATAAAAATAAAAAAAATATGGGAGATGTCAGCCTAGCTATCGCTACCTTTCAGCATTTTTAGTTGGCATTACTTATGTCAGCGAAGGCCTATGGGAAATTATATCAATCTGACTCTGGCATGGGAATGCAGATAGACCCTGAGGGCAGGGAGACGGTTTTAAGTAGCCCTGATTGATATGTTTTAAGTATCCCTGATATGTTTCAAGTAGCCCTGATTGAATCATGACTAGCTAAAAGGTGTTAATGTCTGTTTAAGAGGGTGCTTAGGACAATGGGTCCAGGTGCACAGATCAAGAAGACAGGCTGCTTGAATGGGACAAAGAAGCCAGAGACCAATCCCATTTACCATGCTTGCAAGTATCACACCCTCCTTTATCAATTAAATTAACCATTGTTTCAAACAGTTTACAAATTCTAAACAGAAAGATACTGGGACATACAAGTTTCTATATTCAGAATAAGATTTCAAGGTATAAAAGCCTCCTCTCTGCTCTGAGGAGAGGGGTCTTGTCTCTCTCTCTCTCTCTCTCTGGCTCTTCCTAGAACTTCTGACTCTCTGTCTCTTTGTTTCTGGACTCTGTAAGGCAGGGAAACTGCTCTCTACTTAATTGTAATGCTTATAAATATTGCTTTTCTGTAAGACTATTTCTATAATATATTCTTTATGCAACCACCTCTGGCTGTGCCTATTATTTGATTCTACTTCCTGGTGAAACTTCAGTGAGGGAACTGAACCTGGGACCAGGCGTTTGTCAGGGCGCCTTTCACTTAACCCCTACCACCTAATATTGTGGGGGACACTAACAAACCTGACAGTATCCAAAAGTGGAATAGACTGTTGTACTGGAGTCTGAGTGGGAGAAACAGGCAAAGCCCCTTTTACTCCTGGGTTGGTTTTTTTTTTTGGGGGGAGGGTTGGTTTTTTTTGTTTGCTTTTACAGTCAGAGCCCTAAAATCTGGTGAAAAACAGGCACCAGTGGCTGAAACCGATCTGTGTGTCTCAAATCTCACAGGATTAACAGACTGAGGAGACTTTTTCCCGAAATTGCCCTTGCGTTTCACAAAAATGCCATCCGCACCCAGTTTAGGTGCCCCGGATGCAGTAATCACAACTCCGGTGAAATTAAAGGTCATTAGGGCCTCTCAGGAGGAGGAGGGGAGCACGGAATCTGCTCACGTCTCACCCCCCCTCGTGGCCCACAGCGCACGGCCACGAATAAACGGCCGCGAATCCAGAAGCCATCAGCCACATCCAAGGCATGAATCCATGCCATCCTGTCCTGAGGTGGCCATTTATGAAGTTTGGAGCAAAAACGAACCTTCTAAGACCAAAAAATATGCTTTTAAAAACTTTTAAGAAAATCCAAGATGGCCGCCGCAGGTGCCAATTTTGACAGAAAAACGGCCGTTAAAAATGCAGGAAAATGCTAAAAATGGTGATTTTAGGATTTTACGGGTGGGGGGGCCAGGGCATGCAGGGAAACCCCGATTTGAGGACCCCCCAAAATCGGCAAAATCTGTGACTCACAGACACCACAGACATGTGCTGCAATGCATTTCAATGGCAGCCAGCAATATACAGTACAGGCATAGGGAGATCATTACCTCAGGAGCTGATTAAACTGGATATTTCAGATCTTCTGGCCGCCTCAATTTCGCTGTCATCTCAGATCATGACCACCAGGACCCCTCAGGGAAATCAGGGAAGACTCCTGGCGTCCCTCCTTGGAACCACAGCCTGCACTCTACCCCTTTGCGTAAGAACCAGGGGAAGGATGGCTCCTGAACCTGGAGACCCGATTCAATCTGCAGGCTGTCCAGAGGGCTTACTGCAGTTTCAGGCTCACAGAGCACCCTCCAGAAGCAGACAAACTTTAAAATATCTGTGATCTCCCGCCGAAGGATCAATCACACAGAGTTGATCCACAGCATGAGGGCAAACCCGCGGTACCGAAGAAAATAAAAGATTAGGAATTGAGAAATAAAATCACGAGCAGAAGAAAACTAGAAGTTCTCAGCAAGGCTGCAGAATCAAACTGAACTTCAAGGGGAGTGGCCGCACAGGTGACCTCAAAGAGGGGGTTGGTGTTATTTTTAAGTTCTGCAGCCAAGGCTGGAATGGATGTACTACCCGATAGTTCAGGCTCCTGAGGGATTGTGCAAGAAGATTTTATTATTGGTCTTTAAAATCTGTGCTGCTGAAACACCACTATATTTAAGTAGATTTTTGACTCATTATTATTCTTCACGTTTTCTTAGATCCGCTGATGAAAATTGTCTTATCATCCCCTCATTTCGTCAAATTATATCTGATACCTATTGTTGCTCTATCTTTTCTGTACAAGGACCTGGATTTCAAAAATCAATAAATCAATTTAAGAAAGATCTTAAGACATTTCTCTTTTCTGATGCCTATAGATAAGCCTAGTGTATATTTAGAGAAACATGACTAGTTGTGCAGAATACCCTCTTTACTTTTCCCTCACTGTTAAATTTTGTCTTAACATTTCCTAATTTTTTATTGTAAGCCGCTTAGACATTTTATGATAGATGGGATATCAAGATTGAAATAAACTTGGAAGGGAAAGAAACAGAGATTGTGCATGGGCTGGAAAGGTGGGAAGGGAGGGAAACAGATATGCAGCATGGGCTGGAAGGGAGGGGAACAGGTAAGCTACATAGATTGGAAGGGGATTGAGGCAGGAGGGAAAGAGATGCTGCGGGTGGAAGAGGGAAGCGAAAGGGAAAATGGTTGGACATGGATATATGGAGCAGGTGGAAAAGAGATGGTGCAGATAGTGAAAGGAAGAAAGTGAGAGAATTGTTTGACATGAGAGAGGGAGAAATATTAGATATGGTGTTGGGGAGAGAAGAGTGGGACAGATGATTATAGATGGGGGGTTTTCAATCATATTTATAAAGATTTCAAGAAAATAGAAACATAAAGGCAGATAAAGGCCAAATGGCCCATCTAGTTTGCCCATCCACAGTAACCATTATCTCTTTCTCTCTCTGAGAGATCCCACGTGCCTATCCCTGGCCCTCTTGAATTCAGATACAGTCTCTGTTTCCACCACCTCTTCTGGGAGACTGTTCCACGCTTCTACCATCTTGTCCGTAAAAAAGTATTTTCTCAGATTACTCAGGAGCCTGTTAACTTCATCCTATTCCCTCTCATTCCAGAGCTTCCTTTCAAATGAACACATTTATATTATGTATGTATTTAAATGACTATCATATCTTCTCTCTCCCACCATCCCTCCAAAGTATACAGATTGAGCTCTTTAAGTCTGTCGCCATACACCTTATCATGAAGACCACACACCATTTTAGTAACCTTCCTCTGGACTGACTCCATACTTTTTATATCTTTTTGAAGGTGCAGTCTCCAGAATTATACACAATATTCTAAATGAGGTCCCACCAGAGTCTTATACAGAGGCATCAATACCTCCTTTTTCCTACTTGCCATACCTCTCCCTATGCAATCTAGCATCCTTCTAGCTTTCGCCGTCACCTATTCAACCTGTTTGGCCACCTTAAGAGCATCACATACAATCACACCCAAGACCTGCTCTTCTGTCGTGCACATAAGTTCTTCACCCGCTAAACTGTACTGTTCCCTTGGGTTTTTGCAGCCGAAATGCATGACCTTGCATTTCTTAGCATTAGCATTAAATTTTAGCTGCCAAATTTCAGACCATTCTTCAATCAAGTACAACAATGCAACACAGAAGAAAAGTTGCCATACACAATGAAACAAAAAGCAAATACTGTGTCACAAAGATTAAGCAACTATCCATCCCTTCAACCCCCTCCCCCCTCCCCCCCGGGAATATGAAGGCATCCAAGACTTGGCTACGTGCATGTGGAGTCAAGGTATCCAAAAAGGGCTATCAAATTGTAAGCAAAACTCATCCCTGTTTAGTATCCCAATCAGACAGAATCATAGTTTCCATAGTCAGGAGATGTAGCATACGAGGGCGCTAGTGGCCATAAGTAGGACTCAGGGGACCAATCTAGTGGAAAAGAAGAACTTTTAGGCACAAGAGAATAACCCTTCAAAGAAAACCCTTAAGGCTCCTGGGTATAGGATGTTGAAGGTCAAAGAGCCAAAAAAGACTATAAATATAACACAGTGCCATCTGATTTGCCACAGGTGGGAACCTTCTGGTCTGCTATCTTCTCCAGGGTGACCACACTTCAGGCAGGAACCCGCAGAGACAAATGTTGCTTTAAAAGCGTGCCAAGGTGCTATATATAACATATAAAAAAATTTACAGCCCATTTCAAAATAGGAGATGTCAGGCAAAAGGCCATGAAGCAATTTCAAGAAGCGTTGTATATGATGGCCTTGCAACTGAATCTTCAATTCAGAACTCCAAGCCTGGGCCATCCAAGCATAATCCAAGGAAGGAGATAAGTCCAACAGGAATGGCAAAAATATTTAAGGGGTACCATCAACTGGACATCTAATCAATAAACATTGGACATGTTTTCACAGGCTGTAGAAAACAGTGCTGAGGAGGGTCTTGTGATGAAGGTTTCCTGAGCGGACATCTCAGTGCAGCGCTCCGCTCTGACTCCCCATTGAAACCCTCAGATTCTACATTTAACCTGTGCCTATAGAATTTTTACTACTTGCCTGTAGTTGCTGAAGCTGTGGGGTCTCTGCTGGGACTAGTTTGGAGAGTTCTCTGTCTGGCGTGTAAGGCATGACGCCAAAGACGCTGAGACCTGCAAAGAACACCGCGGCCTTTCTTTCCAAGATTGTGGGGACACAAACGGAAGTGCCGGTCGAGTGATCTCCTGACAAGGTGCTGCAGGTGTCCATGCGGCACCTATCATAAATGCTTGATAACAAATTGCACACCTCGATGGAAGAAATCAAAGATGCTCTGGCGGGGTAGGTGGTACATATTCAGCAGGTGGAGGAACGCATGGCGGCCCATGAGGACAGGATGGATGCGTCGGAGGGTCGGTTGGGTGCTCTGGAACAGCGTGTGAGTCAGCTGTTCGACAAGGTGGAGGACCAGGAGAACCGGGCACAGCGGAAGAATATTTGCATAGTTGGGAGTGCCCGAGTCAATCAAGGACTCTGCTCTTTTGTACCTGGTGGAGCATTGGATACTGCAGGCCCTGGGTCTCCCAGACCACGCTGGCCCCCTAGTAGTGGAGCGGGTACATCGAGTGGGGCAGTGTCGGGAGGCGGCCAACACCACCAAGCCCTGTCCAGTTTTGGCGCGCTTCTATAACTACGCGGTGACAGCTCAAGGTCCTTGGAGCATGATGGAGTGAAACGTTTGCTCTTCCAAGACTTTTTGTCTAAGGTGGCTGAGCAGAGACGCGCTTTTTCACCTTATTGCTCACAATTGGTTGCCCAAGGCATCAAATTTGCTTTCCTGTACCCGGCTAAGATATACCTGACTCATGCAAATCAAACTTTGAGTTTTGACAAGATGGAGAAGCTGAAGCACTTCATGGAGTGTCTGCCGGGACCCTAGAGGATCCACAGAGGCGCGGGCATGCTGGTTTTTTCTATGCTACTCAGGCCTTTCACTGCCATGTTGATTTGTAGCCTGTGGCAGGGGAGCCTACTGTCATTCTTTTATGGATGACAGGGATTTTTGGCGAGTTTGTGGTGGGACTGTGGCCGATGATGGAGCTGACGCCGAGTTTCATGGTTTGGCTTACTTTCTGGTTCTTTGCAGAAAAACAGAACAAAAAAAAAAAAAAAAATAGAAAAAATAACACAAAAAAGGAAGTTTCAAGTTTATTAAAAAAATTTTTATACCGCTTATTCAAATTTCTAAGCGGTGTACAGCAGTAATAAAAGAGAAAACATTAAAAGAAGCAAAACCAATTAGGGTTAAAATATTATACAATACAGTATCAAGTTAGTAGACTTTAACATAAACACATATACTAACTGAACACAATTGGGAAAGTAGGACTGAACTACAATAATTTAAGATAAAGCACACTTAGGGATAAAACAACAGGTATGGAAAGGGACTATAGTTAGTTTAGTCCTAAAAAGGACAGTTTTATCCAAAAGCATCCTCAAATAAAAATGTTTTGAGTTTTGCTTTAAACTGCTTTATCGAGGTTTCCACACGTAAGTGATTGGGCAATGAATTCCATAGGGTGGATGCAGTAACAGCGAAATTATTAGATCTCAACATATTAATTAATTTCAAAGACGGTACACACACACAAAAACCACCCAATAACAATCTTTTTTTTTTGTGGGGGGGAAGGTCAAGTCAGATTGCTGGGTGTTTTGCACTTGTTTTGTTCCCTTTTCTTTGGACTTTGAGCTGCCTTGATTGGGAGGCCAAGAAGCCTGGTGACTTATGGTGTTGACTGGGGGCCTAGGCCTGGAGGGGACCTCTTCTGGTTTTTTCCCCTTCCTGGAGGTTTTCCTTTGTTTGCTTCTTCTATAGGTGGCCTTCCAGTATATGGTTGGACTCTTTTTTTTGTGTGATCTGCTTCGTTTGGGGCACAGGTTATCTACTTGTTCTTATGTACTTTTGTTCTGAGGGGGTGAATTGGGGGAGGGGGGATATAGGAGTATGAGTGCCTGTACAGTTGTAGTTCTAGGTGCTGGAGGTATATGGGTCAGTGGGGTTCTGTTGGATGGAGAGTGATGGTGAGTTGATTTGCTGTTGTGTGGGTGCTTGTTATGGGGAGGGGGTGGGTAGGAGGGGGTGGGATTGCTTTGGGTGGGAGGGTGAGGGGATGGAATAAGATGGGAGGGTTTCTCTTTGGGATTCTGACTGGATCATTGGGTTGGTGTATGATGGGTGTCATGCTGGCCCAGCTGGGAGGCTGGTGTTGATGTTTCCTGCTCATGGATGTATTTTTCTTTTGTCTTGGGGAAATGTTTGATCCTGGGTGACATCAAGATTATGAGTTTGAATGTTGATGGTTTGCACTCACCTGTAAAGCGTAAAAAGGTCCTGCATTACTGTAATAAGTTACATGTGGATGTGTTATTGATGCAAGAGACCATTTGAGTGTGATGGAACATGCCGAATTAAAGCGTGTCTGGGTGGGTGAACTGGCCTTTGCCTCCTATAATTCTAAGCAGTGGGGGGGGGGGGTTGCTATTTTATTTCGCAAGAGTCATTCCTGTGTGCTGCACAAGCTTGTTCAGGATACCGAGGAGCATTATGTGATATGGGCAGGAGAATTTCTGGGGAAGCCTTATGTTTTCTGTTCTGTGTATGCCCCTATTATCTATTCTCACAAATATTTCTCGTCCTTGGTGGCGGCTCACACACCTTTTTCAGAGTACCAACTGGTTCTGGGTGGGGACTTCAACATTGTAGCTGACCCCCTTGTCGATTGTTCGCCTCCTAAACCAAGAGGCGGGGGATACGTGGACAAGGGGGTGAATTTTATTATGTGTCAGCTGGGTATTGTGGATGCTTGGCGTACCCTGCACCCTGACTAAAGGGACTTTACTTATTACTCGCCAGTCCACAAAGTGTACAGCAGATTGGATTATATGTTGATACCTCCCTCTCTTCTGTCGGGGGTTCGGAGGGCTCAGATTAAGGACGGAGAGGTGTCCGACAATCATTTGGTCTGGGTGGACTTGTGACACCTGAAAACTTCTGTTATTTCTTGTGCTGGGTAGCGCATGAACCCCACTCTGTACTTTGATGAGGAGTTCCTTCTGAACCTAGAGCAACAATAGGATTGTTTTGTGGCAGAGAATCCCTTCTCTGATTTTTCTGACATTACTTTCTGGGAGGCTAGCAAAGCAGTGTTGCGGGAGAAAATCATAGCATACACCACTCGTAAGCGGAAGGCCCAAGATAAAGCACTATTGGAGCTGGCTCACCATTTGCACGATATCAGAGGAGACTTGCACAGGCGGAGACCAGGCACTGCTCATGATGAATAAAATGCAGTCCGTCGTCAAATTAATGATTTACTTGCCCAACGAACCCTCAGAGACATAAAGATGTATAAAATACTGTCTGCACAGATGGGGTAACAAGGCAGGCAAGTTACTAGCATCTCTGGTTAGGCAGAGAGAGTGCAGATGCCCTATTACTAAAATATGGGCTGCTACTGGGTCAGTGGCGACAGAATTGCCCGACATCCAAGAGCAGTTTGTCATCTTCTACTGAGCCTTATATCATAAGGGTAGCTGTGATGTGGCTCAACAGGATTCCTTTTTTCAGGGGGTTGCATTTGCCTACTCTGAGGCAGAGTGAGAGGGATTTCCTAAATGCTCCCATGCAGGGCGTAGAAATCCAGCGAGCTGTTACAGCGTTACGGCTGGCTAAGGCCCCTGGGCCTGATGGGCTGGGCCGGGCCCCAAATATTATAAGCTACTTGGTAATAGTTCTTTGCAAGAAAGAGCCTGTAGTTCTGATACATGTCATGCCAAAGTAATGACAATCAGAAAAACGGTCTTGAGTGTCAAGTCCAAGAGGGAAGCCTCTCAAACTGGCTCAAAAGGAGCCTTGGTAAGGCCTGACAGCACCAAGTGAAGCCCCTTTCAGAAATCTAGCGACATCAGGATGAGAAGTCAAAAAGGACTGATGATCTCAGGATCTAAAACAAGAGAGCCCCGCCACCTGAACCCGAAGAGCTGCCACAGTGAGGCCTTTATCCAGGCCAGCCTGAAGATAGGCAAGAATCAGCAAGGTCAGAGCTATAGCCTAACTGAATAAAATAGAATAACAAAATTTAATTTGTATACCGCAATGCATAATGAAGTTTGATGCGGTTAACAGGAGTTAAGTAGAAGACCGTACATGAGAGGTGAGGATACAAGTACAAATAACATAGGATCATGACAAGGTCAGAGTCAAATACAATTATGGTAAGGTAATATGAGAAGAACTTGAATAGAACAGCTTTCAAATATTGGTATGTCTCAGACACAGAAACCCAAAAGAAGAAGGATAGAGAAGTTGAGGGTGGGGAAGGGCAGTGGTAAGAGTTGAATAAATCTCTGCATAGAGCTTTTTCCGTCGTCTTCAGAAGTGTGGGAAACACGCATGGAGGGCACAGAGTTTAGTGCTCTACTAGAAATTTGTTGAACAAGTAGGTTTTTAATCCTCACCTGAAATTCATGTATGACAGAGCAAACCCTATAATGGGGAGTAGTTCCCGAATGAAGTAGACACCGAAGAGGGAGTGGAAAATATGAAAAAGGATCTGCAAAAGCTGGAGGAATGGTCTAATGCCTGGCAACTAAAATTCAATGCAAAGAAATGCAGAGTAATGCATTTGGGAATTAATAATTGGAAGGAACCGTATATGCTGGGAGGTGAGAAGCTGATATACACGGACGGGGAGAGGGACCTTGGGGTGAAAAGTGTCCAAAGATCTAAAGGCGAAAAAACAGTGTGACAAGGTGGTGGCTGCTGCCAGAAGAATGCTGGGCTGTATAAAGAGAGACGTAGCCAGTAGAAGGAAGAAGCTGTTGATGCCCCTGTACAGGTCATTGGTAAGGCCCCACTTGGAGTATTGTGTTCAGTTTTGGAGACTGTATCTGGCAAAGGATGTAAGAAGACTTGAAGCGGTCCAGAAGAGGGCGACAAAAATGATAGGAGGCTTGTGCCAGAAGACGTATGAGGAGAGACTGAATATGTATACCCTAGAGCCGGGGTGCCCAATAGGTCGATTGCGATCGACGGGTAGCTCGCCAAGGCAAAGTGAGTCGATCACCCAGGACTCACTTTGTTTTGGCGATCTATCGGGCCGATCAGTCTTCCTCTCCCCGACGTCAATTCTGCATCGGAGAGGAAGTTCGGGCCAGTCAATCGCTGCCTGGCTGGGCGGAACTTCCTCTCCAACGGCAGAATTGACATAGGGGAGAGGAATGCTGGTCGGCCCGAAGCAGGGAGAGCATGGGGTGTCGTCGGCTTTGGAGCCTGTTATCCATTGGTGGTGGTTTGGGTCCTGTTCCCCGATGGCAGCGGCAGTGGCTTGGGGAAGGACAGGGAGAAAGAAAGAAAGGGGGCAGGCATGGAGAAAGAAGGAAAGAAGAGAAACAGAAAAAAAGAAAGGGGCATGAAGCGAGAAAGAAAGAAAGGTCAGGGAGAGAGGAAGAAAAAGTTAGGGGAGGGAATGAGGTGTGGAGGAGAGAAAGCATACAGGCTGAAGGGAAGAAAGATTGGATGCACAGTCAGAAGAAGAAAGTGCAACCAGAGACTCATGAAATCACCAGACAAGGTAGGAAAAATGATTTTATTTTAAATTTAGTGATCAAAATGTGTCTGAATTTATATCTGCTGTCTATATTTTACAATATGGTCCCCTTTTACTAAACCGCAATAGTGGTTTTTAGCGCAGGGAGCCTATGAGCGTCGAGAGCAGCGCTGGGCATTCAGCGCAGCTCCCTGTGCTAAAAACTGCTATTGTGGTTTAGTAAAAAGTGAGGGGGGTGGGTATTTGTCTATTTTTGTATGGTTGTTACTGAGGTGACAGTGCATAGAGTCATCTGCTTTGACCACTTTGAAAAAACCCTGGAATAGGAATGATAATTAACAATTCTATGCATACAGTGTGCGTTGTGTTTTTTAAAAAATTTTATTGTTGGTAGATCATTTTGACTTGGTCATTTTAAAAGTAGCTCGCGAATCAAAAAAGTGTGGGCACCCCTGCCCTAGAGGAAAGGAGGGACAGGGGAGATATGATTCAGACATTCAAATACTTGAAGGGTATTAACGTAGAACAAAATCTTTTCTAGAGAAAGGAAAATGGTAAAACCAGAGGACATAATTTGAGGTTGAGGGGTGGTAGATTCAAGAGCAATGTTAGGAAATTCTACTTTACGGAGAGGGTGGTGGATGCCTGGAATGCGCTTCCGAGAGAGGTGGTGGAAAGGAAAATGGTGACTGAGTTCAAAGAAGTGTGGGATGAACACACATGATCTAGAATCAGAAAATAATATTAAATATTGAACTAAGGCCAGTACTGGGCAGACTTGCATGGTCCGTGTCTGTATATGGCCGTTTGGGGGAGGATGGGCTGGAGAGGGCTTCAATGGCTGGGAGGGTTTAGATGGGCTGGAGTAGATTTTAACGGAGATTTTGATAGTTGGAACCCAAGCACAGTACTGGGTAAAGCTTTGGATTCTTGCCCAGAAATAGCTAAGAAGAAAAAATTTAAAAAATTTAAATTGAATCAGGTTGGGCAGACTGAATGGATCTTTAGCTGCCATCATCTACTATGTTACTATGAAGTGAGCTGCTTGACAGGATAGTAATTTTATCAGGTAAGCTTTTTTAGGTTTTCCTTGCAGAGATGGGTAAGCAAACATGGAGTTAGAGTGCAAAAGGCGGGTCGGGGGTGGGGGGGAGGTAAACTCAAATACTTCAGTCATATAGTTTGGTAGGAGGCCATAAAGAGCCTTGTACATGAAGCAACCCAGTTTGAATAGTGATCGGGTTTCGATCGGGAGCCAGTGCAGTTGCTTGAATAATGTTCAAGACCCACTGGCTAGATGTAATGCGAATCCAGGTGAGAAAAAAATGCTGAGAGCCTGCCCCCTATCTGCAGCAGGGCATCCCTCAGCCTGGCATCATTGTACCTTTTTGGCAGAGGGTGCAGAACGGGTGCTGGAAGGATGGGAATGCCTGTAGCCAGCATACCATTGTCGGGAACCCTGTGAAAATCTCTGCAACGTGGCCCTAGCATATGGTCAGAATCACCGTGAGTCACAAAAATTTGAGCGATCAAAACCTCTAGAGCAGGGGTGCCCACACTTTTTTGACTCGCGAGCTACTTTTAAAATGACCAAGTCAAAATGATCTACCAACAATAAAATTTTTAAAAAACACAACGCACACTGTACGCATAGAATTGTTAATTATCATTCCTATTCCGGGGTTTTTTCAAAGAGGTCAAAGCAGATGACTCTATGCACTGTCACCTCAGTAACAACCATACAAAAATAGACAAATAACCACCCCTTCCCTTTTTATTAAACCACAATAGCAGTTTTTAGCGCAGGGAGCTGCGCTGAATGCTCAGCGCTGCTCTCGACGCTCATAGGCTCCCTGCGCTAAAAGCCACTATTGCGGTTTAGTAAAAGGGGACCACATATTGTAAAATATAGACAGCAGATATAAATTCAGACACATTTTGATCACTAAATTTAAAATAAAATCATTTTTCTTACCTTGTCTTGTGATTTCATGAGTCTCTGGTTGCACTTCTGACTGTGCATCCAATCTTTGCACTTCTGACTGTGCATCCAATCTTTTTTTCAGCCTGTATGCTTCCTCTCTTCCAAACCTCATTCCCCCCCCAACTTTTTCTTCCTCTCCCCCTGCCCTTTCTTTCTTTCTTTCTCTCTTCATGCCCCCTTTCTTATTTTCCTGTTTATCTTCTTTCCTTCTGTCTCCCTGCCTGCGCCCCTTTCTTTCTTTCTCCCTGCCCTGCCCCAAGCCACTACCACTGCCATCGGGGAACGGGACCCAAACGCCACCAATGGATAACGCCGCCCCATACTCTCTCTGCTTCGGGCCGATCAATCTTCCTCTCCCCGATGTCAATTCTGCTGTCGGAGGGGAAGTTCCGCCCAGTCAGGCAGCGATTGGCTGGCCCGAACTTCCTCTCCGACGGCAGAATTGACGTCGGGAAGAAGAAGATTGATCGGCCCGATAGATCGCCAAGGCAAAGGGAGTCCTGGATGATCGACTCACTTTGCCTTGGCGAGCTACCGGTCGATCGCGATTGACCTATTGGGCACCCCTGCTCTAGAGGTCCTGGGTCTGCTATCAGGCAGAGCCTTAGGGCAATGTTCCATCACAGAATCCATGAGGTTGTCCAGACCTATGCCAAACAATAACTTCTCCTTAAAGGGCAGCCTAGCCAAAGTAGCCTTGAAAGTGGAATCACCAACCCACTGTCTGATCCAGAGCACCCTGCGAGCAGAGATGGAGTACGCTGACACCTTTACCAAAATGCGAATAAAGTCATACAATGCATCAGCAATATAATCTGTCCAAGCCAAAAGAAGTTGAGGAAGATCCATAGCTTCTCTCTCCAGTATGCTCAGTTGAAAGAGACAGGCATATACGACAAAGGAAGTCGCCGAAGCAGTTTTGATGCCTAAAGCAGCTGTGTCAAAGAATTTCTGGAGGACCACATCCACACGGCAGTCCTGCATATTTCTTTAGAACCATACCACCTTCACTGGGTACAGAGGTGCATTTAGTCACCAGAGCAACAAAAGAATCCACCCTGGGTTGACCCAAAAGCTGCTGACACTCCTGTGCCAGAGGATACCAGCATGACATGGCTCTGGAAATTTTAATAGTACCTTCTGGAGAGTCATACTGCTCCAAGACCAGAAAGCTCATGTAAGGGTGCCAAGGAAAGGTAGCAGACCGCGAGTGCACATCACAAAGCCAGGAGGAAGAAGTGGACGGAACCGGCAGAGTGATCAAATTCAAATTCTGCAAAGATTCAGAAATAAGGTCCTGCAAAGCCGCAGACTTAAATAAATACAGGACTGTGGGATCATCCCCAGGTTCCAAAACCCCAGAAGGATCCACAGATCCAGCACATAGTCCCTGATCTCCCATCCCAGGAAGTGCAGCACCTGCAAATAAGGGGTCAGCAAGTGAGTCATCCACATCAGGTTCCCCCAGATCAGGATCAGGCAGCGCAAGAACAGCGGCAGGTTGAGTCAAGGACGTGTCCAAAGGAGCAATGCCACTGAGAGACACCACAGAGGCGGATTGGGACTGTGCAGGGGATAACGCCTGTTCTAAAACTCATTCCACAAAAATTTCATAAAATCTGAAAAAGTGACCAGCTCCTGGGGTATACAGCCACCCTTAAGATGACTTAGCATTGCGTGTCTTAGGCCTTGGAGGGTCCGCAGTCAGGTATATGGAACTAACAGCCATGCCGAGCCCCATAAGTAAAGCAGCCGCCACGCCAGGCTAGCTGAGCGTTCAGTCACTTGCTTCAGCAGTGGAGAGGCTAAGCTTGATGCTGCCATCAACCCCAGCTGCGCATGGCCCTAGCAGTGCTAAATTTGCACAATCCTGGCAGGAATTCACATGAGAAGAGACCAAGGACTCATCCCAACAAGTTTCTAGGCAAAATTTGCAGTTTTGGAGAAGCAGGGAGCTTTAGAAAAAAAGATTGCTAAAAATCCAAGATGGCTGCTATGAAGAAATTTGTGCCAAAACTTCCCCAATTCAAAAAATGGCGAATTTAGGATTTCTCAGGTGGAGGAACACAGGGGAGCATGCAGAAACACTGAAAATCCTACTTTTCCAACCTCTCCCAATTCACCTCACAGGCTGCAACAGCCTGTACTCACTGTGACCTGTCTGAAGATCTGTGCTGTAGCCTGCTTCAGCTCTCTAACAGTAGCTGGATGAGAGAATCATTGCTTCATGTTGAAGAATTGTTAATGCTGTGCCAGAATGCCTTTGGAAAACTGATCTTCAGGCTGCCAGTCAGAATCTAAGGTTGACTGCACCTAAACCCTTGCAGACCAATGGATGTGCACCGGGACAGGCAGAAGCGAGAAGATGCAGCAGGCACCCTGCGTGACACCACTGAGTCTCCTAAAGGCGCCCAACAGCTTGTGCTTGACACCTGCTTAACGGTAAGTGAAATCATTTCAGGGACAGCTCTGAGCTTCAGTGAAAATTATGCAGGGTGGCTAAGATGTACCCACTGGGATTGGCTTGTCGGCTACAGACCAAAATCCCTGTGTTCTCAAAGCAGGCAGAGCTGAAAAGACGCTCCAAGCATCAGAATCTCCAATGAAGGGATGGAAAATATACAGAATAAAGGCACGTGTGCAGAAGGAAAAAAACAGTAGGTGGAGCTAAGGAGACCAATGAAATACTGCAGAGACAGAATGAAAAATCCGTAGTGGATTCCTTCAGCAGATGCACGAGATTATGGGGATATTACCTATCTGTCTAGAATGTTCATCTATTGCACTGGAATATGACTATGGAGCAGACAGGATGGACCACTCAGTTCACTGGTTACCAGTCAAAAAGTGATGCATCTTCAAAGCCCTGGTCATGACACACAAGAGATTCTACCAAAAATCCCAAGCCTACATAGCATCCAAGCTACTTATACACCCCTAACTGCCCCCCCCCTCCCCCCCGGTTCCAAAGAAGAACAAAGACTCAGCATTCCCACAGGGAGATCCCTCCGAATGAGTATGGCTTACAAAAGATCCTACAGCCATTTCCTATCTCAGCTATGGAACCAACTACCCACACAGATCAGGTCGTTAGACTCACTAATGACCTTCCGCAGAGCAGTAAAGACCTTCCTCTTCCGCCAATCGGGCCATTAAAAACCGCCTCCTCAATATACTTCTCTTAGTACTCTTCGCTATGACCAGTCTGGTCTCTAGAATAAGCTCTGTTATTGTCTACTGTAACCTATTTGTTGTCATGACTAATCTGTTTTCAAATGATTGTGAATGTCTACTTGTAACCCATTCTGAGCTTCTAGAACACAGGTGTCGAAGTCGGTCCTCGAGGGCCGCAATCCAGTCGGGTTTTCAGAATTTCCCCAATGAATATGCATTGAAAGCAGTGCATGCACATAGATCTCATGCATATTCATTGGGGAAATCTTGAAAACCCGACTGGATTGCGACCCTCGAGGACCGACTTCGACACCCCTGTTCTAGAAGAACGGGATAGAAATCAAAAATAAATAAATATCTGTCACCATTTACTAAGCCCCCTTTCTCTTGGGTTGTATTTTTTTTTTCCTTATTAGAAAATAACCAGTTTGGACAAAATCTTCATAAATCCTCCTGACTTCTTACTAGTACAGATCATTTTTTGGGTATTTTCCTCAAAACAATTATTTGGCTATAATTTTGGATATTTTTCTGGCTGGGTACTAAAATCTCCAAAACAATAGCAATGCAAAAGACTAATACCACAATATCTTGTTTCAACATATCTTTCCTGCTTGCTATGAGCGCCCTAATTTTAGGTGGTGCTTGGTTTGAATAATTCTTGCATATATTTAAGTAGTCCACTTTTCTGGTGGGCCGGGACCAAGGACAGTTGACGGAGGCTGTGTTGTTGGCTTGCATCAGTTGGGCCTGCCTGGATGGTGTGCAGTGGGTTGGTGACAGCGCCGGATGACCTTTCGTGGCCTGCCTCTTCTTCCTGGTTTCTTTGCCTTCTGCTCTTGGGCCCAGATTGCAGCCATTGATCCTTCACCTCTGGCAGGGATGACCCCCAAAGCCCACCATCACTTCTCTGTGTCGATCCTTCCTTGCAGTTGTGAAGCTCTATTGGACCAGATTGATGATTGGATTTAGCACCAGATTAGAATTTATTTTGCTCAATCTCCAATCTCTTAAACTTATTTGTATATTTCAATTTTATTCTTTTTATTTCATCTATCTTTTTTTTAATTATTATTTGAATTGCAGCTTTCCTTCACAATTCTTGGAATTTTGTTATATCTTTTCTATTTTAATAATTGTTTACTCGGGTACTTTAGCTAGATTGTGAGTCTTCAGGACAGATAGGGAAGTTCTAAGTACCATTACAGACAGAAACATAAACTCCCAGACCTGCATACACCACATCATCACAACAACATGGAGAAGACGACCAGCAAACCCTTCCAAGACTAAACCACACCCTCAACCAAGAGCACTTGTCTACCCAAAAGCAACAAATAATGTACAAACATAATACACCACATCAAAATGTGCCTACATAAACATCAGAGCTCTAGGCCCAAAGACAGAACACATAAAAGACTGGATAAAAACCAAAAATCTAGACTGCCTCTTCCTCACTGAAACCTGGCTAACCTCAGACTCGAACCTCAGGATAACGGAAGTTTACCCAAAGGGATACAAGATAACAGTGGTCTGCAGGAAAAAAAAAGAGGAGGAGGTCTAGCCATCTTAGTCAGACACTCCCTCAACTTAAACATACTAGACAAAACGTCCACCCCATACATGGATCTACTAGCCTGCCAACTTTCATGCACCACACTAGAAGGATCCATAACCTGCATGCTCTGCTACATAACACCAGGGAACTGGAACACAGCAAGACCAGAATTTGAAGATTTTATATACCGAAACTCACTAACAACAACTTACAACCTAATCCTAGGAGATCTAAACCTCCATCTCAAAGACCATACCTTTAAGCAAGTAGAAAACCTACTATCTTACCTCAAAGTCTCAACCTACAGGATCTTAGACCCACAAACCACACATGGGAAAGGTCACCAACTAGACATTGCAGCCTTCATGACCCAACAACCCATTCTACCAGAGATTCAAACCTCAAATGGAAAATGGTCAAGATCCATCTGTTCAGACCATTACACATACACCTTCAATATCAACTGAGCCAAAGGCAAAACCAAGCCAAAATCCCAAAGTTTAACCTACAAATCACGTAAATAAATCGACCCCTCCAAATTCTGGAATAAAATAGATGCTACAATCGAAGAAGGTGACCCCAAAGACTTCATCTCACAATAGTGCAGTATAAGTACAACTACCCTAGATGAGCTAGCCCCAGTACAAACAAAAACCAGAATCAGCAGACGATCAGACAAATGGTTCAACAACGAACTTCTCCTACTCAAAAGACAATGCAGACGGATAGAAAGAAAATGGAGAAAATGTAACCAAGAACACACAAGAGCAGCATGGAAAAAACTAAACCAACAATACAAACTAAAAGAAAAAAGAAAGACATACTACATAAGAACATAAGCAATGTCTCTGCTGGGTCAGACCTGAAGTCCATCGTTCCCAGCAGTCCACTCACGCGGCAGCCCAACAGGTTCAGGACCTGTGCAGTAATCCTCTATCTATACCGCTCTATCCCCTTTTCCAGCAGGAAATTGTCCAGTACTGTACTCTGCCCTATTACGCCCTCTGGAAGTGCATTCCAGCTGTCCACCACACGTTGGGTAAAGAAGAACTTCCAAGCATTCGTTTTGAATCTGTCCCCTTTCAACTTTTCCGAATGCCCTCTTGTTCTTTTATTTTTTGAAAGTTTGAAGAATCTGTCCCTCTCTACTCTCTCTATGCCCTTCATGATCTTGTAAGTCTCTATCATATCCCCTCTAAGTCTCCTCTTCTCCAGGGAAAAGAGTCCGAGTTTTCCCAATCTCTCAGCATATGAAAGGTTTTCCAAACCTTTTATCAAACGTATCGCTCTCCTCTGAACCCTCTCGAGTATCGCCATATCCTTAAAGTACAGCGACCAATATTGGACGCAGTACTCCAAATGCGGATGCACCATCGCCTGATACAATGGCAGGATAACTTCTTTCGTTCTGGTTGTAATATCCTTCTTGATTATGCCTAGCATTCTGTTTGCCTTCTTAGCGGCCGCTGCGCACTGTGCCGTCGGCTTCATTGTCATGTCCACCATTACCCCCAAGTCCCTTTCTTGGGTACTCTCATTCAATAACATCTCTCCCATTGTATAGTTGTACCTCGGGTTTCTGTTTCCCACATGTAATACTTTACATTTCTCAATGTTGAACTTCATCTGTCATCTCGTCACCAATTCTCCTAGTTTGTTTAAGTCCCTTTGCAATTCTTCGCAGTCCTCTTTAGTCCGAGCTCCACTAAATAGTTTGGTGTCGTCTGCAAATTTAATTATCTCACACTTCGTCCCTGTTTCTAGATCATTTATGAATATATTAAATAGCAGCGACCCGAGCACCAAGCCCTGCGGGACCCCACTCGTGACCCTCCTCCTGTTCGAGTAGTGGCCCTTCACTCCTACCCTCTGTTTCCTACCCGCCAACCAGTTTCTGATCCATCTATGTAAGTCTCCTTCCACCCCATGGCTCTTCAGTTTCCAGAGTAGGCGTTCATGGGGCACCTTGTCAAAGGCTTTTTGGAAATCTAGATATATGATGTCTATGGGGGTCTCCTTTGTCCATCCATTTGTTAATTCCTTCGAAGAAGTGCAATAAGTTCATTAGGCACGATCTCCCCTTGCAGAAACCATGTTGGCTGGTTATCAGAAGTTTGTTTCTTTCAAAATGTTCATCGATGTTTTCGTTTATCAGTGCTTCCGCCATTTTCCCTGGATCCGAGGTCAGACTCACCGGTATGTAGTTTCCCGGGTCACCTCTTGATCCCTTTTTAAAGATGGACATAACGTTGGATATCTTCCAGTCCTCCGGGATCATGCCTGTTTTCAGGGATAGATTGCAAATTTGCTGCAGTAGTTCCGCTATCTCCTCCTTTAATTCCTTCAGAACCCTTGGATGGATTTCATCCAGACCCGGGGATTTGTCAGTTTTTAGTTTTTCTATCTGCCTGCGTACATCTTCAAGGCTCACTTCCATGGATGTTAATTTTTCTGCTTGATTTCCATTGAAGAATTGCTGGATGTGTCTTCGTTTGTAAATACAGACGATAAGAACATGTTAAGTCTTTCTACCACTTCTTTCTCCTACTTCACCATTCCCTTCCTGTCTCCGTCGTCCAGCGGCCCCACCTCCTCCCTAGCCAGTTGCTTCCCTTTAACATATCTAAAGAATGGTTTGAAATTTCATGCTTCCCTGGCTAGCCTCTCTTCATATTCTCTTTTAGCTTTCGAACCACTCAGTGACATTCTTTTTGATACTTCCTGTGCTCTTTTCAGTTCCCCTCAGTTTTGTCCTTTTTCCATTTCCTGAATGAATTTTTCTTATTGCCTATTGCTTCCTTCACTATCTTAGTTATCCACGCCAGGTCTTTTATTCGACTCTTTTTACACCCCTTTCTGAATCTGGGGATATACAGATTTTGTGCCTTGTTCACCGTGTTCTTGAGAAAAGGCCAGGCATGTTCTACCGTTTGCCATTTTTTTGAAGTGTTCCTAAGTTTCTTCCTTACCATTTCCCTCATTGCTTCGTAGTTTCCTTTCCTGAAGTTGAAAGTTATTGCTATGGTTCTTTTTCCTTTCGGTATTCCTACCTCTACCTTGAACTTGATCATGTTTTGATCACTGTTTCCCAACGGTCCCACTACCTCTACTTCCTTTGCATGTCCCCTTAACCCATTTAGGATTAGATCCAGAGTGGCATTTCCTCTCGTTGGTTCTCTAACAAGCTGCTCCATGAAACAATCTTGCATAGCTTCCAGGATTTCTGTCTCCCTAGCGCATTTTGAGCTTCCAAGACTCCAGTTTATTCTGGGGTAGTTGAAGTCTCCCATAATAACTGTGTTACCGCTTTTGCATTCTTGCTTCATCTCGGCTTCCATTTCTTCATCGATATCTCCGGTTTGCCCGGATGGACGATAGTATAGACCAGTGTTCCCTCTAAGCGGGCGGGTGTTGTGAGCAAACTTTTTTCACCGTGAGCCAAAAATATCGGGCGCCAGCAAGTTATGAGCCAACTCGCCCGATTCTCCTCTCGCCGCCCTGCCATCTGCCGTACGCCTCTTCCGATTGTGCGCTGTGACGAGAAACGTGTGCGCTGCGATGTAATATTTTGTGCGCCAGCGCAGCTTAGCGGGAACACTGGTTCAAATGGTTTTATTTATTTCCCCAAATTTATTTTTGTTATACGCATTGAAAATATTTGATATTGCGTTTAAATCAAAATCTCAATAAACTTGAAACGAGTGCCCGTGAGATTGTGGGAGGGTTAAATACTCAAAACTTAGAAGTTTTTGCTACGCCAGCTTTCTGGTATCTTTACATACAGTGGCGTACCTAGCATATGTAACATCCGGGGCCCATCATTTTTTGGCACCCCCCCCATCTGTAAGAAAAACATGATTTTTAGTAACAAACCACACGTCACACATGAGTACCTAGGAAAAGGCAGCATCTTACATATTGCAGTGAGCAGTACATCAATACACCCATTGTAAAACTAAACAAGCCAGACCAGCACAGATCAATCCTACACCGTCAATCCTAACAGAAAACACACAGAACACAGAAAACACCTTCGCCTAGTAAGGAATATGTAATCACAAACTAACCCCTCCCTCTTTTACAAAACTGTAGTGTGGATTTTAGCTACGGAGGTAACAGCTCTGATGCTCATAAAATTCTGAGCATCAGAGCTGCTACCACCAAGGCTGGTGCTAAAAACGCTTCACAGTTTTGTAAAAGGGGGGATAAAATAAAAATACATAGACAAAGGTTAAATTGAACCAGCAAGAAGCTGGACTCTGCATACAATGCTTCACAGAAACAGTGACACATGTCTCCTAAAGCAATAAATAAATAGAAATTTTTTTCTACCTTTGTCTTCTGTGGTTTCTCCTTTCCTCATCTTCTTGTAACTCTCTTCCTTCCATCCACTGTCTGCCGTCTCTCTTCCCCTATATGGCATCTTCTCTCCTTCTATGCCCCTTCCAGAAACTGTATGCCTCCCCCTTCCATCTCTCCTTTCACCCCATTGGTCTGGCATCTCTCTCCTCGCCTTCCCTCTCCCACACCTCTCCTCATAGTCTGGTATCTCCCCTTCCCTGATTCTCTGGCATCTCTCTCCTTTCCTTTTCTTCCATCTTTCGTTCCCCCTCCATGCTCTCACATCTCCCCCTTCCTTTTCCCTTAGACTGGCATACCTTCCTCCTATGCTCCAAGCCCTGGCATCTCCTTTAATTCCCTCCCTCATCTTCCTTCTCCCTCCAGCTGGGTACCGCAACACTCTTCCCTGCAGCTCTGCACTTCCCCACAATTGCCATGCTTCGGTTCCTCTTCTTCCTTCCTTCCTCCCCCCCCCCCCCCCCCCCGCGGGACCCTGCGGCACCATCAACTCTTACTCCCTCTAATGTCGGCCCTGCAGCTCCAGACTTCCTCGCACCTTCTCCCCTCCCCCTTTGGATCGCTATTATTTTAAATGTTATAGCCGCAGAGCTGTATCCATCAGTGGAGATGTCTAACCTCGGCCTGCCCCGGAACTCTTACTGCAGCAGCCGCCCGTCTAGGCAGGAACAGGAAGTCACTGTTGCAGTAAGAGTTCCGGGGCAGGCCGAGGTTAGACATCTCCACTGATGGATACAGCTCTGCGGCTATAACATTTAAAATAATAGCGATCCAAAGGGGGAGGGGAGAAGGTGCGAGGAAGTCTGGAGCTGCAGGGCCGACATTAGAGGGAGTAAGAGTTGATGGTGCCGCAGGGTCCCGCGGGGGGGGGGGGGGGGAGGAAGGAAGGAAGAAGAGGAACCGAAGCATGGCAATTGTGGGGAAGTGCAGAGCTGCAGGAGCTGTTATAGCCTCCCCTTACCTTTGCGACGCGTGTGTGCGCTGTGAAGAGAAACTTGTGCGCTGCGATATAATATTTTGTGCGTGAGCGCAGGCCAACGCAGCTTAGCGGGAACACTGGTATAGACCCATCTTTATTTCAGGCCCTTTCCTTCCCGGTATTTTAACCCATAGCGATTCCAGCTTGTTGGTCGCCTCTGCTGTGTCCATTTTTGTCGAGTGTATGCTTTCTTTTATGTATAGGGCTATTTCACCTCCTTTCTGTCCTGACCTGTCCTGGCGATAGAGCTTGTATCCCGGCAGTGCTGTATCCCATTTGTTTTCTTCATTCTACCACGTTTCAGAGACTCCAATGATGTCTATGTCCTCTGCATTGGCCATGGCTTCTAATCCCCCCATTTTGTTTCTTAGGCTCCTTGCATTAGTATATATGCAATTTAGCTCCTGGTATTTTCTTGTCTTCATTTCCCTTGCCTGTGCTTCGGTCTTTAGTTTCTTCTCTTTTGTTACAAACCTTCTAACCTCCTCTTCTAGGTTAGTCGACTCCTGTAATTTGTCCATTGTTTCTTCCCAGCCTTTTTTCCCCTCGGATACCTTATTCCGAATCGTCGACGCTTGGTCGACTGTCAGCTTTCCCCTTCTTCTTAGTTTAAAGCCTGTTCTATTCCTCTCCTGACATTGTTTGCTAGAAGTCTTGTTCCCACCACGCTCAGATGCAGTCCATCTCTCCTGTAGAGCTTGCTCTTGCTCCAGAACGTTGTCCAGTTCCTCACGAAGTGGAACCCTTCTTCCTTACACCATCTCCTCATCCACGCATTTATTGATTGTAGTTCCACAAACCAAAAAGGCATAGAAGCCCTAGACATAAAAAACTATTCCAATTACTAAAAGAACTCACAAATACCAAACCCTACCTAGCCAAAAATGACAACCCTCCCCCTTCAGCCACCCTTTTAGCTGAATACTTTAAAAACAAAATTACAATTGCCAGGACAAACTTCGCAGGAACCCCAACCCACCTAGAAGAGATCACAATGCCCCCCACAGAAAAAGAATAAGCTACAGTAGATAGAACCTGGTACCACTTCTCCACAATACATTGGTCTGACCTTAACAAACTCTATAAAAAATACAGCCACACAGCTTGTGACCTCAACCAATGCCCTCCATACCTATTAAAAACCTCCAGCCTAAAATTCCGCACTCTCCTCATCCAATGGATATAAACCATGCTCACAGATGGCCTTTTCCCACAAGACCTCTTCGAAATCATCATCACCCCGATCTTAAAAGACCCAAAAGAAGCAACAGATTAACCATCCAACTACAGACCCATAGCCTCAATTCCATTATATGTCAAGCTAATCAAAAGGAAGGAAAATGGTGTTGTCGTCTGCATAGCTATAGGAGGTTAAGCCAGGTGAGCACCAGTTTCTTTACTACTTCATGCCTTGTCTTTTGCTCTCCAGGTCACAGTGATGCACCCTTGTCTTGTTGCCAGTGACAATTCTCTCCAAAATACTCAGATCTTTTTTATACTGTCTCAGAAACAAGGTCACAATCTACACACACTGTTGCTTGTGCAGATCAGTAAACTGTTTGGAAACCCGCAGACTTTCCTGCGGATCCATAGCTGATATCAATATCTGCAGCCAATTGAGAAATTGTCTATCTGTCTTCTCTAATCAAGGCATCCGCCCTGTCAATGTGCTCTTGTGTGAGTGATGTTGATGGGCAACCTGAATGACCTGATTACACCTGTTCTTCCCGCTTTAAACCTTTTACTCATAAACCTTTTATTGATTCATGGTGCTATGTTCATACTGAGTCAATATCAGACAATGAATTTCCACAGGTGTCACTCCCTCTGCCCAAAGAAAGCACACTACTGTACATTCTTCAATGGTATGATCTTGCAAAGGAGCATTCATGTTTCTGACCTCGTGCCTGCCACATGACTAAAGGCTGAATGCTGTACAGTGCATGGACAAACTATCCAACAAGCAATGTACGAGTACTTATGTTGCATTTCATTAGCTCTGTTCCGGTTATTGCATAATTTAACAATTGCTTTTAATTTTGAATTCACCCTTGTATGTCCCTTCATGGACACTATCATCAATATCACATTAATTTACTACTTTGCTATATTTGTTTGAAATGGGGAGAGGGGTAAACTGATTTCAGAACAATTTTCTTAATAAAAATAAAATTATTTCATTCACTCTCAAACTTGACATTACCTTGACAGAAGTTACATAACTACTTCCATTGACCTTTGGACTTGAAGACCCAGCTCCTGGAGAAGCTTGGGAAGCATTCATGGGTTTACTTGCTGGACTTCCTGTGTATTAAAAGAGTTATTTGTATTTCAGCATATATTAACACAATTCTTAGCAATATAAATTATGTGCACACTGTTGATTTACTGAATAACATTCTTTAGTAAGCATTTTCTTTGAAATACAAATCTGAATTTCCATAGCAACAGAAAATAATATATATGGCTAACATTTCAGTTCATCTTAGATATATTTTGTGTAACAATTTCATCTTGAAATAAAAAAATATCAAGAAAGCAACTATGTGACTGATATTTTTAAAAAATGTATCTGGGTAGCTGAATCTGCCACTCAGTTAAAAGCATCTGAATGATATTCACTATCTGGTCAGTACTGCTGTATATCTTGACAGACTATTTTGGCACTATCCAGATACTGCTAAAGTGGAGAGACAAGTTATCTGGATGTTGATGAATTTTAGTGCCCTTATCCAGATAAATTAGAACACCCATAAAGCTGTTCTGTCTGAGTAAGTTATCCAGATGACAGATGCAGGGCCGCCATCAGAAATTTCTGGGCCCCTTACTGAGCAATCCCCCATACCCCCCTCCCCCCTGACCCCCCCCCCTTCTTCCATGGGACGAATACACACATACTTTTCTCTGTCGCTGCACTCTTTGACCAAAAGATTTGTAAGCCTGCAACCACGTCAAGGTAGACTCTTTCAGCGAGGCCCTAACCTAACCTAAACTAAACTAATCTACCGTATTTTCACGCATATAACGCGTGCGTTATACACGATTTTTACAAACCGTGCATAACCTTGCACGTTATACACGTGAGCGCGTTGTAATTTTTTTACATAGTTCCCCCCCAACGTCCGATTCACCCCCCCTCGCAGGACCGCTCGCACCCACACCCCGAAGGACCGCTCGCACACACCCTCAACCCCACCCCGAAGGACCGCTCGCACGCACTCCCCCCGCACCCGCACCCCCACCCTGAAGGACCGCTCGCACCCCCACAGCCCCCCGACCCCCCCCCCATCATGTAGAAGCTCCTACCGGTGTCCTGCTGCTTCCACTTGGCGGTCCCAGCCCTTCTATTAGCCCTGCGCTGCTTCCTCTTCCGGCGGTCCCGCCCTTTCTCTGACGTCAAGCCCTCTTGCCCCGCCGATTCCCCGACACGATCGGGGCAAGAGGGAGCTCAAGCCCTCTTGCCACAGCCAACCGCGGCACCCCCGACACGATCGGGGCAAGAGGGAGCTCAAGCCCTCTTGCCCCCCTGACACGATCGGGGCAAAAGGGAGCCCAAGCCCTCTTGCCCCGCCGACTCCCCAACTCCCCGACAATATCGGGCCAGGAGGGAGCCCGGGCACATGGTCGGGTTGGGCCCATGTGCCTCAGGCCCCGCCCCCAGGAGGGACCTAAGGCTCCTGGGCCTATTCTGATTGGCATCAGGCTTTCAGGGTGGGGACAGGACTTCAAGGGGGAGAGGAGAGTCGGGGCGGGCGAAAGGAGAGTTGGGGTGGCCAGAGGAGAGTCGGGGCGGGCGAAAGGAGAGCCGGGCGGCGACGGGAGAGTCGGGCAGCATGCGCGGTATACGGGTGTGCGCAGTATACAAAAATTTGTTTATATATATTTCGGTTTCCCGCGCACTATACCCGTGAGCACGATTTACACGGGTGCGCGTTATCTACATGAAAATACGGTATACCTATCTATTCTAAATTAACATATGTCTAATACTGAACTAATAACAAACTAACAAGCATCTGCATAATAAATAATAGTGCTAGTAGCTATAATTCACTTTTGAATGTAAAATCTCAGTTAAGGATTTCTTTTGACCTTTGTAGGCCAGAAGTAGATCACAATTGCACTGGAGGTCTCTGTTGCAGGATTAGCTGCTCTAATCGGACAGAAAAAGAATTCCAATCGATATTGATCAAACGGATTAATAAAAATGTACAAAATTATTTACAATCGATTATTTAATTGATCAGAACTGATTGATCTGACAAGATAATTAAAGTGTCTGCTAGCCCTTACATATCTGACCGAGCACATATCTGAACATACCCATCTGAGTGCATATCTAAACATACACATCTGAGCGCATATCTGAACATACACATCTGAGCGCATATCTGAACATACACATCTGACCGTATATGTGAGCGCATATCTAAACATACACATCTGAGCGCATATCTAAACATACACATCTGTATGATCCCATCCTCCTCAGCTTGCCTATAGCTGCATCATGCATGTTAAAAATGTACGATATGTTGATATGTGCACCTTCCTTCCTATCCATCCTCCTCAGCCTGTCCTTACACATCCACAGCTGCATGTTAATGATGATGTATATGTTATGATGATAAATAAGTTCATATGAGCACATCATTAACATGCAGCTATGGATGAATATATAATGATGTTATAAGTGTGCACGTCTTCCTTCCCATCCTCCTATTCTATGTGACATGCTAAGGAGGATAGGAAGGAAGACGTGCACACTTATAACATCATTATATATTCATGAATCAATCTGATAATCATCACCACCAGGTTGTGTGTGTTATGGGATGGAGGAAGAAAGGTGCATGGGATGGAGGAAGAAAAGTGCATGTTTAAATTGCGCGGGGACAGAAATACCATCCGTCCCCGCCAAAGTCCCACCCGTCCCCACTCGTCCCCGTGAGGACTCCCACCCGTCCCCACCCGTTCCCGCGAGGAATCCCTCCGTCCCCACCTGTCCCCGTGAGGACTCCCACCCGTCTCTGCAAGGAATCCCTCTGTCCCCACCCGTCCCCAAGAGGAATCCCCTCTGTCCCCGCCCGTCCCCGCGAGGAATCCCCTCCGTCCCTGCCCGTCCCTATAAACTACAGAAATAGTTATTTCATTTAATTATGCTACTGAATTAAAGGCTCTGGTAGAAACCCATTTAAAAATAAGCAAAAAGACTTTATTAATTTGGAAATATTAATTGGGAAGAATACATACTTTGTAAACGGGTTTCTACCAGAGCCTCTAATGTTTATAAATTTTTATCAACACAACTAATATACTACTTTATCCTGAAGCAAAAAAAAAAAGAATGTTTTTCCTACCTTTGTTGCTTGGTTTCTGCTTTCCTCATGTTCTCATTTAATTCCTTCCATCCACTGTCTCTCTTCTTTCTGCGTCTTCCATTTGCTCTGTTACTGTGCCTCTCCCTTTCTCCCCCCTCCCAAATTGGTCTGGCACCCATCTTTTACCCTCCGCTCCCCCCATAGTCTGGCATCTCTTTCTTCATCCCTGCCAGTGTCTTCTCCCCACTCTCTCTTCCCCATTTCTTTTCAGTGTCCTTCTCCCCCCATCTTCCCCATGTGCTGTCAGCATCCTTCTTCCCCCCTCTGTCTCCCACATTTGCTTTCAGTGTCCTTCTCCCCCCTGTCTTCCCCATGTCCTTTCAGCGTCCTTCTCCCCCTCTGTCTTCCCCATGTGCTTTCAGCATCCTTTTCCACCCCTTTGTCTTCCCCATATCCTTCCAGGGTCCTTATCCCCCCCCTCTATCTTCCCCATGCCCTTTCAGCGTCCTTCTCCCCCCTCTGTCTTCCCCATGTGCTTTCAGCGTCCTTCTCCCCCCTGTCTTCCCCATGCCCTTTCAGCGTCCTTATCCCCCCTGTCTTCCCCATGCCCTTTCAGCGTCCTTCTCCCCCATCTTCCCATGTCCTTTCAGCATCCTTCTCCACCCCTTTGTCTTCCCCATGTCCTTTCAGGGTCCTTTTCCCCCTCTGTCTTCCCCGTGTGCTTTCAGCGTCCTACTCCTCCCCCCTGTCTTCCCCATGCCCTTTCAGCGTCCTTCTCCCCCCATCTTCCCATGTCCTTTCAGCGTCCTTCTCCACCCCTTTGTCTTCCCCATGTCCTTTCAGGGTCCTTCTCCCCCCTCTGTCTTCCCCATGTGTTTTCAGTGTCCTTCTCCCCTCCCCTCCCGTCTTCCCCATGTCCTTTCAGCGTCCTTCTCCACCCCTTTGTCTTCCCCAGTGCTTTCAGCGGCCTTCTCCCCCCTCAGTTTTACCCATTTCCCTTAAGAGTCTTTTCTTCTCCACTCCACCTTTCCTTCCTTTCTCCCTCCCTGCCCCTTACCTTTGTGGCGCTTCCCCACCCGACCGACAACAGAACAGGCCCAGTTGGACAAACCTCCCTGCCCTGTAGCCACGAATCTAAATTACCTTCTTACAGCAGCTGGAGTATTGAAGCTGCTGTAAGAAGATAATTTAGATTCGCTGTTACAGGGCAGGGAGGTTTGTCGGCCGGGCCTGTTGTCGGTCGGTTGGGGGAAGCGCCACAAGGCTAAGGGGACCTGACCGTCTGTGCACACTCCCCCCTCATGGCTGCACCCAAGGCGGACCGCCCCCCCCCCTTCGGAACATGACTGCCTTTTCCCTACCTGCCCTGCCGCAAGCAGCCGACCGGAAGTCTTCCCGATGTCAGCGCTGACGTCGGAGGGAGGGCTTAAGCAAAGCCCTCCCTCCGACGTCAGCGCTGACATCGGGAAGGCTTCCGTTCGACTGTGTGCTGCGGCAGGGCAGGTAAGGAGAAGGAGAGAAGACTATGCTTGCGACCCTGGGGGAGCCCGGGCCTCCTGTCAGCTCCGGGCCCCTGAATGCAGGACTGGTAGTACTGCCCTGATGGCAGCCCTGGACAGATGAACATCACTATTATCCAGATAGTGTCAGCAACTCTCATTCTATGTAGATATTCAGCAGCAGCCATTACACAGGTACTGCTGTTCAATATCTGCACTTTTTTTTTTCCTGTGACAAAAGACTTTTTTAAAATGCTCACAGCTTGGGGGCTAAATATTGAGGGGAAGGGGAGAGAGGTTATTTTTATTAATTAACAGAAGCTCAATCACAGAAAGGAATCCTATTAAAATTAAATTAGCATACAGGGCCAGCATCCTGATTCAATATAATACTGTCATGCTTTCTTTATAAAAAATGTGCAGCTTGGTGCAGCACAGTTACTTACCGTAACAGTTGGTATCCAGGGACAGCAGGCAGCTATTTTCACATGTGGGTGATGTCATTCATGGAGCCCAGATGCGGACAGCCTCGCAAGCAGACTTGCTTGTAGAAAACTCAGAAGTTTCGAGTCTGCTGCACAGTGCATGCGCAGGTGCCTTCCCGCTCAGCACAGGGTGCATCTCCTCAGTTCAGATAGCTAGCAGAAAAGCCAACCAGGGGAGGTGGGTGGGTTGTGAAAATAGCTGCCTGCTGTCCCTGGATAACAACTGTTATGATAAGTAACTGTGCTTTATCCCAGGCCAAGCAGACAGCCTATTCTCATATGTGGATGACTTCCAAGCTAACCAGAATGGGATGGTGGGAATGTTGGCAACTTAGGAGAATAAATTTTGTAATACTCTCTGGTAGTGCTGCCTGATTTGAATTGATTCTCTGATTCACTTTGGGTGAATCGATTCAAATCGGTTTGTTTTCTAAGAAAATCGGACTTACCGATTTGTCGGCCCCTTGTTAGAGACCCGTTCGAGCTTTCCCTCTGCCACCAAAGTCTTTGCAAAACCGGAAGTTACATCGAAGCAAGGACTCCAGTGGCAGAGGGAAAGCCCGAACGGGTCTCTGGTGCAGATCGGTGACAGCAAGGCTCTCTCCTTTCCAGCCACAAGTATTTCTCTTCTCCTCCCTGGCCAGGCAAAAGCAGCGGTAGCGAATGCAATTCACTACCCTGCCGCTACTCTGGGCGTCTTCTCCTTACTACACCACTGCTGTTTAGAAAGGGCCCTGAAAGTAGACCCCAGAATGCATCTTTAAACGTTGGTTGGACTTTTCAACCCTATACCCCCAGCCCCTGAACGGTGAAGGTTTTCAAGTGACTAGTTCTGCTTTTGCTCACTCACGCACTTATGCTCTCTCCTTTCTGTGTTGCTGTCCCATGTGTGATTGATCCGTGCATTTACAAATCATTGTACTATAACATTGCAAAATCAGCTTCATCTTTCTTCTGGACTTTCCCTGCAGCGGGTCCAGCCTTGGGTATTGATTTTAATCAAATGAATTATGACTAATCGGAGCCAGCCGTAGGCTCAGCAAACTATTCACTAGGTCTCAGCCTGACTCTGCTTTTCACTCATTGCTAACTGTGGCATACTTAAACCCTTCTAGCTTGAGGTCACTGAGTGGAGTCTAGACTTTGCATGGGTATTGTGTATAAGCTTGCTCTGTGCTGCCTTTGCCTCTTAAGAAATATTTCTGGAATACAGTATTCTGTTTTGGGTGGTACATTCTGGATGGGTGCAATGTGAGAGTGCATCCCAGAAGTGCAAAAGTTAATTGTATGGTTATAAGTGAAATGCCTGGTTTTATATGTTGAGATGATGTTACAGGATCTTTAAAAACTGATGACCTATTCTTTGATGCATCAAAGATTTTTAGACATAGTGCCTGTCAGCTGGGACTCCTCTGGGCCGTGTCATTTTCCTGTTTGTTTGTTTCCTGTTTGTCATTAACTTAGGGCAGAGCCAATTTTCTTGACTCCTACTGTCTATTATTCAATCAATCAATCATCATGAAGTCCCCTGGAGATCACAATCACTGCAATTACAGCCAGAAACAAAATCTGCTTTATAATTCGTAAAATATAACTTTCTGGCTCTGATAAATCCTAAGTCAGATTGGCTGGTGCCTTTTGCATATTGGGATTTGAATTTTTTTCTGAAGATAATAAATTAAATATTTAAACCTTGATGGAAAAGCTCTGTACAGCTAAAATTCTGATAAGAAACCTTGGTAAGGATAAGGGATTCCTCTGGATAAAAAAATAAAAAAGGTAGATGGAGGGAGAGGGGAGATTGGAGTTGGTGGACTGGAAGAGAGATGGGGAGAAGATAGATGGGAGAAATGAATTTGATGGAGGGGGAAGATTGATGGAGGAGGGGGAGATCATGGAGAGGCGAGATGGGGGAAGAATAGAAGAAATAAGAATCTAAAAACAGGAGAGGGAGAGAGACGGTGGACAATGGGATTTAGGAAGGAAAGGAACAGAAAGGAAGAGAAGTTGGACACAAGAGATGGGGGGGATAGGAGGGTAGTTAGAAAGAGAAAAGGAGAACTGGTGGAGAAGGAGGGAGAGATGTTGGATGACAGGGTAGTTGAGAAAAGGAGAGATGGTGGATCTGGGCAAGAGACCCTGGCAAGCAAGTTATCAGAAGAACGTTTGTTGCAGAGCCTGGGACCAACATGATTTGAAAAATGGCCAGACAGCAAAAGGTTAAAAAAAAAATAAATTATTTTCTGTTTTGTGATTATAATGTGTCAGATTTGGAAATTGTATCCTGCCAGAGATGAGCTAGGATTTAACAAAGAGGAAAATTCTTTTTTGTTTGTTTATTTTGTTTACACCACAGCACCAGTGTGGGTATGAGAGGGCAGAGGCTATAAAATAAACTCACCAGGATGTTTGGAAAAAACACCCAATTGTGCAGGAAAATCGAATCGAATTGAAAAATCGATTCAATAAGCTGAATCGAATCGAATCAAAATATTTTTTCCTGAATCGGGCAGCACTACTCTCTGGCCAAAATGGCCATCCCGTCTGGAGAAAACATCCAGACAATAATGAGGTGAAAGTATGAACCGAGGACCAGGTGCCAGCGTTGCAAATCTCTTAAATAGGAGTGGATCTGAGGGAAGCTACTGAAGCCGCCATGGCTCTGACTTTGTGGGCTGTGACTCGACTCTGTAGATGTAGTCCAGCCTGGCCATAGCAGAAAGAGATACAAGCAGCCATTCAGTTGGAGATGGTATGCTTAGAAATTGGATGTCCCAACTTGTTCAGATTGAAAGAGATAAAAAGTTGAGGAGCAGATCTGTGTGGTTTGGTGCATTCCAGGTAGAAGGCCAAAGCACGTTTACAGCCCAGAGTTTGAAGAGCTGATTCTCCAGGATGTGATTGAGGCTTTGGAAAAAACACTAGAAGTACAATGGATTGATTGAGATGAAATTCTGAAACCATTTTGGGTACGAATTTGGGATGAGTACGTAGGACCACCTTGTCATGATGAAAAACTGTGAAAGGTGGATCAGCAACTAAAACTTGCAGCTCACTGACTCTTCGAGCAGATGTGAGGGCAATGAGAAACACCACTTTCCAAGTGAGATATTTCAGATGAGCTGAAGCCATTGGTTCAAAAGTAGGCTTTATCAATTGAGCAAGAACAACACTGAGATCCCAAACCACTGGAGGCGGTTTGAGAGGAGGTTTGACATTGAAAAGTCCTTTCATAAATTTGGAAACCACCGGATGAGCGGAGAGGGGTTTCCCTTCAATAGACTGATGGAAAGCAGCAATTGTACCAAGATGGACTCAAACAGATATAGACTTGAGGCCAGGGGTAGATAAGTGCAAAAGATAATCTAAGACAGAAGATAAGGAGGTATCTCGAGGGTCCTTGTTATGAGAGATGCACCAGGTAGAAAATCATTGTCTAGTGGCAGATTTTCTGGAAGAGTCTAAAATATCTCAAACAGGTTGAGAAAACTGAAGAGGAGTTATGTTGAGAGGTACCAAGCTGTATGAAGAAAAAAACCAGGGAAAAAACAAAACCACAAACACAAATATGCAGAAACCAGAATGGAATTGTCCAGATCAGAATGATGTGCACTAAAAAAGTGTCCTCCGATTCGTCTGGTAATATGAAGATCTTTATTCCTCCAAAATCACAATGATACATTCAACGACTCAATGATTCGACCAACAGACCTACCTCAGGAGTCTTAAAAATTACAAATGATGATATTCGAAGTATGCTGGCACTCAAATAGATTTAACCAAAACTCAATCAAAAAGGAGTGTCATATCTCGTATGATACAAATGCTGCCAACTAACACCTCTTCTCTTCTCTCTCTACACCTCTTCCCTCGGTGCCCTGATCTCCTCCCATAGCTTCCAGTATCACCTTTATGCTAATGACTCTCAGATCTACCTCTCTACACCTGAAATTTCACCTAAAGTCCAAGAAAAAGTCTCTGCTTGTTTGGCTGACATTGGTGCCTGGATGTCCTGCCATCATCTGAAACTAAATACAGTATGTCCAAAACTGAGCTGCTCCTCTTTCCTCCTAAACTCTCTGCTCCTCTTCCTCCTTTCTCCATCTCTGTAAATAATACTGTCATTGTTCCAGTCTTCTCTGCTCGCAACCTTGGAGTTGTCTTCGATTCTGACCTCTCATTTTCTACGTATATCCAACAAGCTGCTAAGACCTGTTGCTTCTATCTCTTCAATATCACTAAAATTAGCCCCCCCCCTCTTCTCTGAACACACTATCCGGACCCTTGTCCAAGAGCTCATAATCTCATGCTTAGATTACTGCAATCTACTCCTAACTGGTATCCATCCCTCAGTGTTGCCTCCCCCTTGCAATCTGTGCAAAATGCTGCTGCATGACTCATCTTCTACCAACCTCACAAAGCTCATGTCACCCCTCTCCTTAAGTCACTTCACTGGCTTCCTATCTGCCATCAAGATCTTATTGCTGACCTTCAAGTGTGATCATTCTGCTGCCCCTCAATATCTCTCCTTGCTTCTCTCTCCTTATACACCTCCCAGAGAACTCCGTTCTTCAGATAAGTCACTCTTAATGTTACCCTTTTCCTCCATTGCCAATTCCAGACTTCGTTCCTTTCATCTAGCTGCCCCCTATACCTGGAATAAATTACCCGAGTTTGTCCATCAAGCCCATTCCCTTCCCTTGTTTAAAAGCAGACTGAAAACCCACCTTTCAATCCTTAACCCTATTCCTCTGCCCTCCAACCCAGCCAGCTGATTTACCATTCCCCTTAACTTTATCAATGACATCCTGTTTGTCTGTCTTGCCTGTTTAGATTGTAAGCTCTTTTGACCAGGGACTGTTTTCTTATTCTTTGTGACACTGTACAGTGCTGCGTGTGTCTGGTAGCGCTATAGAAATAATTAATAGTAGTAATAGTAATAGGTACGCATATCGCATGTTGAGAAACACTCAGGTAGACCATTTTTGTTACAATCCTTTAAAACACCTCATGTCTTTATGTCCTTGAAGAGAAACAGCCTCCAAAACTGGACTGTAAAAGAGTCAGGGATTCTACCTCATTAATTATGCTGTTCTATCACTGGGCAGTAGAGGTCGCTGGCCAGTAGTGCGAAAACTACAGCTCTCAGGATGCACTGGGCTCAGCAGTCCCGCTGAGTCACTGGGGTGGTCCTCAGACAGGGAAGAGAATATATGCATGAGCCTGGGATCATATCAGTAGGGTCTCTGAGAGAGAAGAGAACTCCTGATTTTTCCCTAGATATCAGCTGAGGGCAGAGCTGTGGGAAAAAGACTGATACCTGTACTGCTTGGATGAGGTAAGCCAAGCTAACTTTCTGTAATGTGTGAGGTAAACTAAAAACAATAAGGTGACCTAACCTCTCCCCTCCAGCACATGCTATAGAGAAGCTGACCAGGGGTATGCAAAGGCTGCTGCAGAGAAGCTGACCAGGGGTCTGTAGAAGCTCTGGGAACTCAATACAGAAAAGCTTTTTGGAACAGCCAAGGAGAGAGAAGCTCTGGCTGATAGCGAGGAAAGTGCAAACAGTGTAGTAAGAGCCCAACCGGCAAGATTTGCTTTCTTTCTTTTGGCTTTGTGGCAAGAGGAAAAAGGAAAAGAAAAAGTGCTTGTGTATTTGCAGCTCCAAAGTGAGATAGGCATAATTAAGCTACTGTTGGCACCTGGCGAGCCAGCAGCCTTGAAGCAGTGAGTGAGAGCTACTTTAATTACCTCACTGATTACAGATGGCGATAGCTACCAGAACTCTACAGAGAGAGAGAAAAAACAAAATAAAGCTGCTGTGGGAAAAGGATTTGCTGGAAATTCTGGAGTGATTTAATTAAATAAAAGCAGTGGAATTTCTGAGGTGAAGTGGTGAGAGACCAAAAACTGAAATTCCAAAATGGGAGTTTGTGAGCATGAGTGACAGAATACTTGGCTGATCTTGCAACAGGGTCCTGGCAAGGTAAGAAGAGCACAAGAGATTAAAGTGACCTGGAGCCAGTAGACCACCAGGAGGTAGTCTAGCCAGCAGAAAGAAGCAGGTTTTAAACCCAGGAGAGTGGGGAAACAAAAACTCAAAAGATCCAAGAAGGGAAAAAAGACCAGTGAGGGGCATCAGGTGGCGGTCCAAACCCTGACTCAGGGACAACCCAAGAGAAGTCCAGTCAAACCCTGTGATTTGGAGCCCAATGAAAGGTAGAATGGGGTATCTGTAAGGTGACCATATGTCCCGTTTTGAACAGGACTGTCCCTTTTTCAGCTCCCCTGTCCCGTTGTCCCCATGCATAGCTTCGGGACGCTGAAATGTCCCGTTTTCAGAGATGGCGTCCCGAAGCTGTGTGTGGGGCCAACGGGACAGGGGATCACAGGAGAATGGGCTGTCTCCCTGCCCCAGGACCAGCGTTAGGGGGGGGAGCAAAAAGGGCAGGGCAGGGCCTGGCCTCCCGCCCCCCCCCCCGCCCCCCGACTGTCTGGTGAGGTCTTCTTCCCTCCCTTCTACTTCCTCACTACCCTCTTGCCTGCAAGCGAACTAAACTCAGGCCGCGGGGCTCTAACATGGCACGCGCTGGCTTCCCTTCGCATCCGAAACAGGAAATTACTTCATTCCTGTTTCGGAGAAGGGAAGCCAGTGTGTGCCGTGTTAGAGCCCCGTGGCCTGAGTTCAATTCACTTACGGGCCGTTACAGTGGAGACAACAGGACGCTTTCCTATCTCCCACCCACTACCTGCCTCAGTGTCTCTCCGCTGGAGTTACCGGGCAACGGAAATGGGCCCAGACCAGAGAGAGAGCTCGTGAAGGTGGCAGACTGCCCGCCACACCCCGAGGGCCACAGCAACTGACAGGTAACCACCCAGCCTACAAAACTCAAGCAGTCGACTTCTAATCAGTCACACTGGATGCTAATCGTTTTGGATTTTCTTTTTCTCCTTCCTGTAAGGATTATCTATGTACCTTAAGGAAGGAGAAGAAGAAGAAAATTCAAAATGATTAGCATCCAGAGTGACTGACCATTCTACAAAGCCAGGATTTTATGGGTTCTCTTACAAATGTAGCCAGTATTCAAAGGACCACTTCTAAAGTCCTATTTTTAAATTTTTGTTACCAGCACATTAAGGCCAACTCTCTAACTGAGTATCTGCATTTACCCATCACTTGCACATGGAGGGGGAGGAAGACAGATGCCAGACCAGGGGCAAGGAAGGAGAGGAGATGCCAGAGCATGGAGGGGGAGGGAGAAGTAGAAGATAAGGAATGTGTGTGATGCCAGGCCATGGGGTTGAATGGGAAGGAAGGAAGGAAAGGAGAAGAGACAGATGCCAGAGCACAGGGGAAGGGGTGGAGACTGAAAAATGAAGAGGGGTGAAGCTGAAATGAATCATGTACAAAGGAGAGAAGGGACACAGGACAGACAGCTTATTGAAGGGACATAGAAAGAGGGAAATTGCCATATGGAAGAGAGATAGAGAGTGGACACTGAGAGAGAGGGTGGAAACTGGATGGAAAGGGCAGAGAGGGCAGTAGATGGGAGGGGTGAGAGAGGGTGAACAGTAGATGGAAGGGGTAGAGAGAGGGGGACCGATGCTGAATGGAAGTGTGGGGGAGGGGTGCAGACATTGAATGGAAGGGGGTGAGAGAGGGGAGTAGACGCTGGAAGGAACTGGAGAGAAGAAAGAAAAAAGGGCACATGCTGTATTGAGGGAAGAGGACAGAGTTAGATACTGGAAGGGGTGAGGGAAAGAGGTGGTAAGCTATAGGTAGACACAATGAAAGAGGGAAATTGAGGACTGAATAGTAAGAAATAATTTAGACAGAGGCAGAAAATAAATTGAGAAGGAAGAACAGGAGGAAGGGAGCAGAGAGAGAGATATATACCTGAGCAGGGGGGAAGGGGAGGAGACAGATACCAGACCTGGGAGGAGGAAAAGAGGAAGGAGACAGATACCAGATCTGAGGGGAGAAAAGGAGGAGAGAGATATGATAAAATCTGCTGGGAGGGAAGGAGAAAGGGAGGTGAGAAAGGGGGGGGGTTGTAAGCAGATTAGAGAAAGAAAGGCCTGAACCAAAGGGGAAAGACAAGAGGCAGATGCAGGACTATAGGAGGTTCAGACAGAGAGAGGGAGATTTAAGATCATAACAGAGGAGGGAGAGAGAGGGAGTCCTGGAACAAAGGTACAAATTAGAACTGACACTGGACCTGGGGAGGGAAACAAGAGGGAAAAGAGAGAGAGACCTGGATCCAAATGGGATAGGGCTGGATTGTGAAAGAAATGTTGGATGCAAAAGAAAGAAAGATTGGATGCACAGTCAGAAGGAAGTGCAACCAGAGACTCATGAAATCACCAGACAACAAAGGTAGGAAAAATGATTTTATTTTAAATTTAGTGATCAAAATGTGTCCGTTTTGAGATTTTATATCTTCTGTCTATATTTTGCACTATATTTGTCTATTTTTCTATAGTTACTGAGGTGACATTGAATATTTTAAAGTAATCTGCCTTGACATCTTGGAAAAAACCCAAAACTCGTAAATGATAATTAACATTTTCTCTGTGTACAGCGTGCTTTGTGTTTTTTTTAAATTTTAAGTTTACCATTATGAATTGGGGTGGGGCTAGGGTGGAATAAGGCGGGGCTGAATATTAATAGATGTCCCGTTTTGATGAAAAAAATAAATGGTCATGTTAGGTATCTGTAATGTGACCATTTATTTTTTCGTCAAAAGGGGACATCTATTAATTATCAGTCCCATCCCAGCCCCACCCCAAACCCACCCTAGCCCTGCCCCAATCCCATCCCCAATTTATTCCATTCATTTTTCATGTACACATAATATCTTATTAATTCATAATGGTAATCATAAAATTTTAAAAAACTACAAAGCACACTATACGCAGAGAAAATGTTAATTATCATTTATATTTGGGGGGTTTCAAAGATGTTAAGGCAGATGACTTTAAAATATGCAATGTCACCTCAGTAATTATAGAAAAATAGACAAATATAGTGCAAAATATAGATAGCAGATATAAATTCTCAAAACTGACACATTTTGATCATTAAATTGGAAATAAAATCATTTTCCTACCTTTGCTGTCTGGTGATTTCACAAGGTTCTAGTTGCGTTTCCTTCTGACTGTGTATCCGTTCTTTCATTTCTTTCTTTCTGCACTCAGGCCCAACAATTGTCCCTTTCTATTCCCTCCCTCCTTCCTTCCTTCCTATGTCCTTAGTGCCCCCAGTGCCTCATTCCCATGTCCCCCTCACTGCCTTCCAGACTTTGTTCAACCCCCACCCCCAAAGCCAGCCACGCAAAAAAAAAGCTTCCCTCCAGCGCCTGATTTAAACCTCCTGGTCCGCCATCGCTGCTTACCTCCCTACTGCTGCTATTCGCAGCCCAGAAGCCTTCTTCCCGACGTCAATTCTGACATTGGAGAGGACATTCCAGGGAGATGGGCTAGTTAGGGGGAGAAATGGCCGGACTGCTATTACTCTTTAATCAAGCCCTGAGGGAGGTTTTTGTTTTTTTTTGCGTGGCAGGGAGGGCACGGCTTCGGGACGCTGTCCCTGAAAACGGGACATTTTGGTGTCCCGAATCTGTGTGTGGGGACAATGGGACAGGGGATCCCAAAACGGGATAATCCCGTTCAAAACGGGACATATGATCACCTTAGGTATCTGCCATGGTATCTCAGCCAGAAAGGGAGACTGATCCAAATCCCACTTCCAGAGCTAGCTCCTGGGCTACAAAAGACTAAACACCAAATTAAAGACCTGTTAGAAGACCAGCTATTTGTTGTTGAATATGTAGCCAAATTAAGGGAGGAAAAGAAAAACATCCAGAAGCAACTAGTGGAAGTCCAGAACTAGTTGTCTAGGCAAAAGGGGAGTACAGAAGATGTTCGAGAAGCTCACAAAGCTGTTCAGACTCAGCTGATTGAGATGGAAGTACAGTGGTGCCTCGCATAACGAACGCCTCGCACAACGAACGCTGCACACAACGAACTTCATGTCTTGATTCACACAACGAACTTCGTTTCACACAACGAACTTCGTTTCACACAACGAAGTCGCCCGAGCTGCCGATGTATTGCATCCTTCCGCGCAGGCACTGCAGGCAGTCGTTAGTCACTGCGCTTAACTGCCCTCTCTCACTGTATACAGTCGTCCTTTTAAGATAAACTCAATATTTTTTATATATCATGGCTTCTAAAAAAAGCAGGAAAGTGATTTCTGTTGAAATGAAACGGGAAATAATTAGAAGGAGTGAATGTGGGGTCAAACAGTGTGACCTCGTCAAAGAGTTTGGCCTCAGCAAGACCACCATTTTCACCATTTTGACAAATTTATCTTTTTTTATGTCATTTTAGCATATTTTATGCTGCAGAACGAATTATTTTTTTTAACATGTATTGTTATGGGAAAACGTGTTTCACATAACGAACTTTTCGCATAACAAACTTGCTCCTGGAGCGAATTAAGTTCGTTGTGTGAGGCACCACTGTATCTAGAAATAAAATAATGTAGGAACTGAAAAAGAAAATTGGCAACTTCAGAGCAAGGAATGAGGCATTGTCTCAAAAATTAAAGGAACAAATCTGCCTTGTAACAGTCCAGAGGGATGACCATCAGGCCAAAGCAGAGCCTGCAAATGCAAAAGTGGAGCAGCTACAGCAGGAGTTGAAAGCAACAGTACCACATTGGCAGTATACTAGACTACAGGAGCAGCTAAATGAAGCAGTACAGAACTGTGAGGCAATGAAAGCCAAGGCAAGGGGCTTGGAAGAGTTGAATGAAGGGGGCGAAGATGGCTGGGAAAACCCAGCAAGAGTGTGCTACCAAGACTGCTATGGGGCAGGAATCTAATCTAATCTAATCTAATCTTGGGTTTATATACCGCATCATCTCCAACTGGTGGAGCTCGACACGGTTTACATGGTTAGGAAGCAGCGGAACTCCAGTGGGTTTATAAAAGTAAGTAAGAGAGAGGTTAAGTGTGATAATAATGGGGAGGGGACGGGTTACGTTTTGGAGAAGAGCCAGAAAGGAATGTCAGAAAGAAGTGGAAAAATTAAATTTAGAGCTGCAAGCTGTTCAGGAGCAGCTAAGAAAGAAACAAACCCATTGAATGGAAGAAGAATCAGCCCAAGGCTCAGGGAAATGGCTTCTCGACGCCCTTATGGGGCTGAGAGAGACCACCAACCCTGGAGAAAGGGGCCTGACAACCGCTACAGAATTCTGGAACAAGTTAAGACAGGCACGCATGCCTGGCGATGGGGTAAGAAACACAGAAACATGATGGCAGATAAAGGCCAAATGGTCCATCCAGTCTGCCCAGCCACAATAACCATTATCTCCTCCTCTAAGAGATCCCATATGCCTATCCCACACTCTCTTGAATTCAGACAGTCTCCATCTCCGCCATCTCTTCCGGGAGATTGTTCCACGCATCTGCCACCCTTTCAGTAAAAAAGTATTTCCTTAGATTACTCCTGAGCCTATCACCTCTTAGCTTCATCCTATGCCCTCTCATTCCAGAGCTTCCTTTCAAATGAAAGACTCGAATCATGGGCATTTATGCCATTTAGATATTTAAATGTCTCTATCAAATGCCTCTCTCACCTTTCCTACAAAAATATACATATTGAGATCTTTAAGTCTGTCCCCATACGCCTTATGTCAAAGACCATACACCATTTTTGTAGCCTTCCTCTGGACCAACTCCATCCTTTTTATAGCTTCTTGAAGGTGTGGTCTCCAGAACTGTACACAATATTCTAAATGAGGTCTGACCAGAGTCTTATTCAGGGGCATCAATACCTACCTTTTTCTACTAGCCTTACAGGGGCATCAATACCTCCTTTTTTCTACTGGCCATACTTCTCTCCCTAGCATCCTTGTAGTTATTGCCATCACCTTTTCAACCTGTTTGGCCCCTTAAAGATCATCATATACTCAAGTCCCGCTCTTCTTCTGTACACATAAGTTCTTCATCCCCTAAACTGTACCATTCCATCGGGGTTTTGCAGCCCAAATGCATGACCTTGTATTTCTTAACATTAAATCTTAGTTGCCAAATTTCAGACCATTATTCAAGCTTCGCCAGGTCTTTCTTCATGTTATTCACATCATCTGGGGTGCCCACTCTATTGCAGGTTTTGGTATCATCTGCAACGAGGCAAATATTACTCGACACCCCTTCAGCAATTTCATAAGGATAAAGAATACCACAGTGGAGTTCTCCAGAGTTGGCTATCCAAACCTACCCTAAGCCTAGGAGCCCAGATGCCAGTAAAATAACATCAGATGGGAAGGAGTCTCCATCTGTAGGACCTGACAAAACTCCCTGGATGGAGGGTAGTAAAGTACCCCTCCCCATAAAAAAAGAATACCTTGGGAGTGAGTCCAAGGAGGGGACTGGAACCCAAATCTGAAGAAAGAATAAAACTTGCTAGACCCGCCGCGTTGAGGAAAGTGAAACTGTGAATTCTGAGAAAAAGAGCCAAGAAAAAGCTAAAACTAAATCAGGACAGAACTCTAATTTGGCTTTAGGAGGTAACCACAGTCCTAAAGCAAAACCCGAGTCTACAGATACAAGCAGTAAAGGAGGTGTTGACCCGAGACTCTCCAGTGGGAGAGGGAACCCAGAATGTGATGACCAGTAGTCCGATGACTACTCTGGACTATAGGAAAAAGAAGAGAAGGGTGCAACTGAAGCCACAATGATACAGGCAGGGATTCCTGAAGAGAGTCTGCAGCAAAGATAGTGGAGAGCCCAGGAAGGCCTGGTGACTAAGGAGGCAATTTACAAGAACAGCATGGATAATCCAGAGTCTAAAATGCAAGGCCATTGGCATGACGGGGCCCAATGGCTGCACTGCTTCTTGTGCCCCGCTCACATAAGTATGCATATGGAATGGAGGGTGAAAATTGGTGTATGTGTGGCGAGAATCCTAGGACAGTCTCAGAGATTCCTGCTGGGGGAGCAGAAGCTGTATACCCGTAGAGTAAGTACCCCTTATTTTTTTCAGGAGAATCCCCGTGTAGAAGGCGCTCAGCCCGTTAAGCTGAGGGCCAGGATATGTAAAAAAGTCAGGGATTCTCCCTCAGTAATGATGTTGTTCTATCACTGGACAGCAAAAGGTGCTGGCCCAGTAGTGTGGAAACTATATCTCCCAGGATGCACTGGGCTCAGCAGTCCTGCTAAGTCTCAGGGCCAGTCCTCAGGCAGGCATAAACCTGGGATCAGTTCAGTGGGGTCCCTGAGAGATAAGAGAATTCCTGATTTTTCCCTAGATATCAGCTGAGGGCAGAGCTGTGGGAAAAGGACTAATGCCTGTACTGCTTGGTTGAGATAAACCAAGCTATCTTTCTGTAAAGTTTAAGGCAAACTAAAAAGAATAAAAAGTGTTTTGTTCATATGAGATTGTGCTGTGTCCTAACTTCTCTCCTTCAGCAGATGTACTCCCTTATCACATGGACACAATGCTCCAAGTAGGGCCTCACCAATTACTTTTGTAGGAGTATTAACACCTCCTTTCTTCTGCTGGTTATGCCTCTTTCTATGAAGCCTAGCATTCTTCGAGCAACAGCCACCGTCCTGTCACACCGTTTTTCCACCTTGAGATCCTCAGAAACTATCACCCCAATGTCTCTCTCCTGATCTGTGTTTGTCATTCTCTAAATCCCTAGCACATACTGCCCTTTTGGATCTCTATACCACATTTGTATCACTTTACACTCCTTTGAATTAAATTTTAACGGTCAGTCAACTATTCTTCTAATTTTTGAAAGTTTCTTCTCATATTGCCCATTCCCTCCAGCGAATCCACTCTTGCAAATGTTGGCGTTATCTATAAAAAGGCAAATTTTCCTTCTAAATCTTCAGCAATGTCATTCACAAATACCTTCATGATACCAAGGGTGTTGGGACCTACCTCCCCGATATTCAGAACATGGGAGATAGCCGGCTGTCTCCCACAGTCCGCAGCGAAACTGGGAATTCAGTTCTGACAGGGTCTTTTAGAAGTAGGGAAATGTTGGATTCTCTAAAAGGAAAACTGTTCCAGATATTGGTAAAAGAACCCATGCAAGATGGTGCTATACTGGACTTAGTCCTTACAAATGGGGAAAGTATTTCTTATGTTAAAGGGAGATCATGTGGCATCCAGTGATCACTGAGACAGGTATAGAGAGGGCTCATTCAAAAGTAAAGGTTCTATTAAAAAAACAAAACAAAACTACTTTATTCAGATGGGGGATTAAGTCAAGGAATTGTTGCCTGGATGGGAACATCTGGAAGAAGAAAAGCAAATGGCAAAACTGAAAAGAGCTGTTGAAAGAGCAACAAACCATTTTGTAAAAAAGTAAGAAGAAAAGAAGGCTGCTTAGATTCTCAAAAGTAGCAGCTGAGAAAGTAAAGAAAAAGAGGTTAGCATTCATAAACAACAAAAGATTGCAGAAAGAGAAAGATAAGACAAAAATATCTGGAAAAGTTAAGAGAGGTGGGTCGAGTAGTCAGGAGAAAAAATAGCTGACATGGTAAAACTAGGGGATAAGATATTTATTTTAGATATATTAGTGATAGGTAGAAGTGCAAAATGGCACTGTGAGACTCAAAGGTGAAGGGGAGGAATATGTGGAAGCTGATAAAGGCTGAATTGTTTAATAAATATTTCTGTGCCAGGATCGGGACCGCAGAAGACAAACTCAAATAGGGATTGTATTCATGAGGAGCTAGCTAAACTAAAGGTGGACAAATCAATGTGGCCGGATGGTGTGCATCCAAGGGTACTGAAGGAACTTAGGGAAGCTCTGGCAGCTCCACTGGCTGACTTTTTCAATGCTTCTCTAGAGCTGGAAGTGGTACTGGAAGACTGGAGAACGGCACAAAAGAGGAACTTGCAGTGTTGACTTCTGTGGTAAGGATTACAGGATCCGAGGCAGCATGGATTCACTAGAGGCAGGTCTTGTCAGACAAATCTGATCAATTTATTTGACTGGGTGACCAGAAAATAGGATGGAAGGTGCTACATGTGATGATTTAGATTTTAGCAAAATCTTTGATAAAGTTCCACACATGCATCTAATAAATAAACTGAGTGCCCTTAGTATAAGCCCCAAAGTGATGGACTGGGTCAAGAACTGGTATAGTAGAAGGCAACAGCGGATAGTGGTCAATTGAGATTGCTCTGAGGAAAGGGATGTTACCAGTGGTGTGCCTCAACATTCAGTTTTTGGACCTGTTCTTTTTACCATTTTTGTAAGAGCATAAGAAAAGCCTTATTGGGTCATATCAATGGTCCATCAAGCCCAGTAGTCCATCCTCATGGTGGCCAATTCAGGTCACTAGTACCTGGCAAAAACTCAAAGAGTAGCAACATTCTATGCAAGCGATCCAGGGCAAGCAGTGGTTTTCCCCATGTCTGTCTCAATAACAGACTATGGACTTTTCCTCTAGAAAATTGTCCAAACCTTTCTTAAAACCAGCTACGCTATCCGCTCTTATCCTAATCTCTGGCAATGCATTCCAGAGCTTAACTTCTCTAAGTGAAAAAATATTTCCTCCAATTGGTTTTAAAAGTATTTCACTGTAACTTCATTGAGTGTTCCCTAGTCCTTGTAATTTCTGATGGTGTGAAAAATTGATCCATTTGTACCTGTTCTACTCCACTCATGATTTTGTAGCATTCAATCATATCTCCTCTCAGCTGAAGAGCCCTAACCTTTTTAGTCTTTCTTCATACGAGAGGTGTTCCATCCCCTTTATCATCTTGGTCACCCTTTGAACCTTTTCCAGTACTGTTACATCTTTCTTGAGATAATGAAACCAGACTTGAACGCACTACTCTAGGTGAGGCAAAACAGCTGGGAGATCTGTTGTGGGGCCTTTGCACACTGGACTATCTGCTGGCTGGCCTCAGGCCCTACTCGGTGCTCTTCTGGTGGTTGTCAGTGGTCCTGCAGGATATTTGGGAACCTGCTGACTTTGGACTGACAAAGCACTGCACGGTCTTTTATTTTCTGTTTGGTATCGCTGGTTGAGTGGGGAAGCGGGAGGGGGGAGCTGGGCTTATGGGGGATGTTTTTTATTTGTTTGTTGGTGAAAATGTTGGTTGGGAGGAAAGGGATGGTTGGAGGAGATGAGGGGGGTAGAGGATTGCACCAGGGATTTGGGATGGGTTGGGAAGGGGCAGCTGACTGATCGGGGAATGAGTTGGGATGGTTTGGGGGAGGTATTGTGGGGTTGTGTATGGTACAGGGTATGACTATTGAATGGGAGTGGGCTATGATTGTGTGGGGATTACTGTGTGGAGGGGGGAGGGGAGGGTGAGAGGGATTTCTCTCCTCTACGGAGGGCACGGATCCGGTGGGACCTAGCTGGGGGGTCCTACAGGGTCTCTTTTTGGATTCATACATTCTTTCCATTTGCCCTCTGTATCATCTGGATACTGGCTGATGTTACCTTTATCACTTTGAATGTAGCAGGCATCAACTCTCCAATTAAACGGTCCAAAATATTCTCTTATCTGAAAAGGAACATGTCCATGTAGCTTTCCTGCAGGAGACTCACATAATGGCGGCTGAGCATAGCAAACTCCAGAAAGACTGGGTTGGGAAACTTGCTTCGTATAATTCCCATCAGAAGGGCATGGTGATTTTGGTACATAAGGCTCTTGCCTTTACCACCCACAAAATAGTGCAGGATCCCCATGGGCACTATTGTCTATTTGGCAGGGGAATTGCAGGGGAGGAAGGTCCTGCTCTGTAATCTGTACACCCCAAACATGTATCATCTGCTCTTGGCCGGGGACTCAATATGGTCAGTAACTCCAGTGTAGACTGTAATCCTGTGCGGCCTTTGAACCCAGGTCATTCTGCTTGAGGGGTTAATTTCCTTATGCAGGAGTTGGATCTCATCGATACATGGCATACTTATCATCAGATAGAAATAGATTTCGCCTTTCATTCTTGCATGCATGATAGTCTCTTGTATTGACTACTTATTGGCACCAACTTCCTGGGTGGGTAAAGTTGAGCGGACCTCCATCACTGATACTGTCTTTTCCAATCATTCCGCTGTTGTCGTGAAGATGATGTGGCTTGCGGATTACCCTCAAAGGGCCTGGCGTCTGAATCCCCACTCTTTATCTAGATGGGGATTTTAGGATCTATTTAGCAGATGCTTGGAAGGAATACGCCACCTTAATGACAATGGGGAAGTGCCTAATCTCATTTATTGGGAGGTGGCAAAAGCTTTCCTGAGAGGCAAGATCATAGCCTATACCACTAGCAAATGGAAAAAACAGGAAGCCAAATTGGTATCTCTCACTGCCCAACTGCGGACTTGAAGTCAAGTCTTTTGTGCCCAAACCCATGGACCTAAGAACATAAGAATTGCCACTGCTGGGTCAGACCAGTGGTCCATCATACCCAGCAGTCCGCCGAGAGGCAAACCTATTTGGCTGTTCGAAAAAAGATAGATGGCATTTTCTCTACCCATGCTCTCTCCCATATTCAGGTATATAAGTACAAACTGCATTACTGGGGAAATAGGGCAGGGAAGCTTATGGCAAATATGGTGCAGCCCATTAGGAAGATGTGCCGTATCACTCAGCTCAGGGATACAGGGGTGTCCACCTGTTTACTCAGTCCCAGGACATTCAGGACAAATTTGTGCAGTTTTATGCTGATCTTTACAGTGTAGGCCCATATGATACCTCTGCTCTGGATGAATTTTTCTGTGATATTGCTTCCCACAGGTATCCCCCAAAGGGGCTGGAAATATTGAATGCACCCATTCAAGTTGATGAAATTCAAGAGGCAATTGGACAGCTCAAGCTTGCCAAACCACCTGTGCTAGATGCAGGAAGGTCCAGCTTTGGCTGCCCTGGCCCGTGATTTTCACCATTACTACCAGAACAATGTCATGCTACAGTGGTAGTGTTGCTCAAACTGGGCATAGACTTGGAGCAGGTGGATTCCTACCGGCCAATTTCCTTACTAAATTAAGACATGAAGATCTTAACTTCTATATTGGCCCAGAGACTGGGGAGAGTAATTCCCCTTCTGATTCACACTGATGAAGTGGTCTTTGTTTTGGGATGCTTTGCGTCTGCAAGTATATTAAAGGCTTTGGTTGCTTTGCGGGAGGGACGAGCACAGCCCGGGGATGATCTGTTGGCAAGCTTGGACGCCAAGAAAACCTTCGACAAAGTCACTTAGGACTATCTCTTCTGGGTACTACAGCGGGTCTTTTCCATCAGTGGATCACAGCTCGCTACACAGCCCAGCTTTTGATTAATGGTGATCAGACGCAGTCCTTTTCCCTCTATCGGGGGATGAGGCAGGGATATTGTCCTTGGAACCCCTTGCCATTAAAATCTGGAGCTCTCTGGATCTAGCAGGAATCCTGGTGGGGGGTCAGGAATGCCACATAGATATGTTTGCGGACAACATATTATTCATTAGTGAGGCCTCCACCCATCTCCTAAGACTTATAGCTTTGATTCATCTCTTTGGTTCCTTTTTAGGTCTTTCCATTAAGTTCGGGAAGTTGGAGGCAATGGCAGTCTCGGTTCCCTGTGTGTCTCGTGGCTTGTCGGATTTCCCCCTTCAATGGGCAACTGACTTAAAATACCTAGGGATTTTCTTGAGCACTGACTGGGCTAGTGTCTATCAGAGGAATATTGTCTCCAAGATTGAGATCTTTCACGTCTCACGCACTTGATGGGATGATCTTCCACTATCTCTCCTAGGGAGGCTCGCACTGGTCAAGATGGTTCTGCTACCCAAGATATTATACCCACTGCAAATGCTGCCCTTCTGGGTGCGAAATGCCCATGAGCGAATGTTTCTGTTTATCATTGACTCGTTTATCTGGTGCTCCCGTAGAGCACTTATCAGTTATCAGAAACTGGCAAAGGGCCGGGAGAAAGGGGGGCTGGCCTTATCAGACCTTAGGCTTTATAACATTGCCACACTGTTTCGCTGGATTCATGAAGCCCAAACAGAGGGAGAAAAGTACCAAAACCTTAACCACGACCTTCAACTTTAAAAAGGAAGATATGATAGCATGAGAGCCATGATAATAAAACGGCTCAAGAAAAGGATGGATAAAATCAAAACGGTAGATCAGGCATGGTCCCTACTGATAAATACTATCACGGAAGCACAAAATCTCTACATTCCACAGATAACCAAAGGATGGAAAAATAAAGGCAAAGGAGAACCGGCATGGCTTACTAAATGGTGAAACCTTAGTTAGGACCAAGGCGGAACGTGATTTGGGGGTGATCATTAGCGAAGACATGAAGACTGCCAATCAAGTGGAGAAGGCTTCATCAAAGGCAAGACAAATGATGGGTTGCATCCGAAGAAGTTTTATCAGCCGGAAGCCCGAAGTTATAATGCCATTGTACAGATCCATGGTGAGGCCTCATCTGGAGTATTGTGTACAATTCTGGAGGCCACATTACCAAAAGGATGTGCTGAGAGTTGAGTCAGTTCAAAGAATGGCCACCAAAATGGTCTCTGGACTCAAAGACCTCCCGTATGAAGAAAGGCTGAATAAATTGCAGCTATATTCACTTGAAGAACGTAGAGAGAGAGGAGACATGATAGAGACATTTAAATATATCACCGGCCGTATTGAGGTGGAAGATGATATCTTCTTTTTTAAAGGCCCCTCTGCCACAAGAGGCCATCCGCTGAAAATCAGGGGTGGGAAATTTCATGGCGACACCAGGAAGTTCTTCTTCACCGAAAGGGTGGTCGATCGTTGGAATGAACTTCCACCTCAGGTGATTCAGGCCAGCAGCGTGAAGGATTTTAAAAGGAAATGGGATACACATGTGGGATCTCTAGGGGGGTAAATTCAAGGGGGTAGGGTTGTTGGAGTGGGCAGACTTGATGGGCTGTGGCCCTTTTCTGCCGTCATTTTCTATGTTTCTATGTTTCTAAGGGTGCCATAAGAGGAAAAAATAACTTCTTTAAAAAATGGAAACGCACGAAAACAACCAAAGCTTGGAACAAACACAAAGATGATCAGAAAAAATGTCACAAGGCGGTGAGGATGCCAAAAAGGACTATGAAGAGAAAATAGCGCAAGAGGCCAAAAATTCCAAGCCCTTCTTTAGCTATGTAAAAGGAAAAAAACCCGCAAGAGACGGTAGGACCGCTGGATGACCAGGGAAGAAAAAGGTACATCAAGGAAGACAAATAAATTGTAGACAGACTAAATTCCTTCTTTGCGTCTGTCTTTACAAAGGAGGAAACCGCAACAATACCAGAAGCGGTGAAATATAGAAACATAGAAATAGACGGCAGATAAGGGCCACGGCCCATCTAGTCTGCCCACCCTAATGACCCTCCCCTACCTTTCTCTGTGAATAGATCCCACGTGTCTATCCCATTTGGCCTTAAAATCAGGCATGCTGCTGGCCTCAATCACCTGTAGTGGAAGACTGTTCCAGCGATCAACCACTCTTTCAGTGAAAAAGAATTTCCTGGTGTCACCTCGCAGTTTCCCGCCCCTGATTTTCCACGGATGCCCTCTTGTTGTCGTGGGACCCTTGAAAAAGAAGATATCTTCCTCCGCCTCGATGCTGCCCGTAAGATACTTGAACGTCTCGATCATGTCTCCCCTCTCTCTGCGCTCCTCGAGCGAGTATAGCTGCAATCTGTCAAGCCGTTCTTCATATGGAAGATCCTTGAGTCCCGAGACCATCCGGGTGGCCATTCTCTGCACCGACTCCAGTCTCAGCACATCCTTGCTATAATGTGGCTTCCAAAATTGCACACAGTATTCCAGGTGGGGCCTCACCATGGATCTATACAATGGCATAATGACTTCCTCCTTACGGCTGAAAGTGTTCAAAGGAATAATAGAGGACAGCCTCACCACAGTAGAAGTGGACTTGGACCAGATATACTACCAGATCGACAATCGTAAAAGCGAAAAAAACCCTGGACCTGATGGAATTCACCCGAGAGTCTTAAAAGAACTGAAGGTTGAAATCGGAGAGCTTTTGCAAAAACTTGCCAACCTGTCAATTAGAACTGGCCAGATATCGGACGATTGGAAGATAGCGAATGTCACGCCAATTTTCAAAAAAGGATCAAGAGGAGAACCGGGCAACTACAGACCTATGAGTCTTACGTCTATCCCTGGAAAGATTGTTGAAGCACTGATTAAAGATAGCATAGTCCGGCACTTGGATACACCCGACCTGATGAGAGTCAGTCAACATGGCTTCAGGAAAGGGAAATCATGTTTGACGAATTTACTTCAATTTTTTGAGATCGTGAACAAACAAATTGATAGTGGAGAACCGGTGGACATAATATACTTGGACTTCCAGAAAGCGTTAGACAAGGTTCCACATGAAAGACTTTTCAGGAAACTACAAAGCCATGGAATAGAGGGATATATACTAAGATGGATAGGCAAATGGCTGGAGAACAGAAACCAGAGAGTAGGCATAAATGGGAAATTCTCAGGCTGGGAGAAAGTGACTAGTGGTGTGCCCCAGGGCTCAGTACTTGGGCCCATCTTATTTAATATTTTCATCAATGACCTAGAAAAAGGAACATCCAGTGAGATCAACAAGTCTGTAGATGACATAAAGCTATGCTGGGCAATCAAATCGCAGAAGGATAGCGAGGAACTCCAGAGTGACTTGTGTCAGTTAGAGAAATGGGCGGAGAAATGGCAGATGAAGTTTAATGTGGAAAAGTGCAAAGTAATGTATTTAGGCAGTAAGAACAAGGAACACGAGTATAGAAAGTCAAGTGCAACTCTGGGTAAGAGCGAACAAGAAAAGAACCTGGGTGTACTGATAGATAGGACCCTGAAACCGTCGGCACAATGCGCAGCAGCGGCAAAGAAAGCAAATAGATTGTTAGGCATGATAAAGAAAGGAATCACGAATAGATAGGAGAAAGTTATAATGCCGCTTTATAGGGCAATGGTCAGACCACACTTGGAATACTGTGTCCAACATTGGTCTCCCAACCTAAAGAAGGTATAAAACTGCTGGAGAGGGTGCAGAGACGAGCAACGAAGCTGATAAAAGGTATGGAGAACTTGGAATACGAGGAACGACTTAAGAGACTTTGATTATTCTCCCTTGAGAAAAGGAGACTGCAAGGGGATATGATCGAGACTTTCAAAATACTGAAAGGAATCGACAAAATAGAGCAGGAAAAAAAAATTATTTGCAATGTCCAATGTGACACGGACAAGAGGACATGGACTGAAGATAAGGGGGGACAAGTCCAGGACAAATATCAGGAAGTTCTGCTTCACGCAACGAGTGGTGGACACCTGGAATGCCCTCCCAGAGGAGGTTATTGCGGAATCCACCGTTCTAGGATTTAAAAGCAAACTAGATGCACATCTCCTTACAAGAGGCATATAGAAATATGGGTGACTAAAACAAAACAAAACAAAAAACTCAAAATGAAGCTAACCTCACGAGCCCAGCACTTCATACTGTTAATCCTTCTTTTAACCAGCGGGAAGACAGCAGCAAATAACCTCCTCCCTACACCCGCTACAGATATAAATAAATCTCTCTTCCAAAATAGGAGAACATCAAGTGACAGAAACTCAAACCTACAATCTAACACTCTACACTACATTACCACAGCATGGGGAAGAAGACCAACACACACTAAGACTAAGCCACACCGGCACACCAAATCACTTATATATCCAAACACAACCCACAACTATCCACACTCAAATGCGCCTACTTAAATATTAGAGCACTAGGTCCAAAAACAGAGCTTATAAAAACCTGGATAACACAAGAAAACCTGGATTGTCTTTTCCTCACAGAAACTTGGCTAACCTCCAACTCAGACAAGTTTCAAGTTTCAAGTTTATTGGTTTTTAATATACCGACCATCAAAGAATATCTGGATGGTTTACAATAAATCTAAAAAGAGATAAAAGTAAGATAAAATGTTGGGCATTAAAAATGATTAGGTGAACATAAATAACATCGACTGGACAGACTTGAGAGTGAGGGTAAAAGGGAAGGGAAGGGAAAAGTTACATGTTGAAGAAGAAATGGAGACAGTGGGAAAGGGGAAAGAACATATAGGATGGGTGGCTTTATCAAAGCGGTTGGTTGTATTAGAAAAGGAAAAGAGAGAGAGAATAGAAAGAAAAAAGAAGAAGAAAAAAAAAAAGGAAAATAATAAAGAAGAAACAAAAAGGGAGAGATAAAGGTAAGTCTAATCGTAGCCAAAGGCGTCATGAAATAAAAGTCTTTAGGCTTATCTTAAATTTGTCTAAATGTTGTTCGTCACGGAGTTGCTGTGGTAAAGAGTTCTATAATGTTGGGGCAGACCCCAAAATAACTGAAGTCTGCCCACAAGGATACAAAATTACAGCGGTCTACAGAGAAAAAAAAAGAGGCAGAGGCCTAGCAATCTTAATCAAACAAGATCTAATCCTTAATATAATTGAGAAAACATCTAACCCGTACATGGACCTTTTAGCTTGCCAACTCTCAAGCACCATACTAAAAGACACACTAAATTGCATGCTCTGCTACATAGCGCCGGGAAACTGGTCTTTAGCAAGAACCGAAGTGGAAGACTTCATATACCAAAACTCACTAATAGCAACCTACAACCTACTCCTAGGAGACCTAAATCTACACCTAGATGATCAATCATCCAAACAAGTAGACAACTTTCTCTCATTTCTCAAAGCCTTATCCTTCCAAATGCTAAATCCACAAACAACTCATGAAAAAGGCCACCAACTTGATATTGCAGCCTTCATGACCCACCAACCATCCTTAACAGAAATTCATACATCTAACGGAACATGGTCCTGATCCATCTGGTCAGACCACTATACCTACACTTTCAACATCAACTGGACCAAAAACAACAAAAAAACTATACCAAAACTCAATAAAGTAACATACACCTCACGCAAACACATCGAACCCTCCATATTCTGGTCTAAAATAGATGAAACTATTCTAGAAAACAACCCCAAGGACTTCATTTTACATAGGGAAAAACTTTGCTCCAACACCCTTGATGATTTAGCCCCACTGCAAACCAAATCCAGATCCAGCAGGAGATCAGATAAATGGTTCGACTCCGAACTGCTACAACTCAAAAGACAATGTAGACGACTAGAGAGAAAATGGAGAAAATCAAACTCGGATCATACAAAATCTGCCTGGAAAAAAATCAACAAACAATACAAATCACAATTAAAGGACAAGAGAAAAGCACACTACACCAACCTAATAGGCACTGAAACCCAAGATACCAAAAAACTATTCCAAATTCTAAAAACCCTAACAAACACCAAACCCTACCTGACCACTAACAATACTACCCCCTCCCTCAGCCACTCTATTAGCAGAACACTTTCAAAATAAAATTACCAATGCAAGAGCTACCCTCAATGACACCTCTACCCATCCTAACGAATTCACAATTCTCCCCATAGATAGAATATGGTCTCAATTCCCCAACATACAATGGCCCGAATTCAACAAATACTACAAAAAATACAGCCATGCATCCTGTGACCTCAACAACTGTCCATCATATCTCCTAAAAACATCCACCACAAAATTCCGCGCTCTTCTTTTAACTGGATACAAATCTCGCTAATAAACGGCCACTACCCTACCAACCTCAGCGAAATCATCATCACCCCGATCCTTAAAGACCCCAAAGGACCGATAAACTAAACAGCCAACTACAGACCCATTGCCTCTATTCCACTCTATGTCAAAATAATAGAAGGACTAGTTGCCAAATTCCTCTCCAATTACCTAGAAAACCATAACATACTCCATCCCACACAATCCGGCTTCAGAAACAACTTCAGCACGGAAACACTAGTAGGATCTCTCTTGGACACAGCCAGACAACATCTCAGCACAGGAAAAAAAATGATGCTCATACAACTAGACCTTACTGCTGCATTCGACTTGGTGGACCATAACATTCTACAAATCCTGGATACAATAGGTATCACAGATAAAGTATACACATGGTTTGAAGGATTCCTTAAATCAAGAACCTATAGAGTAAAATCAGACAAACAAAAATCTGAACCTTGGTCAAACCCCTGCGGAGTTCCCCAAAGATCCCCTCTATCCCCGACTCTCTTCAATCTCTAAACAGCCTCCCTCAGCTCTCACCTGGACAAACAAGGCATAACCTCCTACAGCTATGCCAATGACATTACCATTTTCATACCCTTCGATCAACCTGAACTCTCCATGACAAACACAATATACCAAACACTAAAATCAATAGCAACCTGGATGAAAGACCACAAACTGAAATTGAACCCAGATAAAACGAAATTCATCCTCCTAGAAAACAACAAAATACCAACCATAACCAACATTGAAATCAACGCAATCAACTACCCCATACAAACCACCCTAAAACTGCTAGGAATAACTAATGACAGATGCTGCACCATGCAACCGCAAATCAATAAAACAATACAAAAGTCATTCTTAGTCATGAGAAACTTAAGACAAGTTCGGAAATTCTTCGAGAAAACTCAATTCCAGCTCATAGTTCAGTCCTTAATACTAGGCCTACTTGACTACTATAATATCCTCTACCTCCCATGCCCTACAACCATAACAAAACAACTACAAACTATCCAAAACACAGCACTAAGACTCATCTACTCATTAAAGAAACATGATCACATTACAGAAGCATATCTCCAATCACACTGGCTTCCGATCCCAGCAAGAATACAACTTAAATTCTACTGCCTACTATTTAAGACTTTATACGGAGACAGTCCAAACTACCTGAATAACCGCCTCATCCACAACACTGCAACCAGACATAGGAAAACTCACACCCCATTCTCATACCCCCCAATTAAGGAGGTCAAAAGGAAAAAACTATATGATGGCCTCCTGGCCACTCAAGCAGCCAAACTAGACAACCAAATCGCCAATCTACTGACGGCATCCCTCGACTACAAGACTTTTAGAAAAGAAATAAAGACCATACTCTTCAAGAAAACTCTGAAAAAATAAATAATACCGCAAGTCTCAAACTCCACCTCTCACTAAAGCCAACTACCCCAAACAAATAACCTTACCCATTTCTCACTCTTTTTGAAAATGACCAATATTTATTTATTTTTTTTTTTAAGTTCTTGTTGCAATACATCTTGGATAATTCTTTTGTAATCCGCCTTGAACTGCAAGGTAATGGCGGAATAGAAATCCCTGATGTAATGTAATGTAAAATTAGGCCAGGTGTACACCTGGTTGGGCCTTCGAGTGTGTGGATCGCCGGACTTGATGGACTGAAGGTCTGATCCGGAGATGGCAGTACTTATGTACTTATGTTAGATGAAAGAAATAAAATAAAGTTAAAACAAGAAAAATAAAATTAAAAACTGAAAAACAAAAGATGGAGACATTGAAGCCCAGGTCTTAATCGGACAACATTCGGACAGCATAGTCCAGAATTCCTCCTGGAGAGATAGTGCCAGAACTGGAAGAGACTACCATGGAAGCAGTCTGCTGTACTAGATGTCGAGGCATGGGAAACCTAGATGTTAAGGCATACCTATGCGAAGATATCTGGATGGAAGGAGAGTAATCCCTGACGTATAGTAAGCATCGATGTAAAGAGGAAGTAGATGCTTGGTAGGCATAGCGGTATGCCTAGAAGGGGGAAGAATGTTTGTACTTCTTAACTCTCTTACGTGCCATGTGCCCAATGTTCAAGGAACAGATGAACATAATATAGAGTCTTGCCTCTGTAAGGAGCCCGATAACCGGCTCTCTGGACCTGGTGTCAATGCACTCAGCACTGATGCTAATTACTGAGTCATAGAAGGCTGAGTCTTCTTGATTACTGTAATATTATTTATCTGACAATTACTAAGAAAGAATCAGCAAGACTTGTATTAGTACAGAACACAGCAGTCAGAATGATCTATGGCTTGAAGAAATATGATCACATCATGCCTTTTTACTGTGAGTTGCACTGGCTGCCTGTGGAGGCTCGCGTGTTGTTCAAGTTGGGTGCTTCTGTTACAAGGTTCTTTACGCCACAGCCCCTCATTACTTGCTTAACAGATTCTCCTTGGCTTCATACAGATATAGTAGAATAACCCATTCTTTGTTTAATTTTCCTTCAATCCAGGGCTGTAAAAGTATAAAATTTCTCAATCACACTTTGGTATCCCAGGCGGCCCTTCAAGATAAGGAGTTCCGAGCTTTGTTGCTTGCAGCTCACTCTTATAAAGACTTTAGATCTCAACTAAAAACCTATCTATTTTCTAAATACTTGACCAATTAACTTTTTCATCGCATTATTATGATATTCATTAGTAATTTTTTGTAAATCGCGTTGAACTAATGGTTTCGCGGTCAACAAGCACAATGTTATGTTATTGGGTTCTGAGTCCCCTGCCATGCTTGATGTTGATGAAGTACCAAAAAATATTCTCAACTGAATTTTTTGGGCTTTGAGTGACCTCTTTTGCATATGAAGGCAGAGGCATACCTAACGTTCAGGACCCAAACACTAGACACACCAATTTATGGGGTCTGCGCCCGAAATAGTATAATTACTTCAAGTACATTTAGCCATAAAATTGTCAAATTGTCCTTTTATTAACTTATGTTCATACTACTCTACTACTACTACTAACACTTATATAGCGTGAAAGGAGTACACAGCAATGGACATTTTGATATTTATAGACAGATTCTATTCCTTCTCAATGGCTTAAGCTAACAAATATAATAATAATAATAATTTTAATCTTATATACCGCCAAAGCCATAGTAGTTCGACTTGGTTTACAATAAGAGGAGCTGGATAATCAGCGAACAATCAGCGAGAATAGGCACACTGTAAAGTCATCAATACATGTAAGCCGAGTATAGAGAGGGTTTGAGAGATCTTGGTTACAAATCGGTTGGAGTATAAAGAGATAGGACAATAGGAGTTCTTAGGTTACAAATCGGTTGTACACGTTTGTTTTTACTAGTTTTCTAAAACTTAGGATGAAGAGTGCATAATTATGTTACCCAGCCAATTGTTCATTTGGCCTGCTTGGAAAGTAAGTGTTCTGTCCAGATATCTTTTGTATCGCCAGGCCTTTATTGTTGGATGGGTGAACATGTGGACTCTGCGTATAGGCCTAATAGAACAATCCAAGTTGAAATGAGAGACCAAGTACGTAGGGGCTGAACTAAGAATGGATTTGAAGCTAAGACAGGCAAATTTGAACAGAACTCTTGCCTCCAGGGGCAACCAATTAAGTTTTTGATAATAGGGGGTTATGTGGTCCCATTTTTTTATGCCAAAAATCAGTCATACTGCCGTGTTTTGGATAATTCGGAGTCTCTGAATGGTTTTCTTGAAAGACCCAAATAAATGATGTTGCAGTAGTCGAGCATGCTTAGAATGGAGGATTGCACCAGTAAACGGAATGAAGTTGCATCAAAGTATTTTCTGATGGTTTTTAGTTTCCATAATGTCGAGAAGCCTTTTCTAACCATAACACCATGTGTGCCTCTAGGGTAAAGTAATGGTCCAGAGTCACTCCCAGAATTTTTATGGAATTGACAATAGGAAAGACTTGATCATTCAAGGAAATTGAAAAATCTTTGAGTTCATCATTCGGGTTCGCTAGGAAGAATTTGTTTTTTTCTGAGTTGAGTTTCAATTTGAATTTGGCCATCCATTGATCAATTTGCTTTAATATAGATGCCAGATGGTTCTTCGTCTCAGAAGTCAGGTTTGTTAGGGGAAAAACTAAAGTGATGTCGTCGGCATAGATGAAAAATATGACTTAAGCTTTGCAATAGATTCCCCAATGAGGCTAGGTAGATGTTAAATAGTGTAAGGGACAGGGGGAAACCCTGCGGGACTCCAAATGAGTTAACCCAGCTGAAGGATTGTTTGTTGTCACTGTAAACTTGGTATGATCGTTTACTCAAAAAACCCTGAAACCATTTTAACACATTACCCGAAAATCCAATTGACTCCAGGCATTCAATTAGGATCACTGTTGTACTAATCACCTTTGTTTTACTTCAAACTCTAATTGCAACACAAGCTGATGTGGTTAAGTGAACACTCAGACCCGCAGCTGAGGTCCGGTGAAACAAATTCACGGAGCAGCTGTTAAGGCAGGGGTGTCAAAGTCCCTCCTCGAGGGCCGGAATCCAGTCGGGTTTTCTGGATTTCTCCAATGAATATGCATTGAAAGCAGTGCATGCAAATAGATCTCATGCAGATTCATTGGGGAAATCTTGAAAACCCGACTGGATTCTGGCCCTCGAGGACCGACTTTGACACCTGTGTGTTAAGGAGACCATCATTGTAGTTCACAGTCTCTTCCACTAAACAAAGACTAAATGACAACACATAAACTTGAAGAAAATAAAATAATAAATTTTAACAGCAACTTAACTTTGAATGGTGTGGATGATACACATAACTGCTCCGGGCTCCTCCGTTTATTCACAATACCGACCCCCCAACCTAGGTTTCACCCGCTGGCTTCTTCAGGAGGGGTACTACAATTACAAGATGACTCAAATCAGCACTACACCACACAGCTTACTAACTTAATGAACATTACATTTTGAAATACTCAATATAAACACTCTCTCTGCAACTTACCGGCACAAACACTCCATACTGCACACACACGCACTGCTGACAAGAGGAACTTCCCAGCAGGCCACGCTTTAAATACACTCCCCTTTTGCTACCTGCTACGTCATCACTCCTTACATCATGAGTGAAAGGTTATAATTGAAACCATTCAATATCATTGTTTAATCCTGCGGGGGCCAAGGTATGCCATTGGAATATGAACTTCTGCTCTAAATAGAGAAGATGTTGAGTAATATTTCCGGATTTTTTATGAGCACACATAAGAACAGTATATTGTAATTCCTCAATGGAGTGCTGTTGTTCAATCCAATGGCTCACTAGGGGGGCAGTAACACGTTTGCATCTTATATTGCTCAAATGTTCGGCGATGCAAATTTTAATAGCACGCTGAGTATGTCCTATATAATATAGCCTACAAGGGCAAATAATACAATATATTACTGCAGATGACAAACAATTAGTGCCTGTTCTTAAATAGAATTTCTTGCCCCCTGTTTGGGGAATTATCACTCGGTCAGTGTTGAGGACATGAGGGCAATACACACACTGATGACAACGTACGTGAGGACCCTCTCTATTCTGTTGGACAGGGTCACGATGTTTCAAAATCTGACCTAAATTCCGGCCCATAGTGTGGGCAAATAAAGGGATGTCATTCAAGCTCTCATGTACCTGCAGCACTGGTCAGTGTTTCAGAATGATTTTTCTAATTTGTTGACTTCGATTGGAATAAGGCAATACACATACCACGGCCCCACTATTCTCCCTTTGTTGGGGATGAAATAGCCACTCCCGCTGACAGTTGCGGGCTCTCTTCCATGCCCGTTTGACTACCCGGGGAGGGTAACCTCTCTCCATAAACTTTGTGTATAAAAGCGTGGCCTGCTGCTGAAAGTCCCACTCGTCAGAGCAGATCCTCCGCAGCCTTAAAAATTGTCCCACCGGGATACTATCCCTGAGGGGTTTTGGATGATGACTATGATAGTGTAGGAGAGTGTTCCGATCGGACTGTTTCCTATACAAAATAGTATCATAACACACTTGAGAGTTGATCTGAGATTTTACTACTTGGATATCCAAAAAGGATACCCTATCACTACTTACTTCATGAGTAAGGGTTATGTTAGGATCTGCCTGATTCAACTCATTTAGGAATTCTTCCAAATCGTCACTCTCCCCATTCCACAAAAAGAAGATATCGTCTATATACCTTCTCCATAGACCAACTTTACTAAACCATCTAGAAGTATAGACATGTTTGTCTTCATATTCAGACATGTAGAGGCAGGCGACGGACGGGGCCACCGTGGCCCCCATGGTCACCCCCATAGTCTGGAAGAAGAACCTATTTGTGAATTGGAAATAGTTTTGACACACCACAAATTCAGCTAAAGTTCCTACTAGCTCCTTCTTTTGAATTGAAATATTGGATTTACTAACTACCTGCTTGATAATTGCCAGGGCCGCCAATTGTGGCACGTTGGTTTACAGGGCGAAAACATCTGCAGTTACTAACAGTTTACAATCTTGACCCTCACATCTCTGCAAACATTGCAGGAAGTGAGAAGAGTCCCGTACATAGGACTGAACAGTACCAACGTGTTTATAGATAAAACTATCTATAAACCTTGACAGAGGTTCCAGCACTGAACCAATACCAGCCACAATCGGACGGCCCGGGGGGCACGTAGAAGACTTATGGATTTTGGGGATTCTGAAACACTGACCAGTGCTGCAGGTACATGAGAGCTTGAATGACATCCCTTTATTTGCCCACACTATGGGCCGAAATTTAGGTCAGATTTTGAAACACCGTGACCCTGTCCAACAGAATAGAGAGGGTCCTCATGTACGTTGTCATCAGTGTGTGTATTGCCCTCATGTCCTCAACACTGACCGAGTGATAATTCCCCAAACAGGGGGCAAGAAATTCTATTTAAGAACAGGCACTAATTGTTTGTCATCTGCAGTAATATATTGTATTATTTGCCCTTGTAGGCTATATTATATAGGACATACTCGGCGTGCTATTAAAATTTGCATCGCCGAACATTTTTTTTTTTTTTATTATTATTTATTTATAAATTTCAAATTTACAATTCAAGATAAATCTTGTACAGAAAGTGATTACATCAAATGAGCAAAGAAATAAACCTCATAATTTACATGGAAAAAAAATGTAATGTTTATTAAGTTAGTAAGCTGTGTGGTGTAGTGCTGATTTGAGTCATCTTGTAATTGTAGTACCCCTCCTGAAGAAGCCAGCGGGTGAAACCTAGGTTGGGGGGTCGGTATTGTGAATAAACGGAGGAGCCCGGAGCAGTTATGTGTATCATCCACACCATTCAAAGTTAAGTTGCTGTTAAAATTTATTATTTTATTTTCTTCAAGTTTATGTGTTGTCATTTAGTCTTTGTTTGGTGGAAGAGACTGTGAACAAAAATGATGGTCTCCTTAACAGCTGCTCCGTGAATTTGTTTCACCGGACCTCAGCTGCGGGTCTGAGTGTTCACTTAACCACATCAGCTTGTGTTGCAATTAGAGTTTGAAGTAAAACAAAGGTGATTAGTACAACAGTGATTTATAAGTATCACCTTGGATAAATATATTCCCTTGCTGTTTTTTGATTCAATTAGGATGACATGATCGACTAAGTCCAAGGCGTTACTTAAATCAAATTGCAGGACTAGTGCACTTGTACCCTGACTAAATAAGCTATGGAGGGAATCTAGAGTGAGGCAATAACTGTTTCCGTGCTAAACCCAGAACGAAAACCTGACTGGTTGTCATGTAGTATGCTGAATTTATTCAGATAGGTTACTAAGTCCTGGTTAATCAGACCTTCCATCAGCTTTATAAAAAATGGAATGCTCATGATGGGTCTGTAATTCGATGTCAACTTAATAGATTCCTTGGGATTTTTTACGATCGGAGTGATCAGAATCTGGCCTAAGGCCTCGGGAAAAGTGCTTGACAGTAGTAGAGAAGAAAGCCAATTATGTAATTTGGCTTTAAAGGTGACTGGAGCAACTTTCATAATATTTGGTGGGCAACAGTCTAATTTGCAGTAGGAGTCAGCGTATTTTGAATAAAATTTGCAGAATTGTTGCCAGGTAGGGGTGGCAAAATTATTCCAGAACATGTCTACCCTAGGTTCGTCTATGTGTTGAGCAACTGGGTAGTTCGAATGATTGGTTGTAGTGACCAAAAGGATGGATCTCAGGTTGATAATTTTGTTGTTGAAAAACTCGGCCAGCGCATCGGCCGATAGTGGTGAGTCTAAGATAAGGCGGGAAAAGGTCTGTATGTCAAAGAGATTGATGACTAATTTAAAAAGATGTCTAGTGTTGGTGTTTGGTGAACCAATTTTTGTGCTTAAAAATGAGTGCGTTTTACTGTTATCAGTTTTTTATATTCTTTTAATTTTAGTCTCCAATTCGCTCTCCCTTTACTGTCACCTGATTTCAGCCATTGTCTTTCAAGTTTTCATAACTCCCGTTTCACTATTCCTAGCTCGGCGTCAAACCAGGCTTCCAGATCTTTGTTTCTCATTTTTCTTGATTTGATGGGGGCCATTTTGTTTAATATCTACATACCAATAGACTATTCCTTAACATTAATAAAACAAATATTATGCTCTTTCCCTGGAAAGATAGTTATAAACTTACCTTTCCAACTTCTATCAAAGGTATCACCCTGAAGCTGATAAATAAAATTAGGATTTTAGGGGTTATCTTTGATGACAAATTAACTTACCATGACCATGTTAGCCACGTTGTTAAATCAACTTTTTTCAGACTTCGTCAAATTCGCTCAATATCTAAATTCTTATGTCCAAAGTCGCTGAATATATTAATTCATTCTATGGTTATTTCAAAAATTGACTACTGCAATGCCCTATTTAAGGGAATGGCTCAAAAGGAAATTACCTCATATCGCGGGAAGCATATTGTGGTGCTTCATCATTGGCTGTCGTTTTTTGAAATAACAGTTTTTTAGTGTTTTATATATATAAAGATTTCTTTTGTCTTTCAATTTAAATTAGTTTATCATTAAATATTTGTGTTTAATGGTATCCATTTATATCTTTTGGAAAATAAATAGTACTTAGTACTTATCTCAGCCAAAGACCCAGGGAGTCAGACCTGACATGTTTCACACGTCCTGGTGTTTTATCAAGGGTCTCCCTGCAAATATAAATAAAAAGAGCTACTACATGCAATTGTGTACTGCCCTTAATAGATGAAATATTATAACTTTTTAAATACATTCAAAATAACCGCTCACCAAGGGTGCCGCTGTCATCCGACTCCTATCGTTATGAGAATAAGATGGCGGCGGTGTCCTTCGGACGAAATTTAAATAGTCTCCTTTTCGATGCAAACTCCGCCCCCCTGCTGTTCAATTTGTCCCAGACAGAAATTACAATGTCCCCCATTCGATCTCGCTGTTGAGCCCATGTGGTTCAACAGTGTCCAACGAAAAAATAAATCTCTGCTCACTTTCATTTAATTTAGTTTGATCTCCCTCCCCAGCCCATCCCGTCACTTTCTTAATGACTTTCTGATGGGCTGGGGAGGGAGATCAAACTAAATTAAATGAAAGTGAGCAGAGATTTATTTTTTCGTTGGACACTGTTGAACCACATGGGCTCAACAGCGAGATCGAATGGGGGACATTGTAATTTCTGTCTGGGACAAATTGAACAGCAGGGGGGCGGAGTTTGCATCGAAAAGGAGACTATTTAAATTTCGTCCGAAGGACGCCGCCGCCATCTTATTCTCATAATGATAGGAGTCGGATGACAGCGGCACCCTTGGTGAGCGGTTATTTTGAATGTATTTAAAAAGTTATAATATTTCATCTATTAAGGGCAGTACACAATTGCATGTAGTAGCTCTTTTTATTTATATTTGCAGGGAGACCCTTGATAAAACACCAGGACGTGTGAAACATGTTGGGTCTGACTCCCTGGGTCTTTGGCTGAGATAAGTACTAAGTACTATTTATTTTCCAAAAGATATAAATGGATACCATTAAACACAAATATTTAATGATAAACTAATTTAAATTGAAAGACAAAAGAAATCTTTATATATATAAAACACTAAAAAACTGTTATTTCAAAAAACGACAGCCAATGATGAAGCACCACAATATGCTTCCCGCGATATGAAATACTTTGAACGGTGGAGTGGTGGGGCTGAGGCGTCTTTTTGAAAAAAGAAAGAAAGTTTGTTCATCCAGACAATTATTATTTTTACACCAATAAAGGTTTGCCTGGATATACTATATAGAAACAATTACCGTATTTTCGCGGATATAACGCGCGCGTTATACATGATTTTACGTACCGCGCATACCCCTCGCGCGTTATATGGCTGAGCGCGGTATACAAAAGTTTTTAAACATAGTTCCCACCCCGCCCGACGCCCGATTCACCCCCCCAGCAGGACCGCTCGCACCCCCACCCCGAACGACCGCTCGCACGCGCTCCCACCCGCACCCGCATCCACGATCGGAGCAAGAGGGAGCCCAAGCCCTCTTGCCCGGCCGACTCCCCGACGTCCGATACATCCCCCCCCCGGCAGGACCACTCGCACCCTCACCCCGAAGGACCGCCGACTCCCCAACAATATCGGGCCAGGAGGGAGCCCAAACCCTCCTGGCCACGGCGACCCCCTAACCCCACCCCGCACTACATTACGGGCAGGAGGGATCCCAGGCCCTCCTGCCCTCGACGCAAACCCCCTCCCCCCAACGACCGCCCCCCCCCCAAGAACCTCCGCCCGTCCCCCAGCCGACCCGCGACCCCCCTGGCCGACCCCCACGACACCCCCACCCGCCTTCCCCGTACCTTTGTGTAGTTGGGCCAGAAGGGAGCCCAAACCCTCCTGGCCACGGCGACCCCCTAACCCCACCCCGCACTACATTACGGGCAGGAGGGATCCCAGGCCCTCCTGCCCTCGACGCAAACCCCCCTCCCCTCCAGCCGACCCGCGACCCCCCTGGCCGACCCCCACGACCCCCCCACCCCCCTTCCCCGTACCTTTGGAAGTTGGCCGGACAGACGGGAGCCAAACCCGCCTGTCCGGCAGGCAGCCAACGAAGGAATGAGGCCGGATTGGCCCATCCGTCCTAAAGCTCCGCCTACTGGTGGGGCCTAAGGCGCGTGGGCCAATCAGAATAGGCCCTGGAGCCTTAGGTCCCACCTGGGGGCGCGGCCTGAGGCACATGGGCCAAACCCGACCATGTGTCTCAGGCCGCGCCCCCAGGTGGGACCTAAGGCTCCAGGGCCTATTCTGATTGGCCCACGCACCTTAGGCCCCACCAGTAGGCGGAGCTTTAGGACGGATGGGCCAATCCAGCCTCATTCCTTCGTTGGCTGCCTGCCGGACAGGCGGGTTTGGCTCCCGTCTGTCCGGCCAACTTCCAAAGGTACGGGGAAGGGGGGTGGGGGGGTCGTGGGGGTCGGCCAGGGGGGTCGCGGGTCGGCTGGGGGGGAGGGGGGTTTGCGTCGAGGGCAGGAGGGCCTGGGATCCCTCCTGCCCGTAATGTAGTGCGGGGTGGGGTTAGGGGGTCGCCGTGGCCAGGAGGGTTTGGGCTCCCTTCTGGCCCAACTACACAAAGGTACGGGGAAGGCGGGTGGGGGTGTCGTGGGGGTCGGCCAGGGGGGTCGCGGGTCGGCTGGGGGACGGGCGGAGGTTCTTGGGGGGGGGGCGGTCGTTGGGGGGAGGGGGTTTGCGTCGAGGGCAGGAGGGCCTGGGATCCCTCCTGCCCGTAATGTAGTGCGGGGTGGGGTTAGGGGGTCGCCGTGGCCAGGAGGGTTTGGGCTCCCTCCTGGCCCGATATTGTTGGGGAGTCGGCGGTCCTTCGGGGTGAGGGTGCGAGTGGTCCTGCCGGGGGGGGGATGTATCGGACGTCGGGGGGGGCATCAGGCTTTCAGGATGGGGACAGACCTTCAAGGGGGGACAGGACTTCAAGGGAGGACAGTGCACGGAAGTCAGGGGGGGTGAACGGAGAGTCGGGACAGCGCACGGAAAGTCAGGGCGGGCGAAAGGAGAGTCGGGCAGCATGCGCGTTATATGCCTGAGCGCGGTATAGAAAAGTTTTTGTACATATCATCGTGATTTCTGCGCGCTATACCCCTGTGTGCGTTTTACAATGGTGCGCGTTATATCCGCGAAAATACGGTATTTGCCACAACTGGTAGCTCAAAAGGAAATTAGGCATCTGTAAATCATCCAGAATGCTTCAATTAAACTTAATTTTAATTTAATTTAATTCTTATATACCGCTAATAACCGTGAGGTTTCTAAGCGGTTTACAAAAATGATGCATTAAAGATACAATAAATAAAAACTAAATAAATAAGATAGGTACTTGGAAATTCCCTAACTGTCCCAAAGGCTCACAATCTAACTAAAGTACCTGAAGAAACAGTATGAAAAATAAAAATAAAAAGACAGAGGTAGAGATAGAGATAGAAATGAAATATTCCAACAAGTAATGAATAAATAATTTAAAGATAGAATTAAAATAATAATTAAAGTAAAAAAATAGAGATAAAAATAAGCATAGAGAGAAACAGAAACACACTCCAAAAAAGCATCAAGATCTTTGACTTGTAATTATTATGATCATTTAACACCAGATCTTAAACTTATTATGAAAGCAAAGAAATTTGATCATGTGACTCCTTTACTTAACAAAGCACATTGGCTTCCGGTCACACATCATATATTGTATAAATTAAGTTTGCTCACCTTTAAATCTCTTATATTTAAAACCCCAGCTTTTATTTATAAAGCCTTGATACCTTATACTTCATCCAGATTACTGAGGTCGAATGACCAATATTTACTGGTCATTCCCTCTCTCAAAATTATTAACACACGGCGGCAATCTATCTTCTCCATCACAGCTCCTCAAACATGGAATTCACTTAAAATTTATTTAAGAGAAGAAAAGAATTTAGAAAAATTTAAGAGCAAACTTAAGAGTTTTCTTTTTAAAGATGCATTCAATAACTAAATGAATTGCTTATGACTCTCTTTTTTATTTTTATAGTTTCTGAGAGTTTTTTCCTTCCCTTTCCTATTGTCCTTAACCTTGTTTTTCCTCATATTAATCAGATTGTATTTCTTTCCTAGCCTTTACTTGTGTTTTATTATGTTTGTATAAGTTGGTTTTTATTATGTTTAGTCTCTTTGTTAGTTGCATTTGTTTTACCCTAACTCTGTAATTTTTATAGATTTGTACATCACTTAGAATTTGGAATAGGCGATTAATCAAATTTTATAATAAACTAGAAACTTGAAACATACTTGTGTTGGTCCAGGAATCTACCGAGAAAGAGTCGGGGTCTGAGTTAGAAGTAATATCATAATGCGACCAGAATTCCACAGGGTTTACTAAACCTCTAGTGGCTATCATTTTCTTATTCCTTTCTGCCACCTTGGGATTGGATGGGGAATGTATTTCTTGCCAGCTGAATTGGAAATTACATAATCGGTGGTCTGACCATAGAGAATCAGTCCAAGTGGCTTGCTCCCAGACAATCTTGGGATGGACTAGTTCTTTAGAGGAAAAGGTTACTAGGTCTAGTTGATGGGTCTTTTCTGGGGCCGGCGTGAAGAAGTCTAGAGAAGAAAGGATAGTAAATCTTTGGCGTCACCCTGCTCTTCCTGCTCTAGGTGAATGTTCAGATTGCCAGTCAGTAGGTTATATTGTGTTAGTAAGGAGGAATTTGAAGAAGTTGTCCTTACCGGTGGACCATTTCTTGGGATGAATATAAAATAGCGTAATAATTAAGCCATCTTCTAACTGGTCTGACAAGAGTTTGTAAGAACAAATTTTGAGATCCATTGAGGATAGCGAGGCTAAGATGGTAGATTCAAATGAATCTCTTACGATAATGGCTAATCCTTTCCCTCTTCCCCTACTTCTGGGTTGGGAAATAATTTTAAACCCAGGTGGAAGACACTCGCGTAATATGATGTCGTTGTCGGAAACCAGCATGTTTCGGTTAAAAGAACAAAGTCTGGGTTGGTCTCCTCTAACCAGTCTTTTACCAGCTGGGATTTGTTCCTAAAAGATCAAATGTTTCAGTAGAATCCTTGGAACTTTTGATGGAGGGGGGAGGGTCTGTTGTTACTCAGTAGGTAATTTTCCTCAACCTCTGCTGTTTTTTACAGTGACGTCTGTTTGGTTTACGTGAAGGGGGAACAACTGAGTTTTGAAAAGGGCCCCGTTCGGAACAATCATGTAGAAATCGATAGGTAGTCGTGTGGGGTTCTAGGTTGGTAAAACGAGGCCTTGTGACGATTGGAATAGGAGTAGAATATAGAGCATTAGCTGACCAGCTTTTGTAGCAGGACCAACAGAACATAAGAAACAATGTTAAAAAATAATTTAAAGAAGCCATCATGTAGTGAGTATGTAACAAAGAATCCTTCCAGTCCATCCTACATCCGAAGCCCAGGCCTGCTCCTCCTCGCCAGCCTCGCCCACCATTGGTGAACCAGCTGCGCTACCCTCCAAAACAGGCTCCTCCCAGCAGACAGCCTGTGAAGAGACAGCACCCGCAGAAACAACAGCATAAACCTCAGCCACCGGCTGCACCTAAGGCCCCCCAGCCCTAATGACTGTTTCAAAGAGGACATTTCCTCAATCGTCCTCCCTTTCTCAGTAAATCCACCCATCGGAGGCCGCCTCCATTATTTCTACCACCGATGGACAACTATCACCACAGACCTCTGGGTCCTCTCCATCATAAAAGAGGGATACTCCCTTCAGTTCCATCAAGCTCCTCCGGAGCACCCTCCAAGAGAGTATCCTTCCAACTTGACCCAGACCGCCCTTCTTCTTCAGGAAGCTCAGGCCTTGTTACAGCTGGGGGCTGTCGAACCGGTCCCCCAGGACCAACAGAACAAGGGGTTTTACTCCCGATACTTCTTGTTCCAAAGAAGATGGGCGACCTGCAACCCATCGTGGACCTCAGGATAATCAACAAATATCTGGTCAAAGAAAAGTTTTGCATGCTGCCCCTTGCATCACTGTACCCCCTCCTCAAGCAGAACGACTGGTTATGCTCACTGGATCTCAAGGAGGCCTACACTCACATTCCAATTCATCCAGCCTCCCGTCAATATCTCAGATTCAGGGTGGGACACCTTCACCTCCAATACCGACTGCTACCCTTTGGCCTGTCCTTGTCAACCAGAGTCTTCACCAAATGCCTGGTTGTGGTGGCCGCAGCACTCAGGAGCCATGGCCTCCAGGTGTTTCCTTACCTGGACGATTGGCTCATCACGGATTCCACGTCTCAGGGAGCCGCTCTCACGATCCAGAAGACAATTTGGTTACTGCAACATCTGGGATTCGAGATCAACTTCCCCAAATCCCACCTGCAACCGTCCCAGACTCTTCCCTTCATTGGGGTGATTCTGGATGCTACCCAACTCAGAGCGTTCCTCCCGCCCCCACGCAGGGACGCCCTCCTTCATCTCTGCCACTCAGTGTCCTCTCGCACGTCCATCTCAGCAAGACAAATCATGGTCCTTCTAGGCCTCATGGCCTCTACAGTTCATGTGATTCCGCTTGCCAGACTTCACCTCAGGATTCCCCAATGGACCCTGGCATCCCAGTGGTCCCAGACGACCGACCCTTTGACTCACCTCATCCGGGTCACTCCTGCTCTACAACAGTCTCTTCGCTGGTGGATGCTCTCCTCCAATCTATCCAGAGGCTTGTTATTCCACACCCCCCACCACCAGAAAGTCCTCACGACCGACTCGTCGACTTATGCCTGGGGGGCCCATCTGGACGGACTCCGCACCCAGGGTTACTGGACCAGCACGGACCGCTAGTGCCACATCAATCTCCTGGAACTCAGCGCGATCTTCAACGCTCTCCAGACCTTTCAACATCTCCTTCGCGACCAGGTTGTCCTCATTCGCACAGACAACCAGGTCGCCATGTACTACATGAACAAGCAGGGAGGCACGGGATCAGCCTCCCTCTGCCAGGAAGCTCTGAAGGTGTGGGATTGGGCGACTCACAACAACACCTTCCTCAGAGCGGTCTACATTCAGGGGGCGGACAATGCCTTAGCAGACAGCCTAAACTGTCTTTTGCAACCTCACGAGTTGACCCTCAACTCCACGCCCCTGCATCATCTCTCTATGGGGAACGCCTCAGATAGACCCCTTTGCAGCCCCCCACAACTTCAAACTGCCTCACTTCTGCTCCAGGATCTGCCCTCAGCACCTCGAGGCAGATGCATTCCTCCTGGACTGGACGAATCGCTTTCTATATGTGTTTCCTCCATTTCCTCTCATCCAAAAGACTCTAGTCAAGCTGAAGTCAGACCATGCCACCATGATCCTGATTGCTCCACGGTGGCCCAGACAACCTTGGTACTCCCTTATACTTCAACTCAGCAGCAGGGACCCATACCTCCTACCAGTCTTTCCATCTCTGCTTACACAGCATCAAGGATCTCTGCTTCACCCCAACCTGCAGTCTCTACACCTGACAGCTTGGTTCCTCTCAAAGCAACCCCTCTCCAGTTTTCTCAACCTGTGAGAGATGTCCTGGAAGCTTCAAGGAAGCCCGCTACTAGACAAGGCTACCACCAAAAGTGGACTAGATTTTCTGCTTGGTGTTTTTCTCATCATCATGAGCCACAACACTCCTCCTTGTCTTCAGTTTTGGATTATCTTGTGCGCCTTTCCCATTCGGGTCTCAAGTCTACATCGATATTAGTCCATCTTAGTGCAATCACTGCTTTCCATCAGCCTCTTCAAGGGAAACCTCTCTCTGCTCATCTGGTGGTTTCCAGATTCATGAAAGGACTCTTCCATGTCAATCCTCCCCTCAAACCGCCGCAGGTGGTTTGAGACCTCAATGTGGTTCTTTCTCAGCTTATGAAACCTCCATTTGAATCTCTTCACAAGGCTCACCTGAAGTATCTCACTTGAAAAGTGGTGTTTCTCATTGTCCTCACTTCTGCCCGAAGAGTCAGTGAACTACAAGCCTTAGTTGCGGACCCGCCTTTCACAGTATTCCATCATGACAAGGTGGTTCTCCGCACAAACCCGAAATTCCTTCCTAAGGTTTTCTCTGAATTTCATCTCAACCAATCCATCGTCCTATCAGTGTTCTTCCCGAAGCCACACGCTCACTCTGGAGAATCTGCTCTTCATACTCTGGACTGTAAGCGTGCTTTGGCTTTCAACCTAGAACGCACCAAACCTCACAGATCTGCTCCTCAACTTTTCATCTCCTTCGATCCGAACAAGTTGGGATGTCCCGTTTCCAAGCGCACCATCTCCAACTGGATGGCGGCTTGCATCTCTTTCTGCTATGCCCAGACTGGATTGCCCCTTGACAGAAAAATCACAGCCCACAAGGTCAGAGCGATGGCAGCTTCTGTAGCCTTCCTCAGATCAACACCGATTGAGGAGCTTTGTAAAGCTGCCACTTGGTCCTCGGTTCATACCTTCACCTCACACTATTGTCTGGATACCTTCTCCAGACGGGATGGACAGTTTGGCCAAACAGTACTACAAAATTTATTCTCCTAAGTTGCCAACTCTCCCACAATCCCATTCTGGTTAGCTTGGAGGTCACCCATTAGTGAGAATACCTGCCTTCTTGTCCTGGGATAAAGCAATGTTACTTACCGTAACAGTTGTTATCCAAGGACAGCAGGCAGCTATTCTCACGTCTCACCCACCTCCCCTGGGTTGGCTTCTCTGCTAGCTAGCTGAACTGAGGAGACACGCCCGGTACATCGGGCAGGAAGGCACTCGCGCATGCGCGGTGCGGGCGACTGGAAACTTCAAGTTTTCTTCAAAGAAGCGTCCACATCGGGGCTCCGTTGGATCACGTCACCCATTAGTGAGAATACCTGCCTGCTTGTCCTGGGATAATAGACTAACCATGCAAATATCATGCAAATACTTATCGGTTTATCTAGATGGTACATCTTATGGGGAGATCTCACAAGACAGCAGGTGAGACCGTTAGGAGCAGGTGTCGGGTGTTGAGGGGCAAGAGAGGGTAGGGCAGGGCGTTCTTCCTGCTGGATTTTGAGCAAACCCAGCACTGGTGAGATGGTAGTGGGGGGGATAGGCTCCCAGCCCGATGATAGGCCACCCGGCAGTGTTTGGTTGCTGGGAGAGATGTTCAGTGATCTCACTTTCAGATTCTTCTACTCGATCGCTCAGTCGCTTTGCAAAAGTGCGTACTAAGGCACGAGCCTTTGCTGTGTACCTTAGCTGGCGCGCCGAACGGCTAAGCGCCATTCCCTATGCTGTAATTTAAGTTTAAAGTTCCTGGCTGTCCTGGGAGGAGCGGAGCAGGCTCGCACACCCGGCAGGGACAGGGCTGGAATGCAGGTTCTTACTATTACTTATTCTTACTATTAATTATTCAATTATATCTCAAAATCTAAAATCTGGTATTGTTCCCTCAAAATTAAAAGAAGCCAGTTGAAGAAATTAATAATAATAATAATAAATTTATTTTTATATACCGCTATACCCGGGAGTTCTAAGCGGTTCACAACAATTGGATAAGATACAAGCAGTACAAGTTATTTAAAAAACAGCAATTAAAAGGCACTAAAAAGAAATACATAAATTATAAAATGCAATATAAAAGAATGCAGAGAATTTCACATAGCAAAAGATATAAAAAAAAGTGTTAAGGCCCTAGCCTATTATATAGTAGGGTTTTTATCTGCTTCCTAAAATCCAGATAAGACTTCTAAATGCTGACCATTCAATTTCAAATAACTATTTTCCAGTTTCTAATTTATCTTTTATTGCCAAATAATTAGAAAAAGTGGTTTTTGATCAATTACAAAATCATGTTGAGTCTATTAATGTTCTTCACCAATTTGCTTGTCTTCTTTGAAGGTATAAATAAACATGTGGATAAAGGTGAACTGGTTGATATAGTATATATAGATTTTCAGAAAACTTTTGATAAAGTTCCTTATGAAAGGCTCCTGAAAAAGAAGAGTAAATAGTTGAGTGTCGTAGGGGTCTGTCCTGGGACCAGTGCTATTTAACTTATTTATAAATGATCTTGAAATTGGAATGAGTGAGGTGATTAAATTTGCACATGACACTAAACTGTTCAAAGTTGTTAAAAGGCATGCAGATTGTAAAAACTTGCAGGCGGACCTTAGGAAATTGGAAGACTGGGCGTCCAAATGGCAGATGAAATTTAATGTGAACAAATGCAAAGTGATGCACATTGGGAAGAATAACCTGAATCACAGTTACTGAAATGCTAGGGTCCATCTTGGGAGTTAGCACCCAAGAAAATGATCTGGGTATCATTGTAGACAATTGTTGCCCAATGTGTGGCGGTGGCCAATAAAAACAAACAGGATGCTAGGATTTATTTAAAAAGGGATGGTTAACAAGACTGAGATTGTTATAATGCCCCGTATCACTCCATTGTGCGACTTCACCTAGAGTATTGCATTCAATTCTGGTCTCCTTATCTCAAGAAAGATATAGAGGCGCTAGAAAAGGTTCAAAGAGCGACCAAGATGATAAAGAGGATGGAACTCCTTTTGTATGAAAAAAGACTAAAACAGTTAGGGCTCTTCAGCTTAGAAAAGAGATGGCTGAGGGAGATATGATTGAAGTCTACAAAATCCTGAGTGGAGTAGAATGTGAATCGATTTTTTACTCCGTCAAAATTACAAAGACTAGGGGACACTCGATGAAGTTACAGAGAAATACTTTTTAAAACCAATAGGAGGAAATAGTTAAGCTCTGGAACGCATTGCCAAAGGTTGTGGTAAGAGTGGATAGCATAGCTGGCTTTAAGAAATGTTTGGACAATTTCCTGGAGAAAAGTCCATAGTCTGTTATTGAGAAAGACATGGGAAAAGCCACTGCTTGCCCTGAATCAGTAGCATGGAATATTGCTACTCCTTGGGTTTTGGCCAGGTATTAGTGACCTGGATTGGCCACCGTGAGAACGGGCTACTGGGCTTCATGGATCATTGGTATGACCCAGAAAGGCTATTCTTATGTTCATTCTAGACAATTGTAGCATTGCTTAGTGAACTTCATAGTCATCTTGAATCAGGTCAAATAACATTACTAGTTTTATTAAATTTATCATCAGCTTTTGACCTGGTTAATCATTCACTACTTTTAAGACTGCTTATATCATTAGGCATAATGGGTACAGTGTTCAATTGGTTTACATCGTTTTTATCAGATTGATCTTTCTATGTGGAACAAGCTGGCAATTAGTAATTTAGCCATACATTGAAATGTGGAGCTCCACAACGATCTGTTTTATCACCATTGTTGTTCAATCTGTTCCTCAGCCTGATACAATCTTGTAATATAAGACTTTTTTCATATGCTGATAATACACTGTTGGTTTATTATACTCACCAAGTTCCCCAGATCTTGTACCATTACAAACATGTTTATTGAAGGTGGCTTGAGGAATATCATATGGTCCTTATCCCAGATAAAACCAACACATGTTGGATAACGGGTTCTAATTCAATTCATTAATACTAAATCATTTTAATAAACTAATACAAACGTTTAATTCATTTAATTATTTAGGAATAATTATTGATTCAGCACTCTCATTTGTTACATAAAAATCCACTGTGATTAAATCAGGTTTCTTTGCCCTTTGGAAATTTATGGCAGTTCGAAAACTTATTACAAAAGAATCATTGTTCAAACTTTTTTATGCTTTCATAAATTCCAAATTGAATTACTGTAATGCAATCTATGCAGGTTTGCCTAAATTTTAACTAAAACATTACAAAACACTACAGTCAGGATTTTATGTAATGCTAGGAGATTTGATCATGTAATGCCCCAATTGAAACAATAACTTCAACTATCATCAACTTCCAGTATTGTTTATAACAAAGTTTTTTTTTACCAAACCTTAAACCAATTAGGGATGGTAAAGATCCTCAGAGGGTTAAACTATCCCTGTGGCTCACGTGAAACAAATCACTGAACCCGATCTTCATAGGATCAATTCTTTGTTATTTTTAATTCACATATAAATTTTTTAGCATTTCTTTTTAATGAAGTACTTAGCTTGAATAACTTTAAGGGAGCAATTGCATTGGCTTCCAGTATATTATCATATACAATTTAAAATCCTTACTTTGACTTATAAGACTACATTTGGGTAGTCCTGATTATTTGGCTATGTTAATTATTCCTTATTTTACAACTCAGACTCTTCGTTCATTAGCCGACAATAGACTGGTTATTCCTCATACCTCTAAAATAAACTGGGAAACAACAAGACATTCTGCATTTTTTTCTATTGCACCAGCATTATGGAATTCATTACCTTCATATCTACATTTAGAATCATCTTACACTAAGTTCTGCATATCTTTAAAAGCCTATCTTTTTGAACAAGCATTTTCTGAGACAGGAAAATGGAAGTATTGGTGAGCAGTTTTGCTGAATCAAGATCTGAATGTTTTTGTTTCTTGTACGAAAGATGGTTTCTGTCCTATTTTATTAATGGTGTTCTAATTTTTGTTTTTATTTTTATAAAAAGTTTTTGTTTTTTATTGTAAACTGCCTTGAATTGTGTTGTAACAAAGGCAGTATATCAAGTTTAACAAACAATAAACAATGCTTTATCAATACACAAACAGCTGTGCACAAGTCACATTTGATGGAATACTTTCTTTTCTACCAACGTGTCTCTTTTGCTACTGCATTTTATGGATTGCTTAGTTGTAACTAAGAACATTACTCTAATCATTGATTAAGCTGCAATGGTGAAAATTGCACCAATCCGTCAACAGTGGCGTGCAGCATCATTTTGTCTTCTATCAGGCGTTCTTTTTCCTTTTTTGAGGATTTTGATGCCATCTGTTCCACTGGCTGCGCTAAATATTTGTCCATAAAGAGGTCAATGGGGTGACCACCAAGAAAGAGAGCTGATTCACACAATATTTTATGCAGTTAGGTTGAACTGGGGAGCGGGACCCCAAGAGCCAAGCTAAAACAAGTCTGCTCGGCTCAGTGCATCATGCGACTTTCCAAGAATTTTATTTTTAACTCAGGATAATGGAGTGTGGTACCCATGTTTATAAAGTTTAACAAATATAAATAGAAAATTATATTTTTTCATTGCACTAATTTTTATACATTTTTGACTGTTAAGAGACCAAAACTTCTTCCTTTCTCAGGTCAGGTCAGCTTACTGTCTTGATCTGGGAAAGGAGGTGGCCTCTGAGAGCTAACTAAAAAATGTTTTAAGTCTTAATGTTTAAATATCTTATTTTCCATTTTTTAATTTATATTTGTAATTCTTAATTTTGTAATGTACAGTATGGATAATACTTAGGGTAACGTAATGGAAAATATTTGCTCAAATCAACTTAGTCCTTTGCACATGAAAAAAAATTTTTTTATCCACATCAACTTGATTCTTAGAGGGAACATTGCATCTGAGGTACACAAGAATCTCCCAAGACCTGGTTGGGGTCATCTGAGAAGACTCTCCCAAGACCTGGTCTGGGTCAGCCATGCCAAACTTGCCAACAGCTTCCATTATGGAAGCTGCTGCAGCAGCATTCAGTGATGAGGGGAGTTTATTGCATCAAGCGGCAGTGTTTGAGTCAAACTTGTTGGCTAAGCTAACAGAATGGCAACAGTTAATCAGGAAAAGAAGACCTCAGAAGAGATAACTGCATGAGGAGTGGTAAGATACTGGAGATTTGGGACATTTAGTGCTAACTTCCCTGATCAAAAGACAACATGTTATGCAGAATGATATATTACTAAAACTAAACTTTAGCAGAAGTAACTGATTGCTTGTCACTAACAGGTAATAAAAGCAACATGTCATCTGCATACGAATAAGACTTCATATCCAGAAAGAAAAACAAAAGTCAAAAAATGACATGTATATATTAAATCAGTGGTTCCCAACCCTATCCTGGAGGACCACCAGGCCAGTCGAGTTTTCAGGATAGCCCTAATGAATATGCATGAGAGAGATCTGCATATAATAGAGGTGCCAGGCATGCAAACCTGCTTCATGCATATTCATTAGGGCTATCCTGAAAACCCGACTGGCCTGATGGTCCTCTAGGACAGAGTTGGGAACCACTGCATTTAATAATATTGGTATGGGGAGGCGTAGAGCCATTTCATATTCAGAATCTCCTTGGATGTTATATGTTAAGTAATGAACTGAAAGTTACTGCTGTGCACTTCCATAAAAAGATTAAACACAAATATTGGTGAATATTGGGTGCCCTATGGTAACCTCACAAGGAAAGGACCAGCTGTCACACAGTGTATTGTTCATTTGACAATATAAGGCTGACTGGCAGAGGGTTGCCTTCTCTGATGAGTCACGTTTTGAGCTCCAAACAACAGATGGACATTCGCGTGTAATGCATGAAACTGCTGAGAACAAACACCCAGCAACCACTGTTGAACATATACAAGATGGTGGTCTTCGGCCCCTCCCACTACTTCCCAAGATACTTTGGGAGGGGGAAGCCCCTTCACTTGGAGCACACGGCCTTCTAGGCAGGAAGAAGTGAGCTTCCCTCCTGTCATTTGCTCTTCTGAAGGTATAGGGGAGGTTCTGGGGATGTAGGAGGAGGCCCAGGAATGTTGGGGGGATGTGGAGGGGGGACATCGGGGGAGGTACGGGATATCAGAGGGATGTGGGGGATGTCAGGGGGATCAGGGGGTGTTGTGGAATGTCAGGGGAATGTTGGAAATGTGTGGGGGAGGGGTGTAGGGCTCCGCTACTCAGCTGATCCTGGCAGGGGGAATCCCCATCAGCTGAGCCACCAGGAATCCCTGAAACTGGCTCAGCTGATGGGGATTTCTTCTGCCACAGTAGTTAGTGGGTACATTTACAAAACTTGTTTTTGTACGTTTTTTGCTTGGACATTTTTATTTTTGAAAATGAGTAAAAAAAAAGTAGACGTCCTAAGGACCAAAACGTTTGACAGTTTTGAAAATGGACATTTTTCCTGCTGGGTATGTGAACATCTTGCACAAAATATCCAACCTCAGACTTAAGCACATTTTTTTATTATGCCCCTCTAGGTGTTCAATCCTAACCTGCAGTCTTGGTGTTACAGAAATCCACATCTTTTCTGAACACATGCTCCACCCCTTTAGCCTGAGAGTTAGTAGACAATCCCAGTTAAGTCCCAAAGCCAAGCACATACTGTAACTGCAAATCCAGGACAAGAGGGTACAGGGGGAAATCCCCATCAACAGAAGTAATTCATGAACTGGTTTGCTCTATAAAATATTAACAAGTAATAACAGGCAAAAAGGCAACTCAGAGAAAACATTGAGGAGCAATGTAGCACTAACCTGCAATGTGCAGCAAGTACCCCAAAAAAGGCCTTTGGCAATGTATATATTCACAGAAACTCCCCACAGGATCTGCCAACTGGCTGGAAAAACTTCAAACCTGTAATGAGAGTGACCAAGGCAGAAAGGAACAGGCTACTCCAAACAACTGAGTGAAGACAGAGAGGGCGGCTAATATGTAATCCTCCAGGGACTAACAGAAAGAACCTTGATGAAGCGCAGTTATTCTGAGGTAGTTCTCTTGACTCTCTTGCGCTCAAAGTATCCCTCTCCTATGGTTTCTTCTGCCAAAGCCTAACCCTTCTCAGGCCCCACCTGATCCTTCCATGCTTTGGCAGAAGAAGCCATAGGAGAGGGTTACTTTGAGCGCAAGAGAGTCAAGAGAACTACCTCAGAATAACTGCGCATTATAAAGGTTGATCGCTCAAAGGTCATACCATAAGACCAAAATGCTGTGAGTTTGATGAAAAGGGAGCCGGAGCTTCTCGTCCTGCTGAAGACGTACGAGAACTGTATACCATGGGTGGCGAGGTCAATCCTGAGTCACTAGAGACACCAAGCCAGGTTACGTCGCTGTCCAGAGGATTACCCAACCAACAAGAGGCTACGGAGGGAACATCATACAGGAACTTGTGAGCCAGCCAGGGCCAAACGAAGGCATCCGGCCCTAGCTTCTGTGCTGTTTGCAACTGAAAAAGCAACTGGTCTTCGAGTTCTCTGCCAAAGCCAACAAGACCCTCTGGGGCCAAACACCAGCTCTTGTAAGATAAGATGGAATGTCTCCTGTGAGAGGGACCATGCTCCTGAGACCAGGAACAGTTGGCTGAGGAAAACTTGCCGGAACATTGATGACTCTGACTCCTAGGGCTCCCGAGAAAGACAGAAGAGGTGCTTACGCCCAGTGGAACTCTGCTGATCATTCTGGTGAGGGTGAGAGAAAGGGAGAGAGAGAGTGCACTAGAGCATCCTCGTGATATACACATACCACCACTATGGTGTCGAAGAACTTGCACTGCTGGTCTTTCTGAAGGGGCTTGATAGTGAGTAGTGTCAGCTGAATTTCCCAAAGCTCCAGACGATAGGCCAACCAACGTGGTGAACCAGGAGTCCATTGTCCCTGACTGGAGAGGGACACACAGTGAGCTCGTCACCCAACAGGCTGGCATTCATCCTAACAGTCATCCACTCGGAAATTCAAAGAAGCCAACCCTGGTCGAGAGCCATCCCCTGAAACCACCAGCTCAAATTGTGGCTAGCTGACTCCAACCAGGGGAGCGACATCTAAAGGGGAAACTCAGAAGTGATCACCAAGATAGGAGGGACTCCCGTCAAGGTTGAATGGGCACTTTGGCCCAGGGGATCACCTCCAATGAGACTGCCTGAGACCCCAGAACCTGCAGATAAAACCAGGCTGAGAAAGCCAGACAGTCCAAGAGAATTCTGATCTATTGATGAAGGTTCTGTCCACTTTCCCTGAGAAAAAACACATGACCCTGCCTGAAGATGAGGAGAAGCCCCAGAAACTCCAGGGACTGGGAGGACTCCAAACGTCTCTTCCTGAACTTGCCAACACCTGCAGCAGAGACATTACCATCCCCACTGCACCTTCATACACCCAACGATATGGAGCTCGGTTCATCCGCGTCCCAGGAAGGGAACCCCTGCTGGCGGAAAGTTGCTTCAACTACAATCACTTTTATGAAAATGCAGGAGCTGTCACAAGGCCCAAGGGGCACAGCTGCGAACTGGAAATGCAGAACATGGAAACGTAGAAACCTGCGAAGCTCTGGGCAGATTGAAATATAGAGGAAACCTCTGTGAGATCCAAGGACACTAGAAACTCCCCTGTTCTTGATCCAATTCTCTGGTCACCCAGCCAAGGAATTCAATCAGATTCGTTTGGTCGGTAAAAACCTTCCACTTTATGAACCCAGAACCTTAAGATCCACACTTCAAGGAAATCAATCAGGCTCCCCTAGCTAGACAGATGCGAAGTCCATTTCAAAGTTAACAACTGATCATACCATAGTGTACAGTACCGGTCACACTGCTTTTTCTATATCTGATATATAGTTCTCCCTCAATATTCACGGAGGTTAGGGGCAGAGCCAGCCCGTGAATATTAAAAACCCACAAATAATATTCGGGCTGGTTCTGACTCAACCCCTGCCTGTCCCCAGAATCCCGGGCCTTACCTTAAGCCCTCTGAGATTCCCTGGAACCGTACCTGGTGGTCTAGCAGACTTTCGGGGCAGGAGCGATCTTCATATGCTCCTGCCCCATGCAGATCACTCATAGGAAATGGCTGCCATGAGTTCCCGTTGTAGTGTAACTTAAATGTTGTTATTGTAACTCAGATGTTGTAATACCAGCTATCAGAATATGTCATGTATTGACCTATGCTGTGTATGTACTCCTATAAATTGTTCTGGGCTCCTTTGGGAGGACGAGCTAAAGAAATAAATCAAATAAGACACAATTTACTTTAAGTAAATCCATGTTGCCTCGGATCTTGTAATCCATTAGATTCTAAGAATTTCACTATCCTTTCCTTCAGCAGCGTTTCTATTATTTTTTCCAATAACCGAAGTGAGGCTTATCGATCTGTAATTTCCCGCTTCATCTCTGCAACCACTTTTGTGAAGAGGAACCACATCCGCTCTTCTCCAGTCCCGCGGAACCTCTCCTATCTCTAAAGATCTATTGAACACATCTTTAAGAAGACCTGCCAGAACCTCTCAGAGTTCCCTCAGTATCCTGGGATGGATTCTGTCCAGTCCCATAGCTATTACCACCTTCAATTTTTCAAGTTGTTCATAAACGCTTTCTTCCATGAATGGTGCAATATCTATTCCATTCTCAGGTGACCAATCGCGGTGCTTCTCCATGTTTTTCTTCTGTGAACACCGAACAGAAGTATTTGTTTAGCACATTTGCTTTTTCCTCATCACTCTCCACATAGCAGTTCACTCTCCACAGAGCAGTTTCAGTCTCGTAATTCCATTTTTTTGTTTACCTTCTTTCACTAATATACCTGAAAAAATGTTTGTCTCCCTTTCTTATATTTATAGCCATTTGCTCTTCTGCTTTCGCCAGACGTTATCTCTCTCTTGACTTCTTTCAGTTTCATCCGATATTCCGTTCCTAACTCCTCCTCTTGAAGGTTTTTTATATTTCATGAACGCCAATTCTAGTGCCTTTATTTTTTTCTGTCACTAGTTAAGAGAACCATATTGGTTGCCTTTTTCTCTTATTTTTATTTATTTTCTTCACATAAAGGTCAGTAGCACTTTTTATTGCACCTTTCAACTCGGACGACTGTTTTTCCATTTCCCTAATGTTTTCCCATCCAATCATGTTTGAAATCATGTTTGAAATCCAGGTCTTTGAGTTTTGTGTGGCCATCCTCCACTTTGGCTGTATTATCGAACCAAACCATAAGATGATTGCTACTTCCCAGGTGGGCCCCCATGCGGACATTAGAGACACTTTCACCATTTGTGACCATCAGATCCATTATCGCTTTTTCCCTCATGGGTTCCATTACCATTTGGCTGAGAAGAGCCCCTTGAAAGGCATCCATGATCTCCCTACTTCTTTCCGATTCCACATGAGTACCTAGGAAAAGGCAGCATCTTACATACTGCAATGAGCAGTACAACAGCAATACACCCATTGTAAAACTAAACAAGCCAGACTAGTACAGATCAATCCTGCAGTCAAGCCTAACAAAAAACCATGTCTTTCGAACACACCTTCGCCTAGTATGGAATATGTAATCATAAACTAACCCCTCCCTCTTTTACAAAACTGTAGTGTGGATTTTAGTCACGGTGATAGAATTCTGAGCATCAGAGCTGCTACCACCATGGCTGGCGCTAAAATACACTCCACAGTTTTGTAAAAGGGGGGATAAAATAGAAATACATAGACAAAGGTTAAATTGAACCAGTAAGAAGCTGGACTCTGCATACAGTGCACCACATAAACTGTGACACATGTCTCCTAAAGCAATAAATAAATAGAAAATTTTTTTCTACCTTTGTCTTCTGTGGTTTCTGCTTTCCTCATCTTCTTGTAACTCTCTTCCTTCCATCCACTGTCTGCCGTCTCTCTTCCCCTATATGGCAACTTCTCTCCTTCTATGCCCCTTCCAGAAACTATATGCCTTCCCCTTCCATCTCTCCTTTCACCCCCATTGGTCTGGCATCTCTCTCTTCACCTTCCCTCTCCCACACCTCTCCTCTGCAATCACTTTCCTCGCTCATTTTCCTTTTCAATTTATTTTCTGCATCTGTCTAGATTACGTTCTTACTACCCTCTCATCAATGTCCTTTTTTACTGTCTACCTAAAGCTTGCCACCTCTTTCCCTCACCCCTCCAGTGTTTCCCGAACTCAATCCTTTTCTCCCCATCATATGCTGTCCTTTTATTTATCCCCTCCTTCCATCATGTACCTTCTTTCTCCAACCCTTCCATCTAGTACCTTCTCCTCTCTCTGTCCACTTCCATCCAGCGTCTGCTCCCCTCTTTCTCTTCTCCCATTTCCTTCCTGCATTTGCTCCCTTATCTCTCCCATCTACACTTCCATCCAGCATAGGCTCCCCACTAACATCCAATGTCTGCCCTTTCTCTCGCCATCCACCCCTCTTCAATCAGCATCTGCCCCCTTTCCTTCCCTCAAATATCCTTCCCCCTTATGTCTCTTCCCTTTCTCTGTACATCAATTCTATCAGCACCACCATTCCATACCACCCTGCCCCCTTTCTTTCCCTCCACCACTCTTCCATTCCAGCAATCCTGCTCCTTTCTCTCCCTTCATGCAGCAAGGTCCCACGATGACTGTAGCTGCTGGCTGCCAGTCCACCCCACTCCAACGTACTTGTTCTGGAGTGGACTCAGCAGCTGCATGCTGGAAGGTCCCGCGATGACTCGCCTGCTGGCTCTGCTCCAGCAAACGCAGGGAGTTGTGGCAACGTCTCGCAATGACTGCGTCTGCCACCCCCTCCGACGTAACTTACTTCTTCCGGAGCAGAGCCGGCAGACGAGTCATCGCGGAACCTTCCTGCACCTCAGCGCGGCCGCCGACTCTGCTGCAGAGAAAGTAAGTCAGAGGTAACGTGACCATTTATTTTTTTCATCAAAAGGGGACATCTATTAATTGACTGTGTATCCTTTCTTTCATTTCTTTCTTTCTGCACTCAGGCCCAACAATTGTCCCTTTCTATTTCCTCCCTCCTTCCTTCCCATGTCCTTAGTGCCCCCAGTGCCTCCTTCCCGTATCCATGGTACTCCCAGTGCCTCCTTCCCGTGTCTATGGTGCTCCCAGTGCCTCCTTCCCGTGTCCTTGGTGCCCCCAGTGCCTCCTTCCCGTGTCCATGGTGCCCCCAGTGCCTCCTTCCCGTGTCCTTGGTTCCCCCAGTGCCTCCTTCCCGTGTTTCCCGTGTCCATGGTGCCCCCAGTGCCTCCTTCCCGTGTCCATGGTGCCCCCAGTGCCTCCTTCCTGTGTCCATGGTGCCCCCAGTGCCTCCTTCCTGTGTCCATAGTGCCCCCAGTGCATCCTTATGTCCCCCCAACTTCCTTCCAAATGTTGTCCACCTCCAAAGCCAGCCTGCCTGTATGCCTATCTATCTCCCTCCCTCCCTGCTGCGCTAAAGCCAGCCAGCTTGCCTGCCTACATCCTGCCCTCCCTGCCGCAGAAAAAATAAAAAAGCGCCTCTCCCCTTCCTTTCCCCCGGTCCGCGCCTGCAATCTTACCTCCCCCCGCCGAGAAGAAGTCTTTCCGACGTCAATTCTGATGTCGGAGAGGACGTTCCAGGCCAGCCAATCACTGCCTAGCTGGCCCGGAACGTCCTCTTCGACTTCAGAAATGACGTCGGAAAGACTTCTTGTCAGCGGGGGAGGTAAGATTGCAGTGGCGCAGGCCGGGGAACAGGAGGACCCAGGCCTGGCCGGCTGTGCACCCCCCCCTTGGTACGCCACTGCCAAGTGGATAGAAGTTCCATCTTCTCTTTTCAAAACAATCCATAATGCTTCTTCCTTTCCCCAGGTGCCCTGCATTGCAGTTGCTTGGATATCTGTCTTTACATAGAGAGCTACTCCTCCACCTTTTCTACCATCTCTGTCCTTCCTGAAGAGATTATAGCCCGGTATGCTGGCATCCTATCCATGGGACTCACTGAACCATGTCTCAGTGATAACAACAATATCCAAGTCTGCCTCTAACATCAGGGCTTGCAGATCCTGATTTTTGTTGCTTAGACTGTGGGTGTTTGTGGCCATTGCTTTCCAGCTACTATTCCTCACCAATTTTATTTTTCTACAGTTTTTAATTTCATATCTATTTCCTGTTGCATCACTAGGAAGTTGTTGTTTTCATTGCTTTCTTTATCATCATCAAATCTTATATTTTGCTGGGGGTGGCCACCGGAAGTAACCTCCATACATATGCCACCCCCACCTTCTAGTTTAAATGCCTAGAAACACATTGCCTGGATTTCTCAGCGAGGATTCTTTTTCCTGCCATGGTACAGTACCTTGTTTTTCCATGTATTGCCCCATGTACCTAAAGCCTTCTTGATGACACCAGGCTTTGAGTCACCTATTGAAGTTCTCAGTATTTTATACTCTTTCCTCTCCCATTTACAAAAGTTTTTATCCACTCCCCAAGCTCTCGAAAAGCTTTCTGCGCTGCAAGTCGGTTATTGTTTGCCAGGTTATTTTTCTGAGGTGGATAATAATAATATCAGGGTTCAAATTCTTTGCTTCTTCCCTATTTACATTCAATATTTGTCTGGCATTCCTGGTGGCTGAGGATCCTGGAAGGCATTTCACTATTTTGAGTTCCTTGTCCTGTGTTCCAAGGTTAACCCCTCTGATGATAGAATCACCTAGCAGCAATACTTTCCCGGTTTGATCTTCATTGGTTCTTGTTCCTCCTCAGTTCTTTTATCTTGAGCTTTTTTATATGTACTTTGGGGGTACTTACTTTACAAATTATCCTCACTGGTCCTGGTTCCTTCTCGATTCTTTTATCTTGAGCATCACAATGCTCTAATGGAGTAAAGGGATTCTTTAAGGGCAACAATTGCGAAGGTGGATGTTTCTGTGTCATATGCCGTAGTCTACCTGAGCCAACTATGATCCATTTATTCCTGGGGCAGTGGTGGTAAATTGGTATATTTGTGTGAGATGATTGTAGCTGCTTTAATAGCCTCCAATTCCTGCTTATATTTGTAGAGCTTCTCTTTGATACTAGCAAGTTGAAGACAGATGGAGCAAACCTTGAGCCTCCAGATGGTTTGCCTGGGAAATAAAGCACCACAAAGATTGCACTGAGTGAAATTCATCTTGGTTGGCTGGAATTGGGATTGACTGAGACTTCTTGATTATTGGGCTGTCTATATATGAGTTGCAGACCCTGGGTAGGGTGGGATGTGGGGAGGGACTAAAGTGCCAGTGACTCACCAAGAACCCTATCAGCAAACAATTTCTGGTGGATCTACCTTTTTCCCTTTTTTAAAAAATCTAAATATTCCCAATAAATCTAGCTAGCAGCTTCTGTGCTACAATACCCAACTACAGATTAAACCTTAAACTGCTTTGTGGTCTGACTATGTAAAATAAAATGCTTGCAGTATGAAAGACAAGAGTTAGTCAGAAGAGTTCTAAGCAGAAAAAGAAAAGGCGGGAAGGATTTTTTTTAATGTGGGGGAGGGGGGCTAGGTTAGAAGACAGAACAATTACACCACACTATAGACAAATAGTTCTAAAAGTTAATTCCCAGCAATTAAATAAGTAATAACAAGTCTGTGTTCAGTTCTAGAGAAGCAATCAACAGTTTATAAATCCCAAAATTAAATAATCATGTTTGTGCACAAATCTCCAAATTAAATAATCAAGATCGTGTTCAAAACTTCAAGTTAAATAATCAAGCAGTTTTAAATCCTAATAATTTAAAGTCAGTGCTCAAATCAAGAGAAAAAAATATTTCATGTAGCAAAATCTATTTCCAGTCAGTTAAGATATCTAAGAATAAAATCAAAAGGCACTTAGCAATTTCCAAATCAGATCCTTGCGGATTGACACCTGAAGGCAACTTAGTTTTCAGAAAGATCATAGCGTAGAATTATTATTAATTTCTTTAACTGTTACTCTGCGACTAGGGATGGATCATTTAATTCTGTGGATCTCAACAAATTGTTGGGTAGACTGTATAACCTTGGAAAGTATGATGTTGTTTTCAATTGGTTTAAAACATACCTCCTAGGACGCTCTTTCCAAGTGAGAAAGATTTCAGGAACATATTCAGCTAGGACTGGAGTACCACAGGACTCGGCGCTCTCTGCCCTATTATTTAACATCTATATGGTTGCTATATGCAAATTATTTGAATCTTTAGGAATTGAAGATCGAATATATGCAGACGATATTATTTTTTTCTTCCCAGTAGGTGAATGGGATAAGCAATTTGGGGTCTAGGGAGGTGGGGAACCTCAACCCTACCCACAGAAACTGTGAAAAACGAAGTTTAAATTGATTCACAAGCCACCCCCGAAGTACCCATAGGAAATAATGGAGGTACTCACAGTCTCTGTAGTGCCTTTACCCGTCAGCGTTTTTAAAGCAGCTGAATGGAGAAAAAGGACGTTCTGCTTCAGAAACAACTCCAAATGCATAGAATTAAAGATCTTCGGACTGGCAGCCAGCCAGAGACCGACTACAACATCTGCCCCCACAGATTCTCTGCCACGCGGTCAGGGGTGGGAAAGGCAGCCTGCGCCTTGAAACTCGAGTGGGTTTCTATCCAGGCACACACAGCCTGCACTAGAAACCTGTGTCAGAATCACTGACCAGCAGACTCCCATGGGAAGGGACCTCAGGTTCTTGAAGGTGACGACACACAGCACACTGACTCCACAGATCCACCAGAGCTTCTCTGTGAAGCTGCAGTTCGGCACCACAGGACTGTGTCCTTTTCTCCAACAGGGGAACACCGGTGATGGGTCTCAAGGCACTGAAGCCACCAAAATGAACTTTAAGCAAAAAAATAAGAAACAGAAGCAGAGCACCTGCAAAAGACTTCTGCATGGACTGCTTGCAGAAATTGAAACTGGGATTGTTTACTAACTCGGGCTAAGGGGATGGAGCTTGTTTTCAGAAAAGATGGGGATTTCTGCAACACCCAGACTGCGGGTTGGGAATGAAAACCTAGCGTATGGAATCCGGAAGGGAAGTAACAGAAGGATTGCATTACCACTTATCTATAAAGATAAAAGTTCAAATTTACTTTCCAGCACTACCTGTACAACTACTGTGATCTATACCACATGATCCTCCAGCAACAGCTTCTGTCATCTTGCTGTCCCCAGTTTAGGTTTGTCTTTCTTAGGGCCTTTTGTAGACACTTCCTCTCTCAGTAGACACTGATATTTGTCCATACTCCATCCAGATACTGTTTCCCATTGCCTGTGTCCTATTTTGTGCATGTGATATGGAGCACAGGGAGGATTATACTATTACTAACACTAATTATATTTATATTATCATGGAAAGTCATGTGAGTTAAAATATTATGTATGGGTAAGTGTTATTTATAAAGATTATTATTGTACAATGAGATATTATTAAGATTATAACTTGTTATAATATGGATGTGCTTTTAGAAATGTAAACCGCTAAACTGCACTCCCTTTTGTTTTTCCCCCTCCCCATTCAAATTTTTTATTTTTATGAAATGTAACCCTCGTCATCTTCCTTTTGTATCCAAGACAGTCTCCCCCGTTGTTTGTATCATAAACAGTCTCTTATATTATTTGTAATTGTTTATGTTTAGCCTGTTTTAAATTATTTTTAGCTTTGTATTATGTAAACCACTTAGGATGGTTTTAAGCAGTTACCAAACCTAATTAAACCTGAAACTAACATTTTAGTCTTTAGCAGTATATGAAGTATTAAAATCAAATCTCCCTCCCTGCTCCATATCGCATGAGTAAAATAGAACATAGGCAATGGAAACAGTATCTGGATGGTATATGAACAAATATGTGTGTCCACTGTGAGAGGATTAACACGGACAAAAGCCCCAGAAAAATGCTGGTTACCTTTGCCCAATGCAACATGACCACTCTCTTTTTAAACCTCTGTTCCATCCTCTTTAAAATTCACTCTCTTACATCCATTCTATCCCCTCTGTTCCATCCTCTTTAAAATTTACTCTCTTACATCCATTCTATCCCCCTCTTTTACTAAGGTGCGCTAACCGAATAGTGCTCGCTAAATGCTAACACATCCATAGCAGGGCAGGATTAATTCGTCGAAGGCCCCTAGGCACACAAGTACACTAGGCATCAAGGGCAATGCCCCCCCCTCCCGCATCAACGGCAACGCGGCTGGATCTCTTACAGGAAGGTCCTGCGATGACTGCGTCTGCCGGTCCATCCCCCTCCGACGTCACCGTCAGACACAGTCATCGCGGGACCTTCCTGTAACAGAGCCAGCCGCATTGCCATCGATGGGGGGGGAGGAGGAAGTCCGTTGCCATTGATGCGGGAGGGGGGGGCGTTGCCGTTGATGCCGGGAGGGGGCCTTTGCTGTTTAAAAAAAATGGCAAGGTGAGTCGTCCTCCTTCAGCAGGCCCCCCTCACAGTTTCGGGCCCTAGGCACATGCCTACTGGGCCTATTGATTAATCCGGCCCTGGTCCATAAACTAACGCACGCTTTAGCGCACCTTAGTAAAAGAGGGCCCATGTAATTTGCCAAAACTTCCCTTCTCCATCTCAAAGTTTTCATTTTTCGCTAAAAGCAGGCTATAAAAATAAATCCAAAGTACATAAAAATAGCATTTTTTTCACATCATGCTTCAGAAACATATGTCCATTTTATAACTCCGCACAGATTTTGAATAACTTAACAGGTTGATCTATCAGAGAAAGTACATACCGGTGCTTGGTACCGTGGCAGCAGTCACTTGTCCCATCTTATTAACAATCATATAAGGATTACCACCGATACTTGAGCTAGCAGTCCCTGGCTTAACGGGCACTGAAACAGAGTTTGAGGTACGAGGTAAAGGAGAACTTGGGGCTGATACTGGAGAACCTAAACAAACAAAGAAAAATCTAACATTGTACTTTGGCAATACAAAATGCACCCAGTATCAGAATAACACAGTTAATTTAACTATCAGGATAAAAGGGGGTGGAGGGTGGACTCAGGAGTTAGGAAGATAAGTAAGAGGAATAGAGCTCAAAAGAGGGAGGTGAAGGGTTTAAAGAGATATAGGCATATCTTTAGTATATGCCTGCAGACTCACAGAAAAACGTTAAGCAATCCAGAGATGAAGACCAAAAATCAACTTCAATTTTTGTTCTCTAAAAGTAACATTTTCATGAATTCATACAAATGGTTATGATTAGGTTTGCCCAACCTTTTTCTATCAGGAACCATATTTTGTAACTCTCGGAAGACCAAAACAAGTACCATTGTATTTTGCCATATACTTCGCCAAATAGTGGCAAAATACAATAGTGTATTGTCCCCTTCCAGTCAGTCTCATCTACCTGCAGCCTTAATTCAGTCTACTTGCTCTCTCTCATTTACCCCCCCTCTCCCCAGCCTTTATCCAGTTTTACCTTTCACCTAGCTTCAGTTGCAGAACAAACAATGGACTTCCTGTTTCTCTACCATCTTGAGCTGCATGGTGCTAGAAGTTCAGGTTGCTCTCACGAGACTTGAAACTGTTAAGATCAATCCAAACTTCCAGGTACTGATCGGCTGAAATTATCATTCCTTACTCCATGCTTAAGAAGGAATTTAGGAATGTGTAATACACACTACCAATTTATTCCAAATGCCAGATCCCATTCAATCAAGCTGCCTAGATATTTTTTGATCAATTTCAAAAGGGGAAAAATATGGATTATATGATTTAAATTTAAAAAAATAGTGCAGCTCGGGGAGAAAAAACCATTACAAACAAGTAATCACTTTTCTCCAAAGATGGAATATATTCTAGGCTTTCACAATCATGAGGATTAGCAAGCCAGAAGATATCTTTAACAGTATCTGAAAAACTCCCATAACATCCTAGAAGAAAAAAAATCATCCAGAGTGAATATAATTGCACTAAGTGAAAATCACTAAAAAATGTGAAGTTAATGCTTGAAAAAAAATTCTTTATTGATTTTCCAAACTTCAATAGTGCAATACATAAATACATCACATATAATAAGTCAATATAAGCACTTAACTTACAAATATACATAATTAACCATTTTTTCCCACTCACTTAATGATAATTTAATAAAACACAGAAGCATAGATTTCCCCAATATCCTTACCCTATTCAATTAGTCATATACTTCCATCCTCCCATCCCTCTCAAGTATAAATATTCACAGATCAAATTATGATAGAAATAACCCCCTGGATGTGTACCAAAATAAACAAAACTGACTCTCAATCAAAGACTTATTATAATGAGGTAGTATAAGATGTCAAAGGGCCCCATACCAATTTAAATATATTACCATGCCCCAAACTATCAGCATTCATCCTTTCAAATCTATAACTGGAGCAAAGATTTGCCCACCAGAAAAGAAAATTTAAACGATCGTAGTTCTTCCAATTATTTGGTAATCATCTGCATGGTTATCCCGGTCATGATAAAGAAAAGACGGCCTTTATATTGATCCATAGGGGGCTTAACATGTAATAATGTTCCACAAATGACCGCCTCATATGTTAATGGAATTGATGATTCCAAAATGTTATTAATCCTATCCCATATTGACCTCCAAAAGATCCCAGACTTGCCAATTTGAATCTTGGAGTTTAGCCATAAGGACTGATATCTAGATTTCTCTACTGGAGTATCTGTTAATTTGTTAATAAATTTCAAGGTTTTCCAGGTGTCAATTAAAATACTATTGTCCTTTACATAACTGGGTAATCTGATACTCAACATATGAAACAGTAACAATGGGGACATCAATTGCCATTTTTAAATATAACTAATCAGGGAGATTTTCCATGAGCTCAGGGAGGATCCAATACATACCCTGGCGCACTTGATTGTACCTATAAAAGATGGGAAAATTTACCCCACCCGCTACAATTGGTTTTTGTAATGATTCTAAAGCAATTCGAGCAGTTTTACCCAGCCAAACAAATTTGGTAAGAATACTATTTAATTTCTTATAAAAGGACCCCTAAAAATAAACTGGCAACATACCCATTTGGTAACAAACCACAGGCAAAATCATCATTTTAACCATTTGAACTCTCCCCCACCAAGACAGATGTAATGGGTTCCATTACTCACACATTTCTGAAACCTTTAGCAATAAGGATTTTTAATTTACTTTCATCGTCTCTTCCAACGTTTTCTGAATCCAAATGCCTAAATATTTTATACCCTCTTCCTTCCAAAAAAAAGGGAATATATCAAATAATCCTTTTGGACAGTATACGTTTAGTGGAAGAACCTCAGATTTACTTTAATTTATTTTATATCCAGAAAATTTTCTAAATTTTCAATTAAATCTAGTAAATGTAGAATGGTCATTTCCGGATTCCTCAAATGAAGCAAAATATCATCTGCATATGCAGAGACTTTATATTCCCGACCTGCATAAGAACTACCCTGTATCTCCTCTGCCTGTTGAATAGCCAATAATAAGGGTTCCAGTACAATATCAAAAAGCAAGGAGATAATGGACACCCTTGTCTAAACCCCTCTCCAGACGAAAGCGCTTTGAAAAAGTATTAATTTATAGTCTGGCAAAAGGGGAACTATACAAGGTTTGAATCATTTGTATAAATCCAGAACCAATACCAAACCAATCCATTGCATGATACATGAAGGTCCACTCCACACGATCAAATGCCTTCTCTGCATTCAAGGATACAGAGAAGACTGGATCTTACATGGCATTTGTTAGATTTAGCATGTGAAAAGCCAGTCTAGTGTTGTTTGAAGGATCTTTATTTTGCTTCGGTAAAACAATAGTTAAAGATTCTGCCATAGTACCAGATATGCAACCTTTAGTTAGCTGAGCCTGATATAAATTTAAAAGATGAGGCAAAAGAGAAATTTGAAATGATTTATAAAACTCTACAGTGAAACCATCACCACCTGGAGCAGATCCAACTCTAAGGGACTTCAACGCTGCTTGTAATTCTTTTAGTGATATAGACGTCTCAAGACTTCCTTTTATATGATTGGAATTATTTGGTCCCTTGATCAGCTTTAAAAACTCTAAACCTTCAAGTTCTTTATTTGAATAAGGCTCAGAAGAATACAAAGCTTTATAAAAGTTCAAACATTGTTTTAAAATATTTCCAATTTGAGAATGAGTCACCATTCTCATCTTTAATCGCAACAATTTTTACTTTTCTTTTTTTAGCTCTAAGGTAATTAGCTAATAATCTTCCCACCTTATTTGAGTTTCCATAAAACAGAGCCTGCTGAAAAAACAAATCTTTCCTGGCCAATTGTGAAGAAATCTCATTATATTTATATTTTGCTTTTATAAGGGCTTGGAAAGTAATTTGTTCCCACTTCACAGTCAATTTGGACTCCAAATCCTTAATACCTTGTTCCAAATTAGAAAATTATTTTTTTGTTGTTGTTTTCTAATATGTGCTGAATACGATATGATTTGCCCCCTCATGATAACTTTAAAAGCATCCCACAATGTTTCCAATGAGATTTTCTCTGAAACATTGAATTGAAAATATTCGTTCATTTTTAATTGAAATTCTTCAAGAAAGTTTGAGTCTGCAAGCAGTGTATTATTAAATCTACATACAGGTCTATCACTATCCTGTTCAGCAAATTTAAATTCAATCCAAACTCCACCATGGTCTGACAAAATAATTTGATCTATGATGGCTTTTGTTACCTGCTGAACTAATTTGATCTGAAAGAAAAACATAATCGTGAAAATGACTTGTGAACATGGGAGCAGAAAGAAAAATCCCGAACATCAAAATGAAGGATCCACCATATATCCTTTAATCAACAGGATTGTACCAAGTTGTCTAACCCTAATAACTTTAGAATTTTACTAGGTTTTTTGTCCAGCATTGGATCCATAACAACATTAAAGTCCCCCGCCACTACAACATTAGAAGCAGCCAGTGGTAGTACCAAATGTTGAAGAGTTTTGAAAAAGTCAATTTGATTTGAATTAGGGGAGTATATATTAAATAGCACCAGCGTATCATTCCCCAAACTCATATTCACATGAACCCATCTGCCAAAGGGATCTGCAGAAATCTGATTAAATATAGCCAAGCATTTCCTATGTACCAAGATAGCCACCCCTGCCTTCTTTCCCACAGCTGGAGCAAAAAAGTAATATTTAACCCATCCCCCTTCTAGTTCCCTTGATTCCATAGCGGATAAATGTGTTTCCTGTAAGTAATATATATCCACCTCTTGTTGTTTTAGAAAATTAAGTGTTTTCTTCCACTTAATCGGGTGGTTGAGCCCATTGACATTCAAGGAGTATACTTTAAAATTCATCTTCCCTATTAACAAAATATATATGCATGATATTTATTTGTTTACCTATGAATAATTCTATACACATCCAGGGTACCCCCTCCCATATCCACCCCTTCCCCCCCAATAATAATACATACTCTTAGATGCAATCATTGGATCAATAGCCTCTAAGCCCTCCAACAATGCCTAATCAACCCAACCTCCCAACCCAAAAAATATATTTCCAATCATATACTTTAAAAATAATTGATGTAATAAATAAGTGAAACTCTTTAACAATAAATTCATTAGTTCCTAAACATATTACTAATCTGTTTTTAAGAAAATGCATATATATTTGTTTTAAAATCTTTAACTATTACTCTCACATATTTTTAAATTATAGAAACATTTAAATAAACTCTTTTATTCTTAGTGTCATTAAATTCTAGAATATATGCTATAAATTCCACCTTAAAACTAAACTTAAACTTATAAAAGCTGCCATTCTATACTCATGCGCAGTACATTCAATCTAGTGCATGCGTGATACATTCTTCTTGCAAATATTTTTTTAAGTGTTATAAAATATAATCAAATAAATTAATTTCAATATATTAAATTATTTCATACTGATTGTATGTCGCTATTCATAAATATTAAAAATTCAAACTATAATACTGTTGATTTTGATTTCAATCGCTCTCAGGCATGCACAAAAGCATCCAACTTCTCTTTAATAGTGAGGAATACAATAATTGATCTAATATGATTTAAAGTGCTTAACTATGTTAATTTCCTTCCAATTAAAACCATATCAATTCCCAGTTGAAATATTACACTTTTTAAACTTTTAAATAAAAAACAAAACAAAACATTACCAAAAAAAACAAGTTCTAGGAAATTGATGTGAAATTTCCGTTCCCTGACTGACCAATCACCCTGGGTTTGAAGGCCGTCCAGGTGTGCCCCCCCAGGCATAAGGAGATGCGTTCATCGTTAGCACCATTTGATGAGGAGGCAAGTTAAAAAGTAGATCTCTGGATAGATTGGAGGTGGTCATCCACCATTGAAGTGACTACTGAAGAAATGATGCGACAGTTATGCTGTGATAGGCAATCTGTCGCTTGAGACCACTGAGAAGCGAGAGTCTACTGAGAAGTGCAAAGATGTAGCCTTGCCACTGGTGTCACATGCACTGTGGAAGCCATGTGGCAGAGGAGAACTATTATGCGTCTTGCAGAGATGGTCTGAACAGTGAACATCTGTTGACAGAGGGCATGCAGGCGATCTGGAGGGAGAAATGATCTCATGAGAATAGTGTCTAGGATAGCTCCAATGAACTGAAGGCGTTGATAGGGAATGAAGTTGGATTTGGGGAAATTGACTTAGAATCCCAAAGCTTTGCCAGAGCCACATCCTGAACTGAAGAAGCTTTGATCAAACAGTCGTCCAGGTAAGGAAAGACTTGAAGACCGTGGGATTGGAGAGATGCGGCTACTATAATCAGGCACTTTGTTAAGACTCTGGGAGAAGATGCCAGGCCGAAAGGAAGGACCTTGTAGTGATAATGACACTGATTCACTTGAAAACAGAGATATTTCCTGAAAGCCAGATGGATCAGAATATGAGTATTGGCTTCTTTGAGATCCAGAGGATAGCCAGTTGTTCTGATCCAGAAGTGGATAACAGGAAAAGGAAGAAGGTGGGACGCCTTGAAGCAAAGCCAAATTAACAGAAAAAGAGGCACTGGAAATGTCAAATGCAATTTGTAGTGACAAATGCTTTATTGACAGTTTCTACCAAGGTTAGTCCATTTAAATGATCAAACATACAAACTCCTGACTAGGATCCAAGTTTCTGCGACTCCGTCACCTTCCTCAGGGGACAATCGTGTACTAAAAAATATAACATATAAATATATGGACAAATGAACATTTGAAGTTTCAAGTTTATTTCGTATTTGATAAAATCGCTTTTTTCAAAGATTACAACAAATAATCATTAAACAAATATATATTTAAACTAAATTAAACTAAACTAAACCTTAAGTTTGTATACCACATCATCTCCACAATCGTAGAGCTCGGCACAGTTTACAGGAAATGGTGTAGAGAAGGAACTCCAATAAGGGTTTACAGGACAGTATAGAGAAAGTTTAGAGGGACTTAGTATAACAAAGATGAAGACATATTACATTTTTGAGAATACTCAAGTTTTCATATGTTTTCGGAAAAGTTGGAGGGTGCCCAGATTCCGAAGTGGTGTAGAAAGGTTATTCCAGAGCTCTGTGATTCTGAAGGAGAGGAATGTCCCTAGTTTTCCTGGATGGGATATGTCTTTTAATGAGGGGAAGGAGAGTTTGAATTTTTGGGTGGATCTCGTGATGTTAGGATTCGAGGAATTCCAAGATAGTGGGATAAAGGGAGGAAGGATGCCGTGTAAGATCTTGAAAGTTAGGCAAGCACATTTAAAGTGGACCCTAGAGACTACTGGAAGCCAGTGAAGTTTGGACAGGAGTGGAGAGACATGGTCAAATTTACTTTTTGCGAAGATTAGTTTAGCTGCGGTATTCTGAATCCGCTGAAGTCTTTGAAGGCTTTTCTTTGTTAGGCTTAAGTAAATGGAGTTACAATAGTCCAATCTGGAAAGGATGATGGATTGTACAAGGACAGCAAAGTGTTGTTGATGGAAGCAGGATCTCGCTTTCCTCAGCATGTGAAGGCTGAAAAAGCATTTTTTTTTTTACCAAGGAGTTGAGGTGGTCGTTGGAAGGATAGTGTAGAGTCAATGATGATGCCCAGAACTTTGCTTGAGAACTCCAGCTGCAGTGTGGTGCCAGAGGACAGTGGGATGAAGGTGGGTAGCTGATCTAATTTTGGGACAAGCCAAAGTAGTTTTGTTTTGGATTCGTTCAGTTTCATTTGTATGGTGAGGGCCCAGGATTGGAGGTTTGTTATATATGAGGATATGTTCTCAGAGAGGTTGATGAGGTTCGAGTCGGTCTCGAGGAGGACAAGGATGTCATCAGCATAAGTGTAAAGTGTTTCCAGGGGGGAAAGATGGAGGAGTTTCAGGGAGGACATATAGATGTTGAAGAGAATAGGGGATAAAGGTGATCCCTGCAGGACTCCACAAATCGGTTTCCAAGGAGAGGAAGAGATACCATTCATATTAACAGTGTAAGAGCGGGAGCGTAAGAATTTTGAGAGCCAGTCTAAGACTGTAGAGTTAATGCCAATCTCAGAAAGTTGGAAAATAAGAATATCATGATGGACAATTTCAAATGCTGCAGAAAGGTCGAATTGTAGAAGAACAGCAAACTTATTACAAGAATGAAGTTGTTGAACCTTTGTGATTAATGGGGCCAATAGGGATTTGGTGCTGAAGTTGGGTCTAAAGCCATATTGGTAAGGAAGGAGAATGAAGAATCTCTCTAAAAAGGATGAGAGTTGGGTAGATATGATGGACTCTAGCATCTTGGTCAGGAGGGGAATATTTGCTATTGGGCGGTAGTTGGAAGGTGAGGAGGGGTCTAGGTCAACTTTTTTCAGTAGTGGGGACAGGGCAATGTGTCCCATTTCTGCAAAAAATAGGCCTGAAAGTAGGGCAGAGATTATAAGTTTGGTAAGAGATGTGATGGCCTGTGTAGGAATTCTCTCATATAGGTAGGAGGGGAATGGGTCCAAGGTGCAGTTGAAGGCTTTCAGTTTGAAGCAGAGTTTAGAGACCTGGGATTCGGATACATGCTCAAAGGCAGTCCAGGATCTGTCAGCTGGGATAGGGTTGGAGACAGTTAGGGTAGGTTTGGAGTCGGAGGGCACCAGGGAGTTGTAAGAGACTGCTGGTGGGAAGGAGCATCTTAAGGTAGTGACCTTTTCGTTGAAGAATTTTGCTAGTTCATCAGCTGATGGAGAGGAGGGGGGCATGATGGAGGTTAAGGAGCACCAGATGTTAATCGCTGATCGGAGAGCACCAGCAGCAGCAGCTGAAACCAGTGGAGCAGGCAGAAGGAGGAGGGGAGACTTGCAGAGCGAGGCAGGAGGCAGAAGGCAAGAGCAGGAAGGAGACAGCTAGGGGTAGCGGCGAGAGTTAGCTCCGCCCACCCCCACCGCGTCGGCGAGGTCAAAGCCCAAACTCCCCCTTAAAAGGGGCGGAGCCAACGGATCGAGGCACTCGCTGATCGGAGAGCAGCAGCAGCTGAAACCAGTGGAGCAGGCAGAAAGAGGAGGGGAGACTTGCAGAGCGAGGCAGGAGGCAGAAGGCAAGAGCAGGAAGGAGACAGCTAGGGGTAGCGGCGAGAGTTAGCTCCGCCCACCCCCACCGCGTCGGCGAGGTCAAGAACACCGAGGAGGACTGAACGGTAAGGAAGCGACAAACACAAAAGGTAAGGAAGAGACAGACGCCAAGGGAACAAACCCACACATACAATCAAGGTGAGGTAGAGCAGAGACAGCACACACAAAAGAGACAGCAAGGCAAGCAACATAAGGAAGCAGCAGGCAAGGGACACAAGCACACACAAGGGAAGCAAGAAATGGAAGCCCAAGGAAGTCAGAAGGTGAGCTTTCCGGTCTTTTGTATCGGCTGCATTATGTATGACTACCTCCCTTCGGGGATCCAGGCATACATTTGCAATCGATGCATGGAGATGGATAGCTTGAAATGTCAGGTAAGACTATTGGAAGGAACAGTGATGGAACTCGAAGACAGAATCCGAGCACAGGAGAAGATTCTAGTGGAGTACAGCCCAAACGACGAGGTCAAGGAACTAGAAATGTTCATAGAGGAAGCTCATCAGCACCACGTAGAGATCCCAGGGCTGGAAAACTGTACTCAGGAAACCGATGTGAGGAGAGAAGACACCCATGCAAACATAGAAGAAACCGAAGACGAGGTAGGAGACAACCGCACATCAGGAGGAATAGTGAGAGCACAAGAAGACATCGCCCCACCCAAAGAACAGGAAACAATTTCAAGAGTATCATTGGAGGAAGAAGACTGGCCCTACTCTAAGGACGTGGACCTACGCCCCCCAAGGAACTCCCGAATAAAGAAGATGGGGATCATCGTAGGCGACTCCATTATACGACATGTGGACAGCCACACACCAGGAGGAAGAGAGGACAGAGTCGTCACCTGTCTGCCTGGAGCAAGAGTGAAGGATGTGACCAACAGGATCTCCAGGATCATAGATGGCGCAGGGGGAGAGGACACCGCTGTGCTTATCCATGTGGGAACAAATGATGTGAGCGGGCGGAAGTATGACAGGTAAGAGCTGAAGGGCCAGCTCCGCTCACTCGGAAGACAACTGAAGATCAGGGAGGTGAAGGTGGCCTTCTCTGAGATCCTCCCAGTACAAAGAGCGGATGGAAAGAGACAAGGGGAATTGCAAGTAATCAACGCCTGGATGAGACGATGGTGCGAAGAAGAAGGCTTCGACTTCGTGCGCAACTGGACGGCGTTCTGGGGAAAAAGCAAGTACTACAGAAGGGACGGACTACACCTCAACAAGGAAGGAGCAAGAGTTTTGGCAGGCAACATGAAGAAGGCAATCGAGAAGGCTTTAAACTGAAAGATAGGGGAAAGCCGACAGTCGACCACCGGTCGATGGCACGGATAGCAGAATGCCCCGACGAAGAAGCCAAGGAAAACTACTCCTACACAAGAGAAGACGACCTCACAGCCAATAAGGGAGAAAAAGCAGGAAGGGACAACTCAGACACAGGAGGGGACGACCACACAGCAAACAAAGGTGATAACACAGGAGCAGTAAAGGATACCGTAATTGAAACTACAGGGACGGCCAAGAGTAGAAGGTGCAAAAAGGTAACACGAAGGGAACTTAGATGTATGTATACGAATGCTAGAAGTCTAGGTAACAAAATGGGGGAACTAGAGACAATAGCAAGACATGACATATTGGATATCATTGGCATAACAGAAACATGGTGGAATGAAGAAAACAAATGGGACATAGTACTACAGGGATACAAACTGTATAGAAGAGATCGAGTAGGGCAGAAAGGTGGAGGTATTGCTCTATATGTTAAGGAGGGAATAGATTCTGTTGAAATGGTTACAACAGAAATGAAAGAGAAGCTTGAGTCACTCTGGATCAAAATTCCTGGTCAATATGGCGCAGATACGAAAATTGGCCTTTACTATCGTCCCCCAGGACAGGCGGAGGAAACTGACTCAGAAATGATGGAGGAAATCAAACAAGAATGCAAGACAGGCAATATAATTATATTGGGAGACTTCAATTTCCCAGGGATAGACTGGAAACTAGCAACCTCCAACTGCGACAAGGAGGCCAAGTTCCTGGAGGTGCTAGGGGATTGCTTCCTGGAACAAATGGTAAAAGAGCCGACAAGAGGCAACGCCACCTTGGACTTGGTCCTAAATGGCCTCACGGGACCGATAACAGAAGTGGAAGTCATGGTTCCACTGGGAACGAGTGATCACAATGTAATCAACTTTAAACTTGACATCGGGAAAGGGAAACATGCCAAAACCTTAACCACCACCTTGAACTTTAAAAAGGGTAAATACGATCGCATGAGAGCCATGGTAGAAAAACGACTCGAGAAGATGGTGGACAAACTTGAAACGGTAGATCAGGCATGGTCCCTACTGAAAAATACTATCACAGAAGCACAAGATCTCTATATTCCGAGGATTTCCAAAGATCGGAGAACAAAGAGCAAAAGAGAACCGGCATGGCTTACCATACAGGTGAAGGAAGCCATAAAAGAAAAGAAGGACTCTTTCAAAAAATGGAAATGCATAAAGCCTGGAACAAACATAAAGATGATCAGAAGAAATGTCACAAGGCGGTGAGGGATGCAAAACAGGAATATGAGGAAAAAATAGCCCAGGAGGCCAAAAACTTCAAGCCCTTCTTTAGATACGTGAAAGGGAAAAAACCTGCAAAAGAGGCAGTGGGACCCTTGGACGACCAGGGAAGAAAAGGGTACATCAAGGAAGATAAACAAATCGCAGACAAACTAAATTCCTTCTTTGCGTCCGTCTTTACGAAGGAGGACACCTCAACAATACCTGAAGCGGAGAAAGTGTTTGCAGGAGAAATAGAAGACAGCCTCACCACAGTTGAAGTGGACTTAGACCAGATATACTATCAGATCGACAAACTTAAAAGTGACAAATCCCCTGGACCGGATGGAATTCACCCGAGAGTCTTAAAGGAATTGAAGGTTGAAATCGGAGAGTTATTGCAAAAACTTGCAAACCTGACAATCAGAACTGGACAGATACCGGACGACTGGAGGATAGCGAACATCACCCCAATTTTCAAAAAAGGATCGAGAGGGGAACCGGGCAACTATAGACCTGTGAGTCTTACGTCTGTCCCCGGCAAGATGGTTGAAGCACTGATCAAGGATAGCATAGTCCGGCACTTGGACGCACACGACTTGATGAAACCCAGTCAACATGGATTCAGGAAAGGGAAATCATGTTTGACGAATTTACTCCAATTTTTTGAGACCGTGAACGAGCAAATTGATAGTGGGAAGCTGGTGGACATAATATACTTGGACTTCCAGAAAGCGTTCGACAAAGTTCCACACGAAAGACTTCTCAGGAAACTACAAAGCCATGGCATAGAGGGGGATATACAAAGATGGATAGGCAAATGGCTGGAAAACTGAAAGCAGAGAGTGGGCATAAATGGGAAGTTCTCCGACTGGGAGAAAGTGACTAGTGGTGTACCCCAGGGCTCGGTACTTGGGCCGATCCTTTTTAATATCTATATCAATGACCTGGAGGAAGGAACATCCAGTGAGATCATCAAGTTTGCAGACGATACAAAACTATGCCGGGCGATCAGATCGCAGGAGGATAGAGAGAAACTCCAGAGCGACTTGTGTCGGTTAGAAACATGGGCGGAGAAATGGCAGATGAAGTTCAATGTGGAGAAATGCAAGGTAATGCATTTAGGCAATAAGAATAAGGAATACGAGTATACAATGTCAGGTGCAACTCTGGGGAAGAGTGAACAAGAAAAGGACCTGGGTGTACTGATAGATAGGACCCTGAAGCCGTCGGCACAATGCGCGGCAGCGGCAAAGAAGGCAAATAGAATGTTGGGCATGATAAAGAAAGGAATCTCGAGGAGATCGGAGAAAGTTATAATGCCGCTTTATAGGGCAATGGTCAGACCACACTTGGAATACTGCGTCCAACATTGGTCTCCCTACCTAAAGAAGGATATAAAACTGCTGGAGAGGGTGCAGAGACGAGCAACAAAACTGGTGAAGGGTATGGAGAAACTGGAATACGAGGACAGACTTATAACACTAGGATTGTTCTCCCTTGAGAAAAGGAGACTGCGTGGGGATATGATCGAGACCTTCAAAATACTGAAAGGAATCGACAAAATAGAGCAGAGAAGATTATTTACATTGTCCAATTTGACACGGACTAGAGGACATGTAATGAAGCTAAGGGGGGACAGGTTCAGGACTAATGTCAGGAAGTTCTGCTTCACTCAGAGAGTGGTTGACACCTGGAATGCCCTCCCAGAGGAGATTATTGCGGAATCGACCGTCCTAGGCTTCAAGAGCAAACTAGATGCATATCTCCTTAAGAGAGGCATATAAGGATATGGTGGACTATAAATTACTTTTCCCTTTTGAATTAGGTACCCAACTGACAAGTCTGAGGATTTATTTTTTAAGGTCACACACAGCATTAGCGGGTTCTCTGAGGAAGCCAGGACGGCAAAACGCGTCAGAACCCCGCTGGGTCACTGCTGCAGAGACATTGAAACTAAATCTGTTTACTTATATTAGCTTTTCACAAAACTTTGGACTTGGGACTTTATTTTCACATTATGGAGATTTAAGAATTACTTATGAATCTATGAAGTTATTTAAAAATCATTTATTCTAACAAGATGGTGCAATGATTGATTCTATGAAAGTTTATAAAAGGGTTTTTCCCTATGCTGAGTTATTTTACTCTACTTTTGGATTCTAAACGCCATTTTTGAAACTGTATTAATAACTATTATTGTTCCTTTTTTGCTGTTTGTGGATTATAAATTACGCCAGGTGTACACCTGGCAGGGCCTCCGCGTGTGCGGATCGCCGGACTTGATGGACCGAAGGTCTGATCCGGAGATGGCTGTTCTTATGTTCTTAAACAGTGCACTACTCTGGTTGTTGGATCTGGAGATTTTATCACCATAGAACTTTTTCCTTGCTTTTTTTAGTACTGTATTGTAGAACTTAATATTGACCCTCCAGGACTGTTTGTCTGTAGGGGATTTAGATTTTTTCCATTTGCGCTCCAGATTTCTACTTCAATTCTCTATGATGTGGAAGGTACCAAGGGGTCTTACGGGAATAGGAGACAGTTTTAGTGAATAGTGGGTGAGGGAATAGTAGGTGGTCTTGGAGAGGGTGACCCAGTTGTGCCAATTGGTTTCTGGATTTGAAAGTATAGGAGTGGAGAATTGATTGAGAAATTTGATCCAGAACAATTCGCTCACAAATGTTTTGCGGAAAGTAATGGAATTTGAGGTACGGGGTGGGGCCTCAAGGTGCGACATGAAAATGGGGAGACAAAAAGTCCTTAGGAAGTGGTTAGACTAAGGGATGTGTTCCCAGCGGGTGTTATCGACTTAAGTTTTGTAATCGGTAAGATCGAGGAAGCTGATGATGTCTAGTGTGTGCCCCTTTTCACGGGTTGGAAAGGAAGCAGGGGGGGAAAACCTAGAGAGGTGAGGAAGTTATTGAATTCAGTCGTATCCTTGTTGATGATGTCGTCTAGGTGGAGATTAATATTCCCAATGATCAGTAATCTTTGAAATTTAAGGAAGGCGTTTGTTATAGTCTCGATGACTAGCTCGGAGGATTTGTTCCAAGGGGTTGGTGGACGATATAGTAGCAGGATGTCCAGTGGGTGAGGGTGGAGTTCATCATTGACTGAAGCTAGCATATATTCTAGTGAGGTGTGGCTACTCTTTTCAAGGAGCTGGACATCGAAGAATGATTTGTAGAGGAGTGCCAGGCCACCTCCTTTTCGGTTAGTTCTGGGGGAGAAGATGCCTTGGTAACCATGGGAACAGAGATCATTTTGTGTAAATAAGTAGTCTTTTTCAATCCATGATTCCGTGATGCACAAGAATCCAGGGTTAAGATCCTCAAATAGGTCCTTCAAAATTTGAGTCTTGTTGCATGCGGATCTGGCGTTGCAATAAAGAATTGGGACTGGCATGAGAGAGTCAGAGGCATGGTTGGGAATATTGGCAGGGGGGACAGGCTTTAAAGAGGCGTGATTGACTTTTCGAGGGTTTTTTTTGGAAGGATGACTTCTGGTGCGCATAAGCGTGGGGATTCTGAGGCCAGGGCAAATGTTACTGCCATTTGTGGAGTCGAGTAAGTTGGGAGAGGGAGGTTTCAAGCTGAGGGTGGTATTGAAAGATGAGCAGAGTAGGAGAAGAAGGAGCCACGGAGGTAGCTTCATGGTGAGAATTAGAGTAAGCCTTTGGGAGGGCTGGAAGGCAGGATCTAATTGTTTCACGAATAAGTAACTTCGAAAAGAGGAAAAGCTTAGCGTCAGCTAAGGGAGAGAGCGTGGGACTTATTTAATTTCTGAGTGGTGGTTTAAATCAGGAGAGCAACTCGGCATCTAATTGCTGCTAATAAGACAGGAACGGAGGTGAACTTAAGCATCTATTGGATTTAAGTGGGAGCTTGATCGGAGGTAGAACTGGGTAACTAATCAGAATAAAACTCTACACTATGCCCAATTAACTTCTATTGGTTTCGTGGGAGAGCAAAATCAGAGGTGGGATCTAGCATCTAAACAGGAAAGAACTTAGCACTGAGCCCGATACTTAGCAGTGTGCCCAACTTGACATCTAAGTAGTTTCATGTAAGATCTTAAACTGGGGTCTAATTAGGATAAAACTAGGCACTATGCCCAACTAACATCTATTAGTTTTGTGAGAGAGCAAAAACAGAGGTGGAACTTTGCATACTGAACAAGGAAAGAAACTTAGCGCTGAGCACAATTTAACATCTAAATAGTTTCATGTGAGAACTTAAACTGGGTATCTAATCGGGATAGGCCTTAGCGCTATGCCCAACTAAAATCTGTTAGTTTCGTGAGAGAGCAAAATCAGAGGTGGAACTTAGTATTTGAATAGGGGAAACTTAGCAATGAGCCCGGTCCTTAGTATTGAGCACAATTTAACAACTAAATAGTTCCAAGTAAGAGCTAAACAAGGAAAAACTTAGCATTGAGTCTAATCAAGGTGAGACAAGACCAATTCTTCATAAATAAGTGGTATCAGGCGGAGGAAGGAGGGAAAGCTTCCTCCTTCCTCTGCCCCGAAGAATCGCTGGGGGAGGGGAACTTTCAGCGGCCCTCAATGGGCTGAAGAGCAGGATGCTGAAGTAGGCAAAAGTCAAGCCCGATCAATCCTGCAGAGTCGGGAGAGCTTTCGGCAGCCCTTGAATGGGCTGAAGAGAAGCAGGGGCAGAGCCAATCCTTCCTGCTTGTGCGGTGCCGGGCGGAGGGACAAGGAGCATACATAAAATTTAAACATTAGAATAATAAAACACTGGAATGATAAGAATAACAGAATAATGAAAGGAGGAACAAGATGACAAGGCTTAAGACAGAAAATTGGAAAAGAACTAAAGAAACTTCAATATATGAAGATTGCTCTTGTCAATGAAACCTTTCTTGCAAGGAAAGGCTTTTGTATTGAGAAAAAGTGATGAAAATGATCAAAATGAACTGGATAGATAGTTGGAACATAGATTAGCTACATGGAAATCCAATCAATTACATAAAATAATATAATTAAGTTGCCAACATTGACTCCTTTGCATTAATGACAATGTCATCCGAGACAATAGCCTAAAAGATAGACAAAAAGGAGGAATAAAAGTAATAAAACAATTTGTGTTGGCTGTACATATTTTAAAAATTATTTTAATAAATAGGACTAAAAAAGGCATTATGAAAAAATAAATATATAAAAACCATTGTGGATGACACAACCATGAATGAAAACGGTAATAATTAAAAAAAACATAAGAGCATTCTCCAAATAAAAATGTGATAATAGTATATTAACCATTGTGAAAAAAATTATATACACATATATTTTACAGACAAAGATAAATAACCCAATGTGTTAACTAAAAACTTTAAATATAGTGTGCTTGATAGCAGCAACAGACACCATAAGTAAAAACTAGTACGTCTTTGTCAGAAACATCATAAAAGCAGTGGATAAAGCAGGGTGAGGGAGAGCATCCGGAATTTCTCTTTGACTAGAAATTTGTTGAGATCTCTGAGATCTAGAATGGGTCGTAGTCCTCCCATCTTATTTGGAATTGATACTTAAAAATTTGACTAGGAGTTTCATTTCATTTCCATAACCTTTTTAAGGTTCATTGTTTATTCCCCCCTATTGTTTTTTATAATTGTCTTCTTTTCTATCAGCAATTTGTATTTCTCTACTCATCCTTTCCTCTCGTGTTTACATGTTTGTACTGTTAGTCTTTAACACGTTACGTATGTTTAGTTTCTCCTTGTTTTGCTGCCCCCTAATTGTATGTAATTTTAATGATATGTTCATCGCTTAGAAATTTGAGTAAGCGATTAATCAAATATACAATAAACTTAAAACTTGATAGAGGAACTTCTTCGATGACATTTAGAAGAAAGAGGGATTGAATCTCTTGAAGGAGATCAAAAGAATAGCCTTACTGGGTCAGACCAATGGTCCATCAAGCCCAGTAGCCCGTTCTCACAGTGGCCAATCCAGGTCAATAGTACCAGGCCAAAACCCAAGGTGTAGCAATATTCCATGCTACAGGGCAAGCAGTGGCTTCCCCCATGTCTTTCTCAATAACAGACTATGGACTTTTCCTCCAAGAACTTGTCCAAACCTTTCTTAAAACCAGCTACGCTATCTGCTCTTACCACATCCTCTGGTAACTATTCTCTGAGTGAAAAAAAATTTCCTCCTATTGGTTTTAAGAGTATTTCCCTGCAACTTCATCGAGTGTCCCCTACTCTTTGTAATTTCTGATGGAGTGAAAAATTGATCCACTTATACCCGTTCTACTCAACGTCTCTTTTCCAAGCTGAAGAGCCCTAACCATTTTAGTCTTTCCTCATACAAGAGAAGTTCCATCCCCTTTAACATCTTGGTCGCCCTTCTTTGAACCTTTTCTAGCACCACAATATCTTTCTTGAGATAAGGAGACCAGAATTGAACCAAATACTCTAAATGAGGTAGCACCATGGAGCGATACAAGGGCATTATGACATTCATAGTCTTGTTAACCATCCCATTTTTAATAATTCCCAGCATCCTGATTGCTTTTTTGACCACCGCCACACATTGGGCGGAAGGTTTCATTGTATTGTCTACAATGTCACCCAGATCCTTTTCTTGGGCTCTAACCTCCAAGGTGGACCCTAGCATCTGGTAACTGTGATTCAGGTTATTCATCCCAATGTGCATCACTTTGCATTTGTCTACATTAAATTTCATCTACCACTTGGACGCCCAGTCTTCCAATTTCCTAAGGTCCACATGCAATTTTTCACAATCCGCATGCGTTTTAACTTTGAACAGTTTAGTGTCATCAGCAAATTTAATCACCTCACTCATCGTTCCCATTTCCAGATCATTTATAAATAAGTTAAATAGCACTATTCCCAGTACACACCCCTGAACCACTCCACTGTTTACTCTCCTCAACTGAGAGAAATGACCATTTAACCCTACTCTCTGTTTTCTATCCGATAACCAATTCCTAATCCACAACTGAATTTCGCCACCTATCCCATGATTCTTTAATTTTCTCAGGAACCTCTCGTGAGGAACTTTATGAAAAGCTTTCTGAAAATCTAGATACACTCTATCAACCGGCAGCTAGCTTTATCCACATGATTATTCACACCTTCAAAGAAGTGAAGCAAATTTGTGAGGCAAGATCTCCCTCAGCTGAACCCATGCTGACTCTGTCTCATTAAATCATGTTTGTCTACGTATTCCACAATTTTATTTTTTTATAATCGTTTCTACCATTTTGCCTGGCACTGAAGTGAGGCTTACCATTCTGTAATTTCCGGGATCTCTCCTGGAGCCTTTTTAAAAAATCAGCGTTAACATTGGCCACCCTCCAATCTTCAGGTACTACAGATGATTTTAGTGACAGGTTACAGATCACTAACAGAAGGTCAGCAATTTCATGTTTGAGTTCTTTTAGTACCCTAGGATGTATACCATCCAGTCCTGGTGATTTATCACCTTTTAACTTGTCGATTTGGCTCAGTACATCGAGCTCCAGCAGATGCTTCATATTCTTTATAGTGTCAAAGAAGGGCTCCTACAATTTGAGATCCATCCTGGACAGTGGGCACGGGAACAAGGCCATCTACCACCCCGTGGAGCGGTGAATGGTTCTTGTCCATGCAGTTAAGGGAGGAAACGCGTGCGGTCATCGATCGCGTGCTGACCCCTCCCTCCTTCCTACCTACCAGCTGAATCGATCTCCCTCCTTCCCCCTTACCTTCGCAGCGCGTTAGTAAAGTAACTTGCTCAAGCCGGCCGAGCCTGCCTGCAGTCGCTTGCATCTGTGGGCAGAAGCTTCTCCTCTGATTCAAGTGGAAGTTGCATCAGAGGAGAAGCTTCCACCCACAGATGCACGCGACTGCAGGCAGGCTTGGCCAGCTTGAGCAAGTTACTTTACTAACGCGGCAAAAAGGTAAGAGGGAGGGAGATTTTCAGGCCGTATGAGGGGTGTTGAAGGGAGGTGAGGTGATGGGAGGAAAGGGTGGGGAGAAGAGGCTGAAGGGAAATGGGGATGACAGAGTGGGCAGAAGACACTGAAGGGAAATGGGGAACAGAGAGTGGGAGAAGACGCTGGAAGGGAAGAAGACAGAGATGCCAGACTATGGGGGGAGCGGAGGGAAGAAGATGGGTGCCAGACCAATTGGGGGGTGAAGGGAGGGGCACATTAACAGAGCAAATGGAAGACGCAGAGAGAAGACAGACAGTGAATGGAAGGAATTGAATGAGAAGATGAGGAAAACAGAAACCAGACAACAAAGGTAGAAAAATACATTTCTATTTATTTATTTTATGCTTTAGGATAAAGTAGTATATTAGTTGTGTTGATAAAATGTTTTAAACAAAGCCCTGCCAGCTGAACATCTCTTTCTCTAGTTCAGCAGCCGGGACTCCTGCTTGCAGCATCTTCTCTGATTTTGAGTGTGCTGCAGCATACAGGGGCAGGAAGAGAGGCACCGGCGTAAGCTAACTTGCAACTTCCTGCTTTCTGCTGCCGATACGAAAGCAAAAGGCAGGAAGTTGCAAGTTAGCTGATGCCAGTGCCTTTCTTCCTGCCCCTGTATGCCATAGCACACTTAAAATCAGAGCACAAGAGGCAAGCAGGAGTCCTGGCAGCTTCTCTCCCCACCCCTGGACCAGCAGCGGCAGCTCAGTGTGATTTTAACTTAGACACATAGATGCCGCTAGCATTAGTTTAGACTTGAATTCTTCAGGCAGCCACGGGGCCTTTGTTAGGCCCATTCGAAGATGCGAGGCAGGCTGGCCTAGCAAAAGCCCTAAGGCTGCCTGATGAAACAGTGGCTAAACTAATCCTAGCTGCAGCTGTGTGACTAAGTTAAAACCACACAGTGAACTGCCAGTAGCCTAGAGAGAGGAGGTATGCTGGCAGTGAAGGAGGGAAGGGAAAAGGGGTACCGCTGAACATGGGGAGCAGGAAAGGGAGAAGGGGTACTGCTGGACAGGGGGGAGGAGGGAAGGGAGGAGTACTGCTGGACAGAGGGGAGGAGGGAAGGGAGAAGGAGTACTGCTGGACAGGGGGGAGGAGGGAAGGGGTACTTCTGGATGGGGGGAGGTAAAAGGAAGGGAGAAGAGGTGCTGCTGGACCTGGCAGAAAGGGAGGGAAAGGAAAGGTGCTACACACTGGAGGGGAGGGTGAGATGGTGCATGGGGAGAGCATGTTGAGTTGGGGGTGGGAAGGAGGGATGCCACTTGAGGGAAGAGGAAAGGACAGAGAGTGAAAGCATTGGAATTATGAAGAGGGCGATATGGATGGGAAGGAGAAATGGAGAAAGGGAAGAAGGCAGAGTGTGAAAAGTTGGACTCATGGAGAGAGAGATGTTGGTTGGGGGAGGGAAGGAGGATCAGAGGAGAAGCATGCAGGAAGAAGAGAGAAAAAAATGTTAGACTGGTGGAAAGGGGGGAGAAATGTTGGATTGGGAGGGGGACCAGAAAGGAGGAAGGGAAAGAGAAATGTTACACTGGGGGGGGGGAGAGGAGAGATAACAAAAGGAAAGGAGAGATTTCAGACCAGGGAATGAAAGTGAAGGAAGGGAGTCCGGTAGCGCTATAGAAATAATAGTAGTAGCAGAGATGCCAGATTATGGGAAGGAGAGGAGAGATATGCCAGACTGGGAATGGAGGAAAGGAAAGAGAGATGTCGGACCACTGGGGGGGAGGGAAGGAGAGAAATGTCAGATCATGGAAATAGGGAGGGAAGGAGAGAGAGATAGGAAGGGAAGGGAAGGAAGACATGGAAAAGTAGATTTTGAAAAGCAGAAAAATTGAATGTTAAGTTAATGCCAAAGATGAATGCAAGGTAGAAAGTGGATAAGAAGGCACTGGAAACATAGTTAAAAGCACAGAAAAATAACATCACCAGACAACAAAGGTATGGAAAATGATTTTATATATAGTGATTGAAATGTGTCAGTTTTGAGACTTTATATCTACTGTGTATATTGTGTGTATATGAAAAATGAATGGAAAAAATTGCATTACAATTAGTAAGGGGGTTGGATCTAGGGAAGAGCTTGGGTGGGTCTACTGTGGAGTTTGGGAAATCTATGGTTGGGGGTACTCAGTTGATATTTGCTAGACTTCTCTGCTGGCATGCCCTATTGGCATTTCAGGGCCTGTCTGGAGGGCCTCTGCTTATGCGTGGATGTCAATGTGATGATGTCACACATGCTTGTGATGTCATCACGGTGACGTCTGTGCATTTCTGGGTGCCTCAAGCCGCGGCCACTACCTTTACTTTGCCCCGGCTCAAGAAAGTTTGAGAGACACTGGGTTAGACACTGCCATCCTACTTTGCACCAGAGAATCTCTTCTATTTTTCTTCTTGGTTATATCCATTTTGCTCATGTTCAGTTTACCCCTTTAACTTTCCACTTTGATTCACTTGCATTCTTACACTTTTTGCTTGTTTACTTCATGATTTCACTCACATTCAATGTGCTTCTCACAGAGGTCCCATGAAGGTCCCACAAGGTCACATGAAGGGTCACACTAAAGGGCCCTTTGGAGAAGCCCACCTGGTCTGCTGTCTATTTAAAGTTGCTGGGCCATTGCTTCTTTCTAGGTGGGCGGGGCTTCAGATCAGCAGCCTGTTCTCTCATTGGGGTAAGGAGGGACTGGATAGAAAATCTTCCTCTTTACCCTGCAAATCTGCCCATGGAAAAGATATCCCTGGATAGCTGTAGTATCTCAGCAATTGTTTTAGCTGATATTTGCCGATTTACAAAAATCAGGTCATGGACATGGGCAACAATTTCAGGATTTGACACTGTTTGAGGCCTCCCAGACTTGCAGCATCTTCGGTCTTAAAATCTCCACAATGAAAGTTTGCACACCACTTCTTCACTGTGGATTATGATGGACATTGTCACTCAATGTTCGCTTCATACATTCATGGATTTCCTTTTGAGTTTTCTTCTACAGGAATAGGAATTTCATGATGGCTCCAAGTTCCACACTTGAAAATTCCACACTTTTTGTTGACATGGTTCAATCAATGATCTGAATCAATGTCAAAATACACCATTACAATTCTGCAAATTGGCTTTGTAAAATAAAATAATATTCTCTTCAGTTACAGTGGCAAAATAATGCTCAGAATTTAGGAAGTTGGTTGGGCTGAGAACTTTTTATTATTATTTATTTATAATTTTAACAATTGACAATAATTATAAGTCAATAAAAGCAAACATACAATGTAAACTGAAATTAAAAATTAAATCAAAATTCCAAATTGCTTAAAGGATATCAGCCTATACAACATAATATTAGTCCGCAACTTTAGAGACAAAGCTGGAGAAAAAACTGAAATAAAGCAACCAAGAAACTAAGTATCAGGCAAACTAAAGAGGCGATCTGACTGCTCTTGAACAATTCTATTTAGAGCTAGCTTGAGAGCAGAGAAGCTCATGAAGACTCTCTATCAGAGATAAACTTAGATAGCTGCTGTAGATCATAGAATACATATCTATTCCCCCCAAATGTCATAACACACTTACAGGGATATCTTAGGACAAAGGTTGCCCCTAGCTGTACAGCCTGAGGTCTCAATATTAGAAATTGCTTTCTTCATCTCTGGGTTGAACGAGATACATCAGGGTACATCCTTATATTTGTCATAAATGGAACATCTTTATACTTAAAAAATATCTTAAGCTTCCAATCCCTATCTGAATCAATTGCAAACTGTACTATTAATGTAGCAGGAACCTGAATCTCAGTATCAGACCTCTCTAGAAACTGTGTCAAATCCAAACTATGAACAGATAAATTCTGCTGATTTGGATTTGGATTTTGAAATTTAGCTCTCGTTGGAAGGTAATATATTTTTGAGAGAGATGGGTACGAGATTTCTGGTATCTTCAAAATTTCAGACAAATATCTTTTAAACATAGCTAGGTTGTACTTTCGGAAAATTAATAATTCGGAGATTACTTCTCTTAACAGAGTTTTACAGCATTTCTTGTTTAAAGTGCAAACTAGCACTGTCCTTGACCCAAGTCAGAGCTTGTACTTCCAAAGTTTTTACTTTAGTCTCAATGTCGCATGTTTTATTCTCCAAACTTGATACTTTATTTTTGAGTTCTAAATTTTCTGAAAGAACAGTAGTACAGCGTGAAGATAATTGTTGAATTTGACTCTCCAGTGAAGTTTGCATATTTGATATGGCCTCCTATATGGATTCCATGGTAATTACCTTAGGCCTTTGTAAGGGAACAATTTCAATTCCAGGATTCCCTGCTGTGCCCACAGTACCAATGACCACCTCAGGTATCAAAGAAACTTCTTGGGCTCACAAAATACCTGTAGCTGCCTGAGTGCTTGAAGAATCTCCTTGAACTTGCGGTGATCTTGAAAACTCCTCCTTCCCCCTTCCAAGGTCGGTCCTCCCGCTCAGAAGGGACAGCAAGACAGCATCCCGAGCAGGCACGTCGAAAAATGATTCCTCCATCGCAATTGGACTGCTAGGCGGACTTTGCTCATCCGGAGATAAGGTGGCAGCCTCGAAGGAGAGATCCCGCGCCTCAGCTTGCATGCTCTCTCCAGATGTAGAAACCTCTGGATGTAGGGTTCGTGAGCCGCGATCGACAAAGAGATCCATTGGGCCTAATGGTGCCGCTGCTTCAACGGGAAACACCCATATTTTCGATTTCCTTTTCACCATAGCACTTTAGGAAACCTTCACCATGAACGCGACAGCGTCTCCACAGATACCTCAGACCGCCATCATGGGGCAGGCTGAGAACTTTTTAGCACCTCCTCAAATTAAAGCATTTTTTCATAACAGCCAGAGAGGAATGAGTAAGTTATACTGCAGAAAGAGAATAATATATTTATAAATACACAAAGTGAAAAGTGAACAACTTACTCCTGGCGGAATTTTGCTTCACCCTCCACAGGATGTGCAAAATTAGGTGTAGGCACGGGCAACAGTGGCTCTGCTTGCTCTTTTCCCCTCCAGTGCTATACTCCCATGGGCAAGAGTTGGAGGAAGTGAACTGCTGGTTTAATCCTGACTGTTTATATGAACCACTATCACATGGTTCACATAAACAGATCTAAGCACAGGAGTGACCTATTATGCAGCAGATCACTTCCTGTCTGACACAGAAGCTCAACAAGGGAGGGAACAAAAGAGTGAGCAGGGCTGCCATGGCTAGAAATGAGAAGGGGGCCAGAAAAAAGGTGTGTTTGCAATGAGGGATTGGGGCAGAGTAAAGGGATGAATCATATGCTAGGGGATAGGAATTGGGGGCAGAATAAATAGGTGAACGTGACATGGGAAATTTGGGGGCAGAGTAAAAGAATACTAATTGCCTTAGCCATGGGGTCAGAGCAGCAAGTTGAAGGCTTGCCATGGGGGATGGGGAAGAAAGAAAGACAGAGATAGCTGGGGAAATGAGGGTAAAGAAGGAGATGTTAGGGTACTGCATGTGGGAGAAGACTAGGAGTAGGCGAAATTATGGATCATGTTGGGATTTAAAGGGAGACAGAATTACAGTTGGGGTGAAAGAGGGAACTGAGGAAGTTGGAGCTTGAGAAAGGAAAAAGGCAAGTAGGGATTTCAGATCTTATGATGGGGGAATTCCTATGCAAAGTACTACAAATAAATGCTACATAAGTTTACAGAATTTTCAATTTTTGGGCATAGAATTCTGCCAGCAGTAATACCTGAATACAGAAATTAGAAATATATGATTATACCTAAGAATGAGATGCTAACCAGCTATAACATGCAAAATAATACTGCAATACCTGACACAATCTTGCAGCTCATGGTGATTGGCTGAAAGGATTTTCCGGGTGACTCTGGATGAAAGAGAGTCTGACCCTGGGAGACTATTTTGCAACTGGCAGTGATAGGCTGAAATGCAGAATTACCAGGAGATCCAAACATAATCTTTTGTGTTCCTGATTTGGTAGGAGTTCGCTCTAGTGAAGACTGAAGAGGGCAGGAGGAGGAAAGTTTCTCTGTTTCACCAACCGGACATCCTAATTAAAAGAAAACAGCAAACTTTATAATCCCCTCAACAAAACTGCCTATTCATTCTCTCTTAAACCAAATATGGTGACAATTTTTAGAGCATGGGGGTTTCCCTTTAAAAATCCACTAGTTGTCTGGTGTTCGGAGGTCTCTTACCCAGCATTCTTTGTAGGTGAAGATTAAATAACATGCTACGATTTCAAAATCTAATCCTAGTGCAAACTTCAGCCAGGTTCCCATTTTCCTTATGTGAGAGAGGTCAATGTTTAATTTAAGTTTTCCATGGATAAATATCTGTTTACCAAAAGAAATGCCTCTGAAAATTATTTATCAGAATTTAGAAACAAGAAAAAGCAGAAACAAACAGTAGAGCAGGGGTGCCCAACACGTCGATCGCGATCGACAGGTCGTTCGCTCAGGCGACCCCAGTCGATCGCAGAGCGGGTTCCCTTCTTTTTTTCCCATCCTGATTGGCCCGCCTCTTGAAGAACGCCGGCCAATCAGAGTGCTGGAAGGGCGGGGTGAAGGGTCGGTGGGGGATGGAGCTCAGCGCACCACAAGAAATAGAAGCGCCTGTAATGATTGAGGTAAGAGCCGAGGCCTAGTGCTGCCCGATATACAATTTTAAAACCCCCAAAATCGGCCTCCCAATCAGTGGCGTACCGGGGGGGAGGGGCGGTCTGCCCCCGCCCCGGGTGCACGGCTTGGAGGGATGCACAGCCGTCCGTCCTCCTGCCCTTCCTTTCCCCCGGTCCACGCTCGGGGCCCGCACCTGCCTGGTCCTGTACCGCCGCCCAAATGGTGCTGTTGGTTATCGCCAGACTCGCGGGAGTTGACGGCACCATTCGCGCGTCGGTGCGGGACCAGGCAGGCGCGAGCCCCGAGCGCGGACCGGGGGAAAGGAAGGGCAGGATGACCCGGACCTGGCCGGCTGTGCACCCCTTCTAAATCCATTGTACTTGTCTTTTATTCAGTTCCACTAATGAGCATTGTGACACATGGGGCAGTTCTTGGAGGTATGTCTCTTCTGCATTTCTTTGTTTTCCTGTGCCTAAGTATTCTATTAATTTAACTTCCTTGTTCCTGTGGGGATCTCCAAAGGGGACGAATGGGAGACAGCCGGTGGCAGGTGGTACTTTAGCAATTCTTGCAGGTTGCCATAGGCCTCAGGTCTTCCCTTTGCCTGGTCCTGCCCCTCCTCTGAGTCAGAGACAGGATTGGGGCAGAGGGAAGACAGCTCCTGAGACCTATGGCAACCTGCAAGGATCGCTAAAGTACCAGCGATCCTCTCTGCAGACTGCTCTCTGCTGGAATTAGGTAAATGGATGTGGGGAGGGCAGGCCTTCGGGAGGGGGGGTGCAGTCCTTCAAGGGGTAGTGCAGGCCTTCAGGGGGGGAGTCAACCTTTGGGGGGAATGTGCAGACCTTCAAGAGGGGGTCAGTGAAACACATGTACATTTCTTTTTCTGGGGGCCCTGGTGTAGAAGTACATGGAGGGAGGGAGAGAAGGGGTTCAAAGAGACGTACATATGCCGGACTTTGGGGAAAATAAATAATGGGTCTTAAAAATAGAGGAGAGGGAGAGAGATGGTGGACAATGGGATTTAGGGAGGGAAGGAACAGACAGGGAAGAAGTTGGAAACAAGGGATGGTATGGAGGGAGGAATAGAGATACTGGATAGGAAGGTAATTGGGAAGAGAAAGGGAGAGATGGTGGACCCTGGGGGGTGGGGGAAGGAGGGAGAGATGAAGGATGAAAGGGTAGTTGAGAACAGGTGGATCTGTGGATGGTGATGAAAAAAAGGAAAGATGCCAGACTTGGGGGGAGGGAAGGGAAACAGAAGGGTTGGACAGAGATGGAAGATGGATGGTTAGCATGGTGAAAGAAGAAAACAACAAATGGGCAGGAGACCCTGGCAAGTGAGTTATCAGAAGACAACCAGAGCCTGAGACCAACAAGATTTGAATAATGTCCAGACAACAAAGGTAGTAAAAATGATTTTATTTTCAATTTAGTGATCAAAATGTGGCCATTTTGAGAATTTAAATCTGCAGTCTATATTTTGCACTATGGCCCCCTTTTACTAAACCACAATAGCGTTTTTTAGCGCAGGGAGCCTATGAGCATTGAGAGCAGCGCAGGGCATTCAGCGTAGCTCCCTGCGCTAAAACCCGCTATTGTCTATTTTTGTATGGTTGTTACTGAAGTGACATTGCATAAAGTCATCTGCCTTGATCTCTTTGAAAAAAAAACCCAGAATATAAATGATAATTAACATTTTCTCTGCGTACAGTGTGCTTTGTGTTTTAAAAAATTTTATTGTTGGTAGATCATTTTGACTTGGTCATTTTAAAAGTAGCTCGCAAGCCCAAAAAGTGTGGGCACCCCTGCAGTAGAGGAGTGAAAGAATATATACCATTTTAAAATCCAAGATAATGGATTATACCAAGCTACTTGTACCATATACAGTATTCTCCATTGACTGCAGGATTCAAGTCCTTACAGCAAGAAAAATGTCACCGATGTAGCCCAGAAGAGGAAGCTACACCAGAGCCTCACCACACGTATATCACTTCCCACCTGCTACTGTCTCAGTCTATTGGGAGGTGGACAGGTATATGAGGTATCCTGTCCACACAGGTATATGAGGTACCCTGGAACATAGGTGCTATAGATTAGTAGCTTTGTTTTCTCTAAGGACAAGAGGGATGTCTTCACAGAATGCTACAGGATGTGTCCAACACAAAAGGAAAAAATATGATAAATGAATGCCATAGCAACAGACAGACACCAATAAATTTTTGTTGACAATTAGTCTTAGCCTTTCCTTTATATTTTTGGGAAGGCAGCCGGGAACTAACCACCAGGAATCCGACCACAGTAACCCAGTAGATGAGGGCAGATAAAGACCTGGATGGTCCATCCAGTGTGCCCAACAAGGCAAAGCTGCATCTGCCACTCTGTTCAGGTTATACTCATTCATAGTTTGGTTTTTTTTTAAATTTATTTATAATTATTGAGATATTGTACAAGTAAAAACTTATATAGGCAATTCAAAAGAAAAACAATATATATTACAAGACATCAACATAATAAGAATCCAATATTTCTCCTTAGACCTCAAAAAGATTAAGAGGGGGAGAAAGCTAACTACTGGGGACCAAGTTATACATGAGGAAATAATAAAATTAAATAAATGAAAAGGCTTAATTGGCCCCTTAACAATCCAAATCCTTCCCATTTTGCCCCCTGGAGATTTTCTTCAAGTCTAGGAAGGCTCGCAAATGGTCTGGAACAAGGAACATATATTTAGTCCCAGCATATTTAATAATGCATTTGCATGGGTACATCAATTGAAAGACTGCACCAATTTCCTTAGCTTCTTGTCTCATAGTTAAAAAGAGTTTCCTTCTTGTTTGAGTCTCTTTGTTTACATCAGGAAAAACCCATATACGTTGACCCAAAAAGGGAATTTGAGATTTCCAAAAATAAAGTTTCAATACTGAATTCAGATCTTGTTGAAAAATGAAGGACACAAGCAATGTTGCTCTTTCTTCAATTGTTGTAGTAGTCTCCAATATAGCTGACAAATTGTCCAAATCTATGGTAGGAGGAACTTGCTGGTTCAAATTTCCTATCTCCACTTCAGACCCAAGGTTTTTTTTCATAGGCAAATAATAAATTTTATTGGAGGAATAGCCTCGGGAGAGAAGTTTAAATTTTGCATTAAGTACTTCCTAAATAGTTCTACAGCTGATATTTCTAAAGTCTTTGGAAAATTCAAAAGACGCAAATTAAGTCTTCTATTGAAATTTTCTAGTTGTTCAATTTTCCTATGAATTATCAATTTGTCTTTAACCAAACTATCAACTGATGTTTTCAGAGTTTTTATATCTTCATGTACTGTTTGAAATTTAACTTCATTTTCAGTTTTAACATTTTCAACTGTTTTGGACAAAGAGCCCATTTTCCTCACCAATTCTGATGTTTCTTGGGCAGTCTTCAGTACTGTTCCTTTCATTCTCTGGAGAACTCCCCAGATGTTCAGCAGGGTAACCTCCGATATGGCTGAGAATAAAACCCTAGCACCTATTGGTTGTACAGCCTGATTACCCTCCAAGGAGTGCAGACCCGCAACCCCTTCGGTATCAGGTAGACTCTGACTTTCAGGCGATTGCACCACGGGATACGGAGGGACAATGGGAGCTGGAGGTGAAAGTGAAATTTCCGGCTCAGGCGCTGGTACTGAGTCCCCAAGTACCAGCGCAGGCAAGCCTCACACTCCAGTCTCCAAAGGGGCTCTGGCGGTGAAGTCGAGTAGAGTCTGGCGTAGGAGTTGATGTGTCAGTTGGTGGAGGTCCAGTACAGGCAGCGCCTTTCCTTTTAGTGTGAGGCATTCAGAGGAAAATCTAGCGAAACCACTAGCGAGGTAATCGCTCACTCGACTAAAACTCGCACTCCGCCGCCATCTTGACCACTCCCCATACTCATTCATGTTTAAACAATAGTTGGCAATTTGCCATCATGACATCCATTTATCCAACCTATAGGTTAAATATGATGCATTCTTAGAACAATCTTTATAAATAAAATTATTGCTAACAGTTATTTAACTTGCTAATCTCAACATTTAGATATTTTCCCCTCTCCCTGCCCGATTCACGATTCGAATCGATTCACCAATTCATTTCGGGTTAATCGATTCAAATCGATTTACCCCCAAAAAAATCGGCCTCCCAATTCGTTGACTGACCCTCCCCACTCGCCCTCTAAAGCAGGAGCGACAGCGCTGCCTTTTGCTGGCCTGCCGCTCCTGCTTTAGAGGGCGAGTGGGGAGGGTCAGTTGGGAAGTGGCTTACCCGCTGGCCTCCCGCTACTGTGCTGTCCATCTTCCCCACTGGCCTCCTGGAATGAATTTTCCTAATTTCAGCAGTCTGCAATAAAATCGCTGGTGCTAGCAATCTTTGCAAACTGCTGTACGGTTTCGGAGCGGGGGGACAGGCCTTCAGGGGGGAAAGGCAGGCAGGCCTTCGGGGGGATGCAGGCCTTCAAAGGGGGGGACACAGGCAGGCAGGCCTTCGGGGGGTGCAGGCCTTCAAAGGGGGGGACAGGCAGGCAGGCCTTCGGGGGGGATGCAGGCCTTCAAAGGGAGGGGACAGGCAGGCAGGCCTTCGGGGGGATGCAGGCCTTCAAAGGGGGAGGACAGGCAGGCAGGCAGGCCTTCAGGGGAGGATGCAGGCCTTCAAAGGGGGGGGACAGGCAGGCAGGCCTTTAAAGGGGGGGGACAAGCAGGCAGGCCTTTGGGGGGGATGCAGGCCTTCAAAGGGGGAGGACAGGCAGGCAGGCAGGCCTTCAGGGGAGGATGCAGGCTTTCAAAGGGGGGGACAGGCAGGCAGGCCTTTAGGGGGATGCAGGCATTTGGAGGGGATGCAGGCTTTCAAGGGCGGGGACAGGCAGGCAGGCCTTCGGGGGATACAGGCCTTCAAAGGGGGGAGACAGGAAGGCAGGCCTTTGGTGGGGATGCAGGCATTCAAAGGGGGGGACAGGCCTTCAGGGGGGACAGGCCTTCAGGGGGGACAGACAGGCAGGCCTTTGGAGGGGATGCAGGCCTTCAAGGGGGGGTGCAGGCCTTCAAAGGGGAGGGCCAGGCCTTCAGGGGGGACAGGCAGGTCTTCGTGGGGGATGTAGGCCTTTAAGGGGGGGACAGACCAGGGGAGGGGGGCCCTAGTGTAGAAGTACACGGAGGGAGGGAGGGAAGGGGGGGTTCAAAGAGACGTGCATATTCCGGACTTTGGGGGGGGAAGTTATAATGGGTCTGAAAATAGAGGATAGGAAGAGAGATGATAGACAATGGGATTTAGGGAGGGAAGGAACAGAAAGGGAGAGAAGTTGGACACAAGGGATGGTGTGGAGAGGGGATAGAGATACTGGATAGGAGGGTAGTTGGGAAAACAAGGAGAGATGGTGGACCCTGGGGTGGTGGGGAAGGAGAGAGATGCTGGATGAAAGGATAGTTAAGAAAAGGTGGATCTCTGGATGGAGACGAAAAAAAAAAGAAAGACGCCAGACCTCCGGGGAGAGAAGGGAAACGGAAGGGGAGGACAGAGATAGCAGATAGATGGTTAGAACAGAGAAAGAAGGAGACCCTGGCAAGCAAGTTATCAGAAGACAACCAGAGCCTGGGACCAACAAGATTTGAATAATGATCAGGCAACAAAAGGTAGAAAAACTAATTTTATTTTCCATTTTGTGATTACAATATGTCAGATTTGAAACGTGTATCCTGCCAGAGCTGGTGTTAGACCGCAAACATGAGCTAGGATTTAAAAGAGAAAGGAAAAGTCTTTTTGGTTTGTTTGTTTTGTTTACACTACAGCGCCAGTGTGGTTAGGAGAAGGCAAAGGGTGTAAAGAGGCTATAAAAGGGGTGAAGAGGCTATAAAATAAACCCACCAGGATGTTTGAAAAAAACACCCAATCGGGCAGGAAAATTGAATCGAAAAACCAATTCAGTAGGCTGAATCGAATTGAAATTGTTTTTCCTGAATCAGGCAGCACTAATCCACAGCAACCTCATTCATACACAGACTTGATCTTCATCTGATTTTTTTACCCCATTTATGGACATAGACTATAGAAGTCCATCTGGCACTGACCCTAGTTCCTAACTACTCTTGTCTAACGTACTATAGCAAGTGCAAAGTGATACATGTGGGAAAAATAAATCTGAACTATACAGTAGCTACATGATGCAGGGTTCCATATTAGGAGTCACCGCCCAGAAAGGATCTAGGTGTCATCTATTTAAAAAAAATAAAATAAATTATAAACCACAATATTCATCAGTTCTGATTAATGTAAAATATATATATTTAAAACCACATAATTATATCATAGCATATAAAAAAAAGACAATACACAGTTCAATCATTAAACTCACTGATAACTACACTTAAACAGTATCGTCTTCACAAATGTTTTCTAAACTGCAAAACCCTAAGATACTGATCTCGCATCTACTGGCAAAGCATTCCATAGGCAAGCACCCTGAATTGAAAACATTATGCATCAAATAGTCAAAAGTTTCACAAATTTACGTGAATGTTAAAAATTATCATGAAAGGAATAATGTTATCATAGTGCGGCCACATCTTGAATACTGTGTGCAATTCTGGTCACCACATCTCAAAAAAAAAAAGATATAGCAGAATTAGAAAAGGATAACAAAAATGATAAAAGGGATGGATGGGATGACTTCCCTATGAGGAAAGGCTAAAGCAGCTAGGTTTCTTTATCCTGGAGAAGAGAAGGTTCAGGCGAGATATGATAGCGATCTATAAAATACCGAGTGATGTGGTGAAGGAGTCTGGGACTGGTTTTTTTGAGTCTTGAACTCAGTTTTCTCTTTAATAAAATGCTGAATAATGTTTAATTACAGACCTAACTTATCTCATGCTCTAGCCTGCCTGCACTGGGTGTTTTCGTTTGGGCATTTTAGTTTCTTATGGTTATCTCAGCATTCACGATATTGTATTCTGCCCTCCTAGACATGTAACAGAAAAACTGCAGGGCTTAGATAAGTGACCTGCTAGTATGAGCTTAGGACCAATGATTGTTAAGAAAAGTAACACGTGAGAAGTTTTTCTAGCAGAAAAATAAATAAATAAATAAAATAAATAAATTCTAGCCAGAAAAATAAATAAATATCACTCTAACTTCCTTGTTCGGGACTTCTGAAGCTGCCAACTTGGTGCTCAGGAGTCGCATATATGCTGAATAAACCCTGTTGCTTTCTTCAAGTCTCTGATTATTGTGTCTGAATGACCTTTCATTTGGGGCCTAAGAGGAACTTGAAGGTCTTTTGACCACCGGCTACTCGATTGGTCACTTGTGTCTGGTCTGAGAACCGACCTGTCTGCAAAGCCTTGGGATCGGTAGATCTCGGGACTTGGACCGGCTCAACTGATTAATCTTGTCCTGGTTTAAAGTGCAGGACCTGATATCTGTCTGAATCTGGGAGTGGCCACCGAACTGGTAAGTGTAGGAATTGATCATTCCTCTCCTGTTTCTTTTCCCTTACCTTAGTAAATGACTTGATCCATTGTTGAAATAGCGGGGAGGGATTCTAGGAACTGTGCCTGTCTGTTTGAGAAACGAAACTGAACTAATCTGTAGATCAGAAATTAGACAATAGACATAAGCTGTTTGTATTTACAGGGATCAGCATGATTCGGATGCATCCTCAAAAAAAGGTGTAGGTTGAACATTTCAGAAGTCAGGAAATTGGTTAGAACTGGCTTTATTTCTATTGTGCTGTATTTGTAAAGGAAGATGGAGGAATATAAGAACATAAGAACTGCCATCGCGGATCAGACCCTGGGTCCATCAAGTCCGGTGATCCGCACACGCGGAGGCCCCGCCAGGTGTGCCCTGGCATGGATTAAGTCCCCATATCACTGTATGCTTCCCAAGGAGGGGTAATAAACATCTGTTGGATTTTTGCCTGCCAGGCTCATTAATGACTGGCACTGCTAGGTTTCAGGAAAGACAAGAGCATGTAATTTGAAGAGAGAGACAGGAAGTGCTTTAAGGAGACGAGAGTGGTGCTTTAAGTATGTATGGAACCAGAGTTTGAAATGAGGTGGAAGTGCATGAGTTAAAAGATGTCTGAACAACTGGGAGGTTTGTGTGTTTCCAGCTGCTCAGAGCAGGCAGTGGAATCAAGAATGTACGCGTATGTTGAAAGTGTTTTAGAGAAGGTATGTGCATGAAATCTGATCTGATTAAAAGGGCTTGTGTAGCTGGAATCAGTGAGAAGATGTGGCTAGGATTATAAGGGGCAATCAGTGGTCTCAAACTCGTGGCCCGGGGGTACTATTTTGAGGCCCTCGGTGTGTTTATCATAATCACAAAAGTAAAATAAAACAGTTTCTTGATCATATCTCTCTTTAGCTATAAATGACAATACTATTATTCAGACTTAGCCAAAAGGAAAGATTTATAAGGAAAGATTTATAAACTATAAAGAGTTTTACCTCTTGTAAAATTGTCATTTCCTTAATAAGACATTAACAATTTTTTCTGAGGCCCTCCAAGTACCTATGAATCCAAAATATGGCCCTGCAAAGAGTTTGAGACCGCTGGGCAATGCAGTAGAGCAGCCCAATAGGGAAGAACAAATTTTTTGTGTACAAAAATTTTTATTCCAACTGAGATACCATGCTTATAAGAAAGATATATGAGACTAAAATTGTACGAAAGTACAGAGATTGCTTTTTGCACAGACTGTTTATCTGCATGTATATGTGGGTTTTTTGTGTGTGCATGACATTCAAAATCCTCATCCTTTGTATTTCTATCCCGGGTTCCTTATGAGTTCTTTCTGTTCAGTATTTTTATTTTCCATGTTTGTTTTATAAAGTATTTTTAGAATTGTGTAATGCCCTGAATGTCTGATTAGGTGATTAATCAACTTTTAATTACACTTGACCTAACAAAGGTGGAGGTTAAGTGCCCATCTTTTCTGTAAATTGAAATACATGGTAAGTAAGTATGTAAGTGGTGTGGTGGGATCCCATGAGTGAATATGTGTGTGAATGTATATTAAACATGAGAATTGGTTTTGAAAAACCTATTTTATATATTTTAAACCTAAGGAAATTCTGAAATGTACCACATCTTACATTACATTACATTACATTAGGGACTTCTATTCCGCCTATACCTTGCAGTTCAAAGCGAATTACAAAAGAGCTAACTGGACATTTCCAGTGAAGTTACAACAATTTTGGGGTTTTTTTTGGTTACAAGGGAGGAGAGGTACCTGGATTAATTCTGGAAGAACTTGCAAATTGGATATTAAATTGACTGTACGTTACTGTGTGATATAACAAATAGATTACAGTTAGAGTACAAATAAGATTACGTAACATTTCAGGGATCTGAATACTTGGTTGGTGTTTTGGGGAGGAAGAGATTATTTAAGTGGAGGTTTTGGGGGAGAATTTATCTAGGAGGAGGGGGAAGGGTTGGGTTAAGATATCTGGATAAATTTTTTGAAAAGTAGGGTTTTGATTTATTTTCGAAAAGTTTTGAAGTCACCCGTTGCCGTCAACAGGTTGGAGATGGAGTGGTTAAGTTTTGCTGCTTGCGTCGGCAGAAGGTTATCAAACATCTTTTTGCGCTGAGTGCCTTTGAGTGGAGGAAAGGCAAAAGGGTTCGGAGTTCTTCTTTGTCTTGAGGTGAGGATCTGGTTTAGGCGGTTGTTTAGAGGGGGGGGCGGAGCCGTTTAATGCTTTGAATAATAGACAGTAGAATTTGAATTGAATTCGTGCTTGCATAGGTAGCCAGTGAGAGTCTAGGAAGGCAGTTGTAATATGATCATATTTTCTCAGGGAGTAGATCAGTCTGAGGGCAGTGTTTTGTATAGTCTAAAGTTGTTTTATCATGTTGGCAGGACAAGGTAGATAGAGGGAATTGCAATAGTCCAGTAGACCTAAGACTAGGGATTGGACAATTAGCCTGAATTGTGCTGGGTCGAAGATTTTCTTATTTTATGTAGATTTCTCATAATTAAAAAAGCTTTCTGGGATGTTTTATTGATTTGGGACTGCATTGTGCAGCATCTGTCTATCGTTACTCCTAGGAGTTTGAGTTCGGGCTGTATTGGGTATTTGGTGTTTTTAATTTTCAGTTCTGTAATGGTGGGAGTTTTGGCCTTTTCGAGCAGAAGGAATTTTGTTTTATCTGAGTTTAGTTTCAGTTTGTGGTCTACCATCCATTTTTCCACTGCATCTAGGGTTATTTCCAGTTTTGCTGTAGTGGTGGGCTCTGATGGGTCGAAGGGGAGGAGTATGGTGATGTCATCTGCGTAGCTGAAGGATGTAACATTTAAGTTATCTAAAGTGGCTCCAAGGGAGGAAATAAAGAGGTTGAAGAGCGTAGGTGATAGAGGTGATCCTTGTGGAACTCCGCATGGGTTGGACCATGGTTCTGATTTGATATTATTGGACTTTATCCTGTAGGTTCTTGATTTGAGGAATCCTTGGAACCAATTGTAGACCTTGCCTGAGATCCCAATGGCATCAAGTATCTGTAGTAGTATGGAGTGGTCGACCAGGTCAAATGCTGCGGAGAGGTCAAGTTGGATTAGCATCATCTTTTTGCCTTTGCAAAATTTGCTGTCGAACTGTGTCTAGTATAGAAACATAGAAAGATGACGGCAGTAAAGGGCTATAGCCCATCAAGTCTGCCCACTCTACTGACCCACCCCATTAAGTCTGAGTACTAATGACCTAGTTCCTTAACTCAACCCTCGTAGGGATCCCACTAGGACGTCCCATTTATTCTTAAAGTCAAGCACGCTGGTGGCCTTGATCACCTACACTGGAAGCTTGTTCCAGTGATCTACAACCCTTTCTGTGAAGAAATACTTCTTTACGTCACTATCAAATTTCCCTCCTCTGAGTTTGAGCAGATGCCCCCTTGTGACCGAGGGTCCTTTGAGAAAGAAGATGTCTTCTTCCACCTCGACACGTCACGTGATGTATTTAAATGTCTCAATCATGTCCCCCCTTTACCTGCGTTCCTCTAGAGTGTAGAGCTGCAATTTGTTTAGTCTTTCTTCGTACGAGAGACCCTTGAGCCCTGAGATCATCCTAGTGGCCATCCGCTGAACCGACTCAACTCTAAGCACGTCTTTACGGTAATGTGGCCTCCAGAATTGCACACAGTATTCCAGATAAGGTCTCACCATGGTTCTGTACAGTGGCATTATGACTTCAGGTTTGTGGCTAACGAAGCTTCTATTGATACATCCCATAAGTTGCCTTGCTTTGGATGAGGCCTTCTCTACTTGTTTGGCGGCCTTCATGTCTGCACTGATGATTACTCCCAAGTCTCTTTCTTCTGAAGTCCTAGCTAGTGTTTCTCCATTTAAGGTGTAAGGTTTGCATGGATTTCTGCTGCCGAGATGCATAACCTTACATTTCTTAGCGTTGAAGCCCAGCTGCCATGTCAAGGACCAGTTTTCCAACGTAAGCAGATCCTGTGTCATACTATCCTACAGATTGCTTTCACTTACTATATTACATAGTTTGGCGTCATCAGCGAATAGTGTTACTTTACCCTGAAGCCCTCGGGTCAAGTCCTTTATGAATATGTTAAAAAGGAGTGGACCCAGGACCGAGCCCTGTGTTTCTGTGCTGTGGTTGGTTCGAAATCCTGATTGTGAGGGGTGAAGTAGATTATGGTCTTCCAGGTAGTTGGTGAGGTATTGTGCAACTAGACCTTCTATTATTTTAACTTATATTGGTATTGAAGCGATTGGTCTGTAGTTGGAAGGGTTATCTATTGGGTCTTTGACCTTTAAGCAACTCCCTCTCCTCTGTGAAATTCTGAAGGGAGGGGGAGTAGGTCTCTCCTGCTTCACTTTTAACTCAGGGATACAAATTTATCAGCACCCAGATGCAGGCTGACAGGAACAGAAAGGGTTTAAAGCTGTGTGTATGGATTATCTTTTGTGAGTATATTCCAATCTTTGTTTTTGTATTTCTTTTTACAAATCATGTAAGCTTAGTATAAGAATGTAACTTTTAAGTATAAGAATGTAATTTTTAGGAATGCTTTAGTGACACGCCCATATGAAGGTATAGAAGCAGGCCTTATATGAAAGCAAATATTTTTGCCAGTCAGATGATAGTGAAGGGCCTGCCGCTTTAGAGCGCGCTTGTGTCAGATTAGCTTGCTTAGTGGGTGGACCCGGAGCTGCATTGTAGCTTAATTTTTACAAGTCAGCTCTTTGGGTAGGAACCTGATACAGAATAGGGATTGAGAACAATTCTTATGTGCTAGTAGACAGTTTACTTGAGTCTTTTAGATAGTGGGTCTGCCTTTTAAATTTTCCTGTGGCCATATTTACACTAATTCCAAGTATGCCTTCCTCGTGTCACATAGAAACATAGAAATAAACGGCAGATAAGGGCCACGGCCCATCTAGTCTGCCCACCCCAATGACCCTCCCCTACCTATCTCTTTGAATAGATCCCACATGTCTATCCCATTTGGCCTTAAAATCAGGCACGCTGCTGGCCTCAATCACCTGAAGTGGAAGACTATTCTAGCGATCAACCACCCTTTCAGTGAAAAAGAATTTCCTCGTGTCACTGTTCAGTTTCCTGCCCCTGAGATTCCACGGATGTCCCCTTGTTTCCGTGGGACCCTTGAAAAAGAAGATATCTTCTTCCACCTTGATGCGGCCTGTGAGATACTTGAACGTCTCGATCATGTCTCTCCTCTCTCTGCGTTCCTCGAGTGAGTAGAGCTGTAACTTCTTTAGCCGCTCATCGAATGGGAGATCTTTGAGTCCCGAGACCATCCGGGTGGCCATTCTCTGGACCGACTCCAGTCTCAGCATATCCTTACGGTAATGCAGCCTCCAGAATTGCACACAGTACTCCAGGTGTGGTCTCACCATGGATCTATACAACGGCATAGTCACCTACCTTGGCTTTCACATCTCCCAGGGTACTCGGTCCCTTCCTTACACCCGGGTCTAGGTCATCTGTAGTCTCCCTGTCCCTGATAACTGAAAGGCTCTGCGCACCTTCCTCGGTATCGCAGGATACTGTTGCATCTGGATTCCTGATTTCTCTGCCATCGCCCGTCCCCTATGCGATTCCACTAGGGGCGTGGACTCAGCCCCTTTTGTCTGGACCCAACTCCAGGAGCGGTCTTTCCGCTGCCTCAAAAAACTTCTGACTCAGGCTCCTGCCCTTGGCCTTTCTGACCCCTCCAAACCAGATGGCCCGCCACGGGAGCGGACTGCTGGACGAGATGGACCTCTGGTCTGATCCAGCAGAGGCAACTTCTTATGTTCTTTCCAGTTCTATGTTCATGAAAAATCCGGTATCGCAGCCAGGGTCCTTACCCAGTTCCTTGGCTCCTGGCGTAGGCCCATTGCCTATCTCTCTTGACAATTGGATCCTGTTGCTGCCGGGTTGCCTCCGTGCCTTCGGGCAATTGCTGCCATCTCAGTTCTCTTACAGCACGCTAGCAAACTCACTTTCGACCAGCATATTGACCTCTTTGTCCTGTACTGTGTGACCTCTCTTCTAGAACATAAAGGCTCCCTATGGCTTACAAACGAGCGCCTCCTTAAATGCCAAGCCATTCTTTGCAAAAACCCTCAGGTCTCTCTTGTTGTCTCTTCACTCCTTGACCCCTCCACTCTCCTCCCCGTCTCTTCCCAGCCAGTCATGCACAACTGCCTTGACACCGTTGATTTAGTGTATTCTTCCCGTCCTGATCTCAAGGACATCCCACTCTGGGATCCTGATCTCACTCTTTTCACAGATGGCAGCTCGTTTGTCACCCCTTCTGGTACCCGTATTGCTGGCTACGCAGTAGTCTCTGCCACTTCAAGTTTCAAGTTTATTATCTTTTTAATATACCGAACATCAACAAGTATCTGGCCGGTTAACAATAAAATTTTAAAAAGAGAAAAAAAATCATAGATATTTAAAAATGATGAGAGTGAACATCAAAAACATTAACTGGACAGACATGAAAGTGAGGGTAAAAGGGAAAGGAGGGGAAAAGTTACATGTTTTGAGAAGAGAAGGAGAAAGTGGGAGTGGGGTAAAACATATTGGGTGGGGTCGCTTTTTTAAAGCAGTTGGTTAAATAAGAGAGGAACAGAAGAGAGGAGAGAGAAAAAAAAAATAAGATAGCTCTAAGCACAGGTGAAGGTGTCACGAAATAAAAAAGTCTTCAGGCTAATCTTGAATTTATCTAGATGTTGTTCATCTCGGAGTTGCTGTGGCAGGGCATTCCACAACGTTGGGGCGACTACTGCAAAATTTATTTTCCGGGTGTAATAGAAATCTTTTATGGAAGGAATTAGTAAGAGTTTTTGATCTGTTGACCTCAGAGTACGTGAAGAACATTGAGGAATGAGAACCTTATCAAGATATAAAGGCTGGTGTGAGAGTTTTATTTTGAAGGTCAGCAGGATGATTTTATAGGTGATACGATGTGTGATAGGGAGCAAATGTGCCTCTTTCAGAAGCGGGGTAACATGATCATATTTGCCTATTTTGTAAATGAGTTTTATTGCTATATTTTGTATTAATTGTAGGCGTCGGATTTCTTTTTGGGGGAGACCGTTATAAAGAGAGTTGCAGTAATCTAGGTGGGAAATGACTAAAGAATGAACCAGAATTTTGATTGCATCTGTCCCTAGAATCGAAGTTAATGAACGAATAAGGCGATGTTTGAAGAAACAAATTTTTACAACCGAACTAATGTGATCATGGAAAGTAAGATCCTTATCGATAATGACTCCTAATAATTTTATTTTTGTTTCCATTTGTATAGGAGTGGATTTGATAGAAATTTTTCCAGATAGAGACTCGCTGTTTTTGATTGGGAGTAGAAGGCCACAGGATTTATCAATATTGAGAGAAAGTTTATTTGTATAGAGCCAGTCATTTATAACATCCAGTTTATTGTTTGTCTTTTATATCTAAAATGTTTGAGGTGTTGACTGGGTGAAGTAGTTGTATGTCATCTGCATAGGCGAAGATCGTGAATCCAATAGATTGTGCTAGCGTAAGAAGAGGAGACAGAAAGATATTGAATAATAGTGGGGATAGAATAGAACCTTGCAGAACACCATAAGTTTGTGATGTAGATGGAGAAGTTTCATTCTTTACATGAACTTTAAAGCTACGTTCATTAAAGTATGAAGTGAACCATGAAATAGCCAGACCTGTAATACTGCAGTCTTTAAGTCGACTAATAAGGAGAGAGTGGTCAATAGTGTCGAAGGCTGCGGACAGGTCAAGGGAAATAAGAAGGACAGATTTTTGGTGATCATGATAGTAATGGATAGTTGAAATGAGGCCTAGCAATGACAGTTCAGTGGAATGTGAAGAACGAAAGCCTGTTTGACATGGATGTAAAGCATGAGTGTTTTCGATAAATTCTGTAAGTTGAGTGTGAATGATTTTTTCAGTTAGTTTAGAGATTAAGGGTAGGTTAGCGATGGGGCGGTAATTTGCCGGCAGAGAGGGATCTAAGTTGTGTTGTTTCAATTTTGGGATAACAATGGCTGTTTTCCTAGCAGTAGGTACTAGGTTGTCAGAGAGAGACTTGGATACCATTTCCCAGATGAATGGGCCAAAGAAGGAAAATAATTTTTTAAGGAGCGAAGGGGGAATACTCTCCATAAGATTGTTGGAGGTATTTAAGGATTGTAAGATGAGGAGGAGATTTGCTAGTGAGGGCATTTTGAAGTTTGAACAGGTGCTGAATGATAGATGAGTAGAATCATCGCCAATGTGAGGAGGAGAGCCAGAAGAGGAAGGTCCTAGATGTGATCTAATATCCTTGATTTTTGTATCAAAGAAAAGTTCCAGCTCATTAGCAGATGGCTGCGTAGTTAGGGGTAAGGAGGTTTTTTTTAAAGAATATTTTGAGAGAGATTGAACTAGATTGAAGAGGGCGGAAGAATTACGGGTGGAAGAGATAAGTTTGGAGTAGTATTCTTTCTTGGTTTGTTGGATGGCAGTTTTATAATAAGAGGCTTTTTCCTTAAACAGGATAAGAAAATTATTGCGGCGTGTTTTATGCCATTTATGTTCTACAGAACGAAGTTGTCGGCAAAGGAGGGCAAGTTTATTGTTATACCAGGGCCCCCTGCCCTCTGGCACTTCCGCCCAAGAAGCTGAGCTGTATGCCTTCTCTTCTGCCCTGTGCCACTCTGCTTCTCAAGTCTTGTAATCTATACACTGACTACAAATATGCTTTCCTTACCTTGCATGCCCATGGGGCCATCTGGAAATATCGAGGTTTCAATACAGCCTCCGGCCACCTGATTCATCATGCTCCCCTCATTCTTGACCTCCTCGAAACCATCAAATTGCCCTCCCGTGTCTCCGTTATGCCCTGTCGAGGCTACCGTCATGTCATTGATCTCGTCTCCCGCAGCATGCCCTTGCCGACCGAACAGCCTGAGCTGCCAGCCTCTGCCCCCCTCCTTCGGCTCCTCTGTACACACACATTCCTTTTCTGGACACCCTTACACCCCAGTACACTTCTCAGGAACAGACTTGTGCCCGCACTCTTTCGGGTCAGTCTGTCCTGAAAGGGGGGTGGATACAAATATGGCCAATTCAAGTGCCAATCCAGACCCACACACTTATACTTCAAACGCAAGCACAGCAGGTACCCTCATATTCATTCCTCAACACCTGGCCCTCACGATTGTCAAAAGATGCCATGACCTGGCACACTCTGGAGAACCCGCTATGAAAATGACCTTCAAGAGATATTTCTTTAATCACCTTGACCAGCTAGTCCGGAATATGGTCCGACAGTCTGTTCTAGAACAAATCCCCCAATCAGACGACTACCACTTACTGGACACCAACTCATTGGAACATATCCGATGCAGGTTCTGTCTGTAGGCTTCACCCACATGCCCTCCTTCACAGACACCCTGACTAGATGGGTCGAAGCCTTTCTTACTCATACTGAACGCGCCAGGGAAGTAACCAAACACATCCTGAATTATATAATTCCGCGCTTCGGTCTCCCCGTTTCCATAGGCAGCAACAACATTGCTGAAGTCATCCAACAAACTGCTCAGGCCCTCCAAATTGAATGAAAATTACATGCTGCTTACCACCCCCAGAGCTGAAAGGATGAACAGAACCCTTAAGACTCTTCTCACCAAACAAATTGAAGGAACTAATATGCCCTGGCCTCTCCTGTTGCCTTCCATTCTTTTTCAGATCAGGTGTACCCTGTCAAAATCCACTGGACTGTCCCCATTTGAGCTCATGTTTGGCCGCACACTGCCCATCGTGAACCCAGACCCTGATTATTTTACTACTCTGGGATCAGATATCCTCCAGAGCCACATCCAATCCTTAGCTAAGGCCCTTCAAGAACTCCACAAATGGGTCTTGAAGAGGGCCCCATAACCGAGAGCTATGCACGCTCATGGGTATGTCCCTGGAAATACAGTGTGGCTAAAGCTTGGAAGTCAGACTCCCTGAAACCTAAATAGATAGGTCCTTTTACTGTCCTAATTTCTTCTCTTACAGTTGTCAAGGTATCCGGACACGAAACTTGGTTCCACTACAACACGGATCTTCAGCTGAAGCTTTCTAAGACCTCAAAATGTTCTGAATATTTACCACTGTACTTAGCAGGTGTTCTGAATATAACTCTTTACAAGTCTGAGTGTAACTGACAGCCTGTGGTTTATCGCTGCCTCCAGCTAGTGCCTTCAGCAAGTGCCTTGAGTATAACTGTTTGAGATTTTCTAAGTTGTGCCTGAAAGAAAAATGAGCTTCCTATGTTAGCATTGTAGGTGCCTTTTGTCTTATATATCTGATATTTGTGTTGCCCTCACTGCCTTATGTTTCTTTCTTCTGTATTTCTTTCCTATTGTACTAGGGGATCAGTCACTGTCCTTTACCCCTTATAAATTGTGCCTTTCTCAGGTCCGTAATGGGGATAATAATAATAATAATAATTTATTTCTTATATACCGCTATACCGTGAAGTTCGAAGCGGTTTATAATAAAGATACATTTAGTCAGTACATGGGATGCAAGTGGTACATTAAAGATTCATTTTGTCAGTACATGGGATACAAGTGGGTTACAGTAAAGGTATTTTTTGTCAGTAAATAGGATGCAAGTGGGTTACAATACAAGTGGTTTACTATCAAGGTGCATTTTGTCAGTGTATGGGATACAGGTGGGTTACCATAAAGATACATTTAGTCAGTACATGGGTTACAATAAAGATACGTTTTGTCAGTACATGGGGTGCAGATGGGTTACAATAAAGATACATTATGTCAGTACATGAGATTCAAGGTGGAAAGTATAATTAGTTTTGGGCCTTGGAATTAGTGGGCGAGGTGGAAGGATCATGGCGAGGAAGAGTTGGGTATGGGAATTTAGAATTTGTTAAACAGTCGAGTTTTCAGGGATTTTATAAAATCTGCGTATGTAGTGGCCTCAAGTATGGGCTTTCCAAGCCATGTGTTCAGCCTAGCTGCCTGGAATGATAACTAAACTAAACTAACTAAACTAAGCCTTAAGTTTATATACCGCATCATCTCCACGGCAGTGGAGCTCGACACGGTTTACAAAGCTTAAAAATATGAGAGAAGAGAGGAGAAAGATTTACAAGAGCATTTGAAAAGAGGGGATGTAAACAGAAGAAGAGATGTTATATGTTAGAGAAGAGCTAGGTTTTCAGCTGCTTCCGGAACAGTTGGAGGGAGCCCAGGTTCCGCAGCGGGACAGTGAGATCGTTCCAAAGGCCCGTGATTTTGGAGAGGAGGGATCTTCCCAGTCTACCTGCGTGGAGGATGCCATGCAGAGAGGGGAAGGATAGTTTATGTCTGTGGGCTGATCTGGTGGTAGCAGGCGTCAGGGTGAGGAAGGATAGAGGGATTAGGGGCGGAAGGATGCCGTGAATGATCTTGAAAGCCAGGCAAGAGCACTTGAAATGAATTCTGGAAAGTACTGGGAGCCAGTGAAGATTGGTAAGTAGTGGGGAGACGTGATCAAATTTGCATTTGGCAAAAATCAGTTTGGCTGCAGTATTCTGGAAAAGCTGGAGTCTGGGAAGACTTTTTTTTGTTAGGCATAAATAAATGGCATTACAGTAATCGAGTTTGGATAGGATGATGGATTGTACAAGGACGGTAAAGTGTTTTACCATTCTATCTAGAAACTTTTTGTATTGGTAAGATTTCAAGGAGGGGCAATTAAATAGGTTTGTTCTGCGAGTGCTCTTGTTGGACTCGTTGGGGGAGAACTGGGAGATTAGGTAAGCTGGAAGAATCCCAAAAACAGCTTTGTAGCAAAAACAAGCAAACTTGAAGAGGAAAATGGATTCTGCGGGTAGCCAGTGGAGTTTCTGATAATAAGGGGAAATGTGTTCCCATTTTTTTAAACCGTGGATTAGTCGGATCGCAGTGTTCTGAATTAATCTCAGCTTGTTGAGGTTCTTTATATAAGCTCCTAGGTATATGATGTTACTGTAATCTAGGGTGCTTAAGATGGATGATTGTACTAGTAAACGGAAGGACTTTTCATCAAATAATTTTTTAATAGTGCGAAGTTTCCAGAGGACCGAAAGAACTGGCCCTCCTTTACCGTACCCAATTTAAGTGCCCCTCAGTCCCTTTGCCTGATGTTTGTTTGCATGACAGAGTTACGTTCAGAAAGTGTCAAACATCGGAGGGTATTATCTGTTTCCAACCTACCGGTGATAAAGTTGAAAAGTGGGCGGAAACTGCATTGATAATGTTGAAGGCCCACTCATCAACCAGACTCTTATTGCAGACCCTACTCGTCCAGTGTCTTTGTATTTTGATACATGTGTGTTATTTGATGTTGCTCAAGGTCATGGTACTACCCCTAATACAGTTTTGTGTGGCTCCCTAGATTGGCAGCTAAGTATTGGAGCTAAGATTGGCAGCTAAGATTGGAGAGACAGTTGAGGAAGGGAAGATCTGCCATCGTGGTGGGAGACTCAATCCTGAGAGGAGTGGACAGTCACATAGCTGGAGGGAGAGAGGACCGTCTAGTGACATGTCTCCCGGGGGCAAGAACGAAGGACGTCACCGACAGAATCGAGAGGATCCTGGAAGGGGCCGAGACGGAGGAGACAGCTGTAGTAATCCATGTTGGAACCAACGACGTCAGCAGGAGGGACTACAACAGGACTGCACTAACCGATCAGTTCAGGATCCTGGGGAGGAAACTGAAACTGAGGGCAAGGAAGATAGCCTTCTCAGAGATCCTGCCAGTACCTAGAGCAGACGTAAGGAGGCAGAGCGAACTACAAGCAATAAACGGTTGGCTCAGGAGATGGTGCGATGAGGAGGGTTTCCTTTTTGCACGGAACTGGACAACTTTCCTGGGAAAGAATAAGCTCTACAAGAGAGACAGACTGCACCTGAGCACGACTGGGACAAGGATGCTGGCACGCAACGTCCAGAGTGTCATTGATTTGGCTTTAAACTGAGGAAGAGGGGAAAGCCGACAGTCGATCTGACACATCGGACAAAAGTATCAAGTAAGGATACCGAGCAGGGACATTGTAAAAGAGGGCTGGGGACTGAATGGGAACTTTTGGGAAAAGGACCTAAGGATACAACACAGGGGCCCAGGGCCATGGACATAGAGCAAGGACATTGTAAAAAAGGGATCGGGACTGAGAGGGAACTTTTGGAAAAAGAATCTAAGGACGCAATGCAGGGGACCCGGGCCAAAGATATTGAGCAAGGACACTGTAAAAGAGGGCTCAGGTCTGAGTGGGAACTTTTTGAAAAAGGACCTAAGGGAGAATTGCAGGGGTCTTGTGCACAAATAAAACTGGCAAGCAGCACTAATAGAGAACAACGGAATCCAGAGGGACAACCAAAAACAGGGGAACAGGTTGAGGACGAAACAGACACACCACAGGAGGAGGATGACCGAGACGAGGCTTGGGGTCTGGCAACTCACGAGGGGGCCAGGAGCACCAAACCACGAGGAAAAACAGCAAGAAAGGCGAACAAACGGGACTTACTTTGCCTATACACTAATGCTAGGAGCCTAAGGGCTAAAATGGGAGAGCTGGAAATCCTAGCCAGCAAAAAGGGCCTAGACATAATTGGAGTCACAGAAACGTGGTGGACTGATGACAATGAATGGGATGTGGCTTTACCAGGATTCAAACTCTACAGAAGAGATAGGTCACACAAAAAGGGTGGAGGAATAGCGCTATATATAAAAGATTCCATACCTTCAACCAGAATGGAAACAACAGTAAGGGCGGACGACTTGGAATCACTATGGGTTAAGCTACCAGGAGGAACTGGAGCAGACATAAAATTGGGTCTGTACTATCGCCCACCTGGACAAATGAAAGAAATCGACCAGGATCTGGAGGCTGAACTGAGGCAGGTATGCAAAAGCGGAAGTGTGGTGGTGATGGGAGACTTCAACTACCCGGGAATAAACTGGAGTATTGGGCACTCAAACTGCATGAGGGAGACCAAATTCCTGGAGGTCACGAGGGATTGTTTCATGGAACAGCTGGTCACGGAACCAACACGGGGTGATGCCACTCTTGACCTAATCCTCAACGGACTAGGGGGACCCGCTAAGGAGGTGGCGGTACTAGCCCCACTAGGAAACAGCAATCACAACACGATCCAGTACAGGCTAGAAATTGGATCATCAAAGGTGAAAAGAACTACAACGACTGCACTTAACTTCAAAAAAGGGAATTATGATGTCATGAGGAAAATGGTGGGAAAGAAACTCAACGACAGCGCAAGGAAGATGGAGTCCGTAGAAAATGCCTGGACCATACTCAAGGGCACAGTGCACGAAGCACAGAACCTGTGCATCCCCAAGTACAGGAAAGGGTGCAAAAAAAATAGAACAAAAAACCCAGTGTGGATAACAAATGCAGTGAAAAAGGCGATAAGTGACAAGAAAGCATCATTCAAAAAATGGAAAAAGGACAAAACAAAGGAGAACCAAAAGGAACACAAAAAAACACCAAAAGGAGTGTCATCGAGTAGTTAGGAAAGCAAAAAAAGAATATGAAGAGAGACTGGCAAGAAAAGCAACAAACTTCAAATCATTCTTCAGGTACGTTAAGGGGAAGCAACCAGCAAGGGAGGAAGTGGGACCCTTGGATGATGGGGACAGAAAGGGAGTGGTAAAAGAGGAAAAGGAGATAGCTGACAGGCTAAATAAGTTCTTCACGTCAGTTTTCACGAGGGAGGACACAACCAACATTCCGGAGCCCGAGGAGATCGTAAAAGGAGAGCAGGATGAAAATTTGGTCCAGCTAGAGGTGAGCAAGGTAGATGTCCTCAGGCAGATAGACAGGCTAAAGAGCAACAAATCGCCAGGTCCGGATGGCATTCAACCAAGGGTACTCAAGGAACTAAGGAACAAAATAGCTGAGCCACTTCGACAAATATTCAACCTATCCCTAAAAACTGGAGAGATTTCGGAAGACTGGAAAATAGCAAATGTCACGCCCATCTTCAAGAAAGGCTCAAGGGAGACCCAGGAAACTACAGGCCGGTGAGCTTGACCTCGGTCCCGGGAAAGATGACGGAAGCACTGATTAAAGACAGCATCTGGGAACACATCAACAACTATGGGCAGCTAAAGTCGAGCCAGCATGGCTTCTGCAAGGGCAGGTCATGCCTCACGAACTTATTATACTTCTTTGAGGGGGTAACCAGCCAGGTGGATAAAGGTGAATCCATAGATATCATTTACCTTGACTTCCAAAAAGCCTTCGACAAGTTGCCACACGAAAGACTACTAAGGAAGCTGTGGAACCATGGGGTGCAAGGGGAGGTCCACCGATGGATCAAAAACTGGCTGGCGGACAGGAAACAGAGGGTTGGAGTAAAGGGACATTACTCAGACTGGCAATGGGTCACGAGCGGAGTTCCACAGGGGTCGATGCTGGGACCGCTCCTATTCAATATATTCATTAACGACCTGGAAGCAGGAACAAAATGCGAGGTTATTAAATTTGCGGATGACACCAAACTATATCGCAAGGTCAATAACATGGAGGACTGCGAAGATCTCCAAAAAGATCTGACAACACTGGAAAAATGGGCCAAAAAGTGGCAAATGAGTTTCAACATAGGGAAATGCAAGGTCATGTATATAGGGGAAAAAAACCCGATGTTCACTTACAAAATGGGGGGATCAGCGCTAGGGGTGAGTGACCTTGAAAGAGACCTGGGAGTGATGATAGACACAACATTGAAGGCGTCGGTGCAGTGTGCCACGGCCTCAAGGAAAGCAAACAGAATGTTGGGTATCATTAAGAAGGGTATCACGACCAGGACAAAGGAAGTCATCCTGCCACTGTATCGTGCTATGGTGCGCCCGCACCTAGAGTACTGTGTTCAGTTATGGTCGCCGTACCTCAAGAAGGACATGGAGGTACTTGAGAGGGTCCAGAGAAGAGCAACTAAGCTAATAAAGGGTATGGAGGACCTCTCATATACTGACAACTGAAAAAGCTAGGGCTTTTCTCCCTGGAAAAGCGGAGACTTAGAAGAGACATGATAGAAACCTTCAAGATCATGAAGGGCATAGAAAAAATAGACAGGGACAGATTTTTCAAATTAAGGGGATCAATAAGTACAAGGGGGAACTCAGAGAAATTGAAACGGGAGAGGTTTAGAACAAACGCCAGGAAGTTCTTTTTCACACAGAGGGTGGTGGATACATGGAACGTGCTACCAGAGGATGTGATAAATAGGAGCATGCTACAGGGGTTCAAAGAAGCTTTGGATAGGTACTTGGAAGACAAAGGGATTGAGGGGTACAGATAAGAGTAAAGATAGATTATAAGGATGGGATTAGAGGTAGGTTACAAAATTAATCAGGGACCACTGTTCAGGCATTAGGCCTGATGGGCCGCCACGGGAGCAGACCGCTGAGCAAGATGGACCTCTGGTCTGACTCAGCGGGGGCAACTTCTTATGTTCTTATGCATAACCTGATACCACTAATGGTGGAGCCTGTCCTTTATGGGAATGTGTCTCGTGGGCTACACAAATATCCCCCTAATACCCCCTCTGCCTCCCTTACTTTAGGACCTAGCCCTGGCCCCTTGTGTACTACAGGTTTCTGCAGTCCCATGGTTTTCACTATCACTGACCCACATAACTGGAAAGCCAATGTCCAGGTCTAGAAGGCCAGAGGCCGCATGGCATTGTATATTGATGGTAAAAGGCGAGACCCGGGTACTGTTGTATATATCCGTATTGTATCCCACCCACATGCTCCTGTCCATCACTCTGTGGTGTTTCCCCAGTTTTATGAAATTATAATAGTAGAAATTGATATTCCTGTAATCACCAGAAATCTGTTTATACAGTTTGCTGAAACTATAGGCCAGACTCTTAATGCTAGTAATTGTTTTGTGTGTGGAGGGACCATGGGAAAACAGTAGCCATGGGAGGGAAAGCAGCTGGACATGTTAAACCTGACTTCACAGAACCTCACTTTCACGTCAGGTCCACGACCTTCACGATGGGCCTTGTGAACCTCCATTGTTGCTTCCCACTGTCTTCAACGTATTGGACCCCCCTCTTCAACGTCCAGGTTGGATACCTCAAGTGTTCATCTCTCTGGTCTTTTAACACCTTGACTGTTGCCTGGCCTGACAATAACACCTCCAATTTGTCAGGTCTGAGTAAACGATGGTCAGCTCCTGATGGTTGATATTGGCTCTGTGGTCTGTTTGCTTACTCTTGGTTGCCTGCTAACTGGACTGGTGCATGTGTACTTGGCATGATCTGTCCCAGCTTCTTCCTGTTACTGTTGGTGAACACCTGGGAGCCCCTGTATTCTACACCAGGGGTCGCGAAAAGTGGTCTACTTCCACTAATTCCTTTCAAATAGGCGAAAGGGTGATGACTGGCCTGCAGAATGGATCATCGCTGCTTATGGACCTGCTACTTGGGCCGAAGATGGCTGCTATGGTTATCGGACCCCTATCATTCACTTGCAGGCTGTTCTTTAACTCATTATCAATGAAACAGCTCATGCATTGGCTACCATTGGCAAGGCCAATTCTAAAATGTGCACTGCTATCTATAAGAACCGCCTAGTTCTAGATTACTTACTGGCGGCAGAATGTGGTGTCTATGGCAAATTCAACCTCTTCAACTGCTGCCTTGAACTTGATGACGATGGTAAAGTGATCGAGGAAGTTGTGGATCGTATCGCCTAACTGGCTCATGTTCCTGTTCAGACCTGGCGTGGCCTTACCACAGACTGGCTCTCTGACACCTTCAGTTCCTGGTTGTCCTCTGGTTCAGCAATGAAGACTATCTTGCTGGTTGCTGCCCTGTCTTCTGTGCTCCTTTGCTGCCTGCCCTGTGTGGTCTCTATAGCCATAAAGCTGCTCCACAGAACTGTTGACTCTGCTGTTAACCGTTCCACTGCTGCTATGGCCCTTGCGCTCCCCCAGTATTGACCAGTCCCTACAACTGATCCTGACCTTCCACCTTTTTGAACTTGATCAAGCGCATCTCCTTCTTCCTTCATTCGACTAGCCTGAAAGGGGGGACTGAAGGAGTTTGGGACTGTTTTCTTGAGTCTTGAACTCAGTTTTCTCTTTAATAAAATGCTGAATTATGTTTAATTGTAGACCTAACTTATCTCATGTTCTAGCCTGCCTGCACTGGGTGTTTTAGCTTGGGCATTTTAGCTTCTTATGGTTATCTCAGTATACACGATATTGTATTCCGCCCTTCTGGACATGTAACAGAAAAACTGCAAGGCTTAGATAAGTAACCTGCTAGTGTGAGCTTAGGACCAATGATTGTTAAGAAAAGTAACACGTGAGAAGTTTTTCTAGCATTCAGTTGTATAGCCAGAAAAATGAATAAATATCACTGTAACTTCCTGGTTTCAGGACTTCTGAAGCTGCCAACTTGGTGCTCGGGAGTCGCATATATGCTGAATAAACCCTGTTGCTTTCTTCAAGTCTCTGATTATTGTGTCTGAGTGACCTTTTAGTGGAATAGGTAGATGTGAGTCACTTGTTTACTCTTTCCAAAAATATTAGGACTAGGGGACAAGTAATGAAGCTACTAGGTAGTAGATTTAAAACAAACTGAAGAAAATATTTCTTCAACCAATGTGTAATTAAACTCTGGAATTCATTGCCAGAGAATGTGATGAAAGTTAGCTTAGCAGGATTTATAAAAGGTTTGAATAACTTCCTAAAAAGGAAATCCACTGCTTATACCTAGGATAAGCAGCATAAAATCTGTTTTACTTTTTGAGATCTTGTCAGATACTTCTGCCTGTGTTGGCCACTGTTGGAAACAGGATACTGGGATTCATGGACCTGTTTTAATACGTTGATGTTTATTTAAGATTTGATATAATGCTCCTGCATTTTACTGACCTAAGCGGTTTACAATATATCAAACTAAAATGGAATTAGGTACTTGAGAAAAACTATCTGTCCCGAAGGCTCACACTCTAGGTAAAGTGCCTGATTACAGTACCTGTAATACATTTCTAAGATCAAAAATCAAAGAAATAGAAAATAGAAATAATGAATGATAAAAAATTTAAAATAAAATAAAACAACTTTAAGAGAAAGAAAAGTCTCTGAGGCGGCTTGATAGTAAGTTCAGTCTCCAGAACCAGGTCAACCTGCCGCCACCTAAGAAGCAGGACCAGGAACCACGCCAATGAAGACCACCATGACACCAGTCACCAGACAGGCAAGGCCAGGCGCCGCCGATAGCAGAGTCCTGAAGTGAAGTTCAGTTTCACTTCAATGTGTCCAACAACGCAGCTGCAGGAGTGCAAGTCTGCCAAGGAGAGGGGGAGAGAGAGCAGGCCACAGGAGATCCTCTGACGCCATCATCAATCCACTGCTGGTGACCACATCGGGGCCATGCTGCATCGCACCGATGGCTTCCCCCTTCTGCTGCTGGACAAGAGCCCGGACAGGGAAAACTGTGTTGAACCAGCTGATAGAATCCCCAGGAAGAACAGCATTTGGGAGAACCTTGGTGTGCTTTTTCTCAAGTGACTTGGCAACAGTCAATTGGCACCTTAGAATATGGCAGTTCTTATCTAGGCAACCCTTGTGTTTAATCCCACACATTCTTTAGTTCTTTCATTGTTTTTCCCTACCATCTGAAGAACATCCTGAAAGGCTCATAAAAGCCTTCTGAGCTCTGTGCTCCAGCCAACTGACTGGCCTCCGCACTTCTACCTCTGGTCTGAGACCCTGAGCACAGTACTGCTAGTAATATACCTATCCCAAGAGGTTAGCATCTGTGAACACTATCATCCATTGCGGGGACCCCAAAGGAGTTCCTTGGCAAAGATGGGCATTTTTGCAGCCATCAGCTCATGTTGGACTTTGTGAGAGCCAGGAAGACAACACTAGTAATTCTGGAACACTGGAGACCACCACAACTGAGAGGAAAATTGCAGAGGCCTAGGGTACCACATCCAATGTTGCCACATTCAATCCCAGGACCTGGACATAGCCCCATACCCTTGGATTTGAAAGAGTGAACCTTTGACTGAATCTTGTTCCTGCAGAGATCCAGAAGGAACACCCTGCCAGGGCATGTATTGAAATGCACCCCCAGATACTTCAGGCTCTGGGACAGCAACAACTGACTTTTGGCAAAACTGATAATACAACCAGAGAGGTTACTCACATACTCTCTTGATAAGAATAAGACCTATCAGACAATCATCCAGATAAGGATGCACCTTCTCTGCGGAGGAAGGCCACCACCACCATAACTTTGGAGAAGATTCATGGAGCTTAAGAGAGGCCAAACAGCAGGACCTAAAACTGAAAATGCCTTCCTAGTCTTCCCAGTATACCAAACTGCAAGAACCGCTGGTGTGGAGGCCAAACAGGGATGTGGAATAAGATTTCTTGAGATCCAAGGATATATAGAACTTCTGAGGCCAAACCACCAGATCTAGAACTGGACTAAATGCATAACCCTTTTCTGGGGATCACAAAGTAAATAGAATAATGTCCTGTGCCTTGTTCACAAGCGGGAACTGGAACTAATACATCTGTAAGGTGGAAAACATCATGCCATTACTTCAGCGAAGATTTGAATTTGGACTGCAATAAAAAAAAATCTGTAGCCTTCTCTGATAACATCCAGGATCTATTGGTCTGACGTAATCTTGGTCCACTCTTTGTAAAATCTCCCAAGGCAGCCCCCAACCAGCGGAAGAGAAGAGTAGACCAGAAACCTGGCATTGTGAAGAACAGGGGGCTGCAGATGGTCAACCAGACTAAGCTGTACTTATCTGAGTGAAAAGACTGTTTTTATTGGTACCTCGGCTTCTGGTAGGCCTGGGAGCATGCAGGCCTATACCCCATGGAATCCTTAAAACACAAACATGACTAAGATGACTGAAATGAAAGATTAGGTTTTCACCTTCGATAATCTTCTTTCTGTTATTCCCTGGAGGATTCAATATGCTAGGTGTTCAATACCTTCCCACAATCTGGGAGTTGTAGAAATCCAAACACTTTTCTGAGCACAAGCTCCTCCCACCTTAGAGAGAGATAGAACAACCTACAGTTCAGTTCCAAAGCCAAGCAACATACCTGAACATAACTATGATCAGCAAGGGGGTACTGTGGAAGCTCCCCAGCAACATAAACAATTTGTGAACGGGTCTGCTCTTCAAAACATGAAAACAACCAATAAACAGGCACAAAATAACACAGAAAAATATTGGGGAACAATATAGAACTAACCTGCTGTGTTCAATGACCAGGGCAAGCATGGCTCCTCCCATGTGTCTCTCAATAACTATGGACTTTTCCTAAAGGAAATTGTCCAAACCCTTCTTAAAACCAGCTACGCTCTCCGCTCTTACCACAGCCTCTAACAATATGTTCCAGAGCTTAACTATTCTCTGAGTGAAAAACTATTTCCTCCTATTAGATTTAAAAGTAACTTCATTGAGCGTCCCCTAGTCTTTGCAATTTTTGACAGAGTGAAAAAAATTGATCCTCTTGTACCCGTTCTATTCCATTCAGGATTTTGTAGACTTCAATTATATCTCCCCTCAGCCATCTCTTATCCAAGCTGAAGAGCCCTAATCTTTTTAGTCTTTCCTCGTATGAGAGGAGTTCCATCCCCTTTATCATCTTGGTTGCTCTTCTTTGAACCTTTTCTAATGCTGTTATATCTTTCTTGAGATAAGGAGACCAGAATTGGGAGGGAGGCCACAGCTAAACCCTTAGCTAAGCCTGCCTGAAAAAACCCCAGGACCACTGAAATGGGAGCACGCTCAGGCTCAACCCGGTTCTTAGCACACCACTGTTAGGAAGCCTTCCAGACTTAGGTATAAGAAGCCATTAGTAACACAGTAACATAGTAAATGACGGCAGATAAAGACCTGAATGCTCCATCCAGTCTGCTCAACTTTACCCTCTCTTTAAATTACTAATTTAATTTACATTTTCCTTTTTCTTAGCTATTTCTTGGCCAGTACTTTCTTTAGTTTCTGTCTAAACCATCCCTTAGAAGCCCGCCCCCAGCCCATCCTCAACCAAATGGCCATATATGGACACAGACCATGCAAGTCTGACTAGTACTGGCCTTAGTTCTTCAATATATACCATTATTTTCTGATTAGAAATCCTGTGTGTTCATCCCACGCACTTTTGAATGTCACTGTTTTTCTCTCCACCATCTCTTCTGTTAGAATATGCCTTGACAAAAAAGGAAACTATTTTCAAGCAAGAAAGTAAGCTACAGATCCATCTGGAAATCATGACCTTGAAGGCGGGAGTGCCCCGCTTAACTGAATGGGTCAGCACAAACAAATGGTCAGAGAGACGAAATTCATTGGTGACCAAGTAATGCAGAACTCTGCGCACATCCAGTTTCTTCAACAGGTGGTCCTGTGACTTGGAACCTGTCAGTTGAAAGGCAGGTATGCACACTTGAAACTTCCTGATTGACATGGAAAACCAAAACAACTTTCGGCAAGAAGGAAGGAACTGTCTAAAGGAAAACCCTGTCTCCAAAATACGGAGGAAAGGGTCCTTGCAAGAGAAAGCCTGCAGTTCCAAAACACAACACGTTGATGTAATGGTGATCAGAAAAACGGTCTTGAACATCAAGTCCAAGAGGGTAGCATCTCGAATGGGCTCAACAGGAGCCTTAGTAAGGCTAGACCAGGGATGCCCACACTTTTTTGGCTTGCAAGCTACTTTTAAAATGACCAAGTCAAAATGATCTACCAACAATAAAATTTTTAAAAAAACAAAGCACATTGTACGCAGAGAAAATGTTAATTATCATTTGTATTCAGGGTTTTTATCAGAGGTCAAGGCAGATGACTTTAAAATATGCAATGTCACCTCAGTAACAACTGTACAAAAATATACCATACTCCCTTCTCTTTTACTAAACCGCGATAGTGGATTTTAGCACAGGAAGCTGCGCTGAATGCCCTGCGCTGCTCTCGATGCTCATAGGCTCCCTGCACTAAAAACCGCTATTGTCAGGGCAGGATTAATATGTCGAGGGCCCCTAGGCTCACAAGTCCACTGGGCCCCTTGCCCCACCCACCCCGCCCCATCCCTCCCTCATTTGTTTACCCTTTTTTTTTACTTCTTTATTTTCACTTGATTTCTCTTTTTATTTTCTTTTGTTTTAAAATTCAAAACAACAAAGATTAGCATACCAATGTTAGTGTACAGTTTTTCTTCTATGCAGCCTCCAAACATCTCTGAACAAGTCCCCCTTTCCTAGAGGAAGAGATCTTCAGCTGGCAGGGCTTTGTGAAGCCCACCAATTTATATTTTGCATTTAGGTAGAAGGCATGGGGCATGGCAGGAAGAAAATTTAGTGCCTGCCATTTTATTGGACTAATACATTTCTCAATTAGCTTTCAGAGGTGTTGTTACAGTATCCCTGTCCTGACCTAAGGAAGGGAGTTTTGGTCTCTGAATTAGTTAAAAAAAAAATAAAAAAATATTAAAATTAGGCCAATAAAAAGGATCACCTTATTTCCATTTTCTATTAATAAACAATTAAATAAATAAAACAAAGATTTTTTTTTCTACCTTTCTCTGGTTTCTGCTTTCCTCATCTTCTCATCATTCTCTTTTTTCCATCCACTGTCTGCCCTCTCTCTGCCTCTTCTACATGGCAAGTGCTCTTTTTCTATGTCTGCTTCTCCCTTCCATCTCTCCCTCCCCCTCCCACCTCCCATCAGTCTGGTATCTATCTACTTCTCTCCGCTTCCCCAATGGTGTGGCATCTGTGTTCTTCCCTTCCATCCTTCCCTCCCAGCAGATTTTAGCATCTCTCTCTCTCTTCCTTTCTTCCACTCAGATCTGGTATCTGTCATCTTTCTCCTTTCCTCCTCCCAGGTCTGGTATCTGTCTCCTCCTGCTTCCCCCATGCTCTGGCATCTTTCTCTCCTCTCTCTTCCTCCTTTTATTCTCTGGTCTTCCTTCTCAATTTATTTTCTACCTTTGTCTAAATTCTTTCTTACTATTCAGTCCTCAATTTCCCTCTTTCATTGTGTCTATCTACAGGTTGCGACCTCTTTCCCTCACCCCTTCCAGTATCTAACTCTATCTTCTTCCCCCAATCCAGCATGTGCCTTTTTTTCTCTCTCATCCTCACTTCCTTCCAGCATCTGTTCCCCTCTCTCATCCCCCCTTTCATTCAATATCTTTCCCCCCTTCCATTCAGCGTCTGTGCCCCTCACCCCTACACTTCCATTCAGTGTCTGTGCCCCTCTCTCACCTCCCCTTCCACCTCCCCTCTTTCAATCATCATCTGTCCTCCTAAACCTAAAGCACCTCTTCCTGTTATTGGACCATCTCCCTCCCTTCCCCTCACCTTCGCTGATGCTTTCTAAAAGCGAAGTTCTCTCTCTTAGACCGGCCATGACGAGGAAGCCGTTATCATAAGTAGTGGGGTAATGGTGGAGAGCATGGGGCAGAGGTCGGAACTAGATCTTGAATATCCCTGGCTCACTCCATCTCTCTCCTCCTGGCGTTGGCTTGGGCTCTGTCCACCTGGTGCTGTGGAGACTGATATAATTGCAAGCAAGAGGAAGTAAGCAGCTGCCGGACCAAACCCCAAGCAATCACCCTCCCCCCCACCCCTCATGGCCATCGCCGCCGCGGAAACTAAACTCCAGGACCACACTCCAGCAAACCTGTCCCTCCTCTCTTCGAGTGAGATCACGAACAGGAACTATCCCACCAGGGAATACAGGCTGCACTGGAAGAGCAGCTACTGCGCTGCTGCCCACGTTGTATTTACACACCGTCTTTCGCGAACATTTCCAGTTACTCGAGAAAAGCACATTTAAAATAAGTTGTACCCACGCACTCCCCCAAAGCTTTTTCTCTGATGCAACTTCTGGTTTCTGTAAGATCGCATCAGAGGAGAAGCTTTGCGGCAGCCATGCGCATGCAACTAGTGAATGCCCCTCTGGATGCCACGAAGGTGAGGGGAAGAGATGCCCGGACAGCTACCCTCTTTGCCTTTCCCTAACTCTGGTGGGCCCCCCTGATGTTTTCGGGCCTGAGGCACGTGCCTACCCGGCCTACCCTTTAATCCGGCCCTTGCTATTGCGGTTTAGTTAAAGAGGGCTATAGTGCAAAATATAGACAGCAGATATAAATTCTCAGAACGTACATATTTTGATCACTAAATTGAAAAAAATCATTTTCCCTACCTTTTTGTCTGGTGATTTCATGAGTCTCTGTTTGCACTTCCTTCTTCTGTAAAGCCAATATTTCTTTCTTTCTGCCGTTCTTTCTCTCTCCCCCTGCCCCCCCTTTCTTTCTGCCTTTCTTTCTCTCTTCCCCTGCCCCCTATTTATTTCTGCCTTTCTTTCTCTCTCCCTGGCCCCCCTTTCTTTCTGCCTTTCTCTCTCCCCCTGCCCCCCCAAGCCATTGTGCCGATTTCTCTACTTCCCCAATTATTTCCCTACCCCCAAGCCACCAACGCAATTTATCCCTGCTGCTTCCCCAAGCCAGGCCTGGCACGTAAAGCGCCGGGCCCACAAGACTTCACTTCCAATGTCAATTCTAACATAGGGGAGGAAGTTCCAGGCCAGCCAGGCAGCGATTGGCTGGCCCAGAACTTCCTCTCCAACGTCAGAATTGACATCGGAGGTGAAGTTCTGCAAGTCTGGCGCTTCTACACACCAGGCCTGGCTTGGGGAAGCAGCAGGGAGAAAAAGATCACAAAGGCAACGCGATCGACTCGCGGTTGCCTTTGCAATCTACTGGTTCGCGTTCGACCATTTGGGCACCCCTGGGCTAGAAGACAATACCAAGCTAAGGTCCCAGGAAGGGAAAGGATGCTTAACTGGCAGTTGGACATGAAGAGCCCCCTTCAAGAATCTAGTCACATCAGGATGAGACGCCAAGAAAGACAGACGCTCCCAGGATCTAAAAACAGGAGAGCCCGGCCACTTGGACCAGACGAGAAGCCACAGTAAGGACTTTATCCAAACCAGCCTGAAGAAAGGTGAGAATTAGCGAGATCAGAGCACCAACAGTGTTGGAAGGCCTTCCACGCCTTAGTGTAAGCCGACACTGTAGACAACTTCTTAGACTTCAGAAGAGTATCAACAACCAGGGCAGAATATCTTTTATGCTCTAAGGCTGCATGCTCAAGAGCCATGCAGTAAGAGCAAAATGGCAAAGATCCTCCATGGATACCGGACCCTGCATGAAAAAGTCTTGATAGATGCTCAGCCGAAGGCTGCAACCCTTGCGCAGCCTGATCAGAGCTGCGTACCATAGTCTGCGAGGCCAATCTGGAACCACCATAATAACGCGGCCCTAATGAGCCGCGATCCTCCGATTGACTCAGCCAATCATCAGGCAAAAAGGAAAAAGATACAAGAGAATCTCCTGAGGCCATGGTTGCACCAGAGCATCAATCCCTTCACTTTCGGGCTCGGATCTTCAACTGAAGAAGCAATTTGCTTTCTTGTTCTTTGCCAAGGCCATGAGGTCGAAGAGGGGTCTCACCCAGCACCCCACTATCGCTTGGAATGTCTCTGGAGACAGAACCCACTCACCTGGATCCAGAATCTGTCTGCTGAGGAAGTCTGCTTGAATGTTGTCTATTCCCGCTCCCATGCGCTACTATCAGCGCTAGGAGATGACACTCTGCCCAAAGAATATATGGCAGATACATTGTATGATCTCCTGAGAGTTTTGGAAAAGGTGTCGGTGTACTACATGTTTTTTAACACAACACCACCCCTCACTGACAGAGATGCGATTACGCTTAGTCACCTGCTCTACCAAGGAATTCACACTGGGCTGAAACAAAAGCTGCTGATACTCCTGTGCTACAGGATACAAGCAGGACATAGCTCTAGCAATTTTCAGAGAATCCTCCAAGGAATCGAACTGCTCCAAAACCAGAACACTCATATCAGGGTGCCAGAGGAAGGTAGCTGACTACGAGCATAAACCTCATAGTAATTTCAATTCCTGCAATGACTCAGAAATGAGGTCTGGCAGTGCCGCAAACTTAAAGGTCTGGACTGGCAGGGCCACGAACTTAAAGAAGCGCAAGACAGTAGAATCTGACAGGGTGGACCTTCAAGACTCATATGCCTTTCTACTAGAAAGAAGACTATCAAGGTACAAACCTAATCTTCCCTTCTAATGCAAAAGGCATATGAGCCTTGAACTAGTGGGACATACCAAAGCAGTCCTCTGAGTATAGGATGAGAGAGATGAGCCTGCTGCCAGGACTGAGGACCCCAAAAGGGTGTTCATTCATGTTGCCAAATCTATCTGTAAACTTTGTAAAAGTATGATGGGAAGATCACTTAGCCACCCTATAAATCTCTTCAGGTGGAACTGCCCGAGACTTTGCCTATGAGAAAGCCACACTCCTCATAAGAATGTGCTCTCTAAAAAATCATTGGTCGTTTACCAATCTCAATATACTCTGAAGAAACAGTCATATGAATCCATCTTGAAACGGGAGCTGTAGAAGCCGGTCTCCCCAGATGGCTAAGACTCATTAGAACAAAAAGATGATTTGAAAAATGAAAATCATTTGTCACCTTGAGATAACGGAGAAGGACTCTCCTGACATCTCTTTGAACCACTGGTATGGAACAAGGTAGCCGGATTTCCTGATTTATGTGGAAGACTGAAATCGCCTTTGGTAGAACGGAAGGTACAATGCAGAGGGAGATCCCAGCTTCTGTAAATCTGAGGCAAGGCTCTCTGCACGACAGACCCTGCAGCTCCAAGACCCTTCTCACTGAGATGATAGCTACTAGGAAAACAGTCTTATTGGTATGAGGAAACAGCAATTCTTCTTGAAGGGCTCATACAGGTCCTTATTGAGAGCATGCAAAACAATGTTAAGAGTCAAAGTGGTAAAATGGCTGTCTCACAGGAAGATGCATCTGCAAAGTACCCTTCAAAAATCTAGGTATATCAGGATAACAGGCCAAAGAAACTTTATCCAAATGAGCCCTAAATCATGAGAGGCTTGACATCTGCACTTTGAGAGAACTAACCTCCACACCCTTCTCAATGCAGTCCTGAACAAATGCCAGGACCACCGACATCAAAGCCCTACAGGGCTCCACATTCTGCTTATCACACCAGTGCTAAAACATTTTTGCCTCCCTGTCTGGTGACATATGCTACTTCTGTGATAATATCAGAAAAGACGCTAACCACTTAGCCTTCCAGGGTGTTCTCCAATGTCTTTAGCATGTGGTTTAAGAACCACGTCCTCTGAGAGGTCAACCATCAACCCTGAACTGAACACTCTTTTGTGCTTTGCTCTTGAGAATTTTCAGTTTTAGTGGAACACAGGTCTTCATTTTTCATTGTTTTTTTTGGTGTTCAATATAGTTCTGAAAGGAGAACTTTGTCTCCTTATTTGACTGTGAAATCATATTTTAATTTTGAATGTAATGACAAATGTGTATCAGTGAAATGTAATAATCCCCAATGAATGAAGAAATAATTTAATAAATCTAGATTATCATCAAGTTAGGCGTAAAAATATGTATTTTAGTGCATAAGGAGTAATAACATGATGTTGACAGAGCATTGGGAGAATCCTGAAAGCCATCTGCGGGTGGCCAGGACTATGTTGAAGATATATCCGATGGCTCCTGATTGGAGGGGGGAGGTTTGGGAGGGGGGCTCATTTCTGGGGATTAGCTCCTTGGGGCTTGGGGATTCCCAGACCGGGATTCCCAGACCAGGAGGCATAATTCCCAGTTGGTTACCTTGAAGAGGGGTTCTCTCTCTTCTTGTTCATAGAGATTAGGTGTTGGTGGGGGGGCAAATATATGTGATCGATTCCTCGGGGAGGGGCCTTTTCTACTGTAGGGGGGAATGGGGAGTCAGGGGAAATATTATTGGCAGGGGGTTAGGAATGGGAGGAGGTTGGGGGAGGGTGGGGTGAAGACCAGGAGATAGTAGCCTTGGGTCTCGATTGTGCTTACGGAGCCATGGCTCCTCTTGGGGATTTTCTTCTGCTTGGAGCTGGGGGTGTGGGGAGGCAGCTGCTGAGATGGCTTTCCCCACCTGATTTGTTTGTTCATTTTATTGCTTCACTAGTGTTCAGTTGAAATGTAGGGGGTATTTCTTCCCTGATTAGGAGATCTAAGAATCTCTGAGCCCTGCACCATCATAGAGCAGATATTGCCATCTTAGAAGAAACACATCTGGGAGAGGCAGAATGAGCAAAATTGCAGACCTGGTAGGTAAGTACTTCTGTGGCTTCTTCGGTGCAGGAGAAGAAAGGGGGAGTTATTTTATTTTGCAAAGGTCTAGTTTCTCAAATAGAATAGCAGTGGACTGATTGGGAGTGCCGCCACGTCATCTGTAGGGTGACCATAAATATAGGGCAGAGTTGTCCAACCTTTTGGCTTCCCTGGGCTGCATTGGCCAAAAAAGATTTTTCTGGGGCCGCACAAATACTAACACTAGCTGATGAGCAAAAAAAAAAGGTTGAGCAGGTCCCAAATTTGTAATCACTAATATAGAAGATGTACGTATCTAATAATAAACCTTCATTAAAGGGACACTTTGGAGAGGAACCCAAAAAAGAAGTAATATTTAACCTGACTGAGTGATCCTCCACATGCACCGCCGACAGTGGGAGCAGACACAGATTTCCGCATCCCCACTCTGATGGTTCTCCCATTCACTTCTATTACAGCTACGGTGAGCCTCTTCAGAGGTGAGTGGGGATGCTAATCAGCTGTCAGTGGTACACTTGGAGGATCGTTCAGTCAGGGTAAATATTACTGTTTTATTGGGCCTCCCACTTTGAGCTTAGGCTCCCTAAACATGAACATCTCCCCTGCTATAGCTAGTAGGGATCCCCAAGCCTCACCAACTAATGGCCACCTCCCCCTCTAACTTCCCAAGCTCTGCAGCTGGCAGCAATATTGTAGAGCTACCTTCCCTCCTCCCTGCCACCCCCCTTGGCTTTCATGCATGCATGAAAGGAATGGCAGTTTGAGGATATTGCCATTGGCTGCAAAGCTTGGAGATTTTGGGTTGCCAGACTGCAGGAAGATATCTTCAATTGGCAGGGCTTGGGAATCCCCATTAGGCTCAAGGATTTATAAATTACACTCAGGCGGGGAAAAACTTTGGTGCCCATCCACTAACTTTGGGCTCCAGTCCCTCCCCCCAAATCAGCTGTATATGACCACGCCACTGAATACAAAAATAATTGTGATATCCCAAAGCTAACATATTCCAGTTAATAAATTCAAAATAAAACAATTTTTCTACCTTGTTCTCTGAATATTTTGTTTTTCCATCATTTTGGTCCCAGTTTCTCTTTCTGCTTTTTGTCTATCTTCAACTAATTCTCTTTCCAGTGCCTGCTATCCATTTTTTCCTCCTCTTCTCTCTTGTTCCATTTTTTTCCTTATGTCTCTCTCCAACGTATTGATTTTTCCCTTTCAGCTTTCTTAACTTTTTCTTTTCTTTTTTGCCTCTGTCGATACAAAACTTGCCTTCTTTCTCACCCTTCTTCTTTTTAAATGTTCAGCTACTTCAATTCTCCATCTTCTCTCAGTCCCTAGCTCTCCCATTTCTCATCTCACTCCTTACCCAGCCTCCTTTTTCCTTAAATCTTCTCCCAATTACATTTCTACCACTGTACTTACTGCTCTCCCACTCATCTTGTCATCTCCCTTTTGACCTCATCCACATGGCTCACCACTTTCAGAATCCCTCCTCCCTCTCTACACTGGGCAGGCTATAACCCCCTGATTCTTTCTTTCCATCTCCTGCCTAGCATCTTCTTATCCCTACTCTCTTCCCTCCTGCTCTCCCATGGGCCCATCTCTCCTCCTCTATCCCCATGGTCCAACATTTTTGCTCCCTCTCTTTTCTGTTTTTCTTCTTCCTTCCCCCCTTGATGCTAAACAATGAAATGGAGGGAAAAAAAGAGAAATGCTGCATCTCTATCTGCCTTCCATCCATAGGCCTAACATTTCTCCCTCCCTCCCATCCCCAGATCCCCAGCTCTCCCTTTCTAACTAAACTAAACTAAACTAAATCTTAGGTTTGTATACCGTATCATCTCCACATTCGTGGAGCCCGGCATGGTTTACAGGAGAAGGGATGGAGAGGAACTACAATGAAAGGTAGAGGTTTACAGGAGATGGGATAGAAAGGAACTACAATGGAGGGTTAGAGGTCCAAGTATGAAGAGTTTTAGAGGGCTTAGAATGCCGGAGATGGAATAAGTATCAGATTTTTGAGAATAGCCAGGTCTTCAAATGTTTGCGGAAAAGTTGAAGAGAGCTCAGTTCCGAAGAGGGGAGGAAAGGTTGTTCCAGAGCTCGGTGATTCTGAAGGGAAGGGATGTCCCTAGTTTTCCTTTATGGGAAATGCCTCTTAACGAGGGGAAGGATAGTTTTAATTTGTGGGTGGATCTGGTGGAATTAGGGTTTGAGGAATTCCAAGAAAGAGGGATACATGGAGGGAGGATCCCATGTAGGATTTTGAAAGCTAGACAGGCGCATTTAAAGTGGACCCTGGCAATTATTGGTAGCCAGTGAAGCTTGGACAGAAGCGGGAAGACATGGTCAAATTTACTTTTTGCGAGAATCAGCTTGGCCGCGGCATTCTGGATCCGCTGGAGTCTATGAAGGCTTTTCTTAGTTAGGCTTAAGTAGATAAGAGTTGCAATAGTCTAATCTGGAGAGGATGATGGATTGGACAAGGACGGTACAATGATTTTGATGGAAACAGGATCTGACTTTCCTCAGCGAAGGCATTTCTTAGAGGCCATATTATAAGCTATGCTAGTTATAAGAAGAAAGCTAAAGATAGAGAAATCTGTCATTTGGAAACCCTCATGTGTAGGCAGTGGAGGCAATTTGGTGCCACCCATGTGGCAGATGATAGGGCCCAACTTCTTCAGACTCAATCCACACTTAATACATTGTTACACCACAAAGCTCAGAACTCTATGCTATATTACAAATATAAATTTTACAGGCATGGGGGCAAGGGTGGCAGGCCATTAGCCCATTTGGTGACGTTGGCTGAGGGTCACAAATCTATACAACGCATCAGGGATGACCAAGGAGAGGATCATATGGATACCCATTGAATTCTGGCTGTTTTTAGGGATTATTACTAGCGGCTTTATGCAGTACCAGAGGAGCCGGGTTTGGATAGCTCTATGTATCTGGAAACAGTTCCGCTTCCGAAGGTCTCTCCTTTGGACACTCGCCAGCTTAATGCCCCTATTATTAATAAGTACATAAGAATCGCTGCTGCTAGGTCAGATCAGTGGTCCATCGTGCCCAGCAGTCCGCACACGCGACAGCCCTTGGTTTAAAGACCAGTGCCCTAATTGAGCCTAGCTTTGTCTACATACTTTCTTTTTCAGCAAGAACTTGTCAAACTTTATCTTGAATCCCTGGAGGGTGTTTTCTCCTATAACAACCTCCGGAAGAGCATTCCAGTTTTCCACCACTCACTGGGTGAAGAAGAACTTCCTTACGTTTATACGGAATTTATCCCCTTTTAACTTTAGAGAATGCTCTCTCGTTCTCTCTACTGTAGAGAGGGTGAACAACCTGCCTCTATCAACTAAGTCTATTCCCTTCATTATCTTGAATTTTTCAATCATATCCCCTCTCAGTCTCCGCTTTTCAAGGGAGAAAAGGCCCAGATTTCTCTAATCTCTCACTATACCTCCAGCCCTTTAACCATTTTAGTCACTCTTCTCTGGACCCTTTTGAGTAGTACCATGTCCTTCATGTACAACAACCAGTGCTGGATGTAGTATTAAAGGTGGGGGCATACCATGGCCTGGTACAGTGGCATGATAACCTTCTCCATCTGCTCGTGATCCCCTTCTTAATCATTCCTAGCATTCTGTTCGCCCTTTTTGCCGCTGCCGCCACACATTGCGCTGATGGCTTCATCGACTTGTCGACCAGTACTCTCAGGTCTCTTTCCTGGGGGGTCTCTCTGAGTACCACACTAGACATCCTGTATTCGTGAATAAGATTTTGTTACCGCAAGTGTGCTAATGAAATCTTCGGGCCCTGACGGTTACAGGGCGGAATTCTATAAGATTCTCCGCAGTGACATTACCATGCCCCTGGCTCGCATTTTTAACCAGTGTATTGAGCAACAGATTCTGTCTCAGAGTCTTCAAGAAGCCCGTATTGTGGTGCTCCCAAAGCCAGGAAGGGATTCACGGCTACCAGGGTCCTATCAGCCTATCTCCCTACTTAACTTTGAGACCAAGCTCCTGGCAAAGGTCTTGGCAAATAGACTGGCACGGGTGTTGCCTGCTTTGATTCATGATTCTCAGGTCGGCTTTGTCAAGGGGAGGTATATTGTTCATAACCTGCAACAAATCATTGTGGCCATGGAGGCGGTGGCTCGAGATCAGAGGTCTTCTCTGATGTTTAGTTTTGATGCTGAGAAGGCCTTCAACCGCGTCCACTGGGGTTTTCTCTACGCAGTGCTCCAGATGTATGAATTTCAGGGTACTTTTGTGAACGGCATTCGTACTCTTTATCAGGACCCAAGTGCCCACCTTTGGATTAATGGCTGCTTGTCGGATTCCTTCCCTATATGTAGAGGAACTCGGCAGGCTTGCCCCTTTACGCTGGACCCCCCCCCCCCTTCTTCGAGATATTCATCTCAATCCAGAAATAGTGGGAGTATGCCTTGGTGGACATGAATTTAAAGTGGCTACCTTTGCTGGTACACTTGATGGAGCCCCAGCAATCATTGCCAATCTTATTAGAACTTATTTGGGAATACAGGAACTTCACAGGGTTTAAGCTAAACTTAGATAAATCAGAAACCATGTCTTGCCATGTCTCCCGTGGATGGTTTTTGCACAGAGAGTGGGCCCCCACCTTTCCTCTCAAATGGGAGGATGCTTCATTTCGATATTTAGGCATTGAACTTCCTAGCAGGATCACAGACCTTTATGCCATTAATATCCCCTGCCTTTTGGATGCTACTAAGATACCATTGGAGGCTTGGCATCCTCTCCTTCCTCTATAGCTTGCCAGCTGTATTAGCCTTTATAAAATGTCTCTCTTTCCCAAGTGGTTGTTTCTTCTTCAGGTGCTTCGTCTTCGGGTGTGGAAGAAAGATCTTCATTTGATTCATAAACCACTTCACAAATTCTGCTGGCCGAGCAAAAAAGCTAAACTACCTTTGTCTACTCTCTTTGTCAGTTGGGCGATGGGGGATTGGGGGATTTGGAGCTGCTGGATCTGTGGATTTGTAACGATGCTTGCCATTTGCATCATCTTTGTGACTAGTTGCGGGAGAGCCAATACTATGGTCATTTATAGTATGAACGGGCTTATCTGGAACCTTATCATTTTGCCTCTTTGCTGCAGGCCCCATTGCGTCTTCTTCCTGCTCACCTCTGCTCCAGCTGGGTGGTGCGGCCCTTAAGCGATGTGTGGCGGACGTTGGTTTTGTGCCTGGGTGGGAATCCACGAGTTTCTGATTTCTTGCCAATCAGGGTTAATTTGGAGTTTCCCCCGGGAATGGAGAACCCTGCTTTTACAGTCTGGGGGGCCTTGGAGATTTATTTCTTGGAACACGTGGTCCTGCCTGGTGGGAGGGCGGTTTCCCTCATATCAGGAGCTCTACCAGCAAGACCTTCAGGGTTGGGGACATTGCTTTGTCTTTCACCAATTAAAGCATTATTTTGTCTGCCTTGAAGTTGATGCTGCAACTTTCCTTTTGGGACACAAACTTAGACAGTTTTTTGACCAGGCTGATCCAGCTGGGAGCAGGATCTGGGATTTTTTCATTTGCATTTGGATGTGGGGGGCTTGTTTGCAGGCTATACCTTGTCTATAGTGATGCTCTTTGAGAGTGTCGATATCGTTTTCTTTACAGGGTATATATTATCCCTCTGCATTCTTATGAGATTTTTTGTTATCAATATTTTTCCTAAATGTTCCTTAGAGAGCGCTAATTATATCCATGTCTTTTGGATGTTACCTGCAGTGCATCTTTTTTGGAAAAGGGCTTGTGCTTATATGCGATGAGTGTTGTGCCAGGTCATACCATGCGCTCCCACTTTATTTTTATTGGGTCCTCCTGGGACTTCTACCTTTAGAGGGCAGGGAACCTTATCTTGGATCTGAAAACTCAGTTTATTGGGTGTTAAAACTATACTGCAGGTCTGGACTACCTCACAGGCCCCCTCTTATTGGACATGGAGGGCACACACTGCTAGATTATTTGGGAATTACAGGACATGAAGGCTATATATAAACGTAGGAAACTTTTTCAATTTGAAACCTCTATTTACAGTCCTTACCTCCAAGGACCTGTAGCCAACTGCTGAAAACTCTAGGGCAGGGGTGCCCAATAGGTCGATCGCGATTGACCGGTAGATCGCTAAGGCAAAGTGAGTCGATCACGGAGCCCATCCCGGGCTCCATGATAGACTCGCATTGCCTTCAAAATCTAAAGACCGATCAGCCTTCCGCTCCCCGACTGCCTGGTGAAGACAGCTTCCCTCCATTCCACTCACTCACTTGCCCACAAGCGAACTGAACTCAGGCTGTGAGGCTCTAACACTGCGTGCGCTGGCTTCCCTTCTCCGAAATAGGAAGTTATGTCATTCCTGTTTCAGAAGAGAAGGGAAGCCGGTGTACGCATTGTTAGCACCTGCCCCCCACCTATGTTCAGTTCCTCTAACAACACGTGCTCTGAAACAGGAATGACGCACCTTCAAACTTCGGCCTTGGGGCAGAACACTCTTGGTAGCTGGCTGCAGCCGCGTCCCGCGTGGCCACAGTGGCAACTATCTGGACTGCCAAAGGAGCAGGGCAGGACGCAGCAGTAATGCTCTGAGTGTCGCCTTCCCTCCCTGTGAAAAGTTCCCTACCTGTGGAAAGTCCGGCCCTGAGAAGAGCACCGCCAAACATAAATGGGTGAGTGCCGTTCTCCCCACATATTTTTCGGTCACCTTCTCCCACTCCAGCATCACCAGAGCAAGAGAAGGCAAATGGCTGCATCCTATTCCTTCACTGGGGCTTCTTCAAGAGGCAGGGCAAGTAGGGATTAAAAATAAAACAAAAAATATTATAATGCATCTATATTGCTTGACCACTAGCCGGCAAATCTGGGAGGTCCAAACCGGACACTGTAATGTATGGAGTGATGCCGTCCTTTACCTCCAGCCTGGCTACCAAACACAGAGGTGGCAGCAGAAGCACAGTAAATGCAATGGGCTTCAGAGAGAAGGGAAGGAGACAGATGCCAGACCAGGGGCAAGGAAGGAGAGAAAATGCCAGATAATGGAGGGGGGAGGGAGAGATAGAAGAGAAGGAGAGCAGAAAGATGCCAGGGCATAGGGGGAGGGAAGAAAAATTAAGGAGACAGATGCCAGACCAGATGGAAAGGAAGGAGAGGAGATGCCAGAGCATGGCAGGGGAGGAAGAGATAGAAGGAAAGGAGAGAGATGCCAGGCCATGGGGTTGAGTAGGAAGGAAAGGAGGCATGAAGAGAGAGAGAAAGAAAGGGCAGGAAGAGAGGAAGAAAATGTTTGGGGAGGGAATGAGGTCTGGAGGAGAGGAAGCATATAGGCTGAAAGAAGGGAAGAAATATTGGATGCACAGTCAGAAGAAGAAAGTGCAACCAGAGACTCATGAAATCACCAAACAACAAAGGTAGAAAAATGATTTTATTTTCAATTTAGTGATCAAAATGTGTCCGTTTTGAGAATTTATATCTGCTGTCTATATTTTGCACTATGGCCCTCTTTTACTAAATCACAATAGCGGTTTTTAGCACAGGGAGCCTATGAGCGTTGAGAGCAGTGCAGGAGGGATGGACTGCACCTGAGCACGGCTGGGACAAGGTTGCTGGCACGCAACGTCCAGAGCGGCATAGACTTGGCTTTAAACTGAGGAGAAGGGGAAAGCCGACAGTCGACCTGACCTCGACACATCGGACCAAAGTATCGAACAAGGATACTGAACCAGAAATTTGTAAAAGAGGGCTCGGGACTGAGAGGGAACTTTTGGGAAAAGGACACAAGGACGCAATGCAGGGAGCCAATGCACAAACGAACCTAGCAAGCAGGATTAAGAGAGAACAACAGGAGCCAGAGGGTCATCCAAACATGGGGGAGCAGGCTGAGGACAACACAGACACACCGCAGGATGGGGATGAACACAACAATGCTCGGGGGCTGGCAACCCATGAGGAGGTTGGCAGGGGCGCCAAACCACGAGGAGAACCAGCGGAAAAGGCAAACAACCAGGACTTAAATTGCCTATACACTAATGCTAGGAGCCTAAGAGCCAAAATGGGAGAACTAGAAGTCATAGCCAGTACAAAGGACCTGGACATAATAGGAGTCACAGAAACGTGGTGGACTGATGACAACAAATGGGATGTGGCCATACCAGGGTACAAACTCTACAGGAGGGACAGGACACACAAGAAGGGTGGAGGAATAGCGCTTTATATAAAGGACTCTATACCTTCAACCAGGATGGAAACAACAGTAAGGGCGGACGACTTGGAATCACTATGGATTAAGCTACCTGGAGGAACTGGAGCAGACATAAAATTGGGCCTGTACTATCGCCCACCTGAACAACCGGAAGCACTCGACCAGGACCTGGAGGCTGAGCTGAGGCAGATATGCAAAAGCGGAAGCGTGATGGTAATGGGAGACTTCAACTACCCTGGGATAGACTGGAGTATTGAACACTCAAACTGCATAAGGGAGACCAAATTCCTGGAAACCACAAGGGACTGTTTCATGGAACAGCTGGTCATGGAACCAACACGGGGGGATGCCACTCTCGACCTAATCCTCAACGGGCTAGGGGGACCTGCAAAGGAGGTGGCGGTACTAGAACCCCTAGGAAACAGCGATCACAACATGATCCAGTGCAAGCTGGAAATTGGACCATCAAAGGTGAAAAGAACCACAGAAACAGCACTCAACTTCAAAAAAGGGAATTATGATGGCATGAGGAAATTGGTGGGAAAGAAACTCAACGGTAGCGCAAGGAAGATGGAGTCTGTAGAAAAAGCCTGGTCCCTACTCAAGGGCACGGTGCAAGAGGCACAGAACCTGTACATCCCCAGATTCAGGAAGGGGTGCAAAAAGAACCGAACAAAAAACCCAGTGTGGATAACAACTGCAGTGAAAAAGGCGATAAGTGACAAGAAAGCATCGTTCAAAAAATGGAAAAAGGACCAAACAAAGGACAACCAAAAGGAGCACAAAGAACACCAAAGGGAGTGTCACCGTGTGGTTAGGAAAGCTAAAAGAGAATATGAGGAGAGACTGGCGGGGGAAGCAACAAACTTCAAATCGTTCTTCAGATATGTGAAGGGGAAGCAACCGGCAAGGGAAGAAGTGGGGCCATTGGATGATGGAGACAAAAAAGGAGTGGTAAAAGAGGAAAAAGAGATAGCAGACAGGTTAAATAAGTTCTTCACGTCAGTCTTCACGAGGGAGGACACATCCAATATTCCGGAACCGGAGGACATCATAAATGGGGATCGGGATGAAAAGCTGGTCCAACTAGAGGTAAGCCAAGAGGATGTCCTCAGGCAGATAGACAGACTAAAGAGCGACAAATCACCAGGTCCGGACGGCATTCACCCAAGGGTACTCATGGAACTAAGGAACGAAATAGCAGAGCCACTTCGCCAAATATGTAACCTATCCTTAAAAACTGGAGAGATCCCGGAGGATTGGAAAATTGCAAATGTCACGCCCATCTTCAAGAAGGGTTCAAGGGGGGACCCGGGAAACTACAGGATGGTGAGCTTGACCTCGGTCCTGGGAAAGATGATGGAAGCACTGATTAAGGACAGTATCTGTGAACACATAGAAAACAATGGACAGCTAAAGTCGAGCCAGCACGGCTTCTGCAAGGGTAGGTCATGCCTCACAAACTTATTGTACTTCTTTGAGGGGGTAAACAGACAGGTGGATAAAGGGGAATCCATTGACATCATTTACCTTGACTTTCAAAAAGCCTTCGACAAGGTACCGCACGAAAGACTGCTTTAAAAGCTGTGGAAACACGGGGTGCAAGGGGAGGTCCACCGATGGATCAAAAACTGGCTGGCAGACAGGAAACAGAGGGTTGGAGTAAAGGGCCATTACTCAGACTGGCATTGGGTCACGAGCGGAGTTCCGCAGGGGTCGGTGCTGGGACCGCTCCTGTTCAATATATTTATTAATGACCTGGAGGCGGGAACAAATTGCGAAGTTATTAAATTTGTGGATGACATCAAACTCTACCGCAGGGTTGAAACCATGGAAGACTGCGAAGATCTGCAAAGGGACCTAACGACGCTAGAAGAATGGGCCAAAAAATGGCAAATGAACTTTAATGTAGGGAAATGCAAGGTCATGCATGTAGGGAAAAAGAACCCAATGTTCAGCTACAAAATGGGAGGATCACTGCTAGGGGTAAGTAACATTGAAAGAGACCTGGGAGTGATGGTAGACACATCTTTGAAGGCGTCGGCACAGTGCGCCACAGCCTCAAGAAAAGCAAACAAAATGTTGGGTATCATTAAGAAGGGTATCACGAACAGGACAAAGGAGGTCATCCTGCCACTGTATCGTGCAATGGTGCGACCTTATCTGGAGTACTGTGTCCAGTACTGGTCGCTGTACCTCAAGAAGGACATGGCGGTACTTGAGGGAGTCCAGAGAAGAGCAACTAAACTGATAAGGGGTATGGAAAACCTCTCATATACTGACAGACTGAAAAAGCTGGGGCTGTTCTCCCTGGAAAAGCGGAGACTTAGAGGAGACATAATAGAAACCTTCAAGATCCTGAAGGGTATAGAAAAAGTAGACAGGGACAGATTTTTCAGATTATGGGGAACCACAAGTACAAGGGGGCACTCGGAGAAATTAAAAGGGGACAGGTTTAAAACAAATGCCAGAAAGTTCTTTTTCACCCAGAGGGTGGTGGACACATGGAACGCGCTTCCGGAGGCTGTGATAGGCCGGAGCACGTTACAAGGCTTCAAAGAAGGTTTGGATAGGTTCCTAGAGGATAAAGGAATTGAGGGGTACAGATAGGAGTAGCGGTAGGTTATAGGGATAGTCTGGGACCATTGCTCAGGCAATGGGCCTGATGGGCCGCCGCGGGAGCGGACCGCTGGGCGAGATGGACCGCTGGGCGAGATGGACCTCTGGTCTGCCTCAGCGGAGGCAACTTCTTATGTTCTTATTTAGCACAGCACCCAGCACTAAAAACTGCTATCGTGGTTTAGCAAAAAGGGAGGGGGGTATATTTATTTATTTTTGTATGGTTGTTACTGAGGTGACAGTGCATAGAGTCATCTGCCTTGACCTATTTGAAAAACCCCCGGAATATACATGATAATTAACATTTTTTTCTGCGTACAGTGTGCTTTGTGTTTTTAAAATTTTATTTTTGGTAGATCATTTTGACTTGGCCACAAAGGTAAGGGAGGGGAGCTGCTGAAAGACATCTAGTAACCCTTGCAGACTTGACTGTGCAGAGAATTATTTTTGTAAAATCATGTTTTGTTATATGACTGGCATTATTTAAACTTTAATTTCTATGAATGAATAGAATGAAAATGATATAAAATTACTTGCTTGTTTGTATGTGCGTGCGCTGAAGGAAAGTGGAGAGAGAGTGGGCTGAGGATGCTGAAGGGAAATGGGGAAGAGAGAGTGGGGAGAAGATGCTGATTTATAAATTGACAATTGTACAAAATATTGTTTCTTTTTATACTTTAATATAATAAGTTCAATATAAAACAATTCAAGGCTTGTGTGGATGGAATCAGATGGTTTGTGGGGATGAGGACCGAGCTTACGGGGATTAGTCCAATAAAATGGTATTTTATTATTTCTCATTCTTTGTTTTATTTTTATTTGTTAATTTGTAAAGTGGTGATTGTTATGTATCAGTTTTTTCAAATTTACATCTACTGTCTTTATATTTTGCACAGTATTAAGAGGACATGTATTACTGTTTTTGTGGTGTTGAATGCAGAGTCTGGTTTCTTGGCAGTTCAGTTTAACTTCTGTCTACATATTTCTATTTTGTTTGTGATTATTCCATATTGGGCGAGGGTGTATCTGCCTGTGTGTATGAAAAGGACATGCTTTCTGATAGCATCGACTGTACAGGATCAACTGACTGTGCAGGATCTGGCTTGTTTAGTTTTACAATGTATGTGTTGGTGTTCTAATGCTCACTGCAGTGTTTAAGATGCTGCCTTTTCCTAGGTACACTCTTGTTGTGCGATATGTGGATTGTAACTAAAAATCATATTTTTCATATAGATGGAGGGGGGTATCAAAAAATGATGGGCCCCGGATGTCACATATGCTAGGTACGCCACTGGTTCGGTGGGGAGGGGGGGTTTGGAGGTAGGTGGATGATGATTTGGCAAGATTTTGGTTTGTTTGGGGATATGTCTTTTCTGTATCTAAACTTTGCAATTTCTATGTCAATGTTTAGTGTGCATTTTGGGGGGTGGGGGCTCCGGGTTTCTCTTGTTTCATCATGGTGATTTCATTTTCATGCTTTTCGTTAATTTACAAAAGGGTGGGGTAATTCAGGGTTGATGTTTGGTAAATAGTAGATAGGATGTACATGCTATGCTGATCTGTAGCCCGTGAAGGATGTAACTTGTTCTACTGCATTTGCTATGTATGTCTTTGTCTATTTATAAAAAAACAGATTTAACATAAATTTCATCTGCCACTTGGACACTCAGTCTTACAATTTCCTTAGGTCTGCCTGCAATTTTTAACTACCCGCATCTGTTTTAATAACTTTTGAACAGTTTAGTGTCATCGGCAAATTTAATCACCTCACTCATTGTTCCCATTTCCAGATCATTTAGAAATAAGTTAAATAGCACCAACCCCTTTACAGACTCCTGCGGCACTCTACTGTTTACTCTCCTCCATTGAGAAAAATGACCATTTAACCCTACCCTCTGTTTTCTATCCGATAACCAATTCCTAATCCACAACTGAACTTTGCCACCTATCCCATGACACTTTAATTTTCACAGGAGCCTCTCATGAGGAACTTTATCAAAAGCTTTCTGAAAATCTAAATATACTATATCAACCGGCTCATCATTATCCACATGTTTATTCATACCTTCAAAGAAGTCAAGCAAATTGGCTGAACCCATGTTGACTCTGTCTCATTAAATCATGTTTGTCTACATGTTCCAAAATTTTAGTTTTTATCATTGTTTCTACCATTTTGCCCTGATTGAAGTGAGGCTTACCAGTCTGTAATTTCTCAGACCTCCCCTGGAGCCCTTTTTAAAAATCGGCGTAACATTGGCCACCCTCCAATCTTCAGGTAGTACTTACGATTTTAGTGACAGGTTACAGATCACAAATAGCAGGACAGCAATTTCATGTTTGAGTTCTTTTAGTACCCTGGGATTTATACCATCCGGTCCAGGCGATTTATCACTTTTTAACTTGTCGATTTGGCTTAGTACATCTTCCAGATTCACCGAGATTTCTTTCAGTTCCTATGCATCATCATCCTTGAAAATTATTTCCGGTTCAGGTAGATCTCTTACATCTTCTTCCATAAAGACCGAAGCAAAGAATTCATTCAATCTTTCTACTATGGCCTTTTCCTCCCTGAGCGCCCCTTTTGATCCTTGATCATCTAGCGGTCCCACAGATTCCCTCACAGGTTTTCTGCTTCTGATGTACCTAAAAAAATTGTTGAGTTTTTGACTCTTTTGCAAGTTTCTCTTCATAGTCTCTCTTAGCTGTCTTTATCAATACTTTGCATCTAACTTGCCAGTGCTTGTGTTTCTTCTTATTTTCTTCATTCGAATCCTTTTCCCATTCTTTAAAGGATTTTTTTTGGCTCTAATAGCCTCTTTCACTTTACCTTTTAACTACGCCGACCCTTGTTTCCTCTTCTTTCCACCTTTGCTGATATGTGGAATACATCTGGTCTGGGCTTCCACAATGGTATTTTTAAATAACATCCATGCCTGGTTTAAAGTCCTAACCTTTGCAACTGATCCTTGTAGCTTCTTTGTAACCATTTTCCTCATAGTTGCCCTTTTGAAAATTAAATGCCTCTACAGTAGATTTCTTTTGCGATGTTACTCTCGGTATCAGCTCAAATTTGATCACGTTATGATCACTGTTTCCTAGCGAACCCAACACTGTTAACTCCTGTCGTATATCTTGCATTCTACTAAGGACCAAATCTAAAATAGCACCCCCTCTTGTCAGTTCCCCGACCAGTTGCTCCAAGAAGCAGTCATTTATGACATCTAGGAATTTTACCTGCCTAGCACTCCCTGATGTAACATTTAACCAGTCAATGGTGAGATAATTTAAACCACCCATTATATACTGTTGTCTATTTCTCCTGCTTTCCTAATTTCTGAAAACATTTCTTCATCTATCTGGATGTGCTGCACCCATATATAGGCTGCAGAAAAGGGCAGCCTATGTTTAAAAACTGGAAGATAAGCCGCCCCATTGTATTAGCAACGGCTTATTTTCCAGTACCTCTCCTGCCTTTTCCATTTATCCCCCCCACACACACACCCAGTACCTTTTTCAGAAGCCCCCTTGCGCAGCTTGGTTCTCCAGCGATACAGGGCAGCCGAGATCTCTTCGGCATCCGTCCTGCCCCTGCACCATCCGCTGAATGGCCGATGTCAGCTCACATAGGACTCGCGAGAACTGACCTCAGTCACTCATCGTTCAGGAAAAAAGGGTGGAGGACCAGCAGTAATCCACAAAAATAATCTTGTCACCTTTAATGAAAACTCACCCCCCTAGAGCAGCGGTGTCAAACTCAATCACATTACGGGGCCAAAATCCAAAACACAGGCTAAGTCGTGGACCAGACTCTGCCCAATCTCCACCCCAAACCCCGCCCCCATAATAGTACTAATTATAACACCATTGTTTTCATTCATTTTTCATACTAACACATAATGGTTAACCACAAAATTAAAATACACAAAGCATCTGTATTCTTCTCAATATTCCTACCAGAACACAGATAACCCCTATGCAAATACGAGACCAAAAACTTAAAGTACTAATATATAAAAAAGAAACCCTAAGATTCAAGACGACTCTGCATGCAGTACAACCCCCAGAGAAAAAGAAACAAATATATTTCTTCCTGAGCAGTGCAAAATATAGACATCAGATTAAAATTCTCAAAATTGATACAATATTAAATTGAAAATAAACCTCATTCCCCCTATCTTTGTTGTTTCCCTCCCTCCATGTTGTGCCTTCCTCCGGCGGATGTCTTACCTTCTGGCAAGCTCCAACCTGGCTGTTTTATGCGGTTCGTGGTCCAATGACCCCCAGTGTTATCTTGTGGCCAGCTCCCTCCTCCTCACAGCCACAGTGTGCACAAAGCCATGTGCAGCGGCTCCTCGTGCATCTTGCGCCTGAACTGGAAGCCTTCGCTCTGACGTCACAATGTCAGAAGGAATGCTTCTGGATGAGGCGCGAGATGCACGAGGAGCCGCTGCACGCTGCAGCTGTGAGGAGGTGGGAACCGGCCACAAGATAACACTGGGGGCATTGGACCGCGGGCTGCATAAAACAACCAGGCAGGCCTTGAGTTGGACACCTGTGCCCTAGAGCAACAGAAGGATTTTTACAACTTAAAATCAACACCTCTCTGCAAACTGATCTCTTGCTTCTTTATGTTCTGCCATCTTCCAATCCCTTATTTTTGACTTCTGTACCCAAAGTACGTGCCCTTTAATTTTAGGAGATTTCAACATCCATTTTGATGAACAAGATGACAGATTCATGTTAGAATTTTGCCATTTTCTTGAAGATCTTGATTTGAATTATATGTTTAAGAATTATTCCTAATTCATATAGTTTATGTTTTTCTCCACCATTATTTACATCAGTCCCTTGGTCAGACCATTTATTCATAACCACACAATATATCCTCAAGAGATACACTACCTACCTACAAAAAATGATTGAATTTAGGAACTATAGCAAACGGGATTCATCACAACTTTGTAATAAATTTTCTTTGAAAGAGGAAGACTTAAGACAACATGTCCGTTGATAATCAGCTTGAACTTTGGAATTCCACTATACAAAAACTACTTGATCAGTTAGTACCAATCAAATCACGGTGAGGGATGCCAAAAAGGACTATGAGGAGAAAATAGCGCAATAGGCCAAAAATTTCAAGCCCTTCTTTAGATACGTAAAAGGAAAAAACCTGCAAAAGAGGCGATGGGAAAGCAGGATGACCAGGGAAGAAAAAGGTACATCAAGGAAGACAAACAAATTGCAGACAGACTAAATTCCTTCTTTGCGTCTGTCTTTACGAAGGAGGACACCGCAACAATACCAGAAGCAGTGAAAGTGTTCAAAGGAGTAATAGAGGACAGCCTCACCACAGTAGAAGTGGACTTGGACCAGATATACTACCAGATCGACAAATCTTAAAAGTGACAAATTCCATGCACCTGATGGAATTCACCTGAGAGTCTTAAAAGAATTAGAGGTTGAAATCGGAGAGCTTTTGCAAAAATTTGCCAACCTGTCAATTAGAACTGGACAGATATCGGACGATTGGAAGATAGCGAACGTCACGCCAATTTTCAAAAAAGGATCAAGAGGAGAACCGGGCAACTACAGACCTATGAGTCTTACGTCTGTCACTGGAAAGATTGTTGAAGCACTGATTAAAGATAGCATAGTCCGGCACTTGGATACACACGACCTGATGAGAGCCAGTCAACATGCTTCAGGAAAGGGAAATAATGTTTGACGAATTTACTTCAATTTTTTGAGACCGTGAACAAACAAATTGATAGTGGAGAACCGGTGGACATAATATACTTGGACTTCCAGAAAGCGTACGACAAGGTTCCACATGAAAGACTTCTCAGGAAACTACAAAGCCATGGAATAGAGGGAGATATACTGAGATAGAGAGGCAAATGGCTGGAGAACAGAAAGCAGAGAATGGGCATAAATGGGAAGTTCTCAGACTGGGAGAAAGTGACTAGCGGAGTGCCCCAGGGCTCGGTACTTGGGCCCATCTTATTTAATATTTTCATCAATGACCTAGAAGAAGGAACATCCAGTGAGATCATCAAGTTTGCAGACGACACAAAGCTATGCCGGGCAATCAGATCGCAGAAGGATAGCGAGGAACTCCAGAGTGACTTGTGTCAGTTAGAGAAATGGGCAGAGAAATGGCAGATGAAGTTTAATGTGGAAAAGTGCAAAGTAATGTATTTAGGTAGTAAGAACAAGGAACACGAGTATAGAATGCAAGTGCAACTCTGGGTAAGAGCGAACAAGAAAAGGATCTGGGTGTACTGACAAATAGGACCCTGAAACCATCGGCACAATGCACGGTAGCGGCAAAGAAAGCAAATAGAATGTTAGGCATGATAAAGAAAGGAATCACGAGTAGATCGGAGAAAATTATAATGCCGCTTTATAGAGCAATGGTCAGACCACACTTGGATTACTGTGTCCAACATTGGTCTCTCAACCTAAAGAAGGAAATAAAACTGCTGGAGAGGGTGCAGAGACGAGCAACGAAGCTAAAGTACAGTTACTTACCATAACAGGTGTTATCTAGGGACAGCAGGCAGATATTCTCTACATGTGGGTGACGTCATCCACGGTGCCCCGACGCGGACAGCTTTTCAAGCAAACTTGATTGAAGATTTCAGGTTTGCTGGTATTGCACCACGCATGTGTGTGCCTTCCCGCTCCACTAGAGGGCGCATCCCCTCCTCGTGGTCTTCAGTTCAGATAGCCAGCAAAGAAGCCAACCCTGGGGAGGTGGGAGGGTTGCGAGAATATCTGCCTGCTATCCCTGGATAACACCTGTTACGGTAAGTAACTGTACTTTATCCCAGGACAATCAGGCAGCATATTCTCTACATGTCGGTGACCTCCAAGCTAACCAAAAGGATGGAGGGAAAGTTGGCAATTCAGGAAAACAGATTACGCAAAACCGACTGGCCAAACTGGCCGTCGCTCCTGGACAAAGTATCCAGACCAGTGGCGTACCTAGGGTATGTGGCACCCGGGGCCCATCATTTTTTGACACCCCCCCCCACCCACCATGTAAAAAATATTTTTTGTAATAACCATGAAACGGTATAAATGGTCAGAATAGAAACAGGGAGTGAAAATATTCTTTTATTGAACCTCATATATGTAACCATTATTCCAAACATAACATAACATAAATTATGTCTGAATTGTCATGACATCAGAAGTACGTATGGAGTAGTTGCAGGTGATGCTTGGGACAGTTCTGATTGTGTTAGTTCGGTTTTATGTGTTTTTTGAATAGAAGGGTTTTTATTTCTTTTTTGAAGGTTTTGTAGTCTGTGGTCGAGGTCAATAGGTTGTAGAGTTGGGGTTCGAGTGTTAGGAGGTTGTCGAACAGTTTTTTTCTTTTGACGTTTTTGGTTGGAGGGTGTGTGAATGGTGTGCGAATTCTCCTATGTCTGGTTGAGGTGGATTTAATTATTTAGCTGAAGAAATTAGTTACCCCCCCATTCCACACACATTAATTCTCTTCCATTTTTGTTCCCATTATAAAAAACCCTAAGTTCCCAGAAAAAAAATACATTAAAATAAGAAGTGAAACCAAAGGCCCCTACAGATGAGAACATAACATAAGAATAGCCTAACTGGGTCAAACCAATAGTCCATCATGCCCAGTAGCCCATTCTCATGGTAGCCAATCCAGGTCACTAGTACCTGGTCAAAACCCAAAGAGTAGCAACATTCCATGCTACCAATCCAGGGCAAGCAGACACTTCCCCATGTCTTAATAACAGACTATGGACTTTTCCTCCAGGAATTTGTCCAAATCTTTCTTAAACCCAGCTAAGCTATCTGCTTTTACCATAACTTCTGGCCACTTCATTTTTAAGCTTAGATCTTTCCTTCTAAACAGAGACCTTGCTAGATGTCAAATACAACACAAGGGAACTTCGCATGGACTTAGCTGTGCAGGAAATGTGAATCTCCTCATACACTCACCTATAGTGCAAAAATGTGCAAAGGTCTGTTTTTTTTTTCTTTCGATCACTAGATAGCCTAATGCCACACAAGCAGCACTGTTACAAAAGGTCAATGCTAAGGTTAACAAAGTTTCCTTCCTTGGACCACAAGGAGATACTGACAAACCACTGGAAGAGATCCCAAAACAACTACCTAGGCACAATACCCAAAGACCCACTCAGTGTGTGAACCAGTTGAGTGGAGTGGACTAACTGGGGGGTGGAAATGGGCCCAGAGTTTGCTCAGGAGAATTTCCCAGACCACCTCTTCCTCTCAACACATTGACACACTGCCACCACCACCACCACCACTAGGAACACCTCACTGGGTAGGCCAGCAATGCTTATAAACTTTATAAAACACATTATTATATTTTCTTATAAAGCACATATTTTAACTGAACTCTCTGACATCCTCAGCCTTTCCAATCACAAAAATAGAAGGAAGAAAAGTTCCCATTTCCTGCTGTCTCATGTCCCCGGCCTATACAATATTTTTCTTCTGCAGACCCTTCAAAAGTCTGACCAAATCCTCATTTCACTTGCATTATAAAGTACTGAGGATGCCATCTCTCCCCAATCCCAGGTCCTAAAGTCTGAGACAGTAGCGCAAACTGCCCGATTCAGGAAGAAAAATTTTGATTCAGCTTATTTAATTGGTTTATCGATTTGATTTTTCTGCCCAGTTGGGTGATTTTTTTCAAAAATCCTGGTGGGTTTTATAGCTTTTTCACCCCCTTTGGCTTCTCCTAAGCACACTGGTGCTGTGGTGTAAATAAAATAAAGAAACAAAAAGGACTTTTCCTCTCTCTGTTAAATCCTACCTCACATTTGCGGTCTAACACCAGCTCTGGCAGGATACACATTTCAAATCTGACATATTGTAATCACAAAACAGAAAATAAAATTAATTTTTCTACCTTTTGTTGTCTGGTTATTTTTCAAATCTTGTTGGTCCCAGGCTCTGGTTGTCTTCTGATAACTTGCTTGCCAGGGTCTCCTTCTTTCTTCATGCTAACCATCCATCTGCCATCTCTGTCCTCCCTTTCCATTTCCCTTCCCTCCCCGGGAAGTCTGGTATCTTTCCTTTTTTTCATCTCCCTCCACAGATCCACCTTTTCTTAACTACCCTTTCATCCTGCATCTCTCCCTCCTTCCCCACCACCCCAGGGCCCACCATCTCTCCCTTTCTTTTCCCAATTACCCTCCTATCCAGTATCTCTATCCCTCCTCCAAACCATCCCTTGTGTCCAATTTATCTCCCTTTCTGTTCCTTCCCTCCCTAAATCCATGGTCCATCATCTCTCTCCCTCTCCTCTATTTTCAGACCCATTATTTCTTCCCCCCCAAAGTCTGGCATAAGCACATCTCTTTGAACACCCCCTTCCCTCTGTGTACTTATACACCAGGGTCCCCCCCAAAGGCCTGTCCCCCTGCCTTGAAGGCCTGCACACCCCCGAAGGCCTGCACCACCCCGAAGGCCTGCACTCCATTGAAGGCCTGTCCCCCCCCTTGAAGGCCTGTCCCACCCCCTTAAAGGCCTGGCTGCCTGTCCCCCCCCTTGAAGGCCTGTCTCCCCCCATGAAGGCATGCCCCCCCTTTAAGGCCTGCACCCCCCTTGAAGGTCTGCACCCCCTGAAGGCTGCACCCCCCCAGAAGGCCTGCACCCCCCGAAGGCTGCACCCCCCCAGAAGGCCTGCACCCCCTTGAAGGCCTGTCCCACCCCCCTGTCCCCCCCTTAAAGGCCTGCCTGCCTGTCCCCCCCGAAAGCCTGTCTCCACCCATGAAGGCATGTCCCCCCTTTAAGGCCTGCACCCCCCTAGAAGGCCTGCACCACCCTTGAAGGCCTGCACCCCCCAGAAGGCCTGCACCCCCCCAGAAGGCCTGCACCCCCTTGAAGGCCTGTCCCCCCTTGAAGGCCTGTCCCACCCCCTGTCCCCCCTTAAAGGCCTGCCTGCCTGTCCCCCCCTTGAAGGCCTGCCTGCCTGAACCCCCCCAAAAGCCTGTCTCCCCCCATGAAGGCTTATCCCCCCTCTTTAAGGCCTGCATCTCCCCCTGAAGGCCTGCCTGCCCGCCCCACCCTGAAGGACCGCTCGCCCCCCCCCCACCCCCCATCCAGATGTCCGGTTCTTCCCCTCTGGCCTCCCTGCACCATTTAGAGTAGAAGCAGCCTGCAGCAAGATCGCGATGTCAGCGATCTTGAGCTGCTTGTGCTGTCCTCCGCCGCGGACCCGCCCCCCCTCCTCTGACATCAGTGGAGGGGGCGGGACTGCGGCGGAGGACAGCATGAAGCAGTGCAAGATCGCTGACATCGCGATCTTGCTGCAGGCTGCTTCGGTACTCTTAATGGTGCGGGGAGGCCAGAGAGGAAGAACCAGACGTCGGGGGCGGGGGAGAACGGACGCTGGAGCACCCCCTCAGGGCTCGCACCCTGGGCGGACCGCCCCCCCCCTTGGTACGCCACTAATCCAGACAGTAGTGTGAGGTGAAAGTATGAACCGAAGACCAAGTGGCAGCCTTGCAGATCTCCTCAATTGGCGTGGACCTGAGGAAAGCGACAGAAACCGCCATCGCTCGAACTTTATGTCCCGTAACCCGACCCTGCAGCGAGAGACCAGCCTGAGCGTAGCAGAAAGAAATACAAGCAGCCAACCAGTTGGACAAGGTGTGCTTGGAAACAGGACGTCCTAACCGATTAGGATCAAAGGACAAGAAAAGTTGAGGAATCTTCCGATGAGACTGGGTGCGTTGGAGACAGAACATCAACGCCCTCTTACAGTCAAGAGTATGAAGTGATCTTCACCAGGATGAGAATGGGGCTTAGGAAAAAACACTGTAAGGACAATAGACTGATTAAGGTGGAAATCTGACACTTGGGATGAGTGTGGAGGACCACCTTGTCATGATGAAAAACAGTAAAAGGAGGGTCCGCAAACAAAACCTGCAGCTCACTAACTCTGCGAGCAGAGGTGAGGGCAAGCAGGAAGATCACCTTCCAAGTAAGGAACTTCAGATGAGCTTTGTCTATGGGCTCAAAAGGAGGTTTCATCAATTGAGTGAGAACCACATTGAGATCCCAAACCACAGGGGGAGGCTTGAGAGGAGGATGGACATTCAAAAGACCCCTCATTGGACAGAAAGCGACTTTCCATCAAGCTGCTGATGGAAGGCAGCAATTGCGCTAAGATGGACATGGACAGAATTTGTCTTGAGGCCAGACTGAGACAAATGAAGCAAATAATCCAGAACCGAGGACAAAGAAGCAGACAGAGGTTCCACATGATTCGAAGCACACCACGTCACGAATCTCGTCCACTGAGAATAACATTACCTGGTTGAAGCCTTCCGAGAAGCTTCCAAGACATCCCTCACCGATCAAGACAACCCAAAGGAAGGAGTCAGGTGGAAAGGAACCAAGCCGTCAGATGTAGAGACTGTAGATTGGGATGCAACAGCGAACCCCGACTCTGAGACAGCAGAAAAGGAAAAACAGGTAGAAGAAGAGGATCCCTGACACTGAATTGAAGAAGCAGGGAGAACCACGGCTGCCGAGGTCACCGATGAGCAATCAGGATCACGGTGGCGTGAGCCGACTTGAGATGCACAAGCGTTCTCAGAATCAGAGGAAAAGGCGGGAATGCATAAAGGAACCGACCTTCCCAATCCAAGAGGAACGCATCCGCCTCGAGACGATCTGGAGAGTGCATCCTCGAACAGAAGAGAGGAAACTTGTGATTGAGGGGGGAAGCGAACAAATCTATCTCCGGAGTCCCCCACTGAAGAAACACCTGACGCAGAGTCTGGGAATGAAGAGACCACTCGTGCGGCTGCAAAAGGCAACTTAACTTGTCCGCCAGGCAGTTGTGCTCGCCCTGGATGTAAACCGCCAGCAGAAAGATGTTGTGGCGGAACGCCTACGTCCAAAGGCGAAGAGCTTCCTTGCAGAGGGACAGGGACCCCGTACCCCTCTGCTTGTTGACGTAATACATCGCCACCTGGTTGTCCGTACGGACCAGAACCACCCGATCCTGAAGCAAGTGGCGGAAGGCCACCACGGCATGGTAAATGGCCCAACGCTCCAACAAGTTGATGTGGCAACGACGGTCCGCGCTCGACCAAGACGGTCCGCAGGCCGCCAAGATGAGCCCCCCATGCATACGCCGAGGACCATCGTCAGGACCTTGTGATGCGGAGGAGCGTGAAAGAGCAACCCTCTGGAAAGACTGGAAGAGTTGGTCCACCAACGGAGCGAGCGTCTCAAGGAAGGCATCACCGCAATTGGAAGAGAAGCGGGATCCCGATCCTGCCGCCACTGAGAGGCCAGAGTCCACTGAGGGACCCTGAGATGCAGCCGCGCGAACGGTGTGACATGCACAGTGGAGGCCATGTGTCCCAAGAGGACCATCATCTGCTTGGCCGAGACCGAAGTCCGCAGGGAGACCTCCTGGCACAGCCTCACGAGCGTTGCCTGCCGAGAGGGAAACAGGAAAGACCAGAGGCGAACCGTGTCTAGCATGGCCCCAATAAAGTGGAGGGACTGAGAGGGGCACAGCTGAGACTTTGGAAAGTTCACTTCGAACCCCAGACTCTGAAGGAAGGTAATAGTCTGATGGGTTGCTGAAATAACCCCCTCTTCCGTCGAGGCTTTGATCAACCAATCGTCGAGGTATGGGAAGACCTGAAGGCCCCTCGACCGCAGAGCCGCCGCCACCACCACAAGGCACTTTGTGAAGACCCGGGGGGAGGAGGCAAGGCCAACCAGGAGGACCCTGTACTGAAGGTGCAGGTCCCCGACCTGAAAACGAAGGAACCGGCGACAGGCCGGATGAACGGGCACGTGCGTATAGGCCTCCTTCAGATCGAGGGAACACAACCAGTCCCCCTTGTTCATCAAGGGATACAAGACAGGAAGCAAGAGCATCCGGAACTTTTCTCGAACCAGGAATTTGTTCAGCTTCCGGAGGTCCAGGATAGGGTGCAGGTCCCCGGTCTTTTGGGGGACCAGGAAGTACCTGGAGTAAAACCCCTGTCCCCTCTGAGAAGGGGGAACCTCCTCCACCGCCCGAAGGCGAAGCAGAGCCCGAGCCTCCAGAAGGAGCAAGGGCAGCTGCGCTCGATTCGAAAGAGACACGCCGGCAGGACTGTCTGGAGGCAACTCCCGGGAGTTCAGCGAATACCCCTCCCGGACCACAGTCAGGACCCAGGTGTCCGAGGTGATGCGGATCCAATTCTGGTAGAAAGCCCAAAGACGGCCCCCGATAGGAAGAGGGGCAGGGTCAAGGGCGGAGGGGGCCAGCCCCCTTCCGCCCCGCCAGTCAAAAAGACGGTGCGGGCTTAGACACAGCAGAGGTCTGAGGTTTAAGAGAAGCCCGCTGCTGCTGCCACCGCCGAGGAGGCGGGTGAGAGAAGGCAGGCGTAAACTTCTGTGGGTACCGCCTGGGCGGCAGCCGATAAGCCTTAGGAGGAGTGAGCTTTGGCTTGGCCCGCACCAACGATGCAAAGGAACCCTCGTGCTCCGAGAGGCGCTTTGTGGCCGCCTCAATCGAGTCATCAAACAGTTCATTCCCCAAATAGGGAAGATTGGCCAAACGATCCTAGGGGTTAGGGTCCATATCAACTATGCGGAGCCACGCCAGCCGGCGCATGGACACCGCAAAGGTGGAGACCCGGGAGGACAGTTCAAAAGCATCGTAAACCGTATGAAACAAGTGGAGACGAAGCTGCGAGAGAGAGTCCACCAAGCGCCCAAACTCTGCCCAACGAGAGGCAGGCAAGTCACCCTGGAAGGCGGGCAAGGACTTGACCAGTACCTTAAGGTATGAGGTAAAGGTGAAATTATAATTCAAGACCCTGTTGGCCATCATAGTAATTTGGTAGAGGTGCCTGCCAAATTTGTCCATCGTCCTCTCTTCCCGGCGGGACAGCTTCGTAGACCCTGGAGGGGTGATACTTTTTCAGGGAAGACTCCACCAGCAAAGACTGGTGGGAAAGTTGCGCCTTCTCAAACCCCGGGCAAGGGACGGTCCTGTACTTAGACTCCATTTTGGATGGGATGGCTGGGACCACATAGGGGGTCTCCGGATTCCGGAACAAAGCCTGGCGCAGCACCGGATTCAAAGGGAGCCACAAGGACTCCCGAGGAGGACAAGGCTGGTCCAACTCCTCCAAAAACTCCTTTGTGTACTTGGAGTCAGATTGGAGGTCGAGGTGGAGAGCCGTCCCCATGTCGTGCACAAACCTCGTAAAGGAGGATGGACGATCAGCCGACCGACCCTCGAGGGGGGAGGCCGAGCGAGACCGAGACGCCGCCAAGATGGAGGGAGAAGCCTCCCGAGAATAACGAGGTGGCCGATCAGTGTCCCCCTACCCCGAGCCCCAGGACGCCCCACCAAGGGAACGGGGCGGTCTCGAGGAGCGCCGACGCCTCGAGGGCACCTGAGGCGAAGACCCCGGGGTCTGGGGTGCCGAGGAGACACGCCTCAGGAAAAAGAAGGGGACCTCCCCGAAACCGGGGCCTCCCGGAGAGGCGTCTTGAACAACCGAGGGTTGGACAAGGATAACTCCGAGACCCGGAGACCCCAGCAGCGTGACCACCCGGGGACCGACTCCCGCCTCGGGGGGGGGGGAGTCCCGGGGTCGCTTCGCCAAGCGGCGAGATGGGGTCAAGGCACGCTCCGATTGGCGCCTCGGCTTCGTGCGTCCCGAAGGCAGCCTCGATGCAATGCTCAGGCTGGTCCATTGCCTGCGAGACCGAGGCCGGAGCCAAGCGGGCCAACGCCGAGGAGAGCTCCGAGGATATCATGGCCCGAAGCATATCCTGGAACACAGGCACTGTAACCATAGCTGGCATGTCAGGTGCAGCGGTGCATTCCACCGAGGGCGACCTCGAGTGTGAGTATTCCCTGGAGGTGGAAGCACCCTTGGAGGACTTAGACTGCCTTGACGAGGCCGGAGGAAGAACACTCCCACTATGGATGGCCGGAGACTCCGAGGTTGGCTTTCTCACCGGAACAGACCCTGGAGAAGGAAGAGGGCACTTACCCGAAGCCGACGCCCTCGAGGTCGAGGCGGGGCCCTTCGAGGCCAAGGCCAGTTTTGCTGGGCCCGAGGTCTTCGATGCCGACGTCAGGGCCGAGACCAGGGCCGGGGCCAAAACCAGGGCCTGCTCCACAGCAATCAGCTCAGCCATTCGGGCCCGTCGACGATGCAGGGCGCACGTCTGGAACGAGGCACACCTGGGACAAGTGTCCATAGGATGGTCCGCTCCCAGGCACAAGATGCACCAACGGTTAGGGCGGTAATTGAGAGCCGATGACCGCACTGGGTGCACTTTTTAAATCCGGTAAGAGGCCAGGATATAGAGAAAAGGGCCACGGCAAACCGGGAGCCCCCGGATGCCGAACTCGATCGAAGAAAAGAAAAGAAAACGACAGAAAAAAAGGCACACAGCGACTCCCGCACAAAATAAAGAAGCCACAGTGCTAGAAAGGCACTTTAACACGGAGAGAAAAACGACAGGGCTTTCTGGCTCCACAGAAAACGAAAAACTGAAGACCACGAGGAGGGGATGCGCCCTCTAGTGGAGAGGGAAGGCACACACATGCGTGGTGCAGCACCAGCAAACTTGAAATCTTCAATCAAGTTTGCTTTAAAAGCTGTCCGCGTCGGGATGACGTCACCCACATGTAGAGAATATGCAGCCTACTTGTCCTGGGATAATAAAAGGTATGGAGAACTTGGAATACGAGGAACGACTTAAGAGACTGGGATTGTTCTCCCTTGAGGAAAGGAGACTGCGAGAGGATATGATCGAGACTTTCAAAATACTGAAAGAAATCGACAAAATAGAGCAGGAAAAAAAATTATTTACAATGTCCAATGTGACACGGACAAGAGGACATGGACTGAAGATAAGGGGGGACAAATCCATGACAAATATCAGGAAGTTCTGCTTCACGCAACAAGTGGTGGACACCTGGAATGTTCTCCCACAGGAGGTTATTGCGGAATCCACCATTCTAGGATTTAAAAGCAAACTAGATGCACATCTCCTTACGAGAGGCATAGAGGGATATGGGTGACTAAAATTACACCAGGTGTACACCTGGCTGGACCTCCGCATGTGCTGATCGCCAGACTTGATGGACCAAAGGTCTGATCTGGAGATGGCAGTTCTAATGTTCTTATATCGCAGAACTTTCTCTAATTAAAAAACAACTAAGATCTTTGGAGCAAAATGGTGCTCAAGAATTGCCGCTGCTGGGTCAGACCAGCGGTCCATCATGCTGCAACAGTCCACTCACGCGGCGGCCTTCTGGTCATAGACCAGCACCCTAACCAAGACTAACCCAACCAGTGCCCATTCTTGTTCAGCAGGAACTTGTCTAACTTTGTCTTGAATCCCTGGAAGGTGTTTTCCCCTATGACAGACTCTGGAAGAGCGTTCCAGTTTTCTACCATTCTCTGGGTGAAGAAGAACTTCCTTACGTTCGTACGGAATCTATCCTCTTTCAACTTTAGAGAGTGCCCTCTCGTTTACCCTACCTTGGAGAGGGTGAACAACCTGTCCTTATCTACTTTGAATGTTTCAATCATGTCCCCTCTTAATCTCCTCTGTTCGAGGGAGAAGAGACCCAGTTTCTCTAATCTTTCACTGTACGGCAGCTCCTCCAACCCCTTAATCATCTTAGTCGCTCTTCTCTGGACCCTTTCGAGTAGTACCATGTCCTTCATGTACGGTGACCAGTGCTGGATGCAGTACTCCAGGTGAGGGCGCACCATGGCCTGGTACAGCGGCTTAACCTTCTCTGATCTGTTCGTGTTCCCCTTCTTTATCATTCCTAGCATTCTGTTTGCCCTTTTTACCGCCGCCACACATTGTGTGGACGGCTTCATCAACTTGTCGATCAGAACTCCCAAGTCCCTTTCCAAGGAGGTCTCTTCAAGTACCGCCCTAGTCATCCTGTATTGGTGCATGAGGATTTTTGTTACCGACATGCATCACTTTACACTTATCTACGTTTAACCTCATCTGCCATGTCGATGCCCATTCCTCGAGCCTGATTATGTCACGTTGCAGATCTTTGCAATCCCCCTGCGTCTTCACCACTCTGAATAACTTCGTATCGCCGCAAATTTAATCACCTCGCTCGTCGTATCTATGTCCAGATCATTTATAAAGATGTTAAAGAGTACGGGTCCAAGCACCGAGCCCTGCGGCTCCCCACTGGTGACGCTCTTCCAGTCCGAGTATTGTCCATTTACCCCCACTCTCTATTTCCTATGCTCCAGCCAGTTTTTAATCCACATAAATTTAAAGAGCAAGGAAATTACTATAAATAGAAAATAGCTGAAGCACGAAAAAAATACTACTCCACTCGTATTAGGAAGGCCAAAAACTCTTCTGTGCTATTTTCTATCCTTAAATCATTGACAGGTCCAAAGCACAACCAATATAATGATCAAAAAAGTTAGCCAACAGCACAAACTCTAGCATCCTTTTTTATTAAAAAAGTTGAACAAATTAGAGCCAACATTCAGTCACAAGGATCGCCAAAAATCACGACAGCAGAACTAAATTTCCTTTCAGTCTCAAAAAGCTCTAAATTCAACAATTTCACACTGTCTAACTTAAAAAGATTCTTCCAAAACAAGAATACAAAAGCTTCTAAACTCAATTTGCTCCCTCCAAAAATTCTTATGCATTTTTTGTCAATTTTGGGATCTATAATTCACAAAATAATCACTAACAGTTTAAATACAGGCACTGTTCCAAAACATTGGGAAAAAAAATTGATCATCCGACCTATCATTAAAAATCACTCATCTTCTCTTAACGATGAAGCAAACTTTCGTCCTATTGCTAATCTAACATTTCTGGCAAAATTAACTGAAAAGGCATTTTTTTAACCAAATCACAGATTTCATTGAAAAAACACAGGTGTTACATCCTAATCAGACGGGTTTCAGAACAAATCATTCGACATAACATTCAATGATAGGCTTAATGACAAGTATATTGTACTATTTAGATAATCACAAATCAGTTATACTTACTTCCCTTGATCTTTCAGCAGCATTCAATACAGTTAAGAACATAAGAAGTTGCCCCCGCTGAGTCAGACCAGAGGTCCATCTTGCTCAGCGGTCCGCTACCGCGGCGGCCCATCAGGCCTAGTGCCTGAACAGTGGTCCCTGATTAATTTTGTAACTTACCTCTAATCCCATCCCTATAATCTACCTTTACTCTTATCTGTACCCCTCAATCCCTCCGTCTTCCAAGTACATATCCAAAGCCTCCTTGAACCCCTGTAGCGTGCTCCTGTTTATCACATCCTCTGGTAGCGCGTTCCATGTATCCACCACCCTCTGGGTGAAAAAGAACTTCCTGGCGTTTGTTCTAAACCTCTCCCCTTTCAATTTTTCTGAGTGCCCCCTTGTACTTATTGATCCCCTTAATTTGAAAAATCTGTCCCTGTCTATTTTTTCTATGCCCTTCATGATCTTGAAGGTTTCTATCATGTCTCCTCTAAGTCTCCGCTTTTCCAGGGAGAAAAGCCCTAGCTTTTTCTGTTTGTCAGTATATGAGAGGTCCTCCATGCCCTTTATTAGCTTAGTTGCTCTTCTCTGGACCCTCTCAAGTACCTCCATGTCCTTCTTGAGGTACGGCGACCAGAACTGAACACAGTACTCCAGGTGCGGGCGCACCATAGCACGATCAAGGGATGACTTCCTTTGTCCTGGTCGTGATACCCTTCTTAATGATACCCAACATTCTGTTTGCTTTCCTTGAGGCCGTGGCACACTGCGCCGACGCCTTCAATGTTGTGTCTACTATCACTCCCAGGTCTCTTTCAAGGTCGCTCACCCCTAGTGCTGATCCCCCCATTTTGTAAGTGAACATCGGGTTTTTTTTCCCTATATGCATGACCTTGCATTTCCCTATGTTGAAACTCATTTGCCACTTTTTGGCCCATTTTTCCAGTGTTGTCAGATCTTTTTGGAGATCTTCGCAGTCCTCCATGTTATTGACCTTGCGATATAGTTTGGTGTCATCCGCAAATTTAATAACCTCACATTTTGTTCCTGCTTCCAGGTCGTTAATGAATATATTGAATAGGTGCGGTCCCAGCACCGACCCCTGTGGCACTCCGCTCGTGACCCATTGCCAGTCTGAGTAATGTCCCTTTACTCCAACCCTCTGTTTCCTGTCTGCCAGCCAGTTTTTGATCCATCGGTGGACCTCCCACTCTCTGCTGCTAGCCAGATTGGCCTCAATTGGAATTTCAGATACAGTCCAAGTTGGTTTCATTCATATCTTACAGATCGAGAATCTAAGGTTAACTTTAATAGCACATTTTCTGATTTTTCCCCTAATCCTCTCACCTCTCGTTTTTGTGAGCAGACTGCTGGGCACGATGGACCTCAGGTCTGACCCAGCAGAGGCATTGCTTATGTTCTTATGCCTCCCCTACAAGTGACATAAGCTAATGCCATTGTGCTGTTGGAGAAAACTCCCACCATTTGGCCCTCCAGAAACTTTTGGAATTGCACCAGCTCTAGCCTGTCAATTGACAATATCCAGTGGAAGAGAGGCCAACCCCATAGGATGGGACAACTAGTATAGTGGGCTCCCTAGCCCCAAAAGCTGGCATTTTCATCACTATGACCAGAAAGCCATGTGGGCCCAAGTCTCCAGAGTCCAAGGAAGACTGGAGTATAATAGAGCCCAACAAGAAAGGAAGGCATGTTGAAGAGGGCACCTTAGCGCTCTTGCCCAAGGGGCACCATCCAACGTGGCTGCCAGGGATCTTAGGACCTGAAGACAGCCCCATGTTGATTGAACAGGTTCTCACAAGAAGAAATTATGAGAACACAGCTACCATCAACGTGCCTGTTTAAGATAGATGTGACCAGCTGTTGACATCAAACAGAACACCCTGATATTCCAGAGGACTCGTGGGCATAAGACTGCTCCATCCGGAGTTCACAATGCAACCCATGCCCTACAGAACAGGGATCACCAGATCCACTCTATGGTGACCCTCGACTAACGATGGAGCTCTTATCAGGCAGTCATCCATGTAAGGGTGAACTGGCAGACCTATGTTCTGTAAATAAGATGCCACTACCAGCATCACCTCAGAGAAGGTACAGAGAGCTCAGAACTGGCAATGATTTTTTATCTTTGTTTGGGTATACATATATATATACTTTTTTTTTTAAACATGCAACTGCAAGCATGTGCAGTGTGGCTGGAAACATCAGCATGTGAACATAAGTATCTGTGAAATCTAAAGAGGCGAAGAACTCTCCCAGGGCCACCACTGCAATGACAAATTGCACTGTTTCCATGCGAAAACATGGAACCATGAGAGCTGCATTTACGTGCCCTCAAGTGTTTTTTAGGTATGAAGAATATGGAGTAGCTGCCAGTGTCCGAGAGATTGGATGGACCCCCGTCTCTATAGCTTGAATATCAAGCATTATACAGTGGCTTGCCTTTTGAATGCTGCAGTAGGTCAACTTGCAGAGTCGTCCACAAACCAATCCATCAGAAGCCAGGCAAGTCCAATGTGAAACCTGGCCAAAGAACATCCAAGACCTACATGTCGGACAAAAGGAGAGACAAGGCCAGTAGGCAACTGAGAATCTGCCTCCTACCTATAGAGGGGCATATTTCAGCCTGGCATCATTGCGCCTTTGAGCGTGAAATAGGAGGCAGAAAGCTGGAAGTGTCTGCATTTGGAGTACTGGAGATGTGGTAGTCTATATGGGTGGAATAGCCTGGAGCCACTAACAATAAGAGACCAGAACCTCTAAAGAATGGGTCTGCTAGCAGGCAGGGACATAGGGCAATGGTCCACCATATAAATCATGTCCAGTTCTTTGTCAAATCAAAACTAGTCCAAAAAGTAAAGGTTAGCCAAAGGAACCCTATAAGTGGAATGAGCAACTCAGTGGCAGATCCAGTACGCTGGCACCTTAGCCAGTACTCGCATAAGAAGCCAAAAGAAGGTGAGGAGGAAACTCCATATTCACAGTTTCCAGAGCGTCTCAGCCAAGACAGACAGGTGCAACCAACAAAGGATGCTGCTGAAGAAGCCTTAATGCTTAAAGCAGTTGCAGCAAAAACCTCCATCCTGAGCTTCAGAGTACACCATCCACTCAGCAGTCCTGCATATCTGTAAGCACCACACAACCTGCCCTTGGAAAAAAAGTGCTGGAAGACACCTGCGCAACTCAAAAATCCACCATAGGCTGATCCAGAAGCTGTTGGCACTCCTGTGTTAGCGGATAAATGTGAGATATTGTCCACACTATCTTAAGAGCTCCTTCCAAAAAGACGTACTGCTCTGAGATTTAAAATGCTCATATCAGGGTGACAGGGAAAGGCGGAAGACTGAGAGCACACTGGGAGGAAAAAGTGGGCAGAGCCAGCTGGGTGACTAAATCAACTTCTGTCAAAGTTTCTCCGGAGGACTCCGAAGAGCCAGAATACAGTCCCTGATCTCCCGTGCCTGGGAGCACTGCGCTGGAGAAAAAAGGACCAGTGAGCTACCGCCATCATCATCCGAAGGATCATCCAGATCAGGATCAGGCAGCACTAGAACAGCAGCAGACTGAGAGGAAGATGTGCCCATAGAAGCAACACTGCTTAGAGACAGATCAGAAGCGGATTGGGACTGCACAGGGGAAGAACACTTGCTACGCAATGCATTCTGCAAATGTGCCATAAAATATATGACGGCCTCCAGCTCCTGGCGCACAGAGTCACCCTGAGATGACGGAAAAATGAGGTTCAGAGGCTGCGGAGAGTCCGTAGCCTTGTGCATGAAACCAGTATGCATGCTGAGCCCTGAAAACAAAATATGCCACCCCGCCGGGCTAGCCAAGTGATTAGCTACCTACTGAATCAGGGGAGAGGCTAAGCTTTGCACAACCGCCACTCCCAGCTATGCCACGCATTATGTGGCACAAAAATGCTGCAAAAGCACCCAGTTTGTGCAATCCCAGTATGAATCCACATTAGGAGAGCCCAAGGACTCCATCCCATCAAGTTTGGTAGCAAAAATTGCAGTTTTGGAGAAGCAGGGAACTTTATTAAAAAAGATTACTAAAAATCCAAGATGACTGCTGATAAAAAATTCACATCAAAATCACGACATTTTTCATGCATAGCAAACATTAAATACATAAATTTTAGGATTTTTTTCAGGTAGGGGAACACAGGGGGACATGTAGAAACCTTGAAACGACAAAATTCAGACCCCTCTCCCCCCCCCCCCCCCCCCCCCGATTCACCTCATAGGTTGCGAAAGCCTTTACTCATTGTGACCTGGGTTGAAATCTTGGAAATGTGCTGCAGATTGCCACAGCTCTCTCACAGTAGCTGGAATCAGAGAACCACTGCCTCATGCTTAGAATGCCTCCATGGTAATGATCTTCAGGCTGCCAGTTAGATTCCATGTCTAATTGCACCTTCACCCCTGAATACCAAAGGATGTGCTAAGGAACAGGCAGAGGTGCGGAAAGCAGCCGGTGCCCTGCAAGACACTGTTGAGTCTCCTAGTTATGCCCAACAGCCTGCGCTGAACTATGTCCAGTAGTAAGAGAAACAGGGACGACCCAAACTCCTCAGAAGCAGATGCAGGCTGGCTGACAGGTACCCACTGGGATTGGCCTATCAGCTGCAGACTGAAGTCTGTGAGTTCTCCACGCAAGCAGAGCTGAATAATTGCTCCAAGCGTAAGAAATCCTGAAAAAGGATGAGAAACACTGAATAAAATAATAAAAGGAGGGAAAAGAACAAATAATCCTGCTAGCACACAAGCAGAAAGGAAAAACTGTAGGTGGAGCTAGAGAGCACACTGAAGTAGAGTAGAGTCACAGAGAGAAAATCCGGATTGGATTCCTTCTGCAGATGGCTAGCGGTCATGGGATACTACCCACTTGTCTAGAATGTCTCCCCTATTGCACTGGAAAAACTTCTAGATACAATAAAGCATGTGTAGGTTCCCACTCTGGTCTCCATTGGTGACATCAACCACTCTTTCTCTGAATGAAAATCACAGTGTCTACATGTATTTTCAGTGGGCCATTCAGTGAATTGTCCCACTTTCTGCAGGAGAATCATAGAATAGCCACACAAATTCAAACACGAGGCAGAAAATTCCTAGAATGACCAGATATATCACTTCTCAATATGTGGCTGTTTGTTATCAGTCACTTCTGTAGTACAGAAATCGGTGAAGATCCACATTTACACGATATTCACAAAACCGTCATAATGGTATAAAAATTGTATTTAGTATCTATGAAAAGATATACGTTAAATTATATTATAATTAAGGCTGCAAGTTAATCGCAATTAACTCTGCGATTAATGAATTATAAGTCTTGATTTAAAAAATTAATCACACTGTACCGACAACTGTTCTGCTCTCTTCCACTCCCAAAGCCTGTCTTTGGAGTGATCCAACATCGTTCCCCCAACCTACAATTAAACATCACCAGCTCTCTGCACAAGTCTACTTTAAAGATATTCTTCTGTTACTCCACAGCAGTGGCAGCATTGCACATTTCCTGCCTACAGCTTGGTCTGAAGCTTTCTTACTGACCAGTCATGTCCTTGCAGAAACAGGAAGTGATTTCAGAAGCACCGGGATGGGTCATTGGAAAAGCTTTGGAACAGACTACAGACAACTTATGTGCAACACTGCTGAAGACCAACAGAAAACCACCTTAAAGACAGGGGGGTGGCCAGGGGTGGGCAAACATTTTGACATGGGCCACAATGGGTTCTTAAATCTTTCTATCCCTCCATCCCTCCCTTCCCCCCGTGCAGCAGAACCCATGCCCAGCTTCCATCCTTCCCTCCCTTCCATCCCTCGTGCAGAATCATTGCCCAGCTTACATCCTTCCCTCCCTCCCATCCCTTGTGCAGCAGAACCATTGCCCAGCTTCTATCCTTCCCTCCCTCCCATCCCTCATGCAGAATCATTGCCCAACTTCCATCCTTCCCTCCCTCCCATCCCTTGTGTAGCAGAACTCTTGCCCAGCTTCTATCCTTCCCTCCCTCCCATCCCTCATGCAGAATCATTGCCCAACTTCCATCCTTCCCTCCCTCCCATCCCTTGTGTAGCAGAACTCTTGCCCAGCTTCTATCCTTCCCTTCCTCCCATCCTTGTGCAGCAGAACCCTTGCCCAGATTTCATTCTTCTCTCCCTCCCATCCCTCGTGCAGAACCCTTGCCCAGCTTCATCCTTCTTTCCCTCCCATCCCTTGTTCAGCAGAACCCTTGCCCAGCTTCCATCCTTCCCTCCCTCCCTCATGCAGAACCCTTGCCCAGTTTCCATCCCTCCCTCCCATCCCTCGTGCAACAGAACCCTTGCCCAGCTTCTATCCTTCCCTCCCTCCCATCCATCATGCAGAACCCTTGCCCAGCTTCCATCCTTCCCTCCCTCCCATCCCTCGTGCAGAACCCTTGCCCAGCTTCCAACCTTCCATCCCTTGTGCAGAACTCTTGTGCACCTGTTCCTGCCGTGCAGCCAAACCCCCACTGACCTTCCATATTTCCCTCCCATCCCTACCCCGCTGACCATGAGCCCTACATACCTCCCTCCGGAGCAGCGTCAGGCCGGCAGCACTCTAAAGAGGCTGCTTCGCGGCCTTCTCTCATCGGGACCTTTTGTGTGCTGCGTTACTGATGACATCATCAGTGAAGCAGTAGAGGGAATTCCCTGATGAGAGAAGGCCACGAAGCAACCTCTTTAGAGTGTTGCCGGCCTGACGCTGCTCTGGAGGGAGGTATGTAGAGCTTGCGATTGGTGGGGTTCGGATGGTCGGAGGGCCGGATTTAAAAACTAAACGGGCTGGATATGGCTCACGGGACATAGTTTGCACATGTCTGGGGCAGGTGCTGAACCATGGATAGGGAGCTGTAGACTCAAAAGCAGACCTTGAGGGGCCACAAGGTACTGAGTTCCACCAGCCACAAGAAGAGCTTGGTACTTTTCACCACAAAGCCTGTGTCACTGAACATGGGAGGGGCAGGGAGAGAGAGAAAAAGAGATATAATGGACCAAAGGGAAGAGGATGAAAGGAAGAGAAATGGAGAGATGTTGGATCTGGGGATAGATGGAAGGGAGATTATCAGTCCTTTATGGAAGGAAAGGGGAATGGATACACTGCCTTTCTGTGCCTACAGTCAAAGCAGTTTATATATATATATATATCTACAGATACTTATTTTGTACCTAGAGCAATAGATGGTTTAAGTGATTTGTCCAGAATCACAAGCAACTACAGTGGGAAATAAACAACATACCTTTACTTGTGCAATTAATTGCGATTAAAATTTTTAATCAAAAGGCAGCTTTAATTATAATGAAACAAAGAAACAGATAAAAAAGATGCAGATAAAAAAGGAGTCAAGGAAAATACAGTACTCCCCCAATATTCCAGGAACTCCTGCGAATCTTGAAAAACCGCAAATACGGTTTTTCATGGGGGAGACTGGAGAGGGCAGCAGGAGAGGCAGGAGAGAGCAGCCGGAGTGCCAGTGAGTGCAGGAAATCACTCACTGTATGCTCTGACCGCCTCTTCCTGCATTAAGTCGGGCCTTACCAATCAGGAGCTGCGTGTCAAAGCAGCTTCTGATTGGTATATACGCAAAGGGCTAACTTTTTTTTTTTTTTTACCTTTTTTCACAGTAGCACCTGCTACAGATTCTTGAAACTGTTTATTTGGTGAAGAAACTTGAGTGGCAGATGGTAGAATAGAAGTCTGTGCTGGAGACATACCAGAAAAAGTAGATTCATTGGATGACTGAGAAAAAAGGTAATCTTCTCCAAGAGAATGACGATGAAGCTGTACATCCACTACCTTCAGAAAAGAAAGAAAACATTATTTCAAGTAACACAATCTGTAATCCTGAGGTAACATTAGGGAGAGAAAAAAAAAGATTATGTTCTTACCTTGATAATATCTTTTCCAGTAGATTAGTTTGTCATTCTGGACAAGCAGGTTATCTCTCCATTGCCGCAAGACATATGCAGAAGGAATCTACCGTATTTTCACGTAGATAACGCGCACCCGTGTAAAACGCGCACACGGGTATAGCGCGCGGAAAACACAAATTTATGTACAGAAATTTTTATATACCGCGCACACCCGTGTACCGTGCATGCTGCCCGACTCTCCTCTGGCCACCCCGACTCTCCTTTCACCCGCCCCGACTCTCCTCTTCCCCTTGAAGTCCTGTCCCCACCCTGAAAACCTGATGCCCCCCCCCCCGACATCCGATTCACCCCAACGAAGAACCGCTCGCACCCCCACCACGAAGGACCGCTCGCACGCACTTCCACCCGCACCCGCACCCCCACCCTGAAGGACCGCTCGCACCCCCACAGCCTCCCGACCCCCCCCCCATCATGTAGAAGCTCCTACCGGTGTCCTGCTGCTTTCTCTTGGCGGTCCCGGCCCTTCCGTGAGCCCTGCGCCTGCGCTGCTTCCTCTTCTAGCGGTCGCCCTTTTTCTAACGTCTAGCACTCTTGCCCCGCCGACTCCCTGACTTGATCGGGGCAAGAGGGAGCTCAAGCCCTCTTGCCCCAGCCAACCGCGGCACACCCGACACGATCGGGGCAAGAGGGAGCTCAAGCCCTCTTGCCCCCCCCCGACACGATCGGGCAAAAGGGAGCCCAAGCCCTCTTACCCCACCGACTCCCCAACTCCCCGACAATATCGGGCCAGGAGGGAGCCCAAACCCTCCTGGCCACGGCGACCCCCTACCCCCACCCCGCACTACATTACGGGCAGGAGGGATCCCAGGCCCTCCTGCCCTCGACGCAAACCCCCCTCCCCCCCAACGACCGCCCCCCTCAAAAACCTCCGACCGCCTCCCAGCCGATCCGTGACCCCCCTGGCCGACCCCCACGACACCCCCACCCCCCCTTCCCCGTACCTTTGTGTAGTTGGCCGGACAGACAGGAGCCAAACCCGCCTGTCCGGCAGGCAGCCAACGACGGAATGAGGCCGGATTGGCCCATCCGTCCCAAAGCTCCGCCTACTGGTGGGGCCTAAGGCACCTGGGCCAATCAGAATAGGCCCAGGAGCCTTAGGTCCCTCCTGGGGGCGGGGCCTGAGGCACATGGGCCCAACCCGACCATGTGCCCAAGGTTCCGCCCCCAGGAGGGACCTAAGGCTCCCAGGCCTATTCTGATTGGCCCAGGCGCCTTAGGCCCCACTAGTAGGCGGAGCTTTGGGACGGATGGGCCAATCCGGCCTCATTCCGTCGTTGGCTGCCTGCCAGACAAGCGGGTTTGGCTCCCGTCTGTCCGGCCAACTACACAAAGGTAAGGGGAAGGGGGGTGGGGGTGTCGTGGGGGTCGGCCAGGGGGGGTCGCGGGTCGGCTGGGGGGGCGATCGGAGGTTCTTGGGGGGGCGGTCATTGGGGGGAGGGGGTTTGCGTCGAGGGCAGGAGGGCCTGGGATCCCTCCTGCCCGTAATGTAGTGCGGGGTGGGGGTAGGGGGTCGCCGTGGCCAGGAGGGTTTGGGCTCCCTCCTGGCCCGATATTGTCGGGGAGTTGGGGAGTCGGCGGGGCAAGAGGGCTTGGGCTCCCTTTTGCCCCGATCGTGTCGGGGGAGGGCAAGAGGGCTTGAGCTCCCTCTTGCCCCGATCGTGTCGGGGGTGCCGTGGTTGGCTGGGGCAAGAGGGCGGGAGTGCGTGCGAGCGGTCCTTCAGGGTGGGGGTACGGGTGCTGGTGGGAGTGCGTGCGAGCGGTCCTTCAGGGTGGGGATGCGGGTACTGGTGGGAGCGCGTGCGAGCGGTCCTTCGGGGTGGGGGTGCGGGTGCGTGCGAGCAGTCCTTCGGGGTGGGGGTGCGAGCGGTCCTGCGGGGGGAAGGTGAATCGGATGTCGGGGGGGAAGACTATGTAAAAAAAATTTTGTACAACGCGCTCACGCGTATACCGCGCAAGGTTATGCACGGTATGTAAAAACACGTATAACGCGCGCGTTATATGCGTGAAAATACGGTACTCCGGGGGGGTTTTCTGTGACCCTTCTATTTCACTAGGCGCTCTGCTGCCACCTGCAGTTAGTACCCAACCTGCAAGAGCTCCACTGAAATTACGTGAAGGGAAAATGGTAAACTTCCCAAACAAATAAACTGTTCTGCTCAAACATAACACTGGAACAAGTAATGAACAACTAACAGCCAACAGTAGCATCAAAGGAGCTCTGGTAGTATCCCTGTAGACACTAAAACATATTATACTGCATTCTTCAGGGCCCAAAGGACTGACTGGTAACCAAGATACAAACTTAGAGAAGAATAAATAGAATGAAACAGTAGGAAGGAACAGAAAGGTCTGGGAAGGGGGTCCAGAATGACACACGTATCTACTGGAAAAGACATTATCAAGATAAGAACATAATCTTTCTCCAGTGTAATAGATGTTTCATTCAGAACCAGTGGGATGTACAAAAGCAGTCCCACAAATCTAAGGCAGGCTGATTACGCTGGCCAGTAACACGGAAGACCCTAAGGCAGAGTTCTCTCTTGCCACAATGTCCACCCTGTAAAAATTTGCAAATGTGGGAAGAGTAGACCAAGTCACAGTTCTACAAATCTCCACTGGAGAGACTATCCTAGCTTCCGCCCATGACGAAGCTATACTTCTGGTTGAATGCACCTTAACAGAAACAAAGGACTGTTTCCCACAGTTAATGGCCATACGGATCCATCTGGAAATTGTGGCCTTGGAAGCAGGTGCTACTCGCTTAATCAAATGAGTCAGCACAAAAAGATGGTCTGAGAGTCTAAACTCGTTGGTGACTTCTAGATAGTGAAGAAGCACTCTTCTCACGTCCAACTTCTTCAAAATGTGGTCCTGTTTCTTAAAACCTGTGGACTGGAATACAGGTATGTGGACTTCCTGATTGACATGAAACCACTTTTGGCAGAAAAGGAGGAATGGAAGATTAGTTTTTACTTTCGATAATCTGCTTTCTGTTAGTTCCTGTAGGATTCCATAATCTAGGTGTTTAATCCCTTCCTGCAATTTGGGAGTTGCAGTAATCCAAACATTTTTCTGAGCATGTGCTCCTCCTACCTTAGAGAAAGAGTAAGAGCCCCGTACAGTTCAGTCCCAAAGCCAAGCAATCATACCGGAACCAATCCATGACAAATAAGGGGGCAAAGGGAAACCTCCCCGGCAACAATTTCTGTTAAGATCAGCTCTGCAAAATATAAAACAAGTAATAAACGAGCAAAATGCAACACAGAAAAGACCAATGTAGAACTAACCTACTGTGTGCAGTGAGCACTCACATGAAACAGCCACTGACAAGATGTATACTCACAGAAGAGTGACCTGCCCCCAGAATCTTTCAACTTGCTGGAAGATCCTGAAGCCTATAAGGAGAATAATTGAGGCAAAAAAATGCAGGCGATTCCAAAACAATGGAACTTGTTAAGAGAGGGCAGGTCATATGGAATCCTACAGGGACTAACAGAAAGAAGATGGGCCTCTTCTCCCTTGAAAAGAGAAGACTGAGAGGGGACATGATCGAAACATTCAAGATATTGAAGGGACTTGATTTAGTAGAGAAAGAGATTGTTCACCCTCTCCGAGGTGAAGAGAATGAGAGAGCACGCTCTAAAGTTAAAAGGTGATAGATTCCATACAAACATAGGGAAGTTCTTCTTCACCCAGAGAGTGGTAGAAATCTGGAACGCTCTTCCAGAGGCTGTTATAGGGAAAAGTACCCTCCAGGGATTCAAGAAAGGGTTAGATAACTTCCTGCTGAACCAGAACTTATGCAGGTAAGGCTATACTCAAATAGGACACTGGTCTTTGACTTAAGGGCCACTGCGTGAGCGGACTACTGGGAACGATGGACCACTGGTCTGACCCAGCAGCGGCAATTCTTATGTTCTTATCTTCCATTCTGTTACATCTCTTCCGGATTCCATACTCTAGGTCACATAACAAAGCAATGACAGCATCTAGGGAGGGACAGAAGAGCCTGCCCACATCGAGGTCCCAAAAATAGCATCAGAGTGAGCCGCCACATCCACTCGATAAAACCAGGTAAAGGTATGAATAGAGGACCAAGTAGCCACCCTACATAATTTCATCCAAGATGAATCGCTCAAGACTCCGTGCATGAGACAGTAACACATCTAGTCAAGTGGGCCATATAAGAGAAGCCAGTGGCTGCCTACAGCGGGCAATGTAAATAGCAGAAATGGCCATGCAAATCCAAAGGGTGATCATGGACTTAGAAGCCAGCCCACCTGGCCAAGTTGGAATAGTCAGGACAAAGAAATGATCAGACAGCAGAAAGCCACAAGTCTTCTCCAAATAGTGGAGCAAGACTGATCTTTTCGCACCAATTCCTCAAACTGAAACACAGGCAAATTAACCTCATTTGCTAGAAAATAAGGCATTGTACGGAGAACCACCCCTGCTTCCGTGATCTGCAGAAAGGGTTCACTGCTTGAAAGAGTCTGAATATTCAAAACACACCGTGCTGAGACAATGGTGATCAGAAATACAGATTTGATAGTCAGATCCAGTGGTTCAAATGGGGCTTCCATAGAGCACAGTAGAATGAGGTTAAGATGCTATATAGGGAAAGAAAGACACCAGGGAGGTCGCAAGTGAAGTGCCCCTCAAAAACCAGGTCACATCGGGATGAGCAGTAAGCGAACTGGAACCCCTATGTCCTCGGAAGCAAGAAAAGCTTGCTACCTGAACCTTAAGAGAAGCCCACAGCTAAACCAAAATCCAAGCCCGCTGGAAGAAAACACAGAACCACCACTAAGGGAGCCCGCTCAGGCTCTACCGGATCCTTGGCATACCACTGTTGGAAAGCCAAAGTAGAGGTTTTCTGAGACTTCAAAAACATCAAAATGATATCAGAATAACCATGCTCCATCAAGGCTGAGTGCTCAAGAGCCATGTCGAAAGATCAAAGTGCCATGGAGTCTCCATGGGCACTGATTCCTGACTAAGAAGGTCACGAAAAAGAGGGAGCTTTCACTTCCGGTCTTGCTGAAAGCGTACAAGATCTGTATACCATGGAGAGGATGAGGCCAATCCAGAGCCACTAGGATCACTAGGCCGTGAGGTAACGCTATCCAGCATATGAACTGACCAACCAGATGCCACAGAAGGAACACAGAGAGGAGGTCATGAGATAGCCAGGGCAGAATGGCACTGAAGCCACTGAAAAAAAAACAAACTAACAAAAAAAAAAAAAAATAAAAAAGATGAGCAGATCTAAAGACTTTTGCATAGATTGCTTGCAGAACATAGAAAACATGATGGCAGATAAAGGCCAAATGGTCCATCTAATCTGCCCATCTGCAATAATAATTTTCTCTTTCTCTCTCTGAGACACCCCACATGCCTATCCCACGCCTTCTTAAATTCAGACAGTCTCTGTCTCCACCACTTCTTTCAGGAGACTGATCCACGCATCTACCACCCTTTCTGTAAAAAAGTATTTCCTTTGATTACTCCGAAGCCTATCACCTCTTAACTTTATTATTTATTTCTAAAATTTCTTAACCTCTATAACTAAGTGGTCTACAGCATACAACATTTATCCTATGCCCTCTCATTCCAGAACTTCCTTTCAATTCAGAGACTCAACTAATGCACATTTATGCCACTTAGGTATTTAAATATCTCTATCATATCTCCCCTCTCCCGTCTTCTCTCTAAAGTATACATATTGAGATCTTTAAATCAGTCCCTAAAAGCCTTATGATGAAGACCACGCACCATTTTAGTAGCCTTCCTCTGGACCGACTCCATCCTTTTATATATTTTTGAATATGGGGTCTCCAGAATTGTACACAATATTCTAAATTAGGTTTCACCAGAGTCTTATATAGGGGCATCAATATCTTCTTTTTTCCTACAGGCCATACCACTCCCTATGCACCCTAGTATCCTTCTAGCTTTCACCGTCAACTTTTCAACCTGTTTGGCCACCTTAAGATCATCACATACAATCACACCCAAGTCCCACTCTTGTATCATGTAGCCCAAATGCATAACCTTGCATTTCTTAGCATTACGTTTTAGCTGCCACATTTTAGACCATTCTTCAAGCTTTGCTAAATCTTTCTTCATGTCATTCACACCATATGGACATTGTGATAGAACTGCAGTAAACACTGCTGTGGAGTTTTTTGAGACCATGAAGCATTAACTGAGGCTTTTTTCTCCACATATTTATATGCTGTGTTTAACTTCTCTCTCACCCTATATTGTACTACATAGTGGTCAGTGGAGTGATTATTACTGTATCAAGCATAATTTCTGCTTTTTCTTTGATAACTGAATTAAGCTCTATTGAATTATATAGTATGATTTCATTTACCCCAACATTGACTGGTTAAATATTGCATCAGGGAGTGCAAGGAAGGTAAAATTCCTAGATGTCATAAATAACTGCTTCTTGGAGCAACTGGTCCAAGAACCAACAAGATGGGGTGCTATTTTAGATTAGATCCTTACTGGAATGCAAGACATAGTATGGGAATTAACTGTGTTGGGTATCCTGGGAAACAGTGATCATAATGTTATCGAATTTGAACTGATACCAGGCGTAACGTCGCAAAAGAAATCTACTATAGGGGCGTTTAATTTTCGAAAGGGCGACTATGATAAAATGAGGAATATGGTTAAAAAGAAGCTAAAAGGATCAGTTGCAAAGGTTAAGACTGTAAACTAGGCGTGGATGTTATTTAAAAATACCATTGTGGAAGCCCAGACCAGATGTATTCCACGTATCAGCAAAGGTGGAAAGAAGAGGAAACGAGAGCCAGCGTGGTTAACAGGTGAATTGAAAGAGGCTATCAGAGCCAAAAAAACATCCTTTAAAGAATGGAAAAAGGATCCGAATGAAGAAAATAAGAAGAAACACAAGAACAAGCAAGTTAGATGCAAAGCACTGATAAAGACAGCTGTGAAAGAATATAAAGAGAAACTTGGCAAAAGAGGCAAAAACTCAGCAATTTTTTTAGGTACATCAGAAGCAGAAAACCTGTGAGGGAATCTGTGGGACCGTTGGATGACCAAGGAGCGAAAGGGGTGCTCAGGGAGGATAAGGCCATAGCGGAAAAACTGAATGAATTCTTTGCTTTGGTCTTTAAGGAAGAAGATGAAAGAATTCTACCTGAATCAGAAATAGTTTTCAAGAGTGATGATGTGGAGGAACTGAAAGAAATCTCAGTGAATCTGGAAGATCTACTGAGCCAAATCGACACGTTAAAAAGTAATAACTCGCTTTGGGAAGGATGGAACTAACAATAGCTAGGAGGCGTCCTACATATGTCCTTTCCTTCCACACTTGGAGCAAGTTGGAAAAATTGTTGGACAAATTCTGAGACATTGTCTGGTATTCGTTACTCTGTTGTCTGCTATGTGTTGGGGGAGGGAGGGGGGGAAGATGGGGTATAATGGGCTGGGATACATGGGCGGGTAGGGGGAAGAGTTGGAGTGAGGGGGGGACAATAATCAGCAGTGGATGGTTGGATATATTTTTGATTTTGGATTGTGGTGCAACTGATTTCCTTGTTGGATTCTGCATATTGTACTTGTAACTGTATTTACTTGTTTGCTGTGATATGTTGGCATTGTACATTATTTTGTATAACACAAATTTTCAATAAAAAAATTTAAATATAAAAAAAAAAAAAAAAGTAATAACTCGCCAGGACCGGAAGGTATACATCCCAGGGTACTAAAAGAATTCAAACATGAAATTGCTGTTAGTGATCTGTAACCTGTCGCTATAATCTTCTGTAGTACCTCAAGATTGGAGGGTGGCCAATGTTACACCAATTTTTAAAAAGGGCTCCAGGGGAGATCCGGGAAATTACAGACTGGTAAGCCTCACTTTGGTGCCAGGCAAAATGGTAGAAATGATTATAAAAAATAAAATTGTGGAACACGTAGACAAACATGATTTAATGAGACGGAGTCAGCATGGGTTCAGCCGAGGGAGATCTTGCCTCACAAATTTGCTTGACTTCTTTGAAGGTGTGAATAAACATCTGGATAAAGGTGAGCTGGCTGATATAGTGTATCTAGATTTTCAGAAAGCTTTCGATAAAGTTCCTCAGGAGAGGCTCCTGAGAAAATTAGAGAGTCATGGGATATGTGGCGAAGTTCAGTTGTGAATAAGTAATTGGTTATTGGATAGATAACAGAGGATAGGGTTAAATGGTCATTTTTCTCAATGGTGGAGAGTAAACAGTGGAGTGCTGTGACTGGTGCTATTTAACTTATTTATAAATGATCTGGAAATGGGAACGACAAGTGAGGTGATTAAATTTGCAGATGACACTAAACTGTTCAACGTCGTTAAAACGCATGCGGATTGTGAAAAACTGCAGGCAGACCATAGGAAATTGGAAGACCTGGCATCCAAGTGGAAGATGAAATTTAATGTGGACAAATGCAAAGTGATGCACATTGGGAAAAATAACCTGAATCACAGTTACTGGATGCTAGGGTCAACCTTGGGAGTTAGCACCCAAGAAAAGAATCTGGGTGTCATCGTAGACAATACGATGAAACCTTCCACCCAATGTGCGGCGGCAACCAAAAAAGCGAACAGGATGTTGGGAATTATTTTAAAAGGGATGGTTAACAAACCTAATAATAATAACTTTATTTTTCTATACCGCCATAGTCATAATGCCCCTGTATCTGATAGCTCAATGGTGCGACCTCATTTGGAGTATTGCATTCAATTCTGGTCTCCTTATCTCAAGAAAGATATAGTGGCACGAGAAAAGGTTCAAAGAAGAGCGACCATGATGGTAAAGGGGATGGAACTCCTCTCGTATGAAGAAAGACTAAAACGGTAGGGCTCTTCAGCTTGGAAAAGAGATGGCTAAAGGGAGATATGATTGAAAGTCTACAAAATCCTGAGTGGAATAGAAAGGATCAATTTCACTCTGTCAAAAATTACAAAGACTAGGGGAAACTCGATGAAGTTACAGGGAAATACTTTTAAAACCAATAGAAGGAAATTTTTTTCACTCAGAGAATAGTTAAGCTCTGGAACGTGTTGCCAAAGGATGTGGTAAGAGCGGATAGCATAGCTGGTTTTAAGAAAGGTTTGGACAAGTTCCTGGAGGAAAAGTCCACAGTCTGTTATTGAGAAAAACATGGGGGAAGCCACTGCTTGCCCTGTATTGGTAGCATGGAATATTGCTGCACCTTGGGTTTTGGTCAGGTACTAGTGACCTGGAATGGCCACCGTGAGAATGGGCTACTGGGCTTGATGGACCATTGCTCTGACCGAGTAAGGCTATTCTTATTCTCTTAATCTCAAGGCTTGACTATTGCAACAGATTAAACAAAGGTATTGAACAAAAGGAACTTACACGTTTGCAAATTATACAAAACACGGCAATCAGACTAATAGCTACTGATTAAGGCACATTGGCTCCCAATATCACATAGAATTGCATATAAAATACTCTTTCTAAACTCCCTGAATTCATGAAATACTCCTTCAAAAACCTCCCTGAAAACTCCCTGAATTCATAAAATACTCCTTCAAATCTCCTTGAATTCATAGATAGACTTCTCATTCCATACGTGTCTGAAAGATTGCTTAGATTTAATACCCAGCATCTGTTATCTATTCCATCTTTACAACATATTAACACAAGATGTTCAACAATCTTTTTCGTTACCGCACCCGAAATCTGGAATTCTACTCCACTTTATTTAAGGGAAGAAACGTCCTTAGACCATTTTAAATCAAAACTAAAATCCTTTGAATTTAAGGACACTTTCAACTTATAACCATGTGTTTATGAATTATTTTATGTAATACCCATTTTTAACTTTTATGTACTCCACTTAGAAGTTTGAATAAGCGAAATAACAAATTTTAAATAAACTTGGAAACTAACTCATTCTATAAGGTAGAAGGAGCACATGCTCTGAAAAGTGTTTGGATTACTCCAACTCCAGAATTGCAAGAAGGGATTCAACACCTAGAATATGGAATCCAGAAGGGACTTAACAGAACAGTGCTCAGGGAGACTCCAGTTTCTGAGATTTTAAGAAAAGGCTGTTTACAAGAAATAGCCTGGAGCTCACCTCACTTCACTGAAGTCACCACTACCAGAAAAATCACCCTTAGCGTCAAATCCAAGAGGGAAGCTTCTTCCAGTGGCTCAAACAAGGCTTTGGTGAGACTTCGCAGAACAGCATTAAATGTCCCAAGAAGGGAATGGTGGTTTGATCAGTGGTCTGATACGGAGAACACATTTCAGAAATCTAGCGATATCTGGATGAAACGCCAACATAGGTTTGCGAACCAGAGTCCTGAAACAAGAAAGCCCTGCTACTTGGACCTGAAGAGAAGCCACGGTCAGGCCCTTGTCAAGGCCGGCTTGCAGAAAAGCCAACATCAACAAAAACAGAGCTGAAAATGGCTCCACATATGCTTGGGCACACCAAAGCTGGAAAGTCTTCCACACTTTAGCATTGGCAGATACTGTGGTTAACTTCCAAGACCTGAGAAGTGTGGCAGTGACCATTTCTGAATATCCTTTGCACTCCAGCACTTCATGTTCAATAGCCATGCCATAAGAACAAAGTGATCCAGATCCTCCATGCATACTGGACCCTGTGAAAGGTGGTCAGGGAATACCTGTAACAGAAGAGTGTGGCCTGTTCGAAGACACATTAGATCTGTGAAGCCACCAGAATAATACTTCCCTGATGAGATGCAATCCATTGAAGGATGTGCCCTTTCATGTACCAGGGAGGAAAGACATATAACAGGATGTCTTGAAGCCACGGCTGGACCAGAGCGCCTAGACCCTTGCTTCTGGGCTCAGATCTTCAATTGAAGAACCTGACTCTTTCTTGCCCTTTGCTGCTGCCATGTGGTTGGAGTGTGAATGACCCCAACACAGAATAATAGCCTGAAACGCTGCAGTCAACAGCATCCACTCTCCCAGAAACAAGGTCTATCTGCTTAGAAAATTGGCTTGAATATTGTCCACTCCCATGACATGTGTTGCTGATAGCGCCTAAAGATGATGCTCCGCCCAGTGGAAGAGCATGCGAGCTTCCAAACACAGAGATGCACTCTTAGTGCCTCCCTGGCGACTGACATATGCCACTGCTGTAGCATTGTTAGAGAAGACTGACCGCTTGACCTTCGAGAGAATTCTGCAATTTTACCAGAGCCAACCAAAGAGCATGCCATGATAGCCTGTTGATTAACCAATTCTTCTGAGAGGGCATCCATAGCTCATGAATCAGACAACGGTTACAATGAGCTCCCCAGCCTAAGAGACTGGCATCTGTCATTAAGACCGTCCAGGAAGCAATTCGACAAGGCATGCCCTTGGAGAGGGACTGAGGAAGGAGCCACCATTCTATGCTGGCTCGAGTCTCCAGGGTAGACACTTCTGTAACACGTCCATCTGTTGAGACCAGCGTGAGAGTAACACATGCTGGAGAGGACACATGTGGACTCTTGCCAAAGGCACCACATCTACTGTGGCCACCATGGACTCTAGGACTTGAAGACAGTCCCATGCTGATGGAGCTGAAATGTCCAAGAAACAATAAATCCAAGAACACAACTTCTGCCTGCATGCCTGGGGTAGACAGATAAGGCCAGCCACCTTGTCAAACAAGACTCCCAGGTACTCCAGGGATTGAGTTGGCAATCAAATTGCTCTGGACTCCAGGACCAGATCACCTGATCCATTGTGCGCTGACCCTCAGACGAGGTGGCCCTGATCACTTGCAGTCCCATCTTGCACAGATGAGCTGCTACCACAACCATCACTTTGGTGAAGGTGTGAGGAGCTGTTGCCAAGCCAAAGAGTAGAGCTGAAAATTGATAATCATTTTCCAGAACATGAAACCTGAGAAACGTTCTGAGGTCTGGGAAAACAGAAATAGGTAAACAGGGCTCTGTCAGACGTAAAGAGGCTAGGAACTCTCCTGTGGTCACCACCACTACGACAGATAGAAACGTTTCCATGTGAAAGCGCGGAACTTTGAGTGCTGTATTTATGTGAACAAGGTCCCGAATGGGTCTCCAGTAGGTGGAGCCTTTCCTTGGCATAATAAAAGTATTTAGAGTATCTCTGTGAGCCCGAGTCAACTGGCGGCACAGGCTCTCTGGCTTGAATATCAAGCAACCTTCTTACAGCGGCTTCTATCTTATCTACCTTCTCCAGGCAGTTGGCAGGAGAGTCCACAAATTAATCCGTTAGAGGCTGAGCAAATAAAAGCTTGAAACTGGACCACATAATGTCCAGAACCCAACAGTCAGACGAAATCTGAACCAAGGCTAGCAGAAATTCTAAGTCTCTGTCCCTTATATGAATAACCTAGAATACATATTGTATCATATAGAGCGTCAGCTACATAATCCACACCAGATAAAAGCAGCTGAGGAGGTGGCTCATTTCCCTCACTTTCCAAAGTGCTTAGTCTGGACAGACAAACATGTATAACAAAGGACGCCGCTGAGGCAGCTTTGACTCCCAAAGTCACTACCTCGAAAAGTCTCTTGAGAACATCCACTCGGCAGTCCTGCATATCCTTGAGCACCATACTGACTTCACTCGGACGGGAGGTGTGCTTAATAATAGTGCAACTTTAGGCTGACTAAAAAGTTGCTGACACCCCTGTGCCATAGGATACAGCCTGGAACTGGTACTCGCTACTTTGAGAGACCCTTCAAGAGAATCCCACTGATCCAAAATCAAGACCTTCATGTCTGGATGCCAGGGAAACGCAGAGGACTGAACCCTCACTCCACATCTGAGGGAGAAGATGGTAGAAGGAACTGGCTGTGTCCAAAATCAGTTCATGCAGAAACTCTGAAAAGAGATCTGGTAAGGCAGCAGACTGAAATAAGTGCAGAACTGTGGGATCATTCCCAACCTCATAATTTGAGGTTGAGGGGTGGTAGATTCAGGGGCAATGTTAGGAAATTCTACTTTACGGAGAGGGTGGTGGATGACTGGAATGCGCTCCCGAGAGAGGTGGTGGAGAGTAAAACTGTGACTGAGTTCAAAGAAGCGTGGGATGAACACAGAAGATTTAGAATCAGAAAATAATATTAAAGATTGAACTAGGCCAGTTACTGGGCAGACTTGTACGGTCTGTGTCTGTGTATGGCCGTTTGGAGGAGGATGGGCAGGGGAGGGCTTCAATGGCTGGGAGGGTGTAGATGGGCTGGAGTAAGTCTTAACAGAGATTTCGGCAGTTGGAACCCAAGCACAGTACTGGGTAAAGCTTTGGATTCTCGCCCAGAAATAGCTAAGAAGAAAAAAAAAAAAAAAATTTAAATTGAATCAGGTTGGGCAGACTGGATGGACCATTCGGGTCTTTATCTGCCGTCATCTACTATGTTACTATGTTACTATGTTTTTTTTCTAGCAGCAAAATAGAATCCAAAGTGCCAGCATACGTTCCCTGGTCGCCTGCCATGGGAGGAACATCCATAGATAATAAAGGAACAGTAATATTTTCATCAATGGTATTCCCTGCAAACAGGTCTCCAGAGTCCTAAATAGCAGCAGACTGAGAATCAGATGTGCCCTAAGAGGTTACACCTTGATGAGACAAGTCCGATGCACAGTGGGACTGCGCAGGAGCACGGCTCTTCTGAAAGGATTTTCCACATAAAATTCATAAATTCTAAATAGAAAATAATACCAAAGAAAGAGGAGTCATCCTGTGATAACACTACCTTAAGTTTCTTGGGCTGTGGGGCATCCACATCCTTTCGCATAGAACGGTAACTATTTCCAGGCCCCAAAAACACAGAAAGTTGCCCTTTTTGTTAGCTGAATATGCAGAGAAGTTAAGCTGACCGTTCTCACTTCTCCGGTCCATGTGGCATGTGGAACAAGGACACTCATGAGGCACAGAATTTGTGCACTCCTGGTATAAATTTGGGATATAAGAGCTCAAGTACTCAATCCCAACCAGTTTTGAGGCAAAAAATTGGGTTTTGAAAGGGCAGGGAATTTTTGAAAAAAGATCACTATAAATCCAAGATGGCTGCCGTCGAGATTTTCATGCCTAAAATCACTAAAATAACTGACTTACTAAAGTCAAAAATTGGCAAATTTTGGTTGTTTGAGGAGGGGGAACATAGGGAAATGCAGGAACTCTCAAAAACCTCATTTTCAGAACCCCCTCAGCCTTACTTACCTGTGCTGGCAATATGTTGCAGCTTGCTTGAGCTCTTTACAGTAGCTGGAAAGAATCACTGCCTCATGCTGAAAACTCCTCTTCAGTGCTGATCTTCAGGATGCCAGCCAGACACTGTTGTCTGACCACACACCCACACACACTACGGACCGACGGAAGCGCTACCAGAAGGGAAAGGTACAAAAAACTCTTCTACATTACACCCGACTTAACTGATCGAGTTGACATGTATTACCTCTGCAAAATGCATTATCTTCTGCTATATGTATTATCTTCTGTCATAAGTAATATCTTCTGTGAAATTGTAATATCATAACTCTTCACTGTTCCTGTAACTTACTCCTATCCTGAAATGTAATTCTACTGGAATGTCCCAGATATTTTCTATATTGTAATCCGCCTAGAACCGCAAGGCACAGGCGGAATAGAAATCCGTAATGTAATGTAATGTAATGTAATACAGCCAGCATCCTACGAGACACCGCTGAGCTTCCTAACAGCTTGCACTCAAACCCCTGCTAAGCGGTGGGTGAGAAGAAATGTGGGAATAGCCTAAAGCTCTAAAATACTTGTGCAGGCCAACACACATGCTAACAGATACCACCAGGGATCAGCCTGTTAGCTGCAGACCTCTTCTCTAAACAGGCAGAACTGACACTAAAGGTGATAAGCTCTGAGCACTTAAAAACAGAATAAAAATAGAAAACACAGAATAAGAAAAAGGAGAGAGCAGAACAGAAATACTCCTTCTGACATTTGTAGAACGGGAAAAACTGTAGGTGGCAGCAGAGAGCCCAGTGAAGGAAGAGGGTCACAGAAAAAATCTGTAGTGGATTCCTTTTGCATATGTCTCGTAGCCATTAGAAGATAACCCACATGTCCAGAATGACACACATATTGCACTGGAACACGAATTAAGGACTTTACCTCCTCTACAGCATAGATAAGGAGCCAGAATCCAGTAAAATCTCCATGGGTAAATGGAAGGAAGGGAAGGTGTGATAGCATGAGAATAAGGAAAAATGGCATAACTCTAGCATAAGATTCAAGGTAAAGATCTGATCATCAAAGCAGAAAAAGCAGGAGAGAAAAGTATGTGAGACACCTGCGAAAGCACAGGCAGAAGAACAAATGGCTAAAAATGTATTAAAGGGAGACAAAATTTTTTTCAGATATATTAGTGAAAGGAGGATGATGAAAAATGGAATTGCTAAAATAAAAGATGCTGGGAACCAATATGTGAAGAGTGATGAGGAAAAAGCAAATGTGCTAAACAAATACTTCTGTTCTGTGTTCACAGAAGAAAATCCTGGAGAAGGACCGAGATTGTCTGGCAAAGTTACACAAGAAAATGGAGTAGATTCTGCGCCGTTCACGGAGGAGTGTGTTTATGAGCAACTTGAAAAACTAAAGGGGGACAAAGCGATGGAACCAGATGGGATCCATCCCAGGATACTAAGAGAGCTCAGAGAAGTTCTGGCGAGTACTATTAAAGACTTGTTCAACAAATCTCTGGAGACAGGAGTGGTTCTTGGAGAGTGGAGGAGAGCCATTGTGAAACAATGGCTCAAGAAAAAGATGGACAAAGTTAAAACGGTAGATAAGGCATGGTCCCTACTGAAAAATACTATCAAGGAAGCACAAAATCTCTATATTCCATGGACTTCCAAAGAAAGGAAAACTAAAGCCAAAGGAGAACCGGCATGGCTTACTAGAGAGGTAAAGGAAGCCATAAAAGAAAAGGACTCCTTTAAAAAATGGAAACGCACAAAAACAACCCGAAGCTTGGAACAAACACATAGTGATCAGAAGAAATGTCACAAGGCGGTGAGGGATGCCAAAAAGGACTATGAGGAGAAAATAGCGCAAGAGGCCCAAAATTTCAAGCCCTTCTTTAGATACGTAAAAGGAAAAAAAAGAGGCGGTGGGACCGCTGGATGACCAGGGAAGAAAAGGGTACATCAAGGAAGACAAACAAATTGCAGACAGACTAAATTCCTTCTCTGCATCTGTCTTTACGAAGGAGGACACCGCAACAATACCAGAAGCAGTGAACTCTCCATGACGAACACAATATACCAAACACTAAAATCAATAGAAACCTGGATGAAAGATCACAAACTGGAATTGAACCCAGATAAAACTAAAATTCATCCTCCTAGAAAACAACAAAATACCAACCATAACCAACATTGAAATCAACGCAATCAACTACCCCATACAAGCCACCCTAAAACTGCTAGGAATAACTATTGACAGATGCTGCACCATGCAACCATAAATCAATAAAACAATACAAAAGTCATTCTTAGTCATGAGAAATTTAAGACAAGTTCGGAAATTCTTCGAGAAAACTCAATTCCAGCTCATAGTACAGTCCTTAATACTAGGCCTACTTGACTACTGTAATATCCTCTACCTCCCATGCCCTACAACCATAAAAAAACAACTACAAACTATCCAAAACACAGCACTAAGACTCATCTACTCATTAAAGAAACATGATCACATTACAGAAGCATATCTCCAATCGCACTGGCTTCTGATCCCAGCAAGAATACAATTTAAATTTTACTGCCTACTATTTAAGACTTTATACGGAGACAGTCCAAGCTACCTGAATAACCGCCTCATCCACAACACCGCAACCAGACATAGGAAAACTCACACCCCATTCTCATACCCCCCAATTAAGGAGGTCAAACGGAAAAAAACTATATGATGGCCTCCTGGCCACCCAAGCAGCCAAACTAGATAACCAAATCGCCAATCTACTGATGGCATCCCTCAACTACAAGACTTTTAGAAAAGAAATAAAGACCATAATCTTCAAGAAAACTCTGAAAAAAGAAATAATACCGCAAGTCTCAAACTCCACCTCTCACTAAAGCCAACTACCCCAAACAAATAACCTTACCCATTTCTTACTCCTTTTGAAAATGACCAATTTCTTTTTTTTTTTTTTTGTAAGTTCTTGTTGTAAATACATCTTGGATAATTCTTTTGTAATTCGCCTTGAACTGCAAGGTAATGGCGGAATAGAAATCCCTAATGTAATGTAATGAAAGTGTTCAAAGGAGTAATAGAGGACATCCTCACCACAGTAGAAGTGAACTTGGACCAGATATGCTACCAGATCGACAATCTTAAAAGCAACAAATCCCCTGGACCTGATGGAATTCACCTGAGAGTCTTAAAAAAACTGAAGGTTGAAATCAGAGAGTTTTTGCAAAAATTTGCCAACCTGTCAATTAGAACTGGACAGATACCGGACGATTGGAAGATAGCGAACGTCACGCCAATTTTCAAAAAAGGATCAAGAGGAGAACCGGGCAACTACAGACCTGTGAGTCTTACGTCTATCCCTGGAAAGATGGTTGAAGCACTGATTAAAGATAGCACTTGGATACACATGACCTGATGAGAGCCAGCCAACATGGCTTCAGGAAACATGTTTGACGAATTTACTTCAATTTTTTGAGACCATGAACAAACAAACTGATAGTGGAGAACCGGTGGACATAATATACTTGGACTTCCAGAAAGCGTTCAAACTACAAAGCCATGGAATAGAGGGAGATATACTAAGATGGATAGGCAAATGGCTGGAGAACAGGCATAAATGGAGAGAGTGGGCATAAATGGGAAGTTCTCAGACTGGGAGAAAGTGACTAGTGGTGCGCCTCAGAGCTCGGTACTTGGGCCCATCTTATTTAATATCTTCATCAATGACCTAGAAGAAGGAACATCCAATAAGATCATCAAGTTTGCAGACGACACAAAGCTATGCCGGGCAATCAGATCGCAAAAGAATAGCGAGGAACTCCAGAGTGATTTGTGTCAGTTAGAGAAATGGGCGGAGAAATGGCAGATGAAGTTTAATGTGGAAAAGTGCAAAGTAATGCATTTAGGCAGAAAGAACAAGGAACACGAGTATAGAATATCAGGAGCAACTCTGAGTAAGAGCGAAACAAGAAAAGGACCTGGGTGTACTGATAGATAAGACTCTGAAACCGTCGGCACAATGCGCGGCAGCTGCAAAGAAAGCAAATAGATAAAGGAAGGAATCATGATAAAGGAAGGAATCATGAGTAGATCGGAGAAAGTTATTATGCCGCTTTATAGAGCAATGGTCAGACCACACTTGAAATACTGTGTCCAACATTGGTCTCCCAACCTAAAGAAGGATATAAAACTGCTGGAGAGGGTGCAGAGATGAGCAACGAAGCTAATAAAAGGTATGGAGAACTTGGAATACGAGGAACGACTTAAGAGACTGGGATTGTTCTCCCTTGAGGAAAGGAGGCTGCGAGGGAATATGATCGAGACTTTCAAAATACTTAAAGAAATCGACAAAATAGAGCAGGGAAAAAAATTATTTGCAATGTCCAATGTGACACGGACAAGAGGACATGGACTGAAAATAAAGGGGGACAAGTCCATGACAAATATCAAGAAGTTCTGTGGACACCTGGAATGCTCTCCCAGAGGAGGTTATTGCGGAATCCACAGTTCTAGGATTTAAAAGCAAACTAGATGCACATCTCCTTACGAAAGGCATAGAGGGATATGGGTGACTAAAATTACGCCAGGTGTACACCTGGCTGGGCCTCCGCATGTGCGGATCGTGAGACTTGATGGACCGAAGGTCTGATCCGGAGATGGCAGTTCTTATGCTCTTAAAAGTGGTCACAGGGATGAAGCAGGAAACTACAGGCCGGTAAGCCTCACTTCAGTTGTTGGAAAAATAATTGAAGTGTTGCTGAAAGAAAGGATATTGTACTTCCTTGAATCTAATGAGTTACAGAATCCGAGACAACATGGCGTTAGAAAAGGTAAATTGTGCCAAACGAACTTGATTGAATTTCTTGATTGGGTGACCATTAAGCTGGATTGATGACATCATCAGAGACGCGGCAGAGCAAATCAGGGCAGTAGAAGGCCCTGAAGCAGCATATGTAGAGTGCTGCACACGCTGCTGGAATCGGCAGGTTTGTAGTCGGGACCGCGGGAAGGGAAGGGGGGCAGTAAGGGAGCCATGTCTCTGTCTCGCAGCGGGCTCCAGCCAGCCAAAGTTCATTTTTTAGTTCAAAGCCGACGCTACGTCTCCTATCTCGATCCCCGCCTCAATCTCCGACTCTGGTAACATAGTAACATAGTAGATGACGGCAGATAAAGACCCGAATGGTCCATCCAGTCTGCCCAACCTGATTCAATTAAAAAAAATTTTTTTTTTTAAATTTTATTTTTAAAATTTTTCTTCTTAGCTATTTCTGGGCAAGAATCCAAAGCTTTACCCGGTACTGTGCTTGGGTTCCAACTGCCAAAATCTCTGTTAAGACTTACTCCAGCCCATCTACACCCTCCCAGCCATTGAAGCCCTCCCCTGCCCATCCTTTACCAAACGGCCATACACTGACACAAAACGTACAAGTCTGCCCAGTAACTGGCCTAGTTCAATATTTAATATTATTTTCTGATTCTAAATCTTCTGTGTTCATCCCACGCTTCTTTGAACTCAGTCACAGTTTTACTCTCCACCACCTCTCTCGGGAGCGCATTCCAGGCATCCACTACCCTCTCCGTAAAGTAGAATTTCCTAACATTGCCCCTGAATCTACCACCCCTCAACCTCAAATTATGTCCTCTGGTTTTACCATTTTCCTTTCTCTGGAAAAGATTTTGTTCTACGTTAATACCCTTCAAGTATTTGAATGTCTGAATCATATCTCCCCTGTCTCTCCTTTCCTCTAGGGTATACATATTCAGGGCTTCCAGTTTCTCCTCATACGTCTTCTGGGGCAAGCCTCCTATCATTTTCGTCGCCCTCCTCTGGACCGCCTCAAGTCTTCTTACGTCTTTCGCCAGATACGGTCTCCAAAACTGAACACAATACTCCAAGTGGGGCCTCACCAATGACCTGTACAGGGGCATCAACACCTTCTTCCTTCTACTGACTACGCCTCTCTTTATACAGCCCAGCATCCTTCTGGCAGCAGCCACTGCCCTGTCACACTGTTTTTTCGCCTTTAGATCTTCGGACACTATCACCCCAAGGTCCCTCTCCCCGTCCGTGCATATCAGCTTCTCTCCTCCCAGCACATGGTGAGGTTCGATAGAGGAGCTGCAGCGGGGGCTTTGAACAAAAAAATGAACTTTGTCTGGCCGGAGCCGGCAAGCCTGCTGCGAGACAAAGAGATGCGTGGTAAGCACGCATGCACACTCTGCCGGCCACGGAACTACAGATCAGGCAACACGGCATTAAGAGTGTGCATGCGCGCTTAGCGTTTTATTATTAT